>NW_027287538.1:57944361-58619361 GCF_022747635.1 Hetaerina americana
TGGATCTTAAGTAAAATTCAAATTATATACTCTTATTTTATCTATGTCTAGAGTTGTTACGACACCAATGTTTGGAATAAATTAAAAACCGTATTTTAAGGTGCAATATTATTACTTAGCTTATGCAAATCCATTATTTCCCTGGAGTGAACAGTTTTGGCGAATATTGCGTTTCATTTGAAATTTTAATCAGACTGCTCCCAGTAGGATGCTGTTTGAGAATAGTAGGTTTCCGAGAAACGTCTGCGTTAAGCTTTTGAATTGAATAAATTTTCTTAAATAATGTTACTCGCTGACATTTTAATCATTCACGGTTTTTAGGAATAAGCAATATGTAGTAAAGGGTATATAATTAAAAGAATATCATTTAAAATAAGCATTACTATTGACAAACAGCTTGAAGAGCTCTAGACGCTAAGGTACCCTAATTAGATAGCCGAAAGCGAAAACGAGTGAACCACGAGAATCCTCACAACTCCCATACGTCATCAACAAATGTGTAAAACTTAAAAGAAAAGCCAGCTCTCCAGCAGGAAGAATTCATTTAATTCCCTTAGGGATAATTTTTTATGGGATTTATATTTTGAGTAACATTAAAGAAACCGTCTTTGAATCATTACGACATGATATAATGCATTCATCTCAGTTATCAATATTTTGCTTTTTATAGGCAGTTAATTAGCCGACACGTATATAAGCTAATCCCAGCAGCGGGTAATAAATCTAATGGCCGTAAAGTAATCTTCTACAAATAGTTAAAACTATTTAGCACAACATAAAATTTCACTCCATTCTTCTTGTTGATATTTTAAAACCATAAAGAGGGATTGAATGATCATAGTTATTTGTATAAAAGTCCTCGATGATTGGTCGTAATCTGTTTATTATCATTGGGATTCGTTATGAACGTGGGTTCTTTTATTGACGAAAGAGCATAGCAGCTCAATTCTTCACTTAATAGGTATACCACCTTTATGAAAAAAGTAGTTTCTGTCCAAGATAGGTTGTCACTTAAATGTTTTATGCGGTGTTATGTTGAACTCTTCTAGTTTTGACCGCCTTATGATTTAAGCACGTTTAATCAGTTTGCCTTTCTTCTCGTTCCAAATATTGTTACCAAAGATTATCTTAAGTTTCGGAGTAGTCTGAAACACAGAGTAATCTATCACTTCTTTCAGGCAACGCTCATCCTGCGGATGAATATTTCTCACAGTGCACCTTGAACCTTTACGGGGTTAGTTATTCTGTGTTTCGCATCATGCACTTGGCTGCTTAAGATAACTATGTAATTTTCCATATATATGGAATGTAATAATGGTTAAATACTATTATAAATTATGCATTTAACACATTCACTGTTTAAGCCAAAATATAAGGTCTGCATGGTTAGGTATGGTTACATACTTATGTAGAGAATACATTAAAAAGCGAGCAAATATATTCAGAGCTCATTGAATCATAAATGAAGAGATACGTAGAGCAATATTGCAAGAATAGCTGAAGCAGAGATAGGTTACCGACTTTATATTTAGTAATTAATGTAATTCTGAAAAAGAAGGGTAACAAAAATACCTAGGGAGTGATACTATTAATACAGAATTACTTAAGTGTAGGAATGAGTTGTTGCGTAATTAAATTTGGATGGGTAAAAAATTAGGAAAAGGTGACCTGCACAATGGAAATAAGGTTTCGTAAAAGCAGTGTGTCAAATATTTGAAAAACTCCATGGTAATAATGTTTGGTTTACATTATTTTAAATTATAATGGGATATGCTTGGGTTTCTTTATGATATTATTTATTTATTTTCTTTATAGTTATTGAATATTACTGGTTATACTCAATGCGTTTTTAGCAGGGCCAGTAAACGGATTACAGTTTTCTAAAAAACACAACTGTTGGAAAAATTTGATGGATAGTACATTACGCTGCAATTTCTGTCAAATAATTTTTAAAAGGCTTTTGATAAAGTTCAAATGACCATGTTGGCCTGTCACTAGAAAAATAGGCATTCTTACCTAAGAAACTGATGAAGGCTTCTGTTTTAATTTTTTTGGGGTAAACCAAAACGGTGAAAATATAAGGGGAGTTAACAGTCTATAAAAGATAAAGTATGTGTAAGACAGGGTGGTGAAATATCCTAGATGCCCTATCATCTTGAAATACTATCTGAAATGTACAGTTCAATGAAAGAGCATGGCAATGACAGTATTATAATTGAAGGAAGTATTTTTTTTGTAGTGAAGCCTAAAAAGTGGGTTTTGCTATGGATGGCGTAAAACGTAATACTTTTATTCGAAATAGTTAAATATAAGTGAAGGACGACTAAAACTTAGTATAACATACTTTTACTCGTGTATTTCAAAATACTTGGTCAATTTTGACCGAAAATAACGGAGTTTCATATGAAACTATGGAGAAAACTACGGCAAAATGCGTATATAAATTCACTGTAAAGGCTATTAAATTCAAATATTCTGAATAATGGTTTAATATAATATGTAAATCAATATTAATAATGATAATAACAATATCATGGATGTTAACAAAGCTGAAATTAGGAACCTGAATTCTCTACCACTATTCTCCAATGATTGAAATGAATGAAAATACCAATGATTTCAAGAATTGAACTCTAGGAAGTGTGGTATTCAGTTTTTGAACGAACGCAGAAAGATTTATTTGTATTTAAAATAAGAAATGTATAGCTGTAAGAGATAACAGAATTAAACGTCATATCGACTTTTTTTATTCGCAAAGAAGTCTTTGGATGGGTCGCTATATCGGAGCTTGATACAAGGTCGACAAAGAGAATTTTTGAAAGGGCTCATCAAAGAAGTAGCCTTAGGAAAGGAGGAAGAGAAATTGCCATATACGAAAATAGATCGGTAGACCTAATTGGATACTGTTGGCAAGAAATGGACCAGAAAGCCCACCAAATGTTGAAGAGATGAAAACCCGTCGAGAAGTGTAGCACTGGCGGACGAAGAAGAAGCTTTGCAATGCACTTGATATTCATTGAAATCATCGTAATTTTTTAACTACTGCTTCCTTATTTATATGAAACGTAGGTTACTATGTGATTGAGATTCGCATTAGTGTGATACGTTTCATCTCCTAGATTATCCTTTTAACTTCATAATCTTAATGCCGACACATACGTGCAGGAAGTATGCATTTCAACGACGAAATTAGTGGGTTAGAAGTAGTTGTGTGGGTGGGCAATTCATAACTGAGCTCGAAAATTGTTCTCAAGTGTACGCCGGCTTCTGCATTTGGGCCGTTTTACCAATAGCACTGAGGGAAACCCAAGGGCGTGGCTCTGAGAGTGGGTGTGGGGGAAATCAGTACCTCGCCGGATAAACAGAAACAATGCTCTCTGCTCCGTCTCTTCCTATCTCTCCCTCATCCCATTCCTCTCATGTCCACGAGTTGGTTCTTGTGGTTATCACCCGGAACGATTATGATAAGGGGGAAAGGCGGAGCGAGGAGGATTTCTGTTAAGCGATAACGCGGTTCAAAGGGTCCCTGCGCGAACGGCATTGTGGGTGGTGAGTGGCGGGAGAGAGTGAGAGGGTTTGGGGAGGGAGGCGGATTGGTTGGGGAGATATCATCTATTTTGGCATTGGGGCGGGGAGAGGGAGGCGAAGGGGGAGATTTCAAGAGTGGTCTCCTTAGGAAACGCCTCTATCGCCCCTGTCTCACGACAGCCTCGTCTGCAAAAACCTCATACCATCTACCACTTCCACGCTCCTCATAATTCCGTTCCACTCCTTTGCGACAGAGAGACCAGAGAAATTTATAAGGCGATAAGAATGCCTGAATTAGTCGCATGAAAGTTATTATTTTTGGGAGATTTCAGAAGAAGTATAATATTTTATCATGGTCGTCGGAAAGTGGCATATTTTCCAAATCAAGGGTCATTGGATCTGTGCGGGGTAGTAACTGGCATTGTTTCACGTACTGGGCGTTTTCATCATCATATATGTGTATGAAAAATTAAACTCCTAATTGGCTGATAGATGTATTTTTAAATGCTAAATAATGTACATATCCATATCACCAGCATTCTAATTTTCAATGAGATTTTCTGAAATTTGGCATTTTGAACCTGGTTTGGTTCTTAGTAGATAATTTACATTTCTGACTTTAAGGTTGACTTATTTTCTCGATATTCATGGTTAGTTGCATATGACTTTAGAGATTAAATCCTCAATAATTTAGCCTAAGTCTATAAAAATAGTACCCCTCCAACTTGGGGCTAAGACCCGTACCGCCTCCAATAATCGATGGGCCATCAAGGTGTCTTCGAGCCTCCATGTGAACTTTTCTCTGAACTTCCAGCGGGGAGAGGTAGCCTGTCCACTCTCAGCCTTTATTTGTAGCATCGTAGACTCCCCAGTCATTCCGGCGGTCACCGAGGTAGAACGGTCACCCCGACCAAGCATGCCTTTCTCCACGTCGGCCGAGAACATCCCCTTTGATACCAGGGCACTACGGGCCGTTTTTGACCTCGCCAAATAGAAGTGACCATCTAAATACCCTCAAGCCCAGTTTTCAGTGGAGGCCAGGAATCTTGCTGCTTTCCTTAGCGTCTCTCCTTCTGCTGTCCAACCACTCTCACATCTGGACCTCCTCCTGCACACCCCACACTCAGACATCCATTCATGTCCGCCATTTCCGGCACCCAGGCCAATAAACATCTCTCTCCGTCAGTCCTCTCTCGACCTCGGCGCCACTTCCTCCTTTCTATCTCCCTCGAAAATACCTCCCCATCCTCTATTCAGTTTCCACCTTATCTTGTTTTCTGCCAAATCTTGCCGTTCGTCATATTTTGTTGACCGAGAGTGCTATCCTATACCAGAGTAGAACATTAGGAGCCACGCTTTTTGCGGAATTTTAAAATTTGCGATGACGAAAACTGGCTCTGACGTGATAAGCCAAACAAAATAGCTTCTCATAGCAGCTAAAATAATTTCTTTCAATATCTTTCTGCATGCGTACTCAATGTTACTGAAGTATTAATTCTAATTATAATTAGCATGGGACTAGATTCTATCTATTCTGTTTTCAATAAATATTTTTATTTATTCTTTAGTTTTTTAAGACTATATTAATATGTGTCTCATGGAAATATTTATTTCATTTCATTTTATTAACAAATTAAAGCTATGCTCAATAATTTTGAATTTCATTTATATATATATATATATATATATATATATATATATATATATATATATATATATATATATATATATATATTATATTTCTCGAGGCAATTTTAATTCTCAAAACAATGGAACAGAAAGAAAGAGATTCAAAGAAATAGTATAAGAAATAGAAATTAAGATAATTAAGGGCACGTCTAGGAATTAACATACTTCATTCTTCTTCTTCAATTAATTCTAAAGGAATTTAGAACCTGATTATGACAAAGAGGGAAATATCAAATAGAGATTAGTCCGTCATAATCAGGCATTTACTACGAACTAATCTGCTCAAATAAACACTACAAACGATTAAGTAATTCTTGAAATCATTGGTGTTTTCTTGTGGCTCTCCATAGATCAGAGGAAGAGAACATGTAGCTTGAAAAACTAGTGCTTACGGTGGACGCTGAAAATCAGATTCATGCATGAAGGAAAACATTGAAAATATATACAAATGAATAAAAAACCATGCAAAGCAAGCCAAGGAAAAGAATCAGTTATATTTGGTAAATAATTAGGCTTTTAATTTGTTAGGAAAAGAGCAGAGAGGAAAATAGGAGTGTAAGAACCACGAAGAAGAACTAGAGATAAATACGTAGGCTAAGTGATGGATGACGTAAGAGGTATCAGGTATCAAAAGGAATGAGGTTAGTACTTGGAAGAGAGGAATTTGTGATTACAAGAAAACAATCTTCGAATTGAATTACTGACTGTTTTTCTGGATAGTTTCACGTTTAAACTTACCTGTAAAAACAGTATCTTTTTTTAATGCATTGAAATAGAGCACTCATATTTCAACAGAGTATAATTAAGTAGGAATTTTAATGAAGTTCGTTATAGGTCACGGAGCGAGATTATTAGTCAAAGGACTGATAGACCACTTTTTTCTCTGTAACTCCTTTTATTACTTTGTAAGACGGGATACCACGTAACCGCATGCATACGATAACTTTTTTTAACCAGAAAGTACTGACAGGAATTAACGCATATAATATACAATCAATCGTCATGTGTCTATGCTCGACGGTGATAGCGTATCCCGGTTACTACTTACTCAAAATACAATGGAAATCAATAAAATATCCTAATTTATAGGAAAACTTTGATCAAAACATCAAGCAGTGCCATAAATCAATAAACGCCTTAAAATCAATCTCTAAAAAATCACTCTATTTAAAGCAATTAATAAAATTTTTATATTTTAAATAAACATTTAATGATGAAATCATAGGTACGTACCGCGTAACCTGCAATGCATTATTTACTGTAGAACGTCATCCTTTAAGAAAACTTATGATGCAAACCTTCTGACGTAATTTAAATGCAGTTTTCCTTTTTATCAAGCATATGATGAATTTTTAATGTAGTTAAGCCTTAAGGCGTATTTTCATATTACTTCTCATTAGCTGTTTCCGATGCTTCGTAGTCCATTCATTCTCATCCTGCTTAGTTATTTCAGGTAGATAAATTGAATGACTCCATAATTAGCTTATTGCCAATAGCTATGGAAAATGGGTGAGGTAAGGGGAGATCTGGGAATGGCGTCTACGTGGCGGTCGGCTAAAAACATATTAAGTATATTGCCATGGTAGGCTTAAGGACCGTCATCGCTCCCCCTTGACGGATCCACTCTAGTGCTGGAGACCAATGGCAAGGAGTTTTGGCTATTGCACGTGGACACTCTTCCATTCTCAGTCTTGCGAGAAATCCTTTTCAATGGCCCTCCTTCCCCTTTTGTTCTTCCTCCACCTGGTGGTTTTGTCTCTCCCCTTTCCACTCTTGTCACCCTACTTGGCCTATTTTTAACCCACATTTCCCCTTTATTTCTCACTACACTCTATTCCCTCGTTCCCCGTTGCTGTAACCGAGTTTTCCTCTTTGTCCGTAATTTCCTCTCTCACCTCCCTCTCTATGTTTCTGAATATCTCGTCCCCCGTTCGTGTCACCGCCCTTCGTCTCCGTCCTTACTCATTATATTTCACACCCAACGCTTTCCCTCTCTTATATCAAGCTCTCTTGCTCTTGTCATTAGTTTTGATGGCGGCAATCCCGGTGGAAAATCCTCTTCGGCTCTCAGAGGGGAACAGGGAGGAACTGGGCTTCAACGCTGAGGGAGGGTAGTGAAAGTGGATGATGGGTAAAGGCCGAGGTAGGGCACGGGGCTCGGGGTGAGTCTTGACAAAACGGTGGAGAGTCAGAAAATTTGTGTGCTCATGTAAAGTGAGAGCGAATATGTTTGTTTATATTTGCATTGATTGACATTTTTGAGGTAGATGTGTGGGCAGCAAGTTGAATGTACCTCTATTCTCGTCCCGACTTCTAAAATGTTTACCATTAAAACACGGAGAATGTGGTAAATGTTATAGCCGCGCCGGTGTTAAATCATGGTCACAGGTGTTGATGAATACAAATATGAGAGAGCGAGCTAGAGATGAGGAAAACTGTATTCTGCTGTGATAAAATGTGAAGAGGGTGTTTCATGCGGGACAAAAACTTAAAGAATGGTAGATTGGGGTCGTACGCAATACGCGTACGTGACTGTGGAACGCAATTTTATTCGTCGCAGCTCAAAATATTTGCTGATCTGCTTGAAAATTTTACCACATATGTAACGGAACTTTCAATACCTCTAAATACTCATTTAAAAATTATCTCCTAAGTTTTCGTCATGTTACTGAGGAAAAACCTCCCCTGATTGGCTAATAAAATTTTCCCTCAACTTATAAGTATGTATTCAGTTATGTTTTCAATATGTACTTGAATTTTTTCTGAGATAATATACTATAAACTGTTACTATTCCATTCTTCAATTATTTAAAATCTTAATACCATTGTTAACACCTTATCTGGACTTACAGGGTGGACCTGATAGCACTTAAAAAGTATTTTTAAATGGTTTATCCACTCCCTGGAATATTTTCGTTTACCTTCTTCTTCGCATGCATTGAAAAATATAGAGGTCTCTTTTGTACTATCAACAATTCATCCCATTATTCAATTCGACACATGCATTTATCAACCCAGAAGAGGTTCGCATTGGCGCATCGAAGTAGTGACACTGATTTTGGGGTCATGATTATTTCATTTTTTGATGCTGAATAACCATCATAGGCACTTTTATTTGGGACACGGGCTTTAAAAAAATTATATATATATATATATATATATATATATATATATATATATATATATATATATATATATATATATATGTATATATAATGTGATTTTTCGGGCACCAGACCTTCCTGGGAAACGTAACCGGTACAGGTAAAGGAACTGACCCCCCCTACCCTGATGTGTGAATTTTCACACGCCGTATAGGGCTTAGTACTGGGTGAACACTACCATCACCTACTAAACAGACCTGCGGGTTGATTACTGTGTTTATGGTTTACATATATATATATATATATATATATATATATATATATATATATATATATATATATATATATATATATATATATTCACGAAAAATGTTCACAAAGGTGAATATAAGGTCAGTCACAAGCCTGACGATGATAAAGAAAACTTAGAAAAACAAAATACGAAGGTTTTGAGTTATAATGGTGTGTCTGAAGAGGGAAGGGAGGCACTAATCCGAGACTCTTATATACATGGAAACTGTCGTTGAATGAAATATTAGGGAGGGAAGCATGTGTTGCCTTGGCAGAGAAGCTAACTATGGTAGAAGGTTTGCATTAATAGTGGTGATTGGGTGATTATAGATGCGGATGTTCAGGGGTGTGATGCACTGCCTAATGGGACAGAGTTTGTAGCTGAGTTGATTAATGAGAGATGAGATTGATGGAGTGTCGTAGGATGGCAAAGCTGAAAGAGAAGGCAATGGGTGTTGAAGGTGGTACATGTTTTACATTTTTGTCTATTGCAGGGTACTGGATTTGTGGGTGATACACGATTTGGATATACACTTGGTGGATTTTAATAAGTCCAATAAATTGGCTGGTCGTTTATAATCAACCAAGGGAGATTTGAGTGATAAGTTTTCCGCTGTGATTTGGTTAGCCAAAATGGGGAATAGGTCATGGAGAATATGTATGAGGGACTGAGTTTCTAGGAAGTATGTTTTTCAGATGGAGAAGGTGTACGAGTCAGTATCTTGGGAAGGTTTGGGAGGTTGAAAATGTCTAAGCTTTTTTATTCAGAAGGAACTCAGGGTTACCGCAGTGGAGGAGAACGCTATGTAAATTGGGAAGGAATGTGCCCAAGGAGTTATTACAAATACGGTGCCCATGGGTGGAGAGTGAGTATAAGAAAGGCAGCTTTTAGTGTGCATAGGATGGCAGTTTGTATGGTGGGGGTTTAGTTTTTTGTAAGTTAGTTTTATGTGGGCGTAAATGTGAATTTCTTATTCATGAAAGGAGAAATGTTTGCATCAAGGAAAATGATACCATAGGTAGAGTAGATGAAGATTGAGGAAGAAAATTAGTGTTTCAAGGGAATCCACCCTATGTGACCGTAGAAGGAATATATAATCAATATATTTGACCCATAGAAAAGACTGCAGGGGGAAACAGGAGAGGATGTTACTTTAAAAGAGACTAAGGTGAAGGTTTGTGTACGAGGAAATAAATCTACTTCCTCCTGCACAACCTTTTACCTGAAGGTAATGCTTAAGGGAGAGATGAGAGACATTCAGAGTGAGGGATTGAGGTGTAGAGGGATGCGACGTCTATTGTAGCTATGATGATTTGAGGGACGTCCAGGGGGAGAAAGATTGAGTGGAGATGGTTGAGAAAATGGTAAGTATCTTTAACATGGAACGGTGGAGGGGACCAGCAGCTGCAGGCAGTGGTCGACAAATTCGGACCTTTACTCTGTCGTCAAGTTACGGGAGGAAACAAATGGTCGGCCTGGGATGTCGGGTTTCTGTATTTTGGGAAGGATGTAGAAGGAAGGATAACGTGGGTGAGGTGGGGTGAAGATGGGAATGTCAGTGGAGGAGAAGCCCTTTTCTTCGTGGAGAGAGATAATTTTTGCCTGGAATTTAGTATTTGCGTCATTAGGCACAAGCATATAAGACGAGGTATCAGATATTTGTTTTACTGCTTTTTTGATGTAGCCCGCCGTGTTAAGAACGATTACCGCGGAGTATTTATTAACTCAGATGATGACCAAATTTTTTTATCTATATAAATACATATATATATATATATATATATATATATATATATATATATATATATATATATACACACACACACACAAATAATGCATATTAAGTTAGCATTAGCGAACAAAAACAGGAACGAAAAGAGGAACGAAAAGACTCAATTTCGAATTTTCGGTGGTCAAGCCACCTGTCTCAAGGGAAAGAAGGGAGGAACAGAGAAGAGGGTTTTAACAGAAAGGGTCGGGGATGTTGGAAGAAAGGGAAAGGTGGGGAAAGGTTTGTCAGGGTCAGAGTTGGGAGGGGAATTTTAACACGTGTTGGAATAATATGCACGGGTTTGGGAGCGTAGGGTGGATGAAAATATCTGGCGACTGAGATAATTGGTGTGTGATATTGATACCTGGTTCATTCCATGAATCAAGGAGCCAGATAAACCCACTTTCTATTGTTTTGAATTTTTTGGTGGGAGAGAGGGGAGAAGGAAACTGGAATGAAGTCACTGTAGCATTTATCAAAGGGAACGTTGTGTTCGGAGGCGTGTTTTGGGATTGGGAGCATACCAGTCAGGGAAGAATTGTTGTATGAGTCGCGGTGGTTATTGATTTCAATATGTAGGGGTGTGGTACACGTTTTATTTACTGGTGCTGTGTCTTATTTTCAAAACCCGAACCCCATCACCCTCCCACCCGCTTTTTAACTCTCTCCCCCGAATTTCCCAGCTGCATGTACTTCCAGCAATGTACTTTACCTTCTAAAGGGCCAACTATGCCCTGCCTTTTATGTTGGACAGGGTGATTATGACAATGATGTTACGATTCGTGGGAAAAATGATATCTTAAATCTCTCTTTTGTACACATAATCTCTCTAATTTTATTGACATGATCTCTCCTACCGTTGACAAATTACAAGAAACTGCGGGAGATGCCGCTAAAGTAACTTTCATCGATGTAATCCGCTACTGTGCATTTCAATGCAACAATTTCAGTTTAGCAAATTTCTTTGCACCATTTGACACGAGCACCTTTTTCAGTTTTTTTTTCAAATTATTCGAGATCCAATGCGAACGAATTTTTTCCACAGCTAAATTTTCATGCAATATCTTTATGATGCTCGTCATAATAATCCCCAACGATTCCTCAATCTCACGATATGTCACATGGCGATCTTTCTTCACTAGTTCATGCACAGCATCAATTTCTGGCACAACAACTGATTTTGGACGACCTTCAGGACTTTTGTCGCTGATCGAACGGTGGCCATGATGGAATTCGTTAAACCAGCGTTTCGCAGTGGCAAAGTATCGGGTTTCATCGCCAAAAGTGGAAGTAAGTTGATCGATGCACTCCTGTCTTGACAATCCACGTCGGAAGTCGTAAAATATCATCGTACGAAAGGGTTCACGAGTTAACTCCATTTTTTAGCGGGGGCAAAATTTTCGAGTCTGTGTAAAGAACAAAAGTTATGATCAAACGATAAAATGCTCTGAAGAATGTTAGCGTTAAAACAGTCAAACTTTCAGATGAAAACGTCAGATGGCGCCTCAAGCCCTTAGGGTTGTCAGGGCTTAAAACATAAATAGCAACCCTCGTATAGCTTATGTTTACAACTTCATACATACATACATGTACTCAAGTGCATACATACGAGGGTCATCCGGAAAGTAGTACCCGTTCGTGCCGCATGAAGTGCTGACGACGCGAGTAGCCGCTGGACGAGGTCAGATAGCTTCAGTGGTTTGTCTGCCTTCTCTGAGCCAAGTTGCGTGACGCTAGCATTGCCTGTGTTGTTTCTGTGATTGTTTACAATGTTTAAAAAAATTGAGAACGCCGCCAGTTGTGAAGTGAGGGCAGTGATTAAATTCCTCAATGCAAGAAACGTTCGCCCATGTGATATTCATCGCCAATTAAAGGAGGTGTATGGAGACAATGTAATGGACGAGTCGTCTGTTCGGCGGTGGTGTCGCAACTTCAACATGGGGAGGGGGAACACACACGACGATGAGCGTTCGGGGAGACCGTCTGTCATTACAGACCAACTGGTGAGCTCAGTTGACGAATTCGTGAGGAACGATCGGCGCGTCACAATTGATGACATCTGTGAGCATTTTCCCAATGTTTCTCGAACAATTGTTCATGAAATTGTTAAACACCATCTGCATTATGCAAAAATTTGTGCAAGATGGGTCCCTCGCGTATCTCAATGAGCTGGCGGCGAAGGACTATGCAGCAGGAATAAAGAAACTTGTCACACGTTATGACAAATGCCTTAATTTGCTTGGAGATTATGTTGAGAAGTAGTTTAAAGTATCCTCTTTCAAATAAAATTTTTTATGTTTGTTAATATTTACTTTTGTGTCTTTATTTCACGAACGGGTACTACTTTCCGGATGACCCTCGTATGTGTATGATGTTTTCTTGAACATATTATTGTACAAAATACACATGTTGGTAAATTACTCCTACCTTGGTGATGTAATGTAAAAGTTTTCGTGTACTTGTTCTTACAACGGCAGACCTACTGTTTGCAGGTGGCTATTAGGTTGGTTGAGAATGGGATGGAACTCGTGTCTGGTGTGTTTCGAGAAGCGATGTGCGTTAGCCTGCTGAAATTGACCGAAGTCTCCTCTGTATAAGACCGTTAAGAGGCGAGTAGGGCCTGTGGGACAGCGGGAATGATCACTCACGGAGTCAAAGGTCAGGAGACTAAAAAAGGAGAGTCGGCAGGCCTCTGCTCGCTACCCACAGAATCTCCGCTTCCCCTATCTCCCTGTCCCTTCCCGAGAAACCAGGAAGGGGACGCGAAGAATAGATGGGTGAAGGGTAGGGTTTAAAGGAGGAGAGATGGGCACAACCAATTTGTCCTCACTCAAGAGTCATTTTTATTTCTTATTTCCGCTAGCTCTCTTATATATTTTTTATCCTGCGCGACAGAAGACCTTATGTAATGGGACCAACTTGTGGGACATGGCTGGAACAACATGGCCTAATTTTTTTCACCTTGTCATTCTAACCTTATTCACTCCCGCACCTCGGCCCTCCCTTAAAAGCTCCCACTCCTTTAACTCTTTACTAGAATAATAAACCTTTCCGCTGAAATCACAAACCATATGCCATTTCAGAACTATTCCAAATATCGGGCTCTAAGTTAGCAAGCGAATGTGGAAAATACTTCCAGATACATATTTATATAAAGAAAAGTCTGTTTTTTTGCTATTTTAACGTTTTATTTTTTTATCGTTATTTTGGTTCGTAATATATTTCCATAACGATATTACTTCTCCGTTTACTCCCTCCCAAACAGAATAAAAGTTTTATCGCCTGTTTCGTGGATATTCAAAAATGTTGAATATATGTTAATTCCATATGATAACTCTCTATTTTCCTTAACTAATTTCCAAAGACTGTTATCCCTCAATCGGATGGAGAAAACATATTTATTACCTTCTGAATTTCACAGCAGAATTTTTAGTTTAAAAATTCGAAGAATTATTTTATATTTCTCATCTTTCTATACGAATTATTTTTGGGCGGTAATTTACTTTTTTTTTAAAGACGGCTGTATAAATGTGCTTTATCAGTGGTTGTAAATGATTTCATTAGCCGAGCAATGATTAGAACCCATTATGACAAGCCATATGTAGAGTTTCCGTTGCGATGTGGTTTCTCTTCTGATTCGCTTTGCGAAGTTTCTATTGCAGATTTTAGTGCTTGAAACGAACTCCGTCAACATCTCAGTCATGGAATCTGCAGGAAAGCATTTCACTAGCCTTCCAACTCCTGAAACTCACCATGACTTGCGGTTCTGGCTTGTATTTGCTTTCTGAAGTACGTTGATATGCTTCAAGCCATATCCTTGAACAGGCATATAGCGGAAGAGGAGAAAAATGTGAATAACGATCGAGTAATCATGACCCGATGAGGCCACAAATATTCCTCGAGACACTCCCATCTCTTTATTGTAAGTTTATTAAAGCATGGGAATGAAACAAAAAGTTTTTCAAGTATAAATAGTCCCTTTCTCATATTTTATTATAAGAGTCTCTTTGAACGGAGTACGTTATCATGGGAAGGGAAACCAATAATTTTCCTTGTAGTTTTTTACCAGCTAATATTCCGGCTAAAGATTGCAAAACAAAGTTTGACTACTTTTTAAATCCCCTAAGTTGGTAATATTATAATTCTCGAATCTAAATGTTGGATTTAAAATATGACTTATCCAGATTCCTGTGATTTTCTTGTCACTATTTGATATTAGCCAGTTTTTTGTATTTCTGGTTCCATTATACTTAATCAGAGTCTTGGGATAAAATTGTTATTAATTCGTAATTTTAAGGCCGAAGTACAGTAAATAGAAAAATACTCTCTAACTATATGATTAAGTGAGTTTTTTGAAGTAGCTGGTCAAATAGTTTCATATTTTTCAGCCTTTTTCATCTTACCAAACCCCGACGAGACCGTCTGAACCCTTGCTTGGGGTTTATTATTTGCATTGGTATTTGGTTGTTTTGCGTTGTTCTGAAAAAATTGAAGTTATTTTTATATGTTATCTATTTATTTCCAATTCTAATAATGGAAAACAAATAACATAAGTGTATCATTGCGTGAAATGTTCGAGGGTTACTTTTGAACCTAGATCCGTTTAGTTATAAAAATTATATAGAAAATTATATATAGAAAGAGTTTTGATTGACGGTTTTAGTACTTTATCTTTCCACATTCCTATATAATCGCTGTTCAATTCTATACAGTTTTTGTAACTCTGCACCAGCTTCTTTAATCCCTCAACATATAAATTCACCGCTTGAGAATTGACTACGGTGGTCTTGAATTCCTCATTGTCTTTAAACTATTTTCCACTACATATAAATTCACCGCTTGGGAATTGACTACGGCGGTCTTGAATTCCTCATTGTCTTTAAACCATTGTTCACTAAGCTACTGCTCCAATTACAAGAAGAAGAGAGTCACTAGGTGCAAGATCGGGACGGGGCCTAGCGTTCTAAAAACGCTCGTCCACTCAATATGCTTTTATATTTTCGTTGGTCGGCAAATATTTTTGGTACTACTTTGCACACAATTTTTTTAATACGAGCTCTTCCATGACAATCGTTTAAATATTAGTTCGTCGAGCAAGAGAAAATTTTTCAGCCAGAGCACTGATTGTCAATCGTCAATGAGATCGTAGTTCTTGGTCAACTTGTTGAATGATTTAGCTTCCAGGCCTGCCACTCTGCTCTTGAACATGGACATTTGTGTGGACACGTTTGAAGCTTGGACCCTATTACCTAACCTTTACTTCACTCGCTACTGAAGTTTCGTAAACTAGCCTATTGAGAGGATGTTAAAAATATTTAGCGTTTTTTTAATTTTTAGAATCTTAATATTTTCTAAACCTCTATCACATTGTCCCATTTAGGGTTTTAGAGACGAACCTGAGCTAATGTTTGAGTTTCTAATAATTTTGCTGAGTATGAAATTAACAGTTGAAATGCAATCCTTAGCAAATTCCATCGTTCCATCAATGAAATTTTACAGGTTTCCTTTGCTAAGCGAGCTCCGAAATTAGAATATTGTGTGTAAAGTAGGTGGTTTAATCCACCATTACTATTTTGCGTTGGAACTGAAATCAGTTTCACGGTAGCACCGAGGACTGAGGCTAGAGTATCCTTTATTTTACGCCACCCGCAGTTCTGTTATGAGATGAGGGAATTCCGCGTATGAGCGGAGAAAGGAGCTAGAATTATGAGGTACATGCGTAACGATACCTGCATATGATATTTCCATGATCAATTTCTTCTGCCCACGACAGGTGTCAAATATTTTTGATGATCTCTTACACCTGAAAACTTAGAGGGGTTAACTGATGACAATAATAGCCTCATTGCATTAGGACTGTCTTGTAAAGCCAACTTCTATTCTGAGGCTCATGAAATCGCCCTAGCTTCTTAATTTATCCATGCCTTTACCCCATAAATTGTCATGAACTTAATTTAAGTTTATATTTCAACCTAATTTCACTACTGTTCATATTTTTACAGTGAAAATTGACATAATGTTAGCAGTCTTCCGAAAAAATCATGTCATTTTCTAAACATGCGGTTTTTTTAAAGACGACAAGAAATTTCAAAGTGTTAGGTTCTTTTAACTTTTAAAAAAGATCTCTGCGAGATATTGCACAAAGGTATCGACCTATTATTTAAAACCATCGTCCTTACAGCTACACTGGTTCTATATTGTGTTCTCACTAATACCTGCTCCTACAGAAAGTGTTCCGATGACAGAATAAATTACAGATGTAAGAATGTAAAGTGAATTTAAGCAACATAAGTTTCCATATAATATATTTGCCATGGAAAACACCAACGTAGCTAAAATGTTAAAGAAAAAAGTGTGCCCATACGTCAATTGTGAAGCATCTTATAATATTTGTGGCCTTCCAATTCATAAAAAATAATATTGCTAAGAATAATACATTTAAGATAGTGGGTCAGAAGTTACAATCCTGGAATTATATTGCTCATTTAACACACAACCATTAGGCCAAAATTTTGAATTTTTTTATTATAAGCACAAAATTAATTAGTGTTATGACAAGCACCTGAAAAGTTATCTCAATTGAGTCATCATTTCTCTGCGAAGGGTTTAATCCGATTTTTCTTCCACCAGTCTTCCACGGGCATGGATATTTCAATTTTTTTTCAAATGAACGAAGGGTAATAAACGTTGGCTTAGAATTATGCGCAACATAAGTAGTAAAAAACTCTAGAAGATGATTTTTTTGATTCGAAATTCATTATGATTTAAAAAAAACCTCAGAATTTTAGGACGAGTTGAAATAAAACATTTTGACACGAATTATCCTAATTTACACTCCGATCACGGGTCGGTTAACTTCCGCAGTTGGATGCTTGACGCTGCGTTGTGCCAAAGGGAAAAAGTAACTCTCCCCTTAGATGATCGAGCCCGATTTATGGGTCCACACGATCGCAGTCCGTGGAGAGGATCGCGCCCGTCCGTCGGTTCACCCATTGTTTCTTTGATGGCCTGAGCAGTTGTTGGACCTTCGTCCCACCCCTTTTCCCCCAATACGCCTACAACTCAGTCCCCCTCTCCGACTCCAAACTCAACCTCGCGAGGCACAAAGGGATTTTTTCCACCAACTTCACTCCACTTCTGAAAAGGGTGTGAGGGAAGGGTGCGGGCAGAGTTTTGGGTAGCGGCTTGCAAACTCCAGCCACCCCAAAAGCGCGCGCGCGCACTCGCACACCCACACATACAAAACTCGCACGCAGACACAAACACATTCAAGTAGGTCCCATAACTTGGGCCGGGAGTGAGATTTGAGGCGGAAAGATATAGAGAGGGAGATCCATAAATCATTCCAGAAATGTTTCCTTATGCGTTTCTCCCTCGTCTCCTACATCCTGCATTTTCCCTCTCTCCTGGGAGGACGGTTTTGAACGGCTGCGGGGAAGAACTCGATAGAGTGAAGAAGAGAAAAGTAAAGAGAAAGAGAGAGGGAGAGAGTTTCCATTTTAACCACTCCCTGCTCCCTACTTCCCTCGCTTCCACACCGCAACCCCACTTCTCACTCAAGTCTCCTTATAGCACCCCTCTCTCATCCCTCCGAAAACTCACTCAACCACCTTGCTCTCCCCGGCTCTCCCCACACCCTTTTCCCCCGGTGGAAACCAAAAGACACCGCTAACTCCAATCTTCATCAAGACCAGGTCGTACCGCTTTGACTCTGGCCGGCGCACTGTGGGACCATTTCAACCCGGTGCTCTTACTGCCTCTCTCTCTTTCGCTCTCTTGTCATCTCCGTCTTTCTCCTCCTCTCGTCCTCCCGTCCTCTATCTTGCCCGGCTCCGGAGGGATATAAGAAAAGCAACGGCAAACCTCAAGAGGAGGACCAGGTTTTCGGATGCAACCACGCTGTTCTCACGGGATGGCCGAGTTGAAAGGGCCAGCGCGGTCCTGCTTCGGCCAGCGGCGAGAGGGATTGCCTTACTGGGGGTCTATGTTCGGCAAAAGGGCTATTACAGGGTATGCGAGAAGAGGTGAGGTCCCTTTATCTCTTTGAAGGGCCTTTTTCGTCCCTTAGTACCAATGTAACCTCAGCTGTCTTCCTTCCCAGACGTTAAAGCACACCCGGCCAATGATGATGTGATGTGGGGAGAAAGCGCGTTAAAATTTCAAGATATTTAAAGCCCCATGGCAATACAATGAGTAATTAGGAACCTTCAAATAAAATATCCAGCCATTTGGCAACATTTTTGATGAATTACTTCCCTTCGTCCATGAAATATGAGAAGTAATCCAATTCAATATCGTCTAATCACCCCATGTTATTTTTTGAACCAATACTGAAGTCCATTTTTCGAATTTTTTTGTTTTTTAATGCATATTTGGTCATATATTTCTGATTCAGTACTATTTATTAGGTAATGTAAAACGCCAAAATTTTATTAATTTTTTCAATCTAGGATTTAACTCGTACATTTGTCGATAAATTAAAAAAAATTTATCCCGTTCTTTCTCTGAGTGTGTATATTTCGAAAATGAGCTTATATTAACCTCTCAAACACCTTTGGCGTGTTTGTAAGAACCGATATGCAACTGGTTTTTATAAAATGCGATCGCGAGTTTATTTTCTGTTGCTTAACCCTCGGGTTGTGTATTGCTTATGGTCAATGTTATGAGGAGTATATTTTCACCTTTATTTATAATTTGTTGTATTTTTTGCTGTCTTTGGCTCGAACATCTCTCCTTTACCACATTTTTATTGTTCTTTATGTAACCTCGTTTTCACTTGTTTACTCCTATTCTGGATGGCGGCATTGCCACCATTACTCTTTAAAAGGCAATTGTTTAAAACAAGGACAGCGGAATATGTCCGTCTCGGTATGAAGCCCGGCGCGCTTTCAAACTTCTTTTGTTCCATTCCCCTACACTTCATAATAAAAACGGGTACTAATCCATAGTGGACACTCTGAGCGAATCGCATTGTATGTTTGTTTTAATCGGGACGCGGGTTTGAGTGACTCCTCGGTCAGGGACGTTGATAAGTGTTATTTCGTCATGGAATAGAACATATAGCCGAGCTCCAACTTCCTTGACAGTACGAATGTATTCCTTTCTAAAATATAACCAAATTGTAAACCTGACCAAATCTTTTAAGTAGATTAATTTTGTTAGTTATATTGCTTCCATTATTTAAGTGATCCCTGCAAATAGTTTTTGACTTTATTAATAAATATTCCAAGCAAATTTAAGACATTAGTCTTTCTAAGCTATATTGGCTTTGTTTATTCAAAAGTGGGTTTTAATAAATGTATCATATCAGGCTAATGTTTTCAGGCTAAACTTTATGGAAATCCATTATCACTGAAGTAAAAATGCCGATGTAAATTTCCACTAAAGTCTCTGAGGATGCCGACAATGCGTCGAAACTAGTAGTGCCGATTAAAATTAAGTGGAAAGATACATTGGAGTGTTTACCTCCGAGGTATAATATCAGCATCACGTCGTTATGACTTCATTCCTTTTCGGGTTTTTACTACTTTTAATGATGAAAGTAAGTTATTTTTAATTAAATCAAAGTAAAATCATCGAGCGTTGCCTATTTTTATCATTCAATGATAATCAGTTTAATATTAAGAATAACTCCCCTGTTGACATTTCAGTAAAATAGAGAAAGCATACTTTGTTAATCCAACATTATATCTATGCATATTGTTCAACTCCCTCACATATGCCCAAAACTCACTCCCGATTTACATCTTTTAACTTCATTTCTCACGTTGCATCGTTCCTCAGCAATGCCCTTAAATCGGTTCTGTCCTCTATTATTTTTTTTACCCCAGAAAGTCATCATTTTCAAAATTACAATCGATATAGGAGATTTTTCATCCAAATGTGTTGGTTCCTAGTAATTAACATCTTTTTATTTATGAAAGCTATTATGCTTTCCTCCAATCATCGCCGATGTTTTGTTTGGCCTGAAATTGCATAATGACGTGGGCTGGAGAGCAGTTATTTGGGGTTGAAGATCAAAATGATCTTTTGGAAGAAGTTCTTTCAATGCAGGTTATTGCTCCAGTCCTCATGAATTAAGTTTCACGAATGTAGAATGTTCATACTCCTAGACGCAATGGTGTTTTTTGTTTATATTCGTAGTTGTGAGAGGGTTCCGTTTCTCTTTATTTTATATTCTTTCACTATATTCCAAATTCACTCTCGTCCTGACGTTTTATACTATTGTCAGGTGACGACCCTTAACTCTGCTAATTTAACGCTTTAACGCTCGGTCGTGACTGATAGTGCCCTTCAAATTGAATTTCTGCTCCGGCCAAGTGCAATTCGACCCTTAACCTTGCCAGGTAGGATTTATTTCATTGCTTTTTAAGCCCGAGCAATGAAATCGTGGCATTCAATGGCCGCGTTAGCAACAACATTGTCTCGTAATATCCTCCCTAATTCCCCTACGGACCGGACACTTAACAGCATCTTGCATAACGTCTGCGTCCGTACGAAGCGATTTCCACCTCTGCCTTCGTGGTCCTTTCCGCTCTTAGATGCTCTTTTTCCTCTCATCCTCGTTTCCTTTTGGCCCACTCGTTCATACTTGCTCCACGTTTCCTGAATTCCCTTTTCAACTCGGTAACCTACTCACATCGTGATCATAAAATTCCAGCAGAGATCAAATTTGCGGCACGTTCATGCATTTTGACTTTCAAGAGGAGCGAGTACAAGTTTACTTAGCGTAGCGGCTGCTCTTAGCTATAGCAGTAGACGGATTTACGTAGTGCATAATTAACCCAATCCCATGCAACAAGCCGGCCGTACAAACCCTTTTTACTCCGTTCTCGTCTTCGCTTCCACCGGGGTCAGTATTCTCCACTATTTCTTTTGCGAATACGCTCATTCTTTTAAAATTGAAGTTCTTTTTTAACTTGCAGTATTTAAGTTAATTAAGTTAAACGGTGCGAATATTTTCGATTTTCTCATAAATCGTTCAAAAAGTTAAAAATGTAACATTTTAAGTCTCCGGAAATGTAACATCCGTAAGCATCCGTAGTGGAATTACTTCAGACGCGGCAACTTTATCTTCAATGCTACAAGTTCTTAAGTACCGTCTATTATGGTCACATTAATAATCTAATGACAATAGCAAAAATCTTAGAATCTTACCATACAAAAAAACTTTAAAGTGGGATATGTGTTCTTACAAAATTAAAAGAAATCATCAGGTTTCTTCGCGGATCACGAAACAAACTGAACTGTACAAACGCATTTAACTAAAATTGTGCTTTACGGATGCAAAAACTTTATCTGTGTTTTTATATGATTGTATAAGCATTTTGGTCATTAAATTAATATTCACTGAAAATCAATCTTTTCAAAGCATGATTTCATATCTCATAATTAACAAAGATAATTCTCCTTGCTTTGGATTCAGCAAGAGACTAACAGGCTTCTCACCTGACTGAATCGTTCACGGGTGATGCCTTCTCTTTGCACTTTAAACCGTTGTTCCAAATTCTTTGGGAAAACCGGAGTAATAATTGTCAATAGAATTGTGTCTGAAACGGTGGAAACGAAAGTGGAAGTCCCAATTGTGTGACGATACATTACTATTGTGGTGGACGGTTGATGATGCGAAGGGTAAAAGAAAGAGACTCAGTAAGGGCTTGAGAGGCTGCCCAAGGATAGGGTGGAGCAATATTAACACCGGCGGACTTTACCTTCATTCCACTCCCACCCCCACGATCGGCTCTTTCTCACCCCTCCCAATCTCCCCACCCAACACCCACCATCCCCTCCTCTCTCCCCGAACCTCGCCTCTCCTTAGTCGAATAAGCCGTGGGAGCAGTTAAAAGCAAGGGGCACATCACCTTTTACGATCATTCCCGGGTTTAGCTCGCCCCGAATATCCCACCTGAATGAATACTATGACCAGATGCGCTTTGAATAATCCCCTTTCTTCTTTCCGGGTCTTATAAATGCCCAACACTCCCCCTTTGCCCCCGCCCCTTCCAACTACCCTTCCCTCGTTACGTTTTATCGTCCTCTTCCCACTCCATCCCCGTGCAAACTCACCTCCACGCTACAGACGCCTGAGGCTACTACTATTTCGGGAGTCTCCCCTTTCCTGTAATGTCCATCATTCCGGCTCTTGGGTAACGTGCGCTCTTCCCCTTCCCTTGAATGCAAACCCGCACCCCACCTTAGTGTCGGACTCTCCTTTGCCTTTTCCTTCTCAATCCTTCCCTCTCTTGCCGCCAAGATCGAGAACTCGGCGACTCGATTCGAAATCGCGTGCCCGCGGAGCGTTGAACAAGAGAATAGCTTCAAAATGGATCACCCTTCCCTTTATCCTCTTTTTTCCTTCCCCTGTTTTTCTCTCTCTCCCTTCTCGTCTTCAAATGGTTTTCAACATTTCCGGAATTCCTTTTTAAAAGCGGTTTCTTCTCCCTGCCTCGTGGTCGAGGAAAAATTTTAAACGCTGCCGGCGTCGGATGTCTTCTATGGGATCTTTTCACGCGCGCTTTCCTCCCACGCGCAAAGTTCCTATTCTCGCTTCTTGTAACTTTTATTTCATTGACCTAAATGTGTGTTATTGCATTAAAAAAAGAGTGCACACCCTAAAATATTTGCCGCATTCATCTGGTTCTCGAAACAATTATCACGTTCTATACTTTGAAAACGACTAGCCGTTGTCTATACCACGGCCTCTAAAAGTTAATTCGGTATGTGTAGTTACTGCATATTGCTGTTTTAACCTTATGCATAAATTTATCGATGTTAAATGTAACAATGAAACTTTTATTTTACTCTATGATTCTAGTACAATTGATTTAATACTATAAGATTAATAATGTAGCATAATAATAAAAGTATAATAATTAAGCTTTCTGCATAAAAAAATCTTTTTTCCAAGTTTTTCTCCCGGGACAGGAATACAATTAGTTTGGCTGTAATTAAACACTTCGTTGATAATATTATTAGGCGTATCTAATGTAATGGTTGAAGAATTTCTTTGTGCTACAGCCTATCATGTACAATATCATTTATTAAGGTTATTTGGTATTTCCATTATATTCAGATTTGAGTGCATCAGTTTACCGTAATGAAGAGACGCAGTATCACTCGTATTTTTTCTACTCTTTCATTTTGTGGTTTTAATATTGTTTCCCCGACATTGGGGTATAATATTTTTCGTCTTCTTTGTTTGCCACATGGTTTTAAAAAGTGCTTTCTCCAAACGGTCATTTACGCAGCCGTCCTAATTTCGCTCGAACCGAGCTATTCTTGACGTTATCCCCCAATTCCCTTTTTCCGCCTCTCCCTTTTCCTCCCAGGTTGCACCCCATTTCGAAAACTCTATCACCGCTTTTTCCGCTCTTCCTCAATCTCCTATGCACACCACTTCCGTCGCTCGAGTGACAACGTTCAATATTGCAGGGAATTCGGGATGAGATGGCAGAGAGGGGAATCGGACGGAAAAGCTGATAACTGGAGGGCTCTGCTATTCCCTTCCTGGCGCTCCTTCCCTCTCCGAATGCAACCCATGCAATTCCACGGCGGAAGGGGTGTGGTAGTTCCGCGGGGGGTTGGTCTTCGCACCTGTCGGGGGATAATCCGGCACATGATCGAAGGACACGGAATCTGGGTCATTATTCAATCTTAATTTTTCCCTGAGGGGAGGGAGAATACATTTCCCTCGGACGAAAAATTGCTACGGCGGGCAGGTTGTGTGACAGGGCCGTTAAAAGCTTCATGCCGTGGGAAGCGGATGCTGAGAGCGGGCATATCACTCTCGACTGTGAAATGGGTGGAATTAGTTTTTCATATCGACGTTGCATATCACGCCACGAAAAAAACCTAAACTTGGGTTTTATTTTCTTTTATATTTTATGAAATTCGTAAATTAATATTTATCATCCCTTCTCCCATCACTTTTGCTAAAACGTTTACTTATGAAAATAATTAACTCGCCAATTATATCTATGTTGCAAAAATAGTTTGGTCAGAGATTTATACTTTTTGAAAGAGTAGTAGATAGCCTATGGGAGCTTAATTTATTTTATATGGTCCTTGGAATATTTTCAGAAGTCATTAATTTTCAATTCATATATATATACACACACACAGATTTATTAAACATGTAATACATTTGGGTCGCGGTAGTCCATGGGGTAGAGCGTTGGAGTACTGACCGGAGGGTCCCGGGTTCTATTCCCGGGTAAGCCACTCTGGGCACCTTCAGCTTCACGCAAGCTATGTGATTTTTCGGATGCCAGGTCTTCCTGGGAAACCATAACCGGCACAGGGAAAGGAACTGGCCACTCTACCCTGATGTGTGAATTTCACACGCCGTCGGGCTTAGTACTGGGTGAGCTCTACCATACATATATATTTATTTATATATGTATGCGCATGTATACAAGCATACTCACAGGAAAAATTAGATTAATTTCTGACCTTGTTCTCCCGGATCAAATCTTCGTCTCCGTGCCCGGGAGCGCGATAACAAACCATGTACAAATGGTCCTTTTCCAAATTTCTAAATTGTCTGTTGAACTCTTCATGGTGCAAGTCTTGAGTGTTGTTACATTAAAAACTTTCTCCAGTAAGAAAGTTTGTTGGGTTATCTAAGTTGCGAAAGATTGCAACCGGACGTATTTACAGAGCGTACATCACAATGTGCTATCGCTAATTCAACGGCTGATCAGAACATCTTTTTAAGTAATCCTTAAGAAGTACTGTAGAAATAAGCTGGAGAATCCATGTCTTATACATAAATAGCCCTTTACCTTGCAAGTAACACGCTGGAAGCTATTTCCAGCGTGTGATACTTGAAACTCTTTTTATCAATATACAAAGAAGAAGGCCAGCTTTTGATGACCGTTTATGAACACCCTTTGTACGGCTATATACATATAAATTCATAATTCTCAATGGATTCTTTTTACTTTCTGATGTAATTTATTTATTAGAACCGTTATGCTTACTATAATTCTTTTTCGTATGATTGAAATCATTACTTTGATAGCGTTAAATTAAGTGAAATTAGGATGTAGATTTTGACCTTCATGCTATACGTATTGGAGTTTTACAGAATATGTGACACGTTCTTAGGGTATTTTCAGTTGATAGAATCAAGTAAGGTGCCTAAGCCTCCTAATCTTTTATCGTTAGGGAAAGATTACCACGGAAATATTAGCGCATTCTAAGAACTCTTATCCGCATATTACCGTAAAAGCATCAGGAGTCGAGAGTGACCAATGTATATGGACAGTGAGGAAATGGATTTTCGCTTGGATTATTTGAATTCCCCAGCGGCCAACAGGAAATGAAGAGGTCGGTAAGTTAGCTCTACCAGAGTTATCACTTAAGTTTTAATGTGGGACTAACGAGGTTCAGGAATTTCAATATTCTCTGATTTTTCCCATGTACTATATGTACTGATTTCTTCAGTACTAAGTGCGGACTGAATTTATCCGCGTTCCTGCTAGAACGTGAATCGCTCTAGGTATTATAGGTTTCCTACTCCATGGAGGTGAATTATGAACGCCCGTAAACATTCTACGTAAACTTCTTAAAGGCTCACGACCTTTCTTAAGAATGGAATCAATATAAAGCTGTAAATTTAACATGACAGTTGAACCAAATGTATCTTAACTGTACTTTTTAAGAGCCTGTCATATATTGTGCACGTGATTTGTGTTTGCGTTTGATTTTTGACATGAGATAATTTTTTTTATCGTTACCGATTCATAATTGCCAACTAGCGTAGTGAGAACATTTAAAGAAGCAATTTTCTGTATTGATTGCAAATAAGCTTTCGCTTTCGCTTTAGCTTTGCACCTCAGAATGTTAGCCAAAGACTTTCCAATTTAGAATTAGGAAGAAGGAGTCATGCAACGCGTTAACGACTTAGAGAGACTTAGTTACCATTGCACGCTTTAGGGAATTCACTTATTTTAAGCTTATCGATTTGAAATATTAATCCACACACGTGGTTTGTAAAATATTTGTTTTTTTTCTTGTTCCCCTGCGCCCTTGTAATGCGAAATTCTAATCAAACCTAAAGAATTTAAATTTATTTTATGTTTATTTTTCTTATTCTTAGAGAACTTTCCTTTCACAGTCGTGACACGTACTGAAACTTAGCCTATAGCAATCCAGAGTAAAGGATTTCTTATACTGTTCTTTAAGTTATACTACTGCGTGAAATGTAATCGAGAGGCAGCCAAGGTTCCAAAGGAAAACTCGAGTTAAAAGTTCGGTCGTGCCGAGCCGTACTCATTCCTGCACGGTTGTCTCACTGAGAAAAGGTTTCGAGGTCAGGAGCAAATACGTCCAAACACTCACCCACACAAACGTACACACAGAACGGCGCGGATGCATAATTTAGTTTGCGATGATAGTGCCCCTCCCGTTAGGCGGACCGCAAGAGGGAGACCGTATTGAGCCGAGAAGGGTGCGGGGGGGGGGGGGGGTTGTCGTGTAAATTCACGCCATAAATCTCGGATCATCATCGCGAGGACATGCAAACTTTCTTAATTCCTTCGCGGCGTCATCTGCCGAAGGGTTTGGGCGTGGGGGGAGGACGGCGGGTTGAGAAAAGTGGGAAAAAAAGTGTACCATTCGAAAGCCATGTTCACACAGGTAGGCAGGCCCTGGCGCATTGTCCGCTTGTTTGCGGGCCCTATTTTGACCCTTCCGTCACGGTGAAACTCCACTGTCTTGTGGATCTGAGTTCGCAGAGTCCAAATATCCGGTAAGGTTTGAAGAGCGTCGCTCTCCGTGTCTGCGACATTAAATATTACCCTGCGCCTCTGTATTGCAGGCCTAGGTGCAATAACGTTCGTCCGAAATAGGTATGGGACGAGTGAACAGCTCGGCTAGATTAAATGTTGAGAAGGAAGTCTAAGGTAAACTGATGTTTCATAAATGGCGAAAACGATAAAACATAATTTAGGACGCACAGGGTGATGACAAGTATTAGCTATATTGATTGTATAAAACGACCGTTATTTTGGGTAAAAATTCAAAAATAATGTAATCAATAGAATTCAAATAATTACTGAATTTAAAAGGAAAATTTTCAAGCTTGTTATACTGAGCATACCTCAAATTGGAAGTAAGCAAATTAGCATCATAAAGGGAAGGATTTAAGGCTGCAATCAACCAATCTTAGGATTGAACGAAGTAATTTATTCTTTTATAAACAGACTCTGATAGAGCCTAAAATATGCTTCCGTGGTGTAATTAATTATAAAGAATATTTGGTTCTTTGAGTATCTCTTTAAAGTGTCGTTTAAGTTCTTTTTTGATAAATTATCCGCAGGAAACTTTCGAAAATTGCAGAGTTTTACTATAATTATTTCATCGTATTTCATAGTCGTTACTTCGTTACTGAAGGATATTTTGGCTCATTTTGACTGTTATTCTTGGTTTCAAAGTATCATTCTCGAATAAAGTTACCACAACCCAAATAATTTATTATATTTGACTGCCATTATCAATTGAAAAAGGAGTTATCCAAACTTTTAGGGAAATGTAGTTCGTTACTCGGTTCTGCCTGGATTTTAATGATGGTGGGAACCGGCAGATGAGCAGAATAGAGCATACAGTTGGAGAGAAGAATCAGCATGTACAAGTTGCATGAGTTTCCACAAGTGGTATATAGGATAGATATGGAGATGCAATCGAGTCACGAGGCATGTTCAGCCCTTCGAGAGACATGAGGCGAAGAAGTGGGCGTTCATGAATTCATTGGAAAGTCAAATGATTCATACGTATTGGAGAGCTAGGTGCATTGCATTCCCAAATGCATCGAACGTATGTATGGGACATTTGACGCAAACGTGGATCAATGGTTTTATTACTATATCTCGAGAAGTTCTATTATCTGTATGTAATGCATTTGGAAATTTTGCGAAGGGCTTAACCAAGAGGCTGCTTTTAAAAATAATGGAATACAAGTTTGCACACTTTGAAGAGCTGCAGATTCCGCTGCTCTGCAATCAAACAAGTACGCCATAAAACTACTAAGGACCTAAATTATTTCGGGAGAATAGGAAAATATATCCTATTTACTGCATAATTGTCTCGAGGTAAATGGCTAAATTTATTTTCCGAATAATTTTATGTTGAACAGAGACATAATTGTACCCCATTAGAATTGTTTCTAATTACTAAATATACGATAATCTATCCTATATCGAGAATCACTGCAAAATCTTTGGTCAGAGAAACTGGAGCACTGGATCATGTATGGAGATTTTTTTAAATTTTAAAATTATGATGCCTTATTGAATATTTGTAAAAACAATATCCTAAATGAAACAGACTTTACTGTGTTTCTTTTTCTATGACAATGAATTTTCTCGAGGGGGATGCGATTTTTTAAATTCTCCGCCTTTATATGGTTTATGCCAGCATAGAGCGGGTCTAATTAGAAGTTAATACCTATCATTATGAATATATTTTATATTAAGCACAAATAACTCGTGGCATACTTCAAGAATTGAATTAGAACAAAGATAAGAGAATGGAGAGGTATGCTAAAAGTAAGGAACAATGATTTTTCAAAACGGCTTGGAGATTGGGCGCATCATGGTCATTGACCAAGGCTTGCAAGGAGGTCCCATTATACGAACCTTTTCGAAGCTTCTTGAAAATGTTCAGCTTCCCTCTTGGGCAAAAGCGAATGATTAATTTGGGAACGGTGCATTATACAGAATGACTCCGAGACAGTACTCGGCCGTTAACCCTTGAATCCGATGCACCGGCATTCTCTCCCCCACCATACATTCACCCCACCCCAACGGAGCCCTCACCTTCGCCGTAGAGAAGCACACCCCTGGAACCTTCCCTTAATACCCCCTCCCCGGATCTCCCCCACTCTCATCCATTCCAAAAGGTTTCTGTGTTACCCGAGTGTTGGCGCACCGTTGGCGTTCACCTTTCAGCTCCGCTCCCTCCCTCCACTCCGTCGACCCTTAACCCATTTTTTCTCTGCAAACTTCCTCCCCTCCCCCCAGACGCCACCCCCGCGTTGAATACCGCGTGACACTAAACATTCTCCCCAGAAGCGTCTGGCGTCTCCCTCTCACCCCTTCTCGAAATCCCTTCCCTCTCCACCCCCCATTCACCTACTCTGCACTTCTTCAGGGGGGATAGGCATCCTCAAACATGCAGTGCGCCTTTATTTCCTCGAGTATTCAATTTAGAAATGATGAGCTAGTAAAAGGCGCAGGTGTATAGGAATCAATAGAAAAATGGACGTACTTTTTTGTATGTTAGTCTACGTTTCTTCTGGTTTTACTGATTCGTGCTTAATCCGATGCCTTACGATTACACACTATGGCAGTATTGCGTGTGGTGGAAGTTATAGTTGTCCTATCGATTGATATTTAGTTGCTAGAAATACCGAAATTGAGATTATTACAAGCTTTATTGCATTACAAACTTATCGTGAACATACAAATTTGAATTGCAAACTTTATTACGAGAAATTAATTATTGAAGTTTCTGGTTTTAACGTGAATAACAGGGATGGAAAACAGTAAAACTTTGGTCGCACTTACAGTCGTGTCACAGTCCTAATATCATATCTATAGGTAAATAATTGCAGTTCACATTAATTATTTAATTCACATTGAAAAAATTGTAAGGGGTTAGATCAGGGAAAATGATTTCTTATGCACGTATATTAGTGTCATTAGAGTAAAATATGATTTGCGTGGACATTAAAAGAACTGAGATGCGAGCAAATAGGCTCGGGGAATGAGTAAGACAAGTTGAGTTTTATAGAGAAGAGGAAAATAAGGTTTACATTTGGAAGAGACAGTTTTTAAGACGTTACTCCTTCAAAGCAAATTTAATCATTAGTTAAATATAAGAGAAAACGGCTTTGAAATGATATTTCGGATTGCCTTTTATTTTGTGCACTAATCTACGACCACTACGGACAGAGTAAATTTCAAACGTTAGTGACAGAGTAATGTGCAGGAATTGGCACTAAATAAGTTCATTACCATCTCAATGTACACCATTAAATGCTAAGCACTTGGTTTACCCAAGTTTTTTAAAGTATTTACCCGTTAAATTGAAAGAAATGGATGCTGTTAAATGACGACATTTAATCAGTTTTTAATTTATTATTTTTTAAAGCATTACGTATTTTTAACTAAATAGTGTAAATGGGTAAAGTACGGGAACGTTAGTAGATCGTTAGTAGATGAGGTGGTGCTAAGTTGTGAGATAGGTGTATTTCGTTCATTAATTTTCGAATCCGGTTAAATTAAGTGTTTTCTGTCATGTACCTATGCCTCATTGGTCACTGCGGGTGATTTACTTCACTAATTTTTACAGTCATCCCTTTTATCACCCTGTATCAATCATCTCTGATCAATCAATCACTGATATTTGATTTCCCGCTTCATGTCGTACGCGGCATGTCTACTCTTCTCTGGTTACCGTCGGCTGCCTTCACTTTCTCATAGCTCGTTTGACTGAGGTACCTGCATTCGTAATTTGGTTGTTTTGAAATCCTACCTTTTTTGCTCCCAGTAAATAAAATTTCTACCATCTACATGGTATCTTGCCACCAAATGCTAGTTTTCCGGCTCCAGGATATTCAACCCAAAGTATGGAAAATGGATTTGGGATGGAAAATACATTTTCATGCATATTTTTCGTCCCGGATTCTTTCACTGCGATAAACTCTTGTAACTTTAATCTTCGAAATCATTTGAAATCAGTGTGATGAAATGATTGTTTATCCGAGTCCTTTTAAAGCATAGGAATGTACTTGTATATTTTGTTCAATTGGAAACATTTTTGAGACACTCTGGCCGAGGTACGCCTATATTTCTGATGTTAAATGCTACTTTCATTTATTTCCATTGGTGTTTGATTTCAGTAAAATGATCTTTACCTACTCTATCATATTCCCGAGGAAAATCTTTAAGAGTAGCGAATTCTGTTTCATAATTTGCCTCAATTAATAATCAGCCATAAAGAATACTAAAAACATTATTTTGTGACAGCTCTTTCCGAAATAATTTACCTGGTGTGAAACATTTAAGTCCTTGTTCTGCAAAAAACAATGAAAAATGTGGTGTATTCGTTAAAAGTTATTATGTCTTCAGGCAACCACGCGGTTTTCATTAAAATAATTTTCTCTGGCTTACAGATGAAATAAAGTTGTCTCTTGAAATAGACTGCCATTTCGATTTTAATTTGCGTTATTAAAATTTCCCCATCTCTTAAATTCCCCTCGCACGTTACATATACCAGCCCTCGTCTTACTCTAAACGATATTTTCTTGCTCTGTGCCTGCGTTTTTTTTTTTAGCAATTTTGCACTCCTAGGTTAAATGCGGACACTCCCCCATCCCTTCGAATCATAATTAAACTAACTACGGCTCTTATGTTCTAATTTTTCATTATTTTGTTTCAAATACCAATCCACGCGGCAATTCTTTCATGTAACGTTACTTAGCGTGATGTACGGCTTTAATCAATATATATTTCAGAGATTTTTTGAAGCCAACCAGGTAAAATAAATATGCCTGCGTATTTATAGCCAGATTTGGTCTCACAGAGTGTGTTTAACACTCTTTGTGAGACAGAATGGCTGTTGTGGCTGACTGCTGTTGGTGCAATAGGTAAAACATTTTTCTTAAAATATGCATAGTCATACACTTATTTTGAAGGCCACAAAGTTTTTTTTACCACTACAAAGGTCCATCCAAAGTACATGTGTAACAACACACTTAAGGTTATTCATCACAAAACTACTTACTTATATTTGAGGAAAAAGTATATTAAAGGAAATATTTTTCTGAATTCAATCGTCATGTAGAAAGGATAACGAGTTTGATTAACAAGTCATAAATACATTACTTATCGAATTTTGGAAAGTGAGACTTCGATTTTATTGATATGCTTGTACGATGAGGTGGTATAGAGTGCCTTCGTATTGACATATATATTGCATACATTTACATGTATCTACACTTTACTCTTATATCCATGTCAATATGCTTGAATTAAACTTGGCAAAATGAAGACTTTTTCATGTTTTAAATATTAATATTAATTTTTTTCACTTATAAGTATTTAAAAAAATCATGAGAGTAAAGTATTAATGGGTGCAGAAAGTAAGTTAGTTTGCAGAAAGTAATTTGTTGTACTACGTGCAGTATCTACTTCATTTTGTGCCAGTGCTCACCTTTCTTAATTGGTGTATTACATTAAAAAATACGAGCCGGCGATGACTACAACTGCTACAAAATTGACGGCATATCTCAGTGCAGGATTATGTAGTGTAATTAATTGAATTGTACCATTTTCTCGCTTAACAGGTTAGCTACATGCATACCTTTAAAGCCATTCAAAGGGGGAAAACCGGAGATTAAAATTACGCTCTATTGTGGCACTCACCTCTGTTACCGTCCATCTCGACCCACATCTCCTTTACACTGCCTTCTGGGGCGCATTTCATGAATCCCCAACCTTTGACCTCCCTCAACTCACCCGTATTCCAACTTCCCCAGGTTTCACCTTTAGATCCCTGGCTCCCTACCAATCGCCGTGCACTCATAATCCCAAACCCTCCCTCCCTTCATTGCAAGAGCATTCACTTGCCTCATTCCCTGTCTTCGAAGGGTCGTGCGCTACGGGTATATTTCAGGGAAAAGGGTTTCGAGAAAGGGATCGAGGTCTTAGGCGACCTGCAACCCCTATGCTAATTCTTCTCTAATCTCTCTCGCACTCATCCCCAGGGCTTCTCATTGTAGATGTGTTTTCATCCCCCTTCACTGGTTTCTCGACCTCTATGTATTCCGCTTTCATCTTCTCCACCATATTCTCACCACATTTTCGTCTTCATTGTGACTCTCCGACTTGAAAAATCCCTCATCTTCTCCGCATTAGCACTCGATTAAGCTCTTTGCATTCTGTGGGACTTTTTTTTCTCTCTGAAGGGTCAAACGTTTTCGTCTAGGCCTCAGTAGGTGCCATGCCTTAACCTTGACTCGAACCTTAACCCTTTCAACGTTGTCCTCTTACTTTGGAGAGTATTTAGTTTAAGGTATAATATCAGTAGCACGAATGTTTTTATTTTCTGATGCTTTTGCATTAATGGTAGAACTTCAGACTTTCAGGCAAACAAGGCATTTTAGTTTTCCTTATGCCTACGTTCCTTAGAAACACTAAATCCCCTGATCAATGGTACACTTACTATATATACTATCTTAACAAAAACTCTTGCAACCTCGGGTTAGTTTAAAAAAATGATCTTTCTCTTTGTTGTGCTATGAATGTAGAATGTGATATTTATCTATTTCTGTCTTAATTCTTCCAACATAATATTTTGAATTTGGTTTACTAGTCCATAGTATCAAACTGTATATTGCCATCTTTTCAGTGACTCCAAGGGATAATTGCGAGCTCCTTTCCCTTGCCTAATGATTTTTAGCACACGTAGTTCCAAACAAAGCCAGGTTGATCATTTCATACTCAGAGTACTGTTATAAATATTGCCTGTAAAATTAGCATGATTGCCTGGTGTATCAGTAGCTGTTGCCAGGGAGTGCAAACACCGCATAGATTTCATGTACCAACTGCTCAAGTGTAATAAATTATGTAATTGTCAAACTTTACGGTTATAATCGTTATTTAATCCCCTTTATTCTACGGTTTAGAATAGATAGACAATTTAATGTTCTCGATGTCGCATGCTTAATATTTTATTCCTCATTTTCTGTTAAATATCTCTGGATCGAGAGAGTATGAAACGAATAATGTCGTGTGCCGTAAGGACGCTAGTACGTGAGGTCACATTTTTCAATTTAAACGGCTCGCGAAAGTCTATTTCTCTTAGTACGAAAAATACGCGTTTATTTGCTAGTCCGTTTTGACCAGAAAACTCGTCACGCTCATATTTTTGGATTGTCTTCTTATTGTGAGAAACACTTTGTTACATATTTTTTAACCAAACGTCAATAATAGCCTTTTTCCTAACTTTTCACCCTTAACCGCACTTCGGGGGAACATTTTGTATTTTTTTATGACCCCTTTTTACGTTTTAGCTCACGAACTGAAGGGGATCATGGAATGCGTGCGATGGAGAGTTCCATCCGCAGTCCGGCCCGTATTCATGCATTTCATCCCGCTGTCCCGAGGCCTTCCGTTGACTTCTAAAGAACCGCGAATGCCCGTAGACGGCGGTAACCGGGGCTCGATGAAGTTTGTTAGTGTTTATTTGGTGAATTAGACCGTACCAACGGTCGAGCATACACTCTTGGCTCTATGGCTTGAATCTATTTCCCACTCTCAAGAATTTAGTTCTTCTTTTCTGTTCTCGTACCTTAATGGAGATGAGTGGGAGTAATGTTGAAAAATAAGGTTCTCGCCGCGCAAACAGTCGTAAGTAGTCTGGGCTTAGTAAATTAGATAGATGCGAATGTGCGAATGCCGGCGGTAGCCTCTCCTTACGTCTGACTGTAAGGTAATGCAGTGTAATGCTATACTATTTCTTCCTCTTGATTCACCACGTTTCGGTGTTAGTTTACTAGATGCTGTAGTGTTCTTTCGGAAACAAGATATTGTGCGTTGAACCACACTACAAGGAATTTTGATTCAGGTGCAGTACTACTGCTGCAGTAATTATATATATCTTTCGACAGATCATGAGGCACGTTTTATATTTAGACGTTTCACGTCGAGATTTTCAAATTTTGAAATAAATCGATGTGTTTGCACTCCCAAAAATTTTTAAAGGCACAACCCTACTTCAATTGCGGCATCGTGGATTTGACTCTTTAAAAAAAGAATTTAACTCTTTGAATTTGCAATAAATTGTATTTTTCTTTTTATGTTTGTATTTTATTAATAAAATTAATTTTCATGACTCGGAAGTAACACGTGCTACATAGATAAAGAGGCAGGCATTAAGAATCATTTTAATAATCTTACTTGTAACGCCAAAATATGAGAAAATAACATAACTACAGGTATATAGCGCAGTTTTATTATTGACTGCTTCCGTGAAAAGTAATCCAGCTTTTAAATCGTCCTTCATTTGTTGATATTTGCAGATAGGGATACAAATCATCTTTTCCATTAATTGATGATACTAATTTGTCCGTTTAAATGATGAAGTGGATTCAATGCATGCAGGCAACATTATCATAACCAATTTCTTAAGCAAAAATGATCTCATTTCATAATTTTGTTACGTTTTAAATGCCTTCAATAGTACACTTGAAGTTAAAAATTAAAGGTAGGCTATTTATTAAAATGAATACTTAAAATGGCAAATTTTTGCACGGTAACGTCGTGATAAAATTCAAAAAATGCAAACCATTAATATTTTTTTAACGTTCCGATGATATATCCTTATGATTTCGGTTTTAATGCTACTTAACCCTCTTCACTTATTGATAAATTTGGACTGTAGCACATGGTAAATATTGTCATAACATTACTTGCTAATATAAATATGAACTTTATTAATTTTAAAGAATTATTTTTTCCTAAAAGAAATAATTGTTTACATTGGTTCATTTATTTTTCTGAGTATGATACACCATGAGTTCAATTGGCCGTCGTGTTGGAGGCATTAGTTTAAACAACTGTAACAAATCGCAATTAACTTAGAATTCCACTTTTCTCAAGCGTAGAACAATTCATGCCCCCCCACCTCTCCGAGGACTGACTAGCGTGCCATTTAGTGCTCATACATTTCATCTTAATGGAAAATGTACTCTCGATAATATTGTATGTCATGGGTTTTTGTGCAGTACCAAATACTGGAAAAAAGACCTTGTACCTTATGTATTTTTGTACTCTTTCAATAAATATGCTTGATGAAGCTTATTTAAACCCTTTAAATATAATGAAATGTATAATATAATTCGGTATTTCAAATTGAATTGGTAAGGGAAATTGTCAAATGAACTATTTTTACTTCCGAAATTATTTACGAGCATCGTATTGATATGTCAAAATGGGTTTTTCAGGATAGAGGAAAAACTTAAATGATATTCATTATTTGAAATATAGTTATCATGTTAAACATTAAATTATCTTTTTCGTGGATTTACTTAAATCTTTTTTAATCGTAAGGATTGAACATATATAGGTTAATTTAATTTGTTGCCCGACGTAAGAAATTGGATTACGTTAAGATCCCCCACTGTTTTTAAGTTATATTCATTCCCTGCGGTGTCGCTGAAGCACTGTAATTGCTTCCTTTCGTAATGAAATGCAGTTTTTATAATTATTCTCAAACACAATGCTAAGTGGAATCAACATTTTTTTTAAATTTCATTTTACGGATTATATGCTAACTCTCTGGACGCAGTTTATGAGTAATTTTCCGTAACAAATGTGTAGGAAACTAGTCCTTTCATTAAGCGAAAACTATTTATAAAAGACCAGCTCCCGCGATAGTGAGCGCAATTGTGGTCCGTAGGTAATTTTTGTGGCCGAAAATAACATCCCGTAAATAACTCTCTCTCCGTACTGCAAAAATTAGTGTCAGCATAGAGAAAAGAAATGGCAAGGGGTAAGCCATAACCGGAACGGAATAGAGTCGGCACATAAGCCATCGCGGTGACGACCCGAGCAAACAAAGACGTTATACGATTGGTATCTCCGTGCGTAATGTGCCGTTCCATTCCATGCCCAGCGGTCTCTACATTTAATCACCAAGGCATGGGCGTGGAAAAAGGGCACATGCGAGAGAGAAGGTTAGGCGGTCGATGGGGAAAGGGCAACAAAGGGGCCGTGCCGCGCGCCACAGTAAATAAACAAATTGTTACGCCCCGAATTTTGCCCCTTTCGATGGAAGAGCGGTCGTAGTATTATTATCCGGGGAGGAATTAGCGTGACTCGACGGGGGGGGGTGGGCTCAGCGACGGAAAATCAGTTATCATAACCTTCCGTGTTTTCGCCTCGAGCGATTCCATTGTTGCGTAACAACAATAGGAATAGAAGGAGGCATATATGGGTTCGAGGTTTGGGGGAGGGGTTTGCGGGAATGATTTTGGGCTGAGGGGAAGTTGGAAACCGGAGGGAAACTTGTTTTTGGGTGGATGGGGTGGGAAAGCCTTTTGCCGTCGGCGATGGAGGAGGTTTAGTGTTTATTGAGGATTTAGGGTGGCGGAGTTTGGGGAAGGGGATGAGGGATAAATGGGGGAGTGAAAAGGATCGGGGTTGGGTGGGGATGAATCCCGCGAATCCCAGGTCTGGGCAGGATAAAAAGGAGTAGCCTTTGCGTGGCCTGTATCAATCACGGCTTTTAAGGTAGCTAAGACACGGAGAGACGATTTGTTCCATTGTCGGAAATGTTCGGCGTAGGGTCATCACCCCGCCCCCTCCCTACTTCTCTTCCCTCGTTTCACTTCTCCGCAGTTGCCCTAAAATCCTCTGCTCACACGGCTATCCACCCTCCATCCCCCTTCAATCTTCCACCACCCCCTAATACCATCTTCGTAAACGTGCAATCCTAAGGCTGACAATTTGGCTCATCAACTACCTACCCTCCCTTCTTCCGCAATTATTCCCGCTTCACTTGCTTGCTCCCCGTTTCTTTGTTTTGCCTTTGAGAACTCGCGCGCACACCTTGGGTTTCGCCCCACTCCGAAACGCCTACCCACTCTCCTCCCTCTTCTTTTGTATCCTGCTTTTTAGAGCCCCTCCCGGCTCCCCATACAGCCTCGCTATCAATTTTAATGCGTCCTTCGTGACGATCGCTGTATTTTTTTTCTCTCTTCTCTTCCCTTTTTTCGCAGCGATATAATGGTTCTCTCTACCGGGCGCTAATCATAAAATTGAAGCTAACGCCCACCTCTAAAAAAGTGGGACATCCAAAATAAAGACTAAATAATGGCCGTCCCTCATCCTCCTACTTTTTCATCCGTTTCGCGGTGAATCACGCCATTAAGGGTGGTGAGTGAGAAACAATTCCCTTCCCGTTGATTTTCACTTTTTGTAAACAGTTCAGTCCTGGGTTGATTTGATGTTTCAGATCCGCGTTTAATCGATTACTCCTACCGTCGGGACTAACAAAAACTGCCACATTGTCAATCGACCGATAATGCAATAGCTGTTTCGAATAGAAATCAGTGAATAGGGAAATGTTAGCATTTTTGCTGAAAGAATTGACAAAAATGATAGCAAATTTCTTTCTTCTCTTCTCTGTCTTAAAAATTCCTTGGAATAGAAGAAATATGAGAAGAGCACAGCCCGAAGCCTTATGCATTTTTTTTGAATGGATATTGGCTTTTAATAAACTGGAGTGAATTTCGGCACCAAATGATGAGGGTCTTTTACTTTTGTTTTAGAAAATATTTTTTGGATTATACGAGCAGGTTTCTGCAATAGAAATTTCAAAATTATTGAGTACATTTTTGACGATATTAAATAAAAATTATGAATGCGTGGTGATCTCGTGATGAACTATTGAGAATATGTTTAAATAAACTATGATTCACTGCAAAGGACATGCTATTATCTCCTTACCAAAAATTGTTCAAATTTATCTATATGTTATCCTAGCGTGGAGTTTCAATCTCATGGAATCCAGAATCAGATTTTTTAACATCTTAACGATAACATTTGAGAAGACCTACAAGAATCCGCACTGAAGTCATTTAATGTGCTATCATGCTCTGTGGAATTAAACAGACAGTTATTAAACAAATATAATGTTAACCGCCGCAAAAGAGTGTAAGATTACTTCCATAATAAAGGGTTTAATAGGCAGTTAATAATCGTGTTAACACATATTCCACGTAAAGTTTCTAACTCCGACTTTAATTGACTCACCTCCTTTTATCACAGTTAAGATTTAATTTTCTTACTCTTCGTATTTAGATCATGCCTCTAAAAGTACATCTTCCACCATAATTAAAAATAAAAATACACACTATATTGGCTTTCTATAAGGAAATAAAATCTAGAATTTAAAATAAAAACCCATCTAAGCCATGTCCTATGATGCAAAAGACTCTTATTTCGACGAACGAAAAGGTCTTCTCCAAATCAAAGCCAATATTTAGGGTCACAATGTTTTCATTGATGGATAAATTATGACTAATTTTTCAAATACGATTTTTTGCTCGAATTATCTTCCAAATTATGCTTTAAATCTTTTGTAATCATCAAAATCGGAAAAATGGTATAATTTTATGATTTGCGCTTTCGTCGAGTGTGTAACATGGTATAGTTTTGGAATATTACGTTTTTCTTCGTTGAACAATGTCTTTAATATTATGTTTTCCCCTATAAAAATTTCAGTTGTAGTACATTTATTGCTTTCTTTGTCATTTAGAATCTCTCGCGGTTTGTATTTTAAAGAAATCAATGTCCCAGATATTCTCATATATGTAAGAATTATATGGCATTTGCAATTGGCAAGTTATTTATGTAGAATGCGTGTGTCTTTCTCTTTTAAATTTAGTGACTAGAAAGGTAAAATTATTATTATAACCTTTGAAAATTTACGATCACAGTATTATTTCTATTCCTCTACGAATAGTTTTCATTTGTGGGCTTTCTGGTGGTTGAATTTAGAAAGCAATTATAAATATTTTTGGAATATTAATTAGATTTTTCCAGTTATATGCTCAATTTTTTTTAAGTAAAGGAAGGTTTTGGAGGATTCTTCAGTTCCAACTTTCCGTACAATTTCACTTGTACGGTACGGATCACCGGAAATAGAAGCCGTGATTGCACAGGCAATTATTACACTTAGCGTAGGTGCTCACGGAAAAATGTTCGCATCATATTATTTTTAATACCACATTAAATACTTAATTATTTTGTGCGAAGATTAAATCAGGTAAATAAGTTTGTAAAATTAGTGTCCACCGAGGATATACTGTATGTTTTATGGAAAATTAAGGTAATTAATTTTTAGTGAAATTCACATTAGCCGTCGTAACATTTCATTCGCCTTAGATATCAGATATCACCCTTTAGGTATACACATGGCTGTAATAAATGACCATCGCCACCAGGAATGTCCATCTGTTCAGCGAGACGTTTGTCATTATTCACGCTCGTTTCACCTGGCTTCCCCAAGTCCGAAAATGATTGTCACTCAGATGGCTCGTATTCAGCGTGTAGCAAAAGAAGCAAACTCTGTTCCATTTTCGAATATATTAACTTTTTCTACAGCTTAAATAATATTTTTAATTTAATGATTTTTAGCAGAGAATTGACTTATTCCTCTGGGTTTGTTATTATTCTATTTTTAAAGTTACCTTCATTGATGAATGGATGCCAATCGTTCAATTTCCTTTCTAGGAAGGCAAAAAAAATACCCATTTAATGTATTTGTAAACTTTTTCATTTAAATTATTTCTTCCACGTTGTCTGACATTCATGTGCCGTTCATATTCATACATTTTTCGTTTATTCTCTGTTATTGAGACCTTTAATAACCATCGCCAACTGTGGCGTGTCTTCGACGGCATTCACCTTTGGCTTACTCGATCTATATATATTATGACAGTTAACATTTTATTGCTAGAGAAAAACATGATATTAGAAAGCACAACTTTGCAGGTATCAAATTATTTTCTATTCAATTTCTGATTGATAAGGTGGCAAGGTTACCTTTGTTTCGAATGAGTCTCAAGCCAATGCATTTTCGTCTGTCATAGTAATGAAACGCAGAAACGGTAAAATTAAATTTGTTCCCCATCGGGACTTGAATATTTTTTTTCACATGCACTCCGAGCCCTTAATTATAAACCTCATATTTCCTTATCAGAACTTTAATCGACCATTAATTATCCGCGGTACACTTTTTGAAGTCAAATCTTCATTTTCGTGGACCATTCAGTCCGGTATTTTTGCCGGAGACCGCAGTCGAATAAAAAAACATGACGAGCAGAACGCGCAGGATTTTTTCCCCCCCAACCCCTCCCTCCTCTCGCTCGACCGTCCGGATTTATTATTCCCATCTTCTCCTCCCCCATCCCATGAAATAATAATAATGGCCTGGGGAGGGATGGGGAGCTGACGCCGACAGGAGGAGACGGAGTGGGGAATAGGAGGCAAGCTGGAACCCCCGACATCCTCTCCCACCTCCCGTCCCACGACGCCCTCCCGCAGCGGGACGAGGAAATAACGGCCGGAACATCACGCGCCCTGTCAGCCCGGTTGTCACGGAGACGCGGGAGCGGAGCAATCTTGATCGCCATTCCGAATGTGGGGACGGGAGGCTGGATGGGGTCGGACGGGCACCTGCGAGGGGCACCCGCGGTCCACACACACGCACACTTGTGCATATATTCATACAGACTCGCACGTGAATACACGTTGCGACCGGCACATACCCGCGGTATCGGCGGTTGCCATGCTATCTTTCTTTTCTTTTTATCCCCCACCCTATACCCATCGGACTCCCGCACCACGCCCGCTCCCCTTCCGCGGTAGCGTCGGGAGCAATGGGACTTGGGGAGAGAGGGTGGTGGTGTGCTCGGTACTCTTTAGGGACGCGGGCGGGTGCGGGAGTGTACGCCCGTGGTTGCTATCGTGTGGATGGGGTTGGGTGGCTCGGGGTGGGGAAGTGAAGGGTGGAGGAGCATCAGTGTGTGTGGCTTGGAGAGAGAGAGGGTGGGAGTGAGAGGGTGGGTGGTCGCAATCAGTCATCCGTTTGCCACCGAACAGAGCTGCCGCCGCGTACCGACGTGGTTAAATCTACCTTTCCCGGAGCCACTCCCCTCCCTTCTCCCGCCTCCCCCTCCACCAAGCCTCCTCCACATTCGTTCCCTCCCAACACTTTTTATATCCGTCGCTTACTCTGGATTCGAATCGTATGTGCGTCGAACGGGTGTGGGGATTTTGGGGAAGGGGGAGGAGGTTGGAAAATGCGTGGTGGTGGACCAACGCTGTTCACCCCCACTCCACACCTCCCTCTCGACCACATCACCTCTCCCGCATCTCACCCCCACCCGCCTCGCCACCCCCGTTGCCCACTTCTCTGCCTATCCCACACCGCGCGAGCCGCCGTGATTGACAGCGGGCACGGTAAAAAACGATCCATCAAAACTCCGGTTGCCATGGTGAAGGGGAGAGTGTGTGTGTGTATGTGTGTTTGTGATTTGTATCTGTCCGCCCGGTAAAAAGCGCGCCACTTTCTCTCCGACTATCCTCCGCTGCCGCCTACGCTCTATCCCTTTCCGCCCATCCGTCCTCTTCTTCCACGCTTCCCCTACCTGCCTCGTGATTGCCGCAGTGGCTTCAACTTCCCCCCCACTCCACATTCTTTCTTAGGTGCGAAATGTTCACATCCGTCACTCACTAAATCTTCCCTCCCTCTTTTTCCATTTATTCGTCATATTCGATTATCCTCCATAGAGAAGGTATTAGGATCATATTTGCGGGTGCATGACAATTAAATTCTAATTCGTCGGTCTCTTTAGTCTGCTCTTGCTCATTGATGTTTTACAGGGCCAATAGTGCAAGTCTAATGTTCTCTTTGGGACGACATAATTTTTTGAGTAAAATAAAAAGAAGTTCCCTCGTGATTTTGATGGATGGAGATTCTCGCGGCCAAAGCAAATTTTTTTTGATTATTTTCTCCAAATGGTTTGATGGGAAACGAAAGTGTAACTCGAACTCCTTTGAAGCGCTCCAAGTCTATAAACTGTAAGTTTTTGTTGTTGCTTTCATGTCAAGGGCAAAAGGAACAGAATTTTAGTTCAGTTAAGTGTCCAGTTTTTTCTTAATTGATGCTCTCCATTTCAGTCCTTTTGTCCCCACTATTACAGGAATCCAATAATCCTTAGTAGAGTCTAGGCCTAGCATTTCTAATTATGGTCCAGTCTTTAAATAACAAATGCCTTCCGATGTTACTTTAACGAAGCATTTTTTCCCTTATGTTCTACATTCATCTCATTTTATCACATAACTTTTTTAGTATTAAATTTTAGTTTTCTTTATCAAATATTCATTATTCTTACCATTTTACTTTTGAAAAGATAATTTTGTTTCTAAATTAGAGTTCGATAAGTACCTTCACGTATGTTGCTAATCTTAAATGCAACAAAATAGGATGTAATAATCAATACAATTGATTTGTTCACCACTCTTCAAATAATCCATGATTTACAATTGCAGCAAAACTACAAAAGAGTATAAATATCAAATTAAGACAAAATCGCTATAATTGAGGCACTTAGTAAAACTTTCGATTTTTCAATAAGAATAAACGCTGTGTTATATCGTGCATATTGATTATTGACGCGGAGTAGCTATCCGACCAAAATAAATTGCTGTTAATCAAATGAAATACTCGCAAATCATCATGACAAATTAAACTTGGATAACACATTTCCTTGAGGACATCTTTCCTGGAATAATGTCAGACTTCTTTCGAGGCTTGCGAAGAACCCCTCCTAGTCGCACATCTCGATTTATATATAAATAGCCTGGCCTCTGGTCCTGGCGTCTTTGCCAATCGATGGCGAAAGGTTCGAAGAATAAGGGAAGGCAGCGTGCCTCTGATCGCCCCTTTATCGCGATATCGGGAACGACTTCCGCAAGCAGGCGATTGCCGAACTAATTTGGCCATTTCCCTGTCCCTTCTCGTATTTCAGTAAATCGTGAGAAATCTTAATATAAGACGTACGGGGGTGGGTCGGAGCAAATTTCAAAGAAATTGCCCTCGTGTCGGGTGCAATTTCCCTCCGTCATGGTTGAGAGATCTCATAATCCCTGCGGAAGAGTCTTCCGATCGATCGCAGAGCCTTCAGGAATAATAATAATTTGTTTTCCGGTAGAAAAGGGCTCATTCTCGTGAGCAGTTTCGGCTATTTTCTTCGCTCTAATTTCATGACGAGAATGTTCCGCGGATTGTATGCGATTGGAGTTAACGCACCCTTCTCCCAAGAAGGAAGAAAAGTGACGAGAATTTCACGCGGGTGGCACAACGGCGTCAAAACATCTTGATTGATGATCTCGAACTATTTTTATTCCATTTGTAGGATTCTTGCAGCACAATATATAGTTATATGCATGTTTTTTTCCCCTTTCACTTTTGCCCTTTCACAAATGATGGAACTGTTATTCATAATTTAAGCAGGTCCCTCCACATCTTGAAAGACGTCCTCTTCCCAAAAATGGATGAGAATTACTTCAAACTTGGCAATTCATGGTGTCCCAATCGACGTGACCTATCTTTCGTACAGCACGTGAAAGTATTCTGGCTATCGCTTGGGAAAACACCCCCCTCGAAGTCATTTGAATTGATTTTCTATAAACGCTCACTGCGTCGAGCGAACGGATAAAACAGATATGGAATCTATTAAATACAAGTGCTGAGGGGAGCTTTTAACGCTAGGTCTTATTTTGGGAAAACCACGGTGTTACTTAAATGGAAAAGGTAGGTAAAGTTCATGAGTTGTGATAAAATGTTTTTTCTAGGTGCCAGCTGGGAAGGAAAATAAAAATGAACTAGAATAAGACAAACTAGAGGGTAAAAGAGTGGTGTAAACTTAGAGTGGATTTTTGATATTTGAAAATGTATCTATATTATGTATCCCTATCGTGATTCTTAAAAAGGCGGTGTGTGATTTCTAAATTAGAACAATTGAGAAAAACGTGGGTCAATTTAATAAATTGTTTGGATAAATAGAAATGGAATCGCTTGAGTTCCGAAATTCCTCGTAATTCCTTGAAACATTAATTAGAGCTATATGTACTTTCTGATTGTGGTTTTGAATTATAATATGCTACCTCTATGGTAGGTTGGGTTATATAAACATGAGATCGGAGTTTCTGAATTAATGGCATGATTAAATTAATTTTTTTTGTACATGAGAAACGCCCGGAATATTTCTCTTGGGATGTACCGAGGGGAAATTACTTTGCTCCCGTAGAAATCAAGAAGCCATTTTCCTTTATTAATGTTAGTGCGTAGTATCTATTAGTATCGGATATCTCTTTCAAAGTGCTTGTTAAGTCTGCATGGGCCTTTTGCCGAATTGGTGTCCATTGCGATTTGGTGTGTGCCGCGGTAGCAAAGAATGAGTCGAGACGACCGGAGCAGTACTGTGTCAGGGTTTGTTATTCGAAAAACATAATTAATCGGCAATTGCCATTAATTTGGCACATTTCCTTGGCCATGAACAAGCTCATTTGCAGCGGGTAGTAGCTCGGACCGCTTTCGTGATGCAGAATCTATGAGTTTGCTATATCTAAGCGTATGGTATACTATTGCATAAACATGCGAAAACTTTACTCTGACTGTTTGTTTGGGTGGCATGAGCTCCTTCTGAATCACTTGTTTTAGGCATAAAAAGTCAATGAGCAAAAATTCGACCCATCAAAATATTAAAGTTACTTTCCGGATAAAAAGCTCATTATGATTGAATTCTACTTTCCGAATGAAAGACTATGTTTCACATTTCTCCAAAATTTGTTTATAGTATGTTTGCTCTATCTTGATGCTTTCGTGAGTTGAACCAATTCTATGGGCGTAAACGTGCAAGTCACGGCCTAGTGTTCAGCAGTTCGCGGACGTGAGCTTCCTGATGACTTCCGTGGTGGCAAAAATGGACCGTAGCCGGAAGGGATTCATACCCTCGGCCCATCAGGAATTTCGCCGTCCTGCCTAAACCGAGCGTCTGTGTGCGGTGGGCGGACCTGGCGCTTGCGTATTCGTTAACTCCTGATTTCCTCCCTTCAAGTGAGAGATCGCCACGCACGCACTTCGCACTGGTGACCCGCGGTCGATCTGGTCGGAAAACCGCAAAATGCCGCGGTACATTTGCGAGTCGCAAATGGTGTCCAGGGGCCTGAGTCAGCCCGTGCTCGTGGAGCAGGGGTAGGTTTAAAGGGAGACGGAAGCCAGTCGGTCAGTTGAGGCGTAGTGTCCTTCGGGCAAAGGGTTTGGAGATTGGTTGGTCTCTCCCGTGAAAAATAAAAGGGATCAAAAAAAGGGATTACAGGAGACAGGCGCAGTTTGGTTCTCGCGTACAAACTGGAAGAGAGGAAGAGGCGAGTAAGGCTATGCGTCGGGGTGTCTGGAAATTGACGTGGTTGTGTGATTCGGCCAGACCAATCGTTTGTCAAGAGAATTACTTTGACGCTACGCTCTTAAAATGCGATTAAGTTTCCGATGCAACCGAAATTGCTCTTCTTTTTTAATTAAGCCATCTAATAAAGTTGGCACTTCCTTAATTTTCGAGAAATGATTCGAGTAAGAGAAGTGAGTGTGGTGGCATTGATAATTGCAAGGCTCCAAGCGGGTCCTTAATTTACTCGAATAGCGTATTTCGTGAAAGCAACTCGCTAAATTCGTGCCTAAATTTGGTGTAGTAGAATGAGTTCATTTTCCACTGTCCTTTTTGCCTTTAAATTAAAGTACTAATGAATAGCAAGTGCTGCGCAAGGGGAATTAAAACAAATTATGTACGGAACCAAAAAAAAATATTTCATATTTTACATCACATGATATTAAGCTTTGCCTTCGGTCCGATATACTTTTCATGCCGCAAATGGGATAAAGAAATATTTTTTATCCCATACTGGGAAGTATTTTAAAATGGTGTTAAATTAAAGTGAGATTTTAAATGCCACGTTTGGCCGTGGTCGCTGCTGTGGATATGGAACCTCCTGTGAAAATTTACGTAGCACGATACCCCAGAAAATCGTTGTTCGCCTGGTGGAGAGAGAAATGATATTCGTTTTTCGCATCATTTCGCAGTGCTTTTAAGGAAATGATCTTTGCGGCACGTGGTTTCCTGCTGACTACATTTCCGTACGGATGGCATTTATTATTGTTTAATTAGGAAAGTAAGCAAACTATTGCATGTGGAATTTTGAGTCGATATTAACTATGCTACTGCACGCATGCAGACTTTTTTTGAGGCACTGATTCCTTTCATTAAAGGTCCCATGTCCTTTAATGCACTATCCCTCTCTGCAATCCTTTTGCCCCTCGGGCAAAGTGAAATTTTCACCGTATTCCTATCGCGGCAAGTGTTGCAATGAATGGAGGTTCGTGACGTCGTTAATAGAAACACACTCAGTTTTCTGAGGCTTCGTAAAAACCTTCTCTCTCATTTCCCAAATGCTGCCGCCCACTTCCTCATCCATCACTGTATTACCTCTTCCTTCACGTCTACCGTTCTGTCTCATGGGTGGACATTTTTCCCGCGGTCTCCACGCCGATCGCAGGACTCTCCCGAACAGAGGAAAAGATGGATGGATCTAAGTGTGGCCCTAAGCCACTCTCCGCTATTTCCTCCTCTTCGGTCACTCTCTGGTGACTGTCCCTCATCGGAAAGAAAGCGGCTCCCGGATTGGCCAGGAGAGCGTTAGGGGATGAAGGAAAATGAAAGCGAAAGTAGTCTTTCACTCCAAAGCCTTTAATCAGCATGCGAGGTGTGTGTTGAGGTCAAGATATCATAAATTGACCGTAATGGAAATGCTTGAACGACGGTTCCCTATCTATAGTAAGACCTCGCTGAGTAAATCATGCAGGTCTTACGAGTGTTAGACTACCAATGCTTGATTGTTATATCGTTATTTCTGTAGAACTTCTCACAAATGTAATTTTATCCGGAATATGTTTCCACGCGCTTGTTGGTCTTGCATTTATATGATCCTATCCATCAGTGCAATTTGTGATAAAGCATCAGACATACTAGTCAGTGCACTGAGTGAGGAGAAGTGGAATTAGCAAGATCAAAATATTGTGTATCAGAAGTCATATTCTTAATCTTTTCCTCGAAAAAAAATTTTGATGAAAGATGTATTGTGAATATCTTGGTCTTATTCTTATTATTGGTATAAAAATGTTTCATCCTAACAATTAAGCACTTCTGTGATAAGTGAATATGGTTTGGCCAGGGCTATAGCTCAATTCGATTAATAGACACCAGCAAAATGCTAAGCTGTGTATCAATATATATTGAATGAATAATCGTAAAATTCGATATAATAGTGTGATTCCTAGAAAAACCACCGAAACTGCCTAATTCCTCTTAAATTTGCATAAACTTGTTCTAAAAAATGTAGAGTACGGTACAATTAGGTGAGATGTACAAACTACTGAACAGGACAGAATGAAAATGATAACGTTCGAATTTATGGTGAAATAAGTGATGATAGGTTTTAATCATATATTTGCATGTTTATTGTTTTCGTTGCTGTTTTTTTAATGTAATTTTAAAGAATATCAGTGGTTTTAGCAATACATTAAACATTAGATGTTTTCATGTTGGTAGTCGTCAGGTTATTATGGCCTTTAAACATTCCATAAACCAAACAATCATCTGCGAGTAACCTAACTTTTGATTCTACATTAAAAGGCAATTAAGTAATCCATTATCACTGGCTAGCATTGTCTTGAGAACCCCTTAGTAATTTATTTTCTTTTTGAACATAATACATACCTAACTCTAAATTTTCTGTCGCTAAGAGTCTAAATTAATACTGCAAGCCCTGCGTAGAAATCCACAGAAAGCATTGTGAATACATGCACGGCTGAAACTATTAGATAAAAAAATCGAGTTCAACGATGATTCATGTAAAAATTTTCCAAGCCACGCTCGTTAAATGAAACTGCTGAAAGAAGTTGAAGGAAATTTGACTGACTCTTTTATTGATGTAAGGGACCGTATTCTTTCGAACAATTCATGGCTACAAAGTTATCCTACGTCAAGTACGACACGTATTTTTGTCAAGCAAAGCTTTTTTAATGAAATTTTACCTAATGCTAGCGGTAATGAAGTACCCTAATGCTTGCCGGCCTAACATCTCTGGCCACAATCCCTCTTGGTAGGTTTTGAGGTGAGTATATTGGTAGTAATGAAAGTTGATCGACAGTGATTTAATCGTAAGCGTCTCAGCTCGAGAGAAAAGTCTCTTAAGTTCCTAATGGGACCACGGAAAACATCTCCTGACAGACCTTCGGTGCACAGATACCGAGAAATTACGCCTCACCAGAATTCCACCCGTCCCACAGCAGACACGAGTATTCTTGAAGATTCCCCCCCCCCTCACTGAACTGTGCATTGCACAAATTGCTTCCGAAATTGTAGCAATTAAGTGAAACGCAAAAATGAAATTCCGGAATTTGTGGAATTAAATGCCGAACGCGGGCACTTGAGCAGGTTCAATTACGGGTAGATGGGGGAGTTCACGTCACCGTGGTTTCCACACAGCCCCTCACGCATCCTCCTCCCTTTCCTCGACTCCGGAATGGGTTCCTCCCGCGGGGCAGGGTCGCGCTGTGCGCCCTCGCCACCCCTTTTGCCTCCCCGCTCGTCATCCCTTTCCTTCTCCAACCCCGCCCACCACCGCGTCGCATTCTCTTGGGCTCCCTTGGAGCATGGGAGATGGCAGGAGGAGGGAGAGAGAAAGACGGGTAGCGGGAAGTGCGAGAGGGAGAAAGTCCCCCGACCGACTCCATTCATCATCCCAGGCAGTCCCTGCGACGGAGATCGTGAGAGAGCGCAGCCAAGGAGTCATCCCACGAAAACTTGTGGGGCCCTCCAAGCCACCACCCCTGCCCATATTTCCCAAATCCCCCGCTCAAACTCAGACCCGCGGCCCCATCCCGAGCACATGCTCTCCGCGCGCTTTGTGCCACCGGAGGAGAGAGACGTAGGGAGGGAGGGGGGTCGTCCACATATGCCACGACGAGGTCGGAGAGCTCGCCCCATCCCCATTCCGTGCCCTTTCTTAATGCGACGCTGCTCTTCGGAAATCCGAGTTCCCGCTGGGGCCGCATCAAACGGGCAAAACTCGATAGTAATCATTCAAATAAGAATGATTTGTCACCAAGTAGTCAATAGCTCAACGGTCGATATTTGTACGGTTAAGAGAGCATGGATGATCAATTTACTTTGCAATTTTTTTAATCTTTGGCTTTGCTATTGACATCGTGCCATATGGAGTTAAATGATCGTGGTTAGTACTTTGAAAGGAATGACTAATTAACATCATAACGAAGATTTAATTAAGTGTTTTTTTTTGGTTCTCTTAAAACAAAAAGATATAGGATGAAAATATTTTTCCGTAACTGAGGTCATTAGAAATGCAATCATGGGCATGAAGTCTATAAAGGACATTTCTGTTTATTTATTCAACAAAATCTAAGGCGTGATGATGATTCTAGTGAATTTTATTACTTCTTTCAATAAAGAACCTGAACTAAAGGACCTGATGATGATACAGTGTATCGAAACCATGGTCGGCAATAAAGTTTTAACTGTGGAAAATTACAACGAAGTTTTCATTATTTCTTTCAATAAAGTTTCTTCAATTTGTGACCCAGCGTGATTACTTTACTATTTCCGAAAACGACTCGTTCACCTCACTTCGTTTCATCGAAATCCTCAGGTCAACTTTCGAAAGAAAGAAATTCTCGCTCTCTTATATTGGATTTAAAGATACATTAAGTTATTGCATTTTTTTATTAGAAATATTATAAATTAGATGAATATCATTTGCATATGTACGTATTAAGCCTCGAAAAAAACCCTTCACGCTGCACGAAAGATCTGTTTGCGACTGTTCCTGTACTTATGCCTTAGTACTCTTAATATTTCGTTGATTAAGTTATGTTTCTGGAGAAGACATTGATATGGAGAGGACGACGCCTACCTACTCAAAGTCTTTCTCTTAACTGCTGCGAATGAGCCTAGAATATTTCTTTTAAAATCCTTTCTTCCAAAGTAAAATTGTTCTCTTTAACAACTTTGCTTTTTTGTTTCATACTGTATCAGAAGTAGTTTTTTCTTGATCTGCCTCTGAAATTCTCATGTAGCCATACGTCTTTGTCATATTTTAGTTACTTGCTTAAGTTTTACATTTTTATATTTTTAAACTTTTTATTCCTCTCCGTCTCCTCATGGTTATGAAATCCTTCATTATTTCATATTTCTTCTAATTTTTAGTAATCCAGGACCTTCAAATTTACTACTCTTTAAAGTGTATATCCTGCCTATCAGTGGTACGCTTTTATGCCATCCTAAAACTTATTCACCGTTAACTTTAAAAACTATATAACTTTCTTTTAGTCAATAATATCTCTTTAAATTCACAAACTCATTTAAGTTCCAAAATGTTTCTACCTCCTTCGAAGGCATTCAAACACTTATTTACTTTCCTTCTTCTCCATTATTATCTTATTCATGTTTCGTCACTGATTAAAACATGACATTGACAACAGTAGCAATCATTCGGGGAAGAGACCGACCCTGGTTTGCACTAACAATGATTTATGACAATATTTCCCACGCTCATGTTTCATGCCATTTTCGAAAGTTTTCGCGCAACATTCTCAATTCCCTCCTATGCCATGCGTTTAATTAGTTTTTCTTCCCCAATTTGATGTTCAGCTGTCATTTTCTGCATTGGTATCCACAAAATTGACAATCAACGCTTATCTTCTCTCATCCATGACCAAGTTTCGCAACGCTGCGCTCCATTTTAAAATTTGCACTAAACATTATCTGTCTTCACTTAAGTTTCATGCCAGTAATCCCAAAGATTTTTATTCCATGTTTTCTTGATGGAAATTACCTCTTCATTTCATTTCAACATGCCCAATCAATCTCAAAAATAGTCTTGAAATACTTTCAGAATAAAATATTGGCTCCCTGTGCACGTGCAAAGTAGTTGCTGCTTCGATGTTTTCAATGTATACAGTTTTATTTCCAATATATACATGTATGTACATTTACACACTACCCCGCAATCCTCTGCAAATGTGTATACACTCAGTTTTTTTTACATTTTAAGGGAGGAAAATGATGCATTATTTAATCTTTTAGTTTTTTGTTACTGTAAGGTATGGTGTTTCCTAAAAAGCCACGGTATCAAATGCACCGTTGTGATAGAAACACGACGCATCGTCAATGAGCTAAATCCCATAAGAAAGCGCTACGTGAGCTTCTGAACGCTGGAGATGCGCGAAAAGGGACCGAGCTTCAAAGGGTGCAAGAGGACTCGCGACCCGATTTTCCCGGAGGTTAGACAGGAGTGCTACACATTACGGACGGTCTCCGCGCTGATGGTGGAGTCAAGTTGTCCCCTCACTGTTGACGTGGCATTTGCTCGTGTCGCTTTATGCAGCCATCCCCCATTGAAGCGTGATTTTGTGTCGCGCTGCCCTCCTGCCACCATATCAGAGTCGAAAACATTCGTCGACGGGGTCCCTAGTGTTAGGGGATCAGGCGAGAGTATTACACGGCCATCGCCTCGTGATCCCACTGCGTGATGCCGTTCGCATTCTGACGAATTTGCAGTAACGCCGCACATGATGTCTGTGGGCTTCCTTACATCAATTCTTCACCATTCGGCTTGTGAATCCAGTAGCAGCGTTTGATTTTTGAATACTTTAGGTGAAGATTGAATACTGTATTGGTGAATGTTACTCGGTAAAACTACCTAAAAGGAAATGGAATATCGTGAGTAATAGGATCAATTTAATTCAGGTCAATAGTTTTTTTTTATTTTAATCCATATTCAAGTTTTAAAATTTAAAATAATAATAACAAATCATTTCTTCGGATATCGAAGCTTATCTCTTTCTATCATCCTTATTAATTTTTTATGGTATGCAGTTGTTTGATAGGACAGCATGGCTTTTTTAGTATGAAAATTGTGCTTCTCAAAATCTTGTGTTAATTTTCTGTAAGGTAGAATTTAATCAAATCACAGTGCATTCAAGGGAGATTTTTGAAATAAATTGAGTAAAATACCTCCTTTCTCCAAACAGAGCGGATGAGGGATCAGTATAACATTATCCGACCAAGATAGGAGCAAAAATATTAGGTTAAAAATTATTCTATTCATTCAACCCCTGCCACATACCCTAGCGGTGGCTTGCGGGGTTCTATAAAATACTGTAAAATACAAATTTAAATAAACCCCGGGTCCCTAGACTCGCTTTAGCACAGTTCACGAGTGCGAAAATGCGCATCCTAGATGTAATATGTCACATCCCTTCTTCCCTCATGTCCGTCTCTGGTTATTTTCCATCGACCATGCCTGAGCTCACGGAATTCCCCTCCCTCAGGGGCGATTTCCAACGGCAACGGCCTCTTGAATTATTTTCCGAGAGAGGCGCAATGGAGGCGGGGCTACGGATTGAATTTGAGGGATAGACCCGCCTCTTTGCTTAATGGCATTAATGGAGATTATTTGCCGACAAGAACTAGTTCTAGAGACTGATAAATATCTCCTTTTACGAGAGGATCCTTCCTCGCAGGGTACACTTTGTAGGTGTCTGGAACAGCTGCCATTGGTGGCGATGAATCTTTTGCGAAGGAGCGTTGAATACTTATGTCAATAAAGGCTCCATCCCTCCGCACTCCCTTGCCGCTTCGTCTCTGTTTCTCTTGGAAAGGCTGAGTCCTCAGGACGATAGGGACTGGTGGGGTTACTCGGAAATGCATCCTTTGACGCTCAGAACTCATGGTGCTTTTTACTCTAAAGGCTCCTCCATCCAGAGGAAACTAATAAAGGAATAGATACTCTTTTATTATGGTGAGACCTTTTCGGTTAATAAAATTCTTGTTCATTTTTTTATTTGCCAAACCGTTAGGATTACCGGTCATGAAAGCTGAACTTGTCGACAGTGCTAATTTTCTCGGCTGAATGTCTGAGGGAGCCGAGGCCAGAGCAACTTCGCCCAATGCTCGAACCCTGAAAGAGGCGATTAAATGAACCAGGAAATGGGACAGCAGCGCTAATTATTTAGTTTCGTGTATTTGCATTAAAGCGAAGTCCAGGGAGAGTTCCAAATTCATACAAGCAATTGCTAATTCAATAGCTATTGCCGCATTTCAGCTGGATCCTCGAAATTCCTTTATAAATTGAACAAAAATGTTTTGCAGAGCGCATTAATTCCTTCAACAGCTAAATGGTCATAACGTTTAATTTTATCCCAGGTTATATTTGTATTAAAAAAGTTGTCAATGTTGTAATTACTTGGTGCGATTGGCTATCAGTTATTGCATACATTTTTTGTGCGATCAAATGTAATGTTTTATGGAAGTGACATAAATTAAAACGCATTGTCGGTGAAATACTCCCATTTTCAATTCTAGTTAAACTCCGTTCTCAGTTTTTTTCGATAATCGTATTTCAATATGCAGTTTTTTTCATTTATCAGCAAAAGATTTTGCACGAAAAAATTGTGTAGCATGAATATTTAAAGTAAAGCCGTGATTCCTCAAGAACGTCGCGTCTCTTAATACTTAATCACACACTCCATCCCAACCAGAATTTACTTTTCATTTCGGGATGTCCAACCGTAGTGATATTCCAGACGGTGAGACATCTCAATAATGACAGTTAGATGTACCTCAACACTGTAAAGCGGATTGCCGGAACAAAGGTAACAGAGATAACCAAGTCGTGAATGAATTAGGTTAGTTATTTTTTTGTAAAGTCATTCCTCTGAGCCCTTTTATATTTTCCATACAAAATTGTCTCTGTCATTGATGTACAATACCTAACTTTCGACTTTCACCTTCATGTTGATGAAAACGGATTAATCCATTTCAATTGGGACATGGTCTTGTCTCTTGTCTCGGCACCAGCGACAGGAACGTGAATCCCTAGCTCAAGGAAACGAATAACTTTGTTTGTGCTCTTTCGCAGCATCGCCACTCACGATACGCCACGTGGATAACACAATTACTGAAAGCAGACGGCGAACTCGGTAAGAATATTTGATCGAGAAGGTGGGAAGGAGTCGGCGGAAGACACGGACTACCTCTCTCACTTTCCCCCCGCTCTCCTATTTCCCGTCGGCTCATTCGCGGGAGCGGAAAAGGTGTTGTGGGAGTGTGGGGAGATGACAACGATTCCATGCACTCATGACGTAGCGTCGTCTCCCGACACCCAAACCAATTACCGGAGTCCACCGTAGCATGAAACCCATTCTCGGTGAAACCTACTCGACGCCATTCTCCCCCCCCCCCCTGTCTCTCATCCGCCTCGCGAAAATTCTGCGAAAATGGAATTGCGCCAATCAAATCCGGGATCGTCGGGTATTCTGCACACACCCCTCACCTACCCCCCACCAACCCTCTCCGGGGCGACCGCGAGACGCCAAACGGGGCTCACTCATCCCCACCGCCCAGAGCCGAGGCGCCACCTCTACCGCACTCCCCTCCAGAGTGTGGGCGCGTGTGTGTACGCTCGTATGGATTTCCTTTTCGACACGTTCAATCTCTGGGAACATGGCCTTTTAAATGGTGGACCTGCGGTGTGCTCGGGTACGGGAGGGAGCAGGAGTTGAGTGAGAACAGGAAGAGAGAGAGAGAGTGACGGACACAAAAGAGCCATCGGGAGCATCCACAGCGACCGTTGGTCCCGACCGAGGAGCAAACGGATGGAGTACGTGCTAAAACGGGCAGTGTAAGGGGTGTGGGTGAGCAGAAGAACTCTTGCCTGCTGCCATCTCGCGACTCCGAAATCTCCGCTGAAAGACCTGCTGCATTCATCGGGTCTTTTGAGGGATTCTGGCGTCTATTCCACGGCGTGCTATCTCGACCACTCCATATCCCTACTGAGTTCACTCTCCCGTAATCCCTACTCCTTGCGTTCCGAGATGAATGCGACCCATTTCGGACTTCTTTTCTCCGCTGCGGCATGAAACGAATTTACCTCATTCTGAGTCTTTTGGAGATATCATTCTCTATCCTCACCCATCTCGATTTATGTTTCAGAGGTCATTCGCTAAAATGTGACAAATTCGTTGATGACTCCGGATCTTGGCCGTGTATTTTATGCAGTGACTGGTGGTACTTTTTATTTTTGTTTGATTAAAGGAAAGTGTATTATCTGACTCTGGGACCTGTTTGTTTTCGCCCATTGAGTTCTCTCCAACTGATGTTGGTTTATCGTCGATGAGAGAGAATATTATTGGTAACATTGGGAAACATTTCCATTTCATTTAAAAGCTAATTATTCATGGTGGGCGCAGAGGTAAACGCGAAAGCATAATATAGTGCGTGATCATGTTTTAATTAAATTTCGCTTTAGTACCATAAGCATACTTAACTTCCCGTTTTGGAATGAATAACAGAAAATTGAGATTTTATTTTTTTCCCCAAGTGTTAATATTAAAACAAGTTGGAAATATACTTGCGTGAGATGATTTTCCACGAAATTAAATTTTCTATATTCAGAAACGAATTAAAGAGTAACTATTTAATACTAAGAAAATAATTAATTATATTCAAAGTGCTTGCACAACGTTTGTGGATCATTGTGATAGAAAAATGTAGTGTAGAATAAATGAACACAGAAAGAGCCTCGTCAACAAAGAAACGATTTCCCAACTCATGGAAGAATCACGCACGCGTTTGCAACTAAAGCGTTGAATGCAACATATCGAGATAAGGGATGGAGCAGAAGAAAAACGTACAATTTCATTGCATTACATAGTGATTTACGAGTCACCACTACAGTGTGTGGCAAGGGGTGATTAAGCACCAGACTGCTTTAGACTCAAAATACTTCTTTCTCTTTGTGAAGTTGGGCGAAATTATTCTGATCCAATATCGTTAATGGGAAGAATAACAGCTTAGATCTATCTGCATTTAATTTTTCTAATTTGATTTATATGTTTCTACGAGGGTGGTCTGGAAAGTTTCCGACCTCAAAACTTTCAGAAAAAACGTCTTGTATCTTTGTTAGGTCGGAAACCTTTCAGACCACCAATGTATATATATATATATATATATATATATATATATATATATATATATATATATATATATATATATATATACATTGCTCTATATATAACAAACTTTGACCGAAAGAAACTATATAAGACCACTTAAAAAGATCACTCACACGTTATTTCTTGATCAATTCGACGGAATTCAACTCTGCGTCTTCATCGGAAGAAGTAGAAGTAATGTGTGTGTGTGTGTATATATATGTATATACACACACATACATATATATGGTTATATATATATATATAACCATAAACCCATTAATCAACCCGAAGGTCGGTTTAGTTGGTGATGGTAGAGTTCATCCAGTACTAAGCCGGACGTCGTGTGATATTCACACGTCAGGGTAGGGTGGCCAGTTCCATTCCCTATGCCGGGTATGGTTTCATAGAAAGATCTGGTACCCGAAAAATCACATAGCTTGGGTGGAGTTGAGCTTCAGGTGCCTAGAGATGCTTGCCCGGGAATCGAACCCGGGCCCTGCAGTCAGTAGTACAACGCTCGTATGCATACACACACTCAAATGTATGTGTCCAATGTCCAATGCCTTTCTCAATGGTGTTTTTAACGTAACACCATCACTTAAACGGCCGCCACACTCACACTAGAGTGAAACGCCTGTACATACAAGCACATAACGCATATGCAGTGTTTTTATGTACACACACACAACATACATACACTCGTCGCCCATGAACCTTCTATGCTGTATTTAATTAGGGAAGTATGTTGGCATTTTTTCTCATCAATATCAATCGTGTACCATTTAAACATATTATTTTCTGACTATTAACCTTTAATGTAGGATTTCGAATTACGTATTCACTGGATCGTAAAATATTAAGAACACGTCAATAAACAAAATTCCTTTGCTTAAATCATCGCCTCATGGACCATGTCAGTACTTTTCTTCATTTTATTGAATTAGTGAATGTGAAAACCGATTTCAAAGGCATTCAGTCATTTCTTAGCTTGATAATTAAGGGTTCAAGTAGAGCCAGCCCTAGCAGGTGTACTCCTTTATGCTGATGACGAGGTTTCTCAGGCTGCAACCCTTTCTATCGACTTATCCACCGAGACGAATCCCAGCTCACGTCCCTTTCATTGGTTGAGCACCTATGGAAGCATTTCGAAGGACCATCAATGCTCTGATAATTGAGCTCGATGAACAAACCGGAATCTTTTGTTCAAAGTAAGACTCATAATGAGCATCTTTAATTGGTTTGTGGTACAGGTCTTAAAATAATATAAAGTACTTCATGACTGGGATTTAATTGTTGATTACATTTATTCTCCAATACCTTTTAATATAGAATGAATATGTATTAAAATTTAACAATATTAAACCATAACCTTGTAGACAGATGCATCTGGTCTACGTTATCAGTGGTTATTAGGTTATCTGTTTGCAAAGTACCTTAACAGAGCATCTGCATGAATAAAAAACTAAACATTAACATATGTATTTTAGTAAAGAAGTTTATTTTAGCGGCAAGTCTTTGTTACATTCTTTTCTATAAAACTGATTGTTTTTTTTGCGAAATATGATTAAAAGTCTTTCAGGTTACATTAAATCAACTAATTCCACGTTTTAATGTTTATTGTTGTAATTTTAATGGAAATAGGTATGTACTATCAACAAACTGACAAGTAAATTTCTTTGAAACTGCTCTGAAATAATAAGATGTGAATTGATCTGCCGATCAACTCACATATTATCATTTCATTTTCAGATTTTTACTCGGTTAATATTAAAAACGGTACGGTAAAATAACATGCTTAATAAGAGCGATCCAAATCTCCAATCAAACACTAATGACAAAATTGGATTTAAGAATATACTGTCGCTATTAATTTTACCTATTTGTACAACTAGTTTGTTATGGAAATCATTTTGAAAAGAGATAAATTCAGATTTTATAAATGAAGTATGACGCTGGTTGAAAAGAGATAGGAGCAAAGATTAACGGGAGTGACGATAGAAATCTTTATTTTTATCTTTGGGTCCAATATACAATAATAATAATGTCATTTATTTCCTATTCCAGAAGTGTGTGTAAGTCGTTTATAAAAATCTGACTAAATCAGATCTTCTGATAGCTGGTTTTGAAGATTTGTTTATGCTGAACGGTATACGGAAAAATGTACAATGAAATATCAATAGTTTTTCCTTAGAGATACGAATGAACGTTTAAACCAGTTCCATTTCTCCGGAAAAACGGCAATGACATGACATTAAGTTCGATCACATTCATTGATGACTCCCTACTGTCCCTGCTTTCTCGAGAGCGCTGGTAACACGCCGTGTAGAAACTAATCGGAGCCTCATTTCTCTCCCTGCACTCCGGAGTAACCGCAGGAATGGTGCGTTAAAAAGTGCTTAAGCACACCCCTCGCGACTGGTGAAACGTGGAGCGGGGTCGCCAAATGCGACTCTTCTCGATGATACATCGCCTGCGAAAACTTTCGAATCACGCCCATCCATTGCTCGAATCCAGGCTGTTCAATCTGACTGCAGCGTGCGGGGGAAGACACGGGTCGGAATGTTAAAGGGCTAACCAGACCGAGGAACCTACGAGATGCGTCTTTTGAGTGAGAAGCCATTTCAGACTGGGATTACATCCACACTTTACACCATGGCCGAGCTACGTTCGCCTTGAGACCCATCAAATCCTTTAGTCTCTTCCATCCTCCGTCGACTACCCCTTCCATCCACCCACCCCGTCTCCGTCCACCAGCTCCCTCTAGACCGCTTTCACACCCTTCGCACACCACCACCCCTTTCGACACTTATACCAACGGAACCCACCCCACTTGCTCCCACTCTTTTTTCAAGTACCATGGGCTTCTTTATTTCCTCCCCGTCCACCCCAGCCGTTTTCAGCATTTCAGTCCTGCACTCCCACCCCCCTCACCCCTTTTCCACTGTCTCTGCCACGATTCCACCCCCACGTTCCGTCCCCTTCGAGGAGCCCTTGTACTTCGTATTAAAACCCAATCCGTAACCCTTCCCGTGCCCTTGACGATACAAACCAAGCTCTCTCCCATCGATGTCCTCAGCCACCGAACATAAAAAAAATACTCTTAATTAAATTCCATCTCCCTCTCGGTCCCCGATCCGCTTCCACCCGTCCTTCTTTCACGCACTATCCCAATTAGGGTGGGATTCGCTTGTCTTCAGCTCGTCTCGTGTTGGGCATCGGGGTTTTGTCAAGACTCGTCGTGCCTGCCTCGGAACAAAAGGAGACGAACCTTCTCTCCTTCTCGCTCCCCTGGGCATTCACCACCTTTACTTGCCCCCTCCCTAGCACCACGGGCACGCACTCCTTTCCAAGAGTAATGGTAACCCCTATTCGGTGAATGGGGAAAGTGTCGACTCTGCCCGTGGGTTTTCTTTTACCATGATACGAACGCACTCGCTCTTGCCCATGCGCATGCCGTGCCGTTTTCCGCTCGGCATTCTGGAGACGGGGAAATGGGGAACATTTGGAAGGATGAGGAGTGAAAACTTGAGGTGCATTCTTAGGTTCTTGGGACATGTGATATTTTTTATGTCTGTAAGCATTTAGATGTCCGAAAGACTGGCGTGGAAGGCGTGTGATACATTCTTTTAATTAAAATAATTAATATTAAAATAGTACCCTGAAAATCACCGCTATATTTTGTGGTTAGGGATGATTATGCTCTTGTCTACCTTTGAATCAAAGAACCTTTCTCTCCTTCCGCGGTCGGACAAACGTTATTTTATTCTGATCCTTAATCGTTCGTGGGAAAAATGACATCTTAAATTTATCTCTTATACTCTTAATCTCTCTAATTACATGGATATTTTAGGTGGTAATAATATGTTTTCACGAATAATTTAAAATGTATGCCAGAGATTTTACCTGTGGTTTAACCTTCGCGTCGTGGCGGATTGGCCAGCGCCTCTAAAAATTTTGATACACAGCTGTTTGTCATAGCGCTCAAAAATCTAGCTCCTCTACGTTGCACGCGATCCAATTTGGCAATCACTTCCACTTTTTGAAGGATCCCATGTACTACAAGCATATTCTAAATGAGGCCTAACGAATGGAAAATGACATTCCTCCATAACCTTTTCATCATATTTCCCTAACATGGAAAGTTCATAGGGAAAAGGTAAAATTGGTGCGCTATTGATAGATGGGTAGAAGTTTTTATTTGGGGAGAATTGAGATCAAATGGTCCCTTCTTCCATTTAACTCATCGTCGTATTCATATTATATTAGCCAGAAAATGTGTCATTACATGCCTACACATGTATACATATACATATTACAGATAGACATACATTATGCATAGATTTGCACATTGAAAAAAAATATATGTATGTATATATATATATATATATATATATATTTATATATATATATATATATATATATATATATATATATATATATATATACTCATCCATACTTACATGCATAAAAATGCTTACATATATGAATAAAGTATACACCTAAACATACTCGAAGTAAATGCCTGTGAAGAAAGAGAACAATAACACAGGGAAAGTCTAAGGAAAGAATGAGGTTTGTGGGAAAAGCTAGGGAGAGCGTATGGAGGAAGGTTGAAATTCCTTCAAGAATTAAGTATTAAAAATCATTCAACCAATCATATATAAGTCGGAGTGAATATTAGTTGAACCACAAGAAAGCCTGATGTGGTGGAAGGAATAAATATAAGAACTGCATGTTAAAGACATAACGGCAGCAAGATTATAAAAAGAAAGAGAGCCCAGGCTTACTCGATAGAAAGATAGTAGAAATGGTATTAACGGAATTGATATTAAATTAAGCCGTGGGGGTAGAAAATATTTAACCAGAACTGCGTAATGGATTAGGAGAAGGTGGGAGTAAGATTATTTTGGACTAATTAATAGGTTTGATTTTGTGCACAGCCTGTGGTAAATTGAAAAATTTAAAGAAACTGACTACAACCATATCTTTTAACTGAGTCTTCCGCTGATTCGCATTACATTCGATTTGATGCAAATTATTTTTACACTTTGAAATCGTGGAATAATGGGATCTTTTTACCGGTTTTCCCGTGACGGTCCTCTGAAGTCTAAAAATTCTCTACAATTTCTGCAGGCATCAAATGAAAGAGATATTTATTGTTTTTAATTAAATTTTTTTTAATTCAACTTCTTTATATATCTAGTGCACAATTTGTTGCGATGAATGTAGATATTCTTCAAAGGATCTCTAAGCTCTCTTATTTGTGAAATAATTGATATAAAAAACGAACGTTGAGATCGTTGGAACAACCCATTAATCTATACGATTGACAATGAGAAACGTGTCACATCTAGCATTTTGTAGAATCCTGTACGACTTAAGCCGCTCAAGCCTAATGCCATCGGCTTTCACTGTTTCCGAATTTATTGGACGTTTCGAGCGGGCTTTCGGAACGAAATATTTTTCCCTTCTCCCCTTTTTATCCGATTACAAATCTCTAAGAAGAACGGATGAATTTTTTGACACCTGAGGTCAGCAATCCAACCTTTAGTCCAAATCCTCACCTAGCACGAAACGCTGGGGGAGATGGGAGCTTTCAGGGGATGGGGCACCTTTTTCCCGGATCGAGAGCTACTCCCGCCTTTCCGTCGACCCCTTTTTTCGTGTGCGACACCCCCTCCTTTTATCTCCCGCTTCTCGCAGCCCCTCCAGTCCAGTCGGTACCCCCAGGGCGGAAGAAGAAAACCCTCTCCTCACACGCATCGCTCAGCCGACCGCAGACGAGCGTCACTGTTACTTTCGGATTCACCCGAAAACCTCTCATTTCCATTTTCTCCCTCTCTCACTGATTTTCTCCTTTCCTCTTCTCTCCTTCTATCTTTCACACTTCCTCTTCCTTCTCTTTTTACTTTCCTTTTCCCCCCTCCTTGGTAGCCGCATTCTGGCTCGAAACACCCTTTTTCTCGTGAAAAAAACCTTTTTCTCCAGCCCCAGAGCGGCTACAATCATCCCTATCCCTCCAGCCAGGATGCAGAATTCAAAAAGGACGCTTAATTCACGAGTTTGGCCTCGTCCTTTGTGCTGAAGGCCGGGCTCGGTTCAATCTAATGAGGGTAAATAACTGTCTCCCCCCCCCCCCTTTGGCCACTCGTTCCCGTTGGCAACCCCTCCCCCTTCCCAGCCTCTCCGTTACCCTTCTCGCCGTGTACTTCAATTTGGTGCGTCAGCTTTTATTTATCAAGTTCTTCCCGAGGAAAGCTACGGGTTCTTTCCTTCGGCATGAACAACAGGGATGCGAAACAATGAAAAGGGGCGAAATGAAGATGGAGTTAGAGGAAAAGACAGGCACCCGGTAGTTATTTTTTCGATTTTCCTCCGTAATTGGTGTAAGTCGATTGCCAAGCCAATGAAGTCACAATTTTATTCCCTGTAATTTCAGTTTAATTGTTAACAAATGGAGAAAATTGTCCATTAAATTAAGGGAAGATTTAGTGGTTACGATATTGTAACCGATGTATTTACTTAAAGACCATTCCGTGGGGAAGGCAGTTCAGTGCTACTTTTTATCCGCTGTAAAGCGTACTAGTTCGTCAAATGTGCGAAAGAAATATGTTATTAGTGAACTGATATTTGGTAATTGATTAGCATCCCAGGACTTTATGTGAAAGCGTATTCCTCTTCAGCTGGTACTCATACTTTGAGTTGTAGTTAAATATTTTGTTATAAATTATTTTAATGAATTTATATAAACCACAGTCAAAATAGAATGATTTTATTTCTCCATGGTATTTGCCACTCTCATAATTTGAAAAAGAAAACGTGATGGTACGTCTTTCATTTTGATTAATTGCAAAAAATATGGATATGGCCGTTTAATCACAAACTCTTTAGCATGGGCTCTAGGATATCTAGTACTTTCTTCCTTACTAGGGGGTCATTGAGTCATTAAATTATCTTACTTCTTGACTTTCCTAGTTAACGTCAATTTTTTTGGTTTGCGATTAATACAATTTAAGGCAAACCTCAGAATAAACATAAGATAATGTCTTCTAATCCATAATTAATAGTTAGACTTATTTGCGTCATTCATTACATGCTTCTTATCTTACAACTTTTATGATATAGTTGAATCGATTGCTCCAACTTCACCTTACTGGTGTTTTGTTTCTCTTATTAATTTTTGCATTTTTAAATAAATAGTGCAAGTATAATGAAGGTAGGCAAGATAATGTATTTTAAAATATAAATATTTATTGCAAAGGTTTTAATGGTAATACGATTGAGCAAATATTTTTGACGCGCCAATATTCAGATCATGGTGTATTTTGAAATAATCTTCCTCCTTAATCTAATGACTCATTAAATGAAAAAGGGAATATTTTCATGTAGAATACCTTCATATTCAAAACAAAATAATAACTCACGTGACTGCAAAGTCACTTTTTGTAAGGCCATAAGGATTATGGTCACATGTAATACTAAATATCACTTATTCTCATATTATTTCCTATCGTTGTTTTCAATATTTACTCTATCCTGCAGATGTATATTTTTCCTCCCGTTATATTCGTGATTCGCCTAATTCAAGCGGATATAGTTTTTCTTACATAATTTTACAGTGGGGCATTTATTTCGTAAAACCTTGCCATTATTTCTAATTGGATTCCAGAAACGATATTACTCATAATCATGACTGCCAAAAAGAACACCTGGTCTTTGTGCTTAGCTGATAACTTTAAAGTGGCTAAATTGTTCCAATTCGACTTAAGTTAAGGATTCAATTCCTTTTATCATATCTAATTCTCGCTTTCACTTAAAAGGCTGAAACTTTCACTCACTGCCGAAAGCTGGTACCAATCTTATCTTTCCAAAGGCAAACTACGTAACTGTCAAGGGAACTAACTGAAAAGTTTCCCAATTTTGTTGTTTCTCGAGGCGTTCCTCGCTCAAGGTTCAATCATGGATCCTTTCTTACTCTCTATATTCATGAACGACATTTCAATGCATTTCGTTATTAAACAGATCAATCATAGAAAAAATAAACTACGATTTAAAAGCCGTAGGTATGTGAATGTTAGCTAACAAACTGAAACTAATCGTAGTAAAACTAGGGTAATTATATTTGGACTTACCAACTGCGTTTATACATTAATTACCAAGATAATATTTGAAATTGAGAGAACCATTAATATTCATTAGACATGTTTAAATAGAAAACTCAAATTCTGTAAATAGCCTTCAAGACATACTCAACAATATTAACTTCGTCAGCTCAATTGCCAACAATATACGTAACGAAGGAGTCATTTAAAATGCCTCTGGCACCCGAAAAATCTTTGACCCGATTTTGCACTGACCCATTCAAGTATTAGTGTTTTTGCAATGTGATTATTATTCTATAATGCATGTATATTAAGGCATGTAATTTGACCGTAAACAGAAACACCGTAGACTACAAAATGTCTCTAGTGGCTTTGTTTTTATTGCTACAATAATGAGCAAATCATTCCCAAACGTTATAAATAGCTTAAATTGCTGAGTTGTATGAAATACGATATATAACGATAGTACAACATGGTTACTTAATGATTAAAAGTCAATCATACACCCACTTACATAGACAATATATGACCAATGTCATTTCAGGGTAACAAATAACACGAATGCCAAAGGTTTATATGTTGCAAGATATCATGTAATAATCGCAAACCTCTGTATGACATTTTTCATTATTAAACCCCATTACAGAAATTGGAAATGACATGTGTGGCTAAACTGACTAATTATACTGTTGTTTTCTGAGCTGTGGGAAACCACATACTTTATTAATGTTGTTGTGACCCATCTTTGATTAAGTGATTTATCATTTCTTTCGTGATAATTTTTTTTCCTTATTCATGTCTACTTTTTATTCTAGAATTAACACCTATAAGTACCACAAAGGCTTTCAACAGTTATTATGCTTCATTATACAACAAATCTGGCATGTTTCAAGGGAGTATTAAAACATTCTATTGTTTCAGGCTTCACTTCGTGGAAGTATTTAATATCCATACTAAAAGTAAAAGTCTTTCCTTTTAGTATGGAGTGTTGAAACTTTTCACTATGTATTTATTTCTGTGAACTTAAGTGAAAATATTCTTCTAAAATATTAGTATTGACTTCCTCAAGCAGCTTTATATACTGGATATTATCATTGATAATGTGTATATTTTAGGTAATGTGAACGTTACACGCGAGGATAATCTTGAAGAGTGCGTGAAATATGGAGTTTCCTCCATTTACCGGTCTGAGAGATTGACGATAGTGGAAGCAAGGATATTAGAGGAAGTTAAGGGTCGCCGGTTGGTTAAAAATGAAGACAATACTCGATGAGTTAGTAAAAAGATAAACCAGTCGCAGACTGGTAAGATTAAAGAAGTTAATTACATGGGCACGAAGCACAGTAGTTAACAAGAACCGGATATGGAAGAATCTTGAGAATGTAAGGGCATCGCCAAGAGGTCATAGATGAGTTAAGAAAAGGAAGTAATTGGCCCAAGGCGGTGTGAATGAAGAAATTGATTAGCAAATGAAAAAAATAAAATTTATGAGTGCAACATATGGGTCCTAGAATCAATAGTATAAAGTGAAGGATTTTGCTAGATTTGACATTTTGAGTCAGAACGTTTACAGGTGTTACATGGTTGTGTATTTAGCAAACCGTTGTTAAGCGAACATTTCATACCACCATCTCATCATATTTGCGGCTTTGCTTCAGATCACTAATGACGCTCCCTTCACTCAGTCTCGTTCCGAGGTTGGCTGCATTGAATTTAATCTCTCCAGGGCCCTCGGGATGGGTAGGGTGGGAAAGTAACGGAAGGGGGTCATTTCGGCGCCGATTTACCTCAAAATAAAGCCCTCTTAGGTGCCTACTCCCGCAGATCCACCCCTCGCCGTTGTACCTCCCTTCGCCGTCATCTCCCGATCCTGCGCCCCAGCCTCGCTATCCTCCCCGTCTCGGAGAGGGCCTATCCTTCCCTAAAGAGCTCCAGTTCCAGGACATCACTCCGTTTTCCAGCGGGAATTCCCTCCGGGAATCCGTCGGGGTGGCTGGCACTGGGTGGTGGAGAGAGTTGGTCGGTAACTAAGGAGGGCCCTCCCGGGTGGATATCCCTGACAGTCTCGCTGCCATTATCACCGTCGTCATCATCAAAATCAACCTCTTCCCAACCCAACACAGCACCACACCCCTTTTCGTCCCTACGCTCTCTCCCCCTTAAGCGAACCGCCATGCAGGAGGATACGACCCCTTTTCGCTCCCTCAGCTCACACACCCTACCCCTCGGCCCTTCTTACCGAGAGGTGTCCCTCGGGGGCATTGTGTGTTCGCTTCCTCCTCTTCGCTCCGGAACTTTAAGGGGGCGCCGGGCAAGCAGCGATGGCCCTGCGCCCCTAAGCGAACGTATCGCACGCAGGGCTTTCTCCCTCTCACGTCCGACCTCCCAGTAGATACTGCTGTGGCCACTTACCTCCTCCCTTCACCCGATTGGACACCCACAGCCCTACACCTACACCCTCGGCCATCCCATTTTCCATTTGCGAGGGAGGCCAAGTGGCGCCTTCAGGGTCCACGACACCTTTCCCTACTCTCCCACGCACGGCTGCATATTAAAGATAAATATATCCTCGGGTTTCCTCCTTTCCAGGAACCCGCGGTTCTAAATCTACACTAAAGCCTGAAAGCCAGCCCTTGATGAGCGGTAGTAGGTTGAAGTCAATAATTTTGCAAGCAATTGTCACAATATTTCCGATTATACTTGTGCCTAATTGGATGCATGGAGGTGTTTCAATGCGGCAAAGTCGAGTGCTACCACTCTATAAATCCTTAAAAGTAAAAGAATTGATATTTGTTAAATAATAAATTAATTTCTAAACATTGAAGACTAAAATGAGTTTCGTCTTCTCAACTTCCTATAAAGCTACCTTCCTAACCTTATTGGTGTAGTTATATTTAAAATTCTGTGAACTGTAAAATATCTCACCTATTGTTTGTTGAAATTGAAGTGTGTACCGTGGGTTATGAACGAAAATGGAACGACAAATTATATTGTATTGGTGGAATGGGTCTAGTTTTTTGATATAATAAACTTTATGAGCCTGCAATAGTTATTAAATATTGAGATAAATATGCCTTTTTTGAGGTAAAATACCAGTTTTGATTAAAGAAACAAGTGAAAGCCAAATCCATTAATAGTGAACATGGAAAAAAACTTAGAAAATGTAGGTATTGGGAGGAAAGTTTCAATCTCATCTGTTAGAATTATCATAAGTCATGGCCCATCGTTATGAATGATGGGATAGGAGGGTCACCCCTGATCGAAGGGCTACCTTAGATTGAAGAGAGTTGCCAGTTCATAATATTATTATAATTAAAGGTTGTTACCGTTTGGGAAAAATATTCATTTAAAACTTGTTACCACTACATGGGTCTTTCTATGAATGCTTTCCTCTCGATGCTAAAGTGTACTGGTATATATTCTTCTCTGTCCTCTCCTGAAACTCGAGACTAATATTAAAGTGGTAGGGGGTGGGGCGGACTGTCCTAAAATCTGAATAATACGTATGAGTGGAGAGCAAGACTAAACGTGTGATACAAGTGCAATAGTCGCGAGAGACACCCACGGTAGACTTGGAGATTTAAAATGTGATTGAAATAATCTGGGATAAAAGACCAAACAAGCTCAAGACGATATAGGACTGTAAAGCTAAATGGCGGTGAGGGGTGATGCAGCTCATCTCCATTGGTCGCTCCTCCCTAGCTTTAATTTTCTCGATACAACTATTTCCATTGGTCGCTCCTCCCTAGCTTTAATTTTCTCGATACAACTATTTCCATTTTTGCTACTCCTGCATCGGTCCCGTCGTCTAACTACCTCAATTAGTTTGCGTTCCCGAGGAGTTCCCTGGGTTTAGTCCCCTCTCGCATTCCCCCCTTCCCTTTCCCCAATTCGAACCATTCCTTCGCCTCCATCACCCCTGCTCATCTCTCTTTTTTCTGCTCTCCCTCTACACCCTCCCCCGCTCTTCCCGCAGCTACTTACTTGCTTCCACCTTCCGTTAGAAAAAGGACCGTGATTCTAACCAGCCGCGGAGCGAGTCACGTTGGTGAGGGGAATGAGCAAAGGGGGCTTTTGGAGGGAGGGATCCATTGTCTGGGTGCGTTCGTTAGTTAATTGTCTTATCTCGTCCTCTGTCACGCTGCGGGTAGCGCCCTCCTCGTGTCGTACGTGCCTCAGGGCGCCTCCCTTCGTCCCCCTCCCCCTCGTCCACCACCTTCCCCGCACCATCGCCCCCTAACCTGCTCCCTCGCACCTTCCCCAATTCACCCCTTTTGCATTTAACCCTTTCCTCCGCATCCCTTTTGGCTCCTCCAGTCACGATGCACTCCGTGCAGATTACGTTCTTTCCATCACGATTTTCTTCGCACGGCTTCATTCTTCCGTCTGCAAGGCTTCGGTGCCTTAAAGGTCGTCATCATCCCCACCTATCCCTGACCGAGCGTCATTCCCCGAATATGATATTCCCTAATGCAAAACCTTGCAAAATCGGAATGGTATAATAAAATTTAAAATGTAATGAAGAAGGCGCGGTTTTGTATTTAGAGTAGTTAGTGATTCGTCCGTTCCAAAAAGTGTGGGCTTCAATTTGGTAGTATAGTAATATTTTCACTAAAGGTCGTTGTATTTTAATTTTAATTTTCTTTTTTAATTTTAATTTTCACCAATTTTAATTTAATAGAAGTAGCTGATAAGATTTTTTTGGATTACTTCATGGGGAATAAAATACTTCTTTGAGCGAACTCTAAGTTCTGGAGCGATATAAAAATAATTTAAGTAAATAAAATTATCCAATGTTCATCGAAAGTTGTTGGAAAGAGAATGGTCGTGTGTGCGGTTTGTCTTTCCATTTAATGGGTAAAAGTCACGCATAAGAAACACTCCATTTTATTTATTTGTTTATGTGCACTAGGGTGACTGAAACCTAAGTAATGGATTGGTATATGCTGCAGGAAGGTATTTTGTGTTTTGAAAGCACTCAAGTGACGTGAAACGACGGTGAGAGGAAATACCAGGAGCTAGATTTCAATTTTTTTTAACTCGCCATGAACAGTTTTGGATTCCCTTCATATTGTTTCACGGTTTCATTGCCTTTTTAGCAGTGAGAGAGTAAAAATTTGGCTCAACCATTATGCCCTGCATGCCTCTATACTTAGCTACTTAAAATCCAAACAGCATTCTGAAATAACACCCCCACATACACAAAGGCAATTAATTAATAGTTTACTTCGCCAGTCCGGGGAAGCATTACATGAGTCATTTGTATAAAGTGAACCGAATACATTTCTCTAATGAGATCTCTGGAAAAGTAGGTGTAACTTAAGGAGCTAAACATTTAATTTTCGGAAGCTAAAATGTATCTAGCATGACGTATGTTGGCCTATCATTGCTCTTAATGTATGTAATAAAATACATCCTTTGGTGAGGATGAATTCCGAAATGTAATGTTACGTGAAATTTGTTGAAAATGATTTTTCCAACCTGTGGCTTCTGGTGTTGTCTTCCGCTAAACATTAGGTTTAATTAGTCCCAACGCCGGACTCCTTGCATTATTTTGCGATGGGATTATATACTTTCGGTCATGCTGTATGGTCTCCATTTCTCACAAATTAAGCCACTCAGTCTCGTGCCCACCTCTCTCTCTTCTTCCACCTACTTCGTTTCTTTATCCGTCATTATTTATCTTCCTTGCCCTCTCGACCCTTTCCTACCCAAGGCATCCTCCCTATCCTCCAAACTGATTCGGAGATCCGTGCTGTCGTTTATTAACTTTTCCAGCTTGCAAACCAATAGCGTCCTTTCGTTCACCCCATCACGCTTCCCGCAAATACATTATTCCTTTTGTGGACCTTACTTGGTGTGTTGTCTTATCTCAAGGTAAAATTGGATTGAACTGTCGGACAAAAATGTATGTGGTCCATATGGATCCGTTTATAAGGGATGTAACCTTTTCTGTTTTTGCGGCTTTGGTGGTATTGTCTTATGCTATCCAACATCTTTATCTATCCGTGTCTGTATTTTATTCTAATCATTCGTAAGTATCTATCAAAGAAATAATGTTAAAGAAAAAGAGAATGTCGTTTTTTTCGTAAGTTAAAGAGTAGTTAAGTAAGTGCGCTTTTTTATTTGTATGCACATATCTTTACTGGATCAGTATCTTTCATAGACATGGTATAAAAGTTAGTTTATTTTTAAAAAATTCAATGAAGCATTGGTATTATTAATTTCCTCGACTGAAGTATGCTATAAATGCATAAATCCGGCGCTTTATGCAAAATACATTTTTTTCCAACCAATTTATTGTTCGCAAAAAGTAACGGCAACTATTGATAAAGTTAATAATATAGGTACTCTCAACTTGGGGAAACCTCATATCTAATGAAATGATAACTGAAATCTACGAATGTTAAATAAAAATGATTTGATCCTGGACGGAAGGTTTTCAAATTGGGTAACGAACAAACAGCTCTGTGGAATCTACAACGTTTTTATTTCATTTATGGGTAAAGCCATCGTCATTTAAAAGTAAACTTTGGTACAATGATTGTAAAGGGGCGGGTGTTAGGTATTTGCGAACTGGGATCTTGTGAATTTTCACTTTTTATAATACATATTACGTGACTTTATATGCTGGAATTAGAAAGAAAGGTATAGGGTTATAAGGTATAGGAAAGAAAGGTTTCTTGCTTCGAATAGTATGATAGGTTTAATATGCTAGGAAATGCTGTTAACTGTTTCTCCATAGAAAAGAATTTGATTAGTCAGTTTCCACTAATTTTTTAGTGCTGACGTCGAATATTTGCAGCCTCATATGTATGGACAGGCTTGAGCGTTGAAATATAATTCTATCATACTGAAATATATCCTCTTGAACGAAGTTGATCTTTGTTTCAATATTTTATTCTAGTGATTGGAAGACAGTATAATCATTGATCTAATTTTGCATCTTGACGTCGGTAATTTTATTTTGCAGTTCCAGAGTATTTATTTTATACTATATTTCCATTATTTAAGCTCGTGAATTGGTTCTGAGCACAATAAATTTTTAAAATACTCCTTAATAAACAATAAATTATGGAACCTTATTTCGGTGTTTAAGATTTTTCTCCATTTTAAGAGTCACTAATGGATTTTTAAAGCCCATTTTTGCTTTCTTGCCCTCATACCAAGAATACTCCTGCTTAGCGATTCAAATAGATTGCTTTCCCCGCTCAAAACTTGAAACTCAACTTCATGGGGCATGTAGAATGCGCCGTACGATCTTCAAGCGTTTCTAGTTGTTATACGCTGAAAGCATTCCGTCCGCTCGTCTCCCTTCACTTTACAGAATGTGTCAAGTCTTTTGGTATGACGGAGTGTGGGGATGGCCTAGTCGTATTATTCCATCTCCGTCTCACCTAATTAATGCCCTAGCCGAGCTCACCCCAGACAAAACTGTCGTAAACTGTCTCCTGGGCGGGGAGTTATCGAATTATCTACACAAGTTTCAGCGCACTGAGCCCTCGGGGGGACACTCTCAAGGCGATTGCGCGGCTCAATCCCTTCCTTACATTTTCCCTGTTCCCATCGAGGATGCCCTCCACCATCAGCGACGCATGAATGGCATGTGGGACTCCTAGTTATCAGAGCTCCTCAGTCTTCGATGAAATCCTTGTGGAGAATACATTCCAGGATTTTTAAAATCTGTTGGACAAGCTTTTAGCCCTCACGTCATGATCCACTTATCACACGATTTAGGGCTAAATAAAAAATACTGTTGGCTCTTGGCAATTGAAATGGCCACTCACGACGTTTAATGGGTTAAACGTACGGGGAAATGTGGACAAGCTAACAAAAAGTTATAATTTATTAGACGAGTGTTGGGGAAATGTGACAAAAAGGTTAAAGAGAAATGTTATAGGTCCCCTAGTCAGGCCTCTTTTAGAATATGCTGCAGTTATATGGGATTATATGCCGAATTGGATCTTAAGCAGCGTAGAGCTAGATTTGTAAAACCTCGTTATGATAAACTGAGAAGTTTATTAAAATTACTGGAAGAGCTAGGCTGGGAACCACTAACGGAGGGAACGTCTTGCATAAATTGCAAGGATGTCTCTTCAGCAATGATGCTGAAAATGTATTATTGCCCCCATCTTTCTGCGGTAGACGTGTTAATATAATTCTAATGATTAAATGCAGAACAGATAGATTTAAGATGCCATTTTTCCTGCGAACGATTAGGGATCAGAATAAAATAACATTTGTCCCACCTTGCTCAGAGGGAAGGGTGTTTTGGTTAAAGGATAGTCTGGTGTGTAATCACCCTCTGCCATTCACCCTAGCGAGGGATAGTAGGATGCTACAAAATTAAACTAAATAAAATTTGTATGCGTGAAACTAAAAGAAGATTCGGTATCAAAAGCGCTTTATTCCTGTGGCACATCTGTTGTTCTCGCACACACGTATGTCACGATAAAAATCGAAAGCACAAGCGTTGGTTTTACAATACTGAGGTGAAAAAAGTCGTTTTCTTCATTTTCATGTCGCTTTTTTTATTTTTTTTTAACGTGAAGAGTGCCTCAAATACATATTTTTTAAACTCTCATCGGCGAAATAGGGCACTAAAAATGAAAATATCTCCTTACCGGAAGTAACCCTCCTCCCATTCCCATCACCCGACCCGAAAGTTTTGACGGCTCATTTTGTTCCCCCCGCGAGATTAGATATGAGCAACAACGGCACGGATCATTTACAGTAAAAGCAAATTTTTATCGCTTATCTGGAGCGCAATGCGCGGCAAATTACGTTGTATCTCATTCCTCTCCCTTGGTAAGCTTGAATTTTTAGCACATTCATATTTCAATTGGCGTGATTGAATTTTTACGCGAGCCAAAGGAAAAAAAAGAGGGAGAATGTTATACCAATCTCATTTAGCCGCTTTAAGACCGGATCCATCAATAATGCAGGGTTCCGTAAGGGGAGGATGAGCAGGGCGATCGAGGGTTTAGCTATTAACTCAAGAAGGCGGCTGATGGCGCAGGAATTCGGGTCTCCCAACCCCTCTCAGACCCCACTCTTGAGTGCTCCAGCCCTTTATGCGCCCGGCGAGCGGGCCCCTCGAGGAGACGTGCGGCCAGGAAGTGGATTTTGGGAAGGAGTGTAGGGCTTGGCGAGGGGGACGAAGGGCGTGTGCGTGCGTATGAGGGCGTACCTGTGTGCGTGCGCCTAGGGAAATCGCGAGGGTGTGCCCTATCACGGCCGTGTCTTTCTCATCGTCCCGCTTCGACCCCACTCTTCTCTCCCCCCCCACCTCTTCATTCATCCGCCCTATTCGCGATACACTCAGTCCTTAGCACTCATTCTCTTCTCCATTTTCACCCCTTCTCGCGACGCCTTACGGCTTACACTTCCGTGGAATCCCCAGACACTAGCCTCAGCCCTATTGGAGAATGGATTTTCAACACATATACCACCGCCATATCTCATTTGTGACGAAAGTGAAATTTCCCAACGGCCGAAAATCCTTTTTGGAAATAACAATTTTAAAACATGCGAGATGAAAAAATTTCTATAAGAACTTTTTCTTCACAATCTCCGCGGAATTCAATCCAATATTTTTTTCGGGCAACAGCAATCTTATACTTGTAATGAATGTCCCTTTGATGTTTCCATTGAATTGTAGCTAACTCTCAATTTTCCAATGCCATACAAACTTTTCCATCTTTATTAGATCTCCTTACTCATGGATTTATCTAATATTTTACTCTATTATTACCTCTCTAAGGTTTCCTTCGCGTTTTCAATTCCTCACTGCGGCTCATGAGTTGTATAAGTTAGATTGCCCAACCTAACTATTGTCTCATATTATGTTAAAATCTGTATCAAACCTATGATTCACGTTTCTGGTCTCCTTATATTACAACAAATATCATGCGTTGCAATCACTTGATTTTCATCTTGCAACCAACCTTCTATTTTCACTTACTTTCCGCAATCTCTGTGAGGATGGAAAGGGTGATAAGGAAATGAAAAGAAACAACTTTGAATTGCTGAGAAAGCCTTTTAGATAAATAAAAAACCTAACGGAAAGAATGAAAATTTAAAACTAAAATTGTGGCTAGTTAAATGTTTGTGTGGTCATTATTTTTAAATTATGGAGATGCATGGATAATGGCCAAGATAATGGGGGTGGCTTGAAAGAAAAGTTTTAAAAATAAAATGAGCTGATTAATAAAACATAGGTTAAATTAAAATTAACAAACTTTAAAATAAAAAGGAGGATACATACTACTAAATGGAAATAAAAATTTGAAAGTGGGAATGTATAGAAAGAGCGACGATATAACAATCAGGAATATGATTGATAGTAGCCCTGGAAAAATTGAGACGAAACGGAAAGAAGATAACTATGAAAAGAATGTGTGTATGGCATTAAAGAATGAGTGTACATATGGAACCGCGTGATTATCCATGAAAGTTAATCTCCGAAGATGGCATTTTCCAAGAGCATAAAGTTTTATCCTCCATGCACCATGTTGAACTTTGATAAATAACTCGGTGTAATTTTGGCACGGAGGTGAGTGTGGTGACTCCCAACGTTCCCCTAATGTATCTTTAATTTTAGTTTTACTAAAGAACATAACGCAGTTTTGTTCAAAATACACTTTACAAGTATCGATTTTACTCTCTAAGTTGAGACTATGAATTTGAGATATGTTACCGTTCTTTAAGATTACGTGATTGAAGCCCGACTTTTCTTCTTTTCTCCATAAATAAGTCTGTGTCTATCCATTCCATATGGATCAATTGATCTCAGTGCTGGCGCATCAGCCTGGGTAACCTCTAATAAGGATTTTCTTCCTTATGTGGCGCACATTTTTTCTCATTTGTTCAATGTTACCTTTTTATTTCATGACCTTTTAATTAATTTTGAATTTATTAAAATACCGTTTACATACAGGGTTCGTCCGGAAAATAAGTGTACTGATTTTTTCCCGCCGCTCCAGGCGCGCCCAGCACCGCTCTGACGGGCTGCGATTGGAGGGGGTATGTTGGCAAGCGACGCTGAAAAAGGTAGTCGGCTCTGAGCTGTGGTGTAGTGAGGAGCTCTGTTAACGCGAACCTCCACGCTCGACCCACGTCACGGAACGCGATGCCGAAGTTTTTGGATTCCATCAAATTTGCGGTAAAGCTTGGGAAATCGTCTACCGAAACTGTCGGTATGATTAACCGGGCTTACGGGGAGTCAGCCATGTCCAGAAACATGATCTTTCGGAGGCACAAGATGTTCGTGGAGGGCAGAGAAGAGGTCGACGACGAACCACGGCCTGGACGCCCATCAACGACACTCACCGACGAAAATGTGCGAAAAGTTCGCGATGTACTGAACTCTAATCGTCGTCTTAGTGTTCGGATGATAGCAGAGCAGTGTGATGTGCCAAAAACAATAGTGCACGAGATTATTAGGGAGCAATTATAGATGCGAAAAATTTGTGCAAAGTTGGTGCCGAAAGTCCTCAGTGATGATCAAAGACTCAATCGTTTGGAAATCGCGACACAACTTGCGGATCACTGCAAAAATGATCCACATTTTTTAGAGAACGTTGTTTCGGGTGACGAGACGTGGATCTTTGAGTACGACCCGGAGTCGAAGAGACAAAGTGCGGAGTGGCACACCCCATCATCACCCCGTCAAAAGAAAGCTCGCATGAGCAAATCTCGGATCAAGGCGATGCTCATTGTCTTTTTTGACAAAAGGGGAGTCGTCCACTACGAATTTGTACCTGAACGACAAACTGTAAATGCTGCATTTTACGTCCAAGTGCTCGACAGGCTTCGAAAACGAGTCGCCCGCGTCCGGCCAGCGGTCAAAAACATCTGGCGGCTGCATCACGACAATGCGCCGTCTCACACCGCGCTTGTCGTTTCGGACTTCTTGGCCAAGCACGGCGTGGCAACGCTGCCGCACCCGCCCTACAGCCCGGACTTGGCACCACCGGACTTCTTTCTGTTCTTGAAGATAAAGAGGAGTTTGAAAGGAACGCGATACGGGACTTTGGACGCCGTCAAAGAGGCCGTGACGACGTGTCTTCGAGAGGTTCCCGATGATGCCTTCGCGGGAGCGTTCCAGGAATGGGAACGCCGCTGGAACTAGTGTATCGACTCACAAGGGTCCTATTTTGAGGAATATTAGCTTAAGATATGTAAAAGTGTAATAAATTTTTTTTCCTGAGCTCAGTACACTTATTTTCCGGACGAACCCTGTAGATATATTTCAGTTCTTTTGTAGAATAGATAGTAACCCCTATGTATAATTGCACAGCTATCGTTAAAAAATGAAAATTCTGAATATAAATATTACCTTCCAAACTTCTTGTTTGAGAAATAGAAATGCAGGTGTCTGTTTGAATGGAATTCTATGGGTATCAAATACTTACTTGAAAGTAGCAATTCATGAGATAAGCGTGCGCAGCCTTATTTCATCAACTACTTTGGTTCAATTCGTTCGTGGCACTTAAGGTAGGAACTGGATGCATCCGTAACATTCTTATAAAGGAAATAATATTCCAGATATCATTAGACCCTTGACAAAATGTAAACCTCTCCGAAGTACCGCTGCTTTGCTCATACCAGTATTTTTCGTGTGATACACAGCATGTGTGTATTCAAGTGTTTGTGTGTACAATCTATCAATTAAGAATGGATTTGGGGTTTCTTAGTGAGTAGATGCCTCTAGTCCCGCCGCTGAAGAACTATTTAAACTGGCCGTTGTATTCATTATTTTTTGACCAACAATCTGCTTGTTATAATATTTCATGTCAACGCCCTTTTGTCAAATACCTCATTGTCGTAATCATAGAAAATTCCAAAAAATATTGCCATGTGTTGATTAAATTACAAATGATAAGAATAAATCGTGCAAAGTTATGTTTATGTCAGACATAAAAAATTACGTTTGTTCTCAGATAGAGAGATTCATCCCATGGATTTTTCTGCTCTGGATCATTCAATTCCCTGGACCCTGTTCATTTGTTAGCCTGCATCCTTCCCTCTTGTGCCCTCCTCGTAAAATTCTGTTTAGAGCTCATTTCATTGCTATTAAGGCTGTCCTACGGAGTAACGTCTCTAAGTAGTTTCGTCAGTTGTAAGGCCACCCAATGTGTTTCGTTCTCAAATGTCCGGTTGCAGCTAGCTTCGCAATGGTGCGGTTGGCATGGAAGATTTCCCGGTCGGGAGATAATTTTCTAGTGTGGACTACGGGTGATACCACCCCTTCGAGGCGGGTCGTGAGTGGAGATACCCAGTAAAACTACACTGACGACTCTTTCAAGAACTCGAATGTTACTCTCGAGCATTATGAAACTTATGTGTGATTACGCTGTCTTATGTGTTAAGTCAGAATATAGACTATTTTGGTGGATTGCTAAGACTGCTCACAGCAAAGTAAGCGCCGCGTTTGGGCTGGGGTGTTTTGTATGTGGTGTTTAGGGGTGTCTTGAGGAATGAAATTTGTTCATTAAAAGCGTCAGGCAACATGACTCTGCTATCAACAATGCTATTAATCCGTTCATTTCATTCCAATTAGTTAAAATAGGTGATTGTTTTAAGTTAAATATTTTTCGTAATTTTTGACATGGATTTGTGTTTCCCAATTCATTTTCTATTCATAATTATTTTTTTTTAATCTTGAAATGTTTAATTCTAATACATATCCTTCCAAAAAATTGAATTATTCTTTAAATTTAGGTACCGCATTCCACTATCAGCCGAAATCTTTATTTTACATTTACTCTTGACGGTGAATACTTTACCTCTGTCTCTTTTCTGTTCATACAATCACCTGCCTACTCGTTTAATTTTTCGGCTAGATAAAATACATTCGTTGTGTTAGTTACCTTATTGGTGACCCAAAGAGTGTTAGATTCCATATTAAGATGTCGTGAGGGAATGTTGATAAGGGCTTTTTTAAAATATTCTAGCATTTACTTCAGTATTCAGGTCCCCTGCTTTAAGACTACCATGCTTAAATAAATTGCATTTTTTTTCTCGTGACATTTCAATATTTCGTGACAATTGCGTTACAAGTTTTTCCCTAAATATACCAATCTTCCCTGAATTTCCTATAGATGAAGTTATTATGAACATTATTCGTTCGCCAATTAGCGATTTTCACCTGATAGGTTTTCATCTAAATATTCACATAAATTTAATAAATCTAAAACTTTACTTAAAATCACTTGGGTTCGTTTGCCAGATCAGATACGTTAATTATTAGAGCTTTTCGGCTTAAGAGAGTAATAATCATCCGTCGATTGAGAAATGTATTTATTTCTCCATTGGCTCGTAGATCTCAGCTCTCTGCCATTTTCATAGATAAATCGGAGAAGCTGCCGAGCATCACCATATGGATTCATTAGAAATGATTTTCAGGTGCCATAATGTGTTAACGTTTACGATCTTTCATGTAAATTATGGGAGCTCAATTTTGAATTTCCGCTCAAGTACTTTCCTTTTTGGGGTATACTTCCCTCTTTAATTGACTTTACTTACTGAGTTCATGGCTCGAGTTCTTTTCGTGTTTTCAGAAATTTGCTCGTAAAATGTCCTTTATTTATGAACAGATATTGTGAAAGTGCTTATTTGAAATTATTCATTCATTTCTTCGCCGGATGACTTATCCTATTTGAATACCGTCATTTATCAAGTCAGAAGTATCCTGTTGTCACGCAGCCTTTGTTGCCATGCATTATTTATATTTTTTTCCTCCTGTCTTGATTTCGAAGCCTTTTATTTAATGAATTAGGACGTAGAGGTAAATGAGTTATATTTTTTAATTTCTTAATTGTTTTGCATAGCCTGTGAAATATATCAATCTTAAATGTTCATGCGCCACAGATTTTTTAAAACCCCTCATTTACGGTCATGCGCTCGTGAAAACTGATTTATCGGTATTTTGTCTCTTTTATTTCTAAACCTTTCATAATTTTGATTGCCTTCTTACATTTGCGAGATACTTCCATTCCCTTTTAGCACTCCTGAATCTGAAAATGTTTCGCAAATCGTTGCTTTCTACATTTAACATGAAAAGGGCACGCGTGACGTCTGTTTCGGCTGGGAAAAAATAACACTGCCCATATTATTGTTTTTTCATCAAAATTTTTCTTTCGGAAAGTCCTTTCTTTGTTCAGAAGTTGTATGACATATGGTGTATTTTTTTTTAATCCTGTCTCTCTCCCTGAGTAGGGAATGAAAAATAAACGTTTTCTCTCGTCCTTTCCCACTTTCGCAAAGAACTCAGAAATAACTCGAGTTTTCACTTTTACGTCAGCTTATTCATTATATCTTCTAAGACTTCTCAAAAAAATGGCATCAACCATAAACCACACGCTGCTGGAAATTATTTTAATGAATTTTTTGACTGTATTAAAATGTCACTTTCCGTGTGAGTGTATGAGGAAAGAAAATAACACCTTTACCAAGTTCACAAATATGTTGTATTTTTCCGTAAGCTTATGAATTTCTGCAGGTACCTCCTTTGGTGCAAATTGAATGGTTGCATGGTCATTGTGTTGATTCCTACGTCGCAATGGCTGGGGTTTGAATGCCGGAATAAAATATGAACGTTTTGCTGAGCAATTGTGATCGATATCCTTGGGTTCTGTCAGGAGAAAATATAATCCGCTCGTTTGTTCTGTGGGGGTTCGATTTGTATCGATAACTCAGCAACTTAAATAAGATCGGACGATGGGTGGCTTCTTTCCTCTGTTCCCAGGCATCCTGTACACACTACCAATACCATTCTCCCTATAGTAACTGTAAATGCCATCGTTCTTGTCCACCAGTCCATTCCATAACGTTATAATGTAAGATTTAAATATATAAGAATGAGGAACGGTGAGTGAAAGTACTAGTATTATATATTCTATTATTTGCAATTGCTGGAATTGCCTGGTCTTCGCTTAATGACCCCCAAGGATCATCATCACACTGTGGTCTATTATAGGTAACTTGTACCTGTTAATGCCATATATTTGAATATATTGAATCGTTTGTGCGCCTTTTTCAAATTTAATATTTATTTAATAAAAGTCAATTTGTGCAAGAATATATTCACGAATGAATATACTGTTAACGGAATTAGAGGTAGCACACCATTTAATAAGATATTTTCTCGTTGAAATTGAAAGATAATTAGGGTTAATCGCGATTAATGCCAACATTTTAAAACTATTGCCCTAATTGCATGAACTGGGATGCACCATGGCGAAATAACTGAATATATGATTAATTTAAAAGTTCCCTTTACCTGCATGTATACGATTTTGCATCGATTTAAATTGGTTGATGAATATTTTTTCTTTGTGAACAGGATGTTACATAATTTGTCACCTTGAGCTAGTACGTAATAGATTTTACCATCTATTTAAGTGTGTAAGAGTATTCAAGGCACCTGAATGAACAATTTAAACCCAGGAAATTTACAACAGAATCGTAGGTTAAAAATTCTACTCCCAACTGGGGAAGTTATGTGATTTTGTGGTATATTTGTGTTACAGTAAATCAGCTTAAATGTGACCTTGTGATTACTAGAAATATGAAGGTTAAGTATAAATATGAAATTTTCTATTATTGAGGTAATTTAAGGATTGTAGCCTCTATGAGTAAGGAGAACGCCCCGCCACCCGTGTCTATACAATTATGAAAGTTGAGAAAAATGTACATAAATGCAGCTAGACTATTTCGTTAAATCTTCCGTAACCTGGGAAATTCTTCCATTTAGGACTGACAGCTTACCTTCTCCCTCCCTCTATTCTAAATACTCTTCCTTCATTCAAGATCCCTTCACTCCCTTGCGTCACTCTGATTCCGTGATTGAGAATATCAAATTCCATTTTTTTCCCATAACTTTCTCTCTGTCCTTATAAAGAACCTTCCTTTCCTCCCTACTAACCTTCTTCCGACTCAAAACCACCTTCCCTAAAGAACCTTTTACATCTTCATACCTTTACAAACTACTAATGGGGATTGTGATAGAATTAAGGTCCTGTATCACTTGGAAGGAAAACCTTTGTCGCAATTTTTAGAGAGAAATATAGCCTAAATCACGTAAAATTTGATTGATTTGGTCCAGTTACGAAAATATATAATCTCGCCGGTATGTGGTGTGGATTATTTTTAATTCAGTTAGTTTAGACCTAAATATTTCTCTATTATTTTCTTGGTTTCTTTTTTTAGTCAATATGCAGTACGTATTATACAAAGAACTTTAAATAGGAATAGTGATCAGTATTTTTGTGGGCGTGTGAGATAAAAGGGCAGTGTTGCCAAAATCTTGTCAAAGTGAAATTGTGGACAAGTCTACCAATCGAAAGTACGTACGTATCCGTTCCCTTCACTTCACCCGATTCGGTCTCATTTATCTCTCCCTCCATACCTCCATCTCTTTCCAACCATCTTTTCATCTTTTTTTCCGTCTCCTTCCTCCTTTTTCGTCGGCTACGCGCCCCAAAATACCTTCCCCGCGATGCCTCGTACAACCCGCATCCAAACACGTATGCCCACCATTACTCTTTCGGAAACGTCACCATTGTGACGTAAACCTTTCTACCTTGGCTTTCCCATGCCTCACCCGAACACCGTCGCCATCCCAAAACCCTAGCCTTCCCCTCCACCTCCCTCACCCGCCGCAGCTTTTCCCACCTACTTCCCAAATCACCCCGGCCACCACCTCGCCCGCCTATTCGCGCTCTCCGACTCTCGGAAGTCGCTCGCCCATCCCTCCAGCCGCCCATTCGCACTCGAACCACAGTGAGCCTCCCTTCCCACTCGTCCTCGTCTGGTGCCCTTTTCAACTCTTCGCCAAAAAAAAATTAAATCAACCACCGCTGGAATCGTTCACTCTCTTCTACTCCGGGCCAAACGCGCTATCGGAGGTCGAGTATAGAGGGGAACTCGAAAATGAAATGACTTGAACAGTTTGATTTCGAAATACACGCGTTGCTCCGCAATGAAACATACAATTAGGATTTTCGTAAGTGCTATATAGTCGTTCAAAAGAGCTGAAATCAAATCAATATGTGTTGGAAGTGTGTCAAACCGTCGCTTGTTACTGATAAAAGAACTGTGATTGCAGTAGCTAATATGCTCCGATGTGTATTATTACCACCACAATTAGTGTATTCAAATCCCTTGAATTGAGTGGCGGTGCATGTGTAAAAAAATTATTCAGGTATCTAAAGGTATCATTATGAAGATTCGAGTATCTGGGTATCACAATCTGATTCTAAGTGCTAATGTTCTGGTACACCTGAATATTAAAACTGAAATTTATTTATCAACTCGAAATCTCTGTAATTGAACATTTTCCAAATTCTTTTTCTTTCTTTTTGTAAAAATTTTATTCACTAGGATTGTATTAGTTTTTTGTATTTCAGTTACAAACTTGTGTTATGTTTTTAGGCTACTGTTTAAAACTGTCAGGGGCTCAATTGAAATTTATGGTCATAAAGAGCTTATGTGTAAGAATTTTACCGAACTGGAGATTGTAGCATTGATTCGACATTAAAAATAGACCAGAAGGTTGAGAGATTTGATCCTCAGTGCATTGTAAGTGGCGTATACGTAAGGTTTCAGCATTGCATTTGAATCTTTGTGTAATCCTGAAAACTGGGGTTAGGACCAATATTTTTCCGAGTAATTTTCATGTAACCTATTGATAAATTCCTAACACCGGTTAGTATTTTTCCAACTTATGGTATTCTCGACGTAATGGCTAAAGATGTCCTCGAAAAGATTTACAATTTAGAAATTGTAAAAGAAACGTAGTAGCCTGAGATTATGAAATGTTAAATTCTCCTATCTGTAGACGGAAATCTGTAGAAATTTGAAGCATAAAAGAGTGTTTGGTTAAAAGTAAGCTGTTGCAATGATTTATCAGTATTGAACGCGTTTATAAAAGCCAAATTAATGAGTAAACGTTGACTAAACTCTTGTAGAACAGGTTTTCAAGAGTTTATAAGTTTAAATTTGATGCATTTTTAAAAGATAACGAGAAACTTAGATGCTTACAGGGGAACGTTTGGTCATTTTCGTGTTTCCAAATATGGACAACGCCCCTAGTTGGAAAATACACGATATTATTCCTCTGGCTACGAACATAAAGTGATTTTTAAATGCCAAACATTTTAAACAAATGCTCAAACTGCTTTTTGGAATACTGCAATTTTATAAGAAAACAAAATTGGAACATTTCTACATTTCCATTTGCATGATACCCCGCAAGCCGCCGCAGGGGCGTGTGGTGAGGCTCGTTAGGTCACCAACTATGTATGCACACTTACAATCATTACACTTCTAACCAAATACCTTGCCCTCAAACAAAGTCAATCGTTCGAAATGAGGTACTGAGATACGTGCAACAATATTCAATAGAAGGATACATTAAAATAATACGAGACAAGTGTTAAAAAGATGCTTTTATTCATAACTTATGGAGGATATTGACAAAATGTATACACTGTCATTACTAATAGAGCATATTTTAGGTAGTATGCAAATAAAGTCGACCTAATGTCAGGTAGGAGCAGGGCTACAAATTAACAGTTTCAATTGGCATCAACGCAGTTGTTTGTAGCAAATTCTTATGTATGTATTTTCTGGCGACTCTATGATAAACTGAAATATTCGCAGTCTCTAGGACTAAGAGGTAATAGTAAATAACTTAAGTTCAATACAAGAATTTTGCAACTCCATGCGATTTGAACGAATCATGTAAAGGTGTTTAGCGATGACCTTTAGAAAAATATACGTTCTTCACCGAGTTTAGAAAGAACCAGAGACACAAAACTAGTAAGTGGAGAATGCATTCTTTACCTAGATTTAATCTTTTTCACGACTGCTCTTGGAAAAAACATAAATCGGAAATATGCACGCGAAGTTAGGATATTTTTTAAATATTCTTTGGATATTTAATGAAAAGGTAAACAGGCAATGCTATCTCTTTCTAGTTAATGCTCAATACAATCTGATCTTAACATATGGCATCCTTGCGGCGGTCAGTTAGATTATTAACGTATGCTGCTATTGGGAGAAATATATGAAAGTGATGTTACGACGAGATTCGTTGAGTGACTGAAGAGTTAAAGGAACTATGTGAGGAATCAATCACGAACCGAAGGGTGCTAAATCGATCGATAAGCAGAGTCATCCCCCCTCTTACGCTGTCAGTGAATACTACGATAGGGAATATTGATGCAACGATATGAACTTCCCGATGTCATCAAGAACCAATTACCCCGTTGGTTTGTGATCTTACCATTCTGGCATGCCCTCTTGGCCGTTTTTAGAGTAGCATTAAGATGTAGAATCATAATTTTGGTATGTTTTGCGAAAGAATGCTCGATTTGAAGCAATCGACGTGAATGGCACAAATATCTGCAATTATATAACCCTCTCCTCCATTTACTTCACAAATTTCTCATTTTTATGCATTTTCCGTTTTGATGAACGACTATAATATAGCAATGACCCGTCTTTTGAATCATAGGTAAAAGAAAAAAATTCACACAAGTAACTCCTACGTCATATTGCTTCGAGAAATGAATATTACTCACGGTCCGCAAGAGTTTGCTTCGATCGCTGCTGCCTATATCACACGCCGATTCGAAGTTCTAGTGTCTGTGGAGTGGGGACGGCGATTAACACCCGTTTCGCGAGCTGATCTATCGGAGCCGCCACCCGCGATCTCACTCGCTTTATTTCCTGTCGGCGGATGGCGATCGCATTCGATGGCTGCGTGTTTTATTCCCCGAAGATGGGATTACGCTTGACTCGTGTCGCCGTCGTCCACTCCCGCATTCTCCCGTATGCCCTCTCCGCGATCGGTGGCGGGCGTTCGACCATTTTCCCCCCAGAGGACAACCCGAGCGAACCGATATCGGTCGGTGAGGAGAGCGAAATGGAGAGAGGCGGAGTAGGCACAGGGGAAAGCTCTCGTACCTAATGCGCCCTCGCACTTCAAAAGCAGTCAAAATTGCATCCCGACCACGCACTCTCAGGTCTTTGACCTCCCTCTCTCCCTCCGTCCAAACTCGCTCCAGGATCCCCTTCAACCCTCCACCGATCCTCCCTCATCCAACGGTGCAAATGGACCGTCAGGTACGCCACGAAAAAGTAAAGCCGGGTATGCACCGAAGGGATGCAATTACACAATGGCAACTGCGGAAATTGATTCGGACCGGCTGTCACTCCCGTCCGCGGGTTCCCGTCTCTCTCTCTCTCCTTCCCCGGCTCCCATTCCCCTCAAAATACACATACACACACCCAGAGTAGAAGGCATTATCAGAAAATTCCAATTATCTTCCCTGTGGTGTCCGGACAAGTGCCTGCCCCTCTCTCTTTCCCGCTAGACACATCGATTCTCGGGATATATTGAATCCTTTTTCGCTGAACCGTCCGCGCTGTCGGTTGACGGGCATTCGACCACCGACGCGTATCCCGCCAGCTCCACCACGCCACTTTTTTTCGTCCCTACCCCCTTCCCATAATCTCCTCTTTGCTACTGCTGCTGGTGACGTGGTGCGTGGTAACACGGAACCGTGCGCACTCAATCAAGTTTTCAAATTGCGCGTCACGGAGACACCCATCTCGCGGCGACTAGACGAAGTAAATCTTCTCACGCGCCCACGCTCCCACCGTCCCGAGCGAAGTGATTTCCGGAGGAATTCCGTGAATCGGTCGTTTGCGGTCGGTCAATCCGGAAGTCGCGGCACTTGGCTCGATATTTTGGGGCCAGGGTTTGTATTAAAACGGAAAACTAATTTCATGAGTGTCTGGTAGTGGTGCTATTCTCACATTAAATCGAATTCGGCAGCATGAACACTCTGTTGAACAGCATGCGTGGTATTTATCCGGAAAAATGATATTCGTGTTTCATGAGTTTATTTTATTCTTATCAGTGGTAACCTTCGAATTGATTGCTGTGTTTTTTAAGAAAAGAAGTTCATAGTTTTGCATATTATTATTGAAATATTTAAATAAATATTCATGATCAACGGGTTACTCAATTGGATATAGTTTATTGTAGCAGCATTTATCCACAAAGTAAATTTCCTAACATTTACGGTATACATTGGATATCCCAATTTAGGACTAACTTAAGAACCGCATTTCTCCAAAAAAACGTATCGCCTGCTATTTTACAAAAATCCTTTAATCTCTTTAAATCGGTATGATATGACGGCAAAAGTGTTAACAGCTTTAAAATGGCCTTGAAATCTCTCCAGCCTTGTCTCTCACCAACCCTATGGGATTGAATTCCTAAGAAAGCTTGGCGTTTGAAATTTCTTTCGTTGAAAGAAAATCTGGGCATAGTCAAAACATACGTCGCATAATTATAATATTAATTAATTCATGTGATATAATCTTAGTAGATTTGACCAAAGAAATTGAATTGCGGTTTCATTGCTTCTTCTCCTCAAACTTCTCATAATGATTGGTAATAAATATTCCTAAAGTTGCCTTTAATCATTCATGATTCTCCTAAGTTGCGTCACGGGATCGTGGTATGCTAAAACAGAAAAGTTTTAAGAGAAAGAGCTCTTCATGCAACTGATGTTATTATAACATGTCCTCTAGCTAGTCAGCATTCACCTTCATTTTTGATTAGGACCAATGAAGTTTTTATTGAAGTACCAGTTGCGGTTTGAATTAACATTAACCCTTGCAATAAAGACTGTGATTTCAGTTGATTTGAGTTTGCTTCATGTATATTTTCCATAATTTTCATATGCGTCGGTATTTGAGGTTGTTTCCAGCAATTTCCTTCGCGTCGATGCGTGATTTGGCACTCCCTCGCTTATGTCATCCACAGGGCAGAATTGCATTGCATGGAGTGGTTATGGGGTGGAGGAAGGTAAGAGCAAGGGAAGCATTGCCTCTGGGAAAATTTAAATGCGGGAGAGCGAATAAAATTGCTTATCCTCGGGAAAACCTGTGGTTAGAAAATCCGCATTCCATTTATTAATTCTTCCTCCGAAAGCTACCTTCAGGCAAAAGGCGCGGGTTACCTTCGTCTCCTGAACTCAAAAGTATTCCGACGGCTAGCATTTATGCATAAATCGCGTGTGGCAGTCCAGAACAAGTTCTTTCCGTAAAGTATTGTCGGTGGAATTAATTTCTAAACATTCGGAGTTCCTCATGCCATTTTCGTGTTCTAAATGCTACGAAAAAACTTGTCTATTTTGGAGCAGTGCAATTATTTTCACTACATTAAAGGGTTGATTAAATGCCTGCGGACCTCTATCGTTGTTAAATGGTAGCTTTTAAGTGAATTTGGTCGGATACACTTTAAAAACAATCATTTTACAATATCTAGATAATTAGTGGAAGTATGTTGTGAATCATTAACCTAGTGCAGGTTAAATTACAGATGAAAACTTTCGCACGAATTGGATGCACAACTCTTTACGATGATGTTAAAATGTATGAATATTGCCAGCGAACTTTGGTAGAAGAAAGAACCAAAGGAATAGAGGCTTCAAATTTAAATCGACATATTTGTGTTACCCGAAATGCACTTGTAAAAATAAATCATTTGAATTATTTAATAAAAGTAATGGTGTGAAATGGGATGAAATTTATCCACAATGAAACGAAAAACGTAACCATGGGTTTCCACGTTTCAGGAGATTTTCCACAGCCAAAATGTATAATAGTGTTTAGCATATTTCTGTATTATGGGATACACACAAAGAAAGTAATAGAGAACAAACCTAATTCACATATAGTACCTGATGACGCTGCTGAATCTCCAGTTAATGTTGACAAGTGATGTTTATTTCTGTTTTTGTTTCAGAATAACAGTATCGTAAATCTAATTGTAAACCTAATCCGTTTTAGAATATATATATCTGGTCTTTAAGGCATGTCCCTGTATTGTACGATACGATGGATTTTTCAAAATGTGTCAATTTTCAGAAAACTGATGTATCAGAGTCAATTAATTTAAGAGATTCACCCTGATCAGTCTTAGAGGTTTAATGCGACGTAGCTAATTATTTGAAGATTTTTTGACACATTATATCTTAAACACTTTTCCTCATCTTGGTGTTAAATATTGCACTCACTGAGAAAGGAAAAGACATAGAGAAGTCATATACTGCGGGTGTGTGGTGGTTGTTAATCGTCCGTGCAGGAAAATAATTTCAGGTACTTTGACGAACATTAATCCACACTATTGTGATACTCTGTTGATATCATGTAGATTTAATGTAAATTTTAAGAACAAACCTCTACGAAACATACCTTCCTGCATTAGCCCAAGACATTTATGCCACCACCGGCTCTGTGATTAGTAATAGAAGACGTTTTTCATGCTACTGCTCTTTAAATTTGGGATATGTTGCCATTCCTCCGATGTAATGAAAAAGTTGGCCATAAAAACAAACCCACCTAATGGCAGACAATCCTTCGTTGAGACTGCTGGAGAAATAAAATTACATCACTGCCATTATTAACGCGTAGTATCTCACGAAAGATGCAGCAGCGGAGTGGTGCCGGGCCTATCGTAAAAGTTGTTTAACCCCACTTATAATGCGAGGGGCTGTACCATCCCGCCTTCCTCGCACCGTCCTCCGTCTCGGGCATCGTTCCTCGGTACTTTTAAATGCGGAAAATTCCCCCTCCGAAAACCACGCATTCGCCTCACTCATCCACCCATTCAGCATCTGGTGCCACGGAGAACAACCACCCCCTCCCACATCTTTTCTCCCATACAGGGAACCTTATTCTCTCTCCCTCAATTCTCCGTCCACGCCCACGTCCATATTCTTCTCCAGATCTCATCCCCTCCAAACACTTTCACTCTCCCAACTGTCATTTCCTTCGTATTCGGTAACCCTTAACCCCAGACCTCGCTGTCACCCAATCGTCTGTTCTCAAATCCTTTCTTAGGACGTAGCCATTATGGATGGAAGGCGGACAACAGGAGTGGTCACTTGCACCATTAGAAATATATGGGAAACTGTGGAGGATAAAGTTTTGAGGGGCGAAAGAAAGACTGCGGTGAGGAAACCTGCCAGCAATAATAACCAGCACACAGATCATGGTGACAAGGATTCGCTGTTAAGCGCCCAATGCGAGGACGGGGTAGTACTAACTGGAAGGGACATGTCGTCCACTATTGAGGCACACGACATGGAGTTGGAATATGGGAACGTGAAAACCCTTGAATCAGTAATGCAAAGCAGTTGGCAGTCAATATGGTCAGTCTGGGTAACCGGTTAACCCGAAAAAATTTGAATGCGAATTGATTTACCTGTCGCGCCAGATGAGAATCATTAACCGTTCACTGATAATACCCATATTGAGAGATGCTGAAGGCGTATATCTGTATGATACGACGCAAGAAACTACTAGTTTGTCTGGCAGGGAGTGATTCGAAACTAAGCATGCGACGTCAGAACTAGGTTTTGTTCAAATGTAAGTTATCAATAAAAATGCAAAATATTTCAAATAAGTACGGTAATCTTAATTACAGCTCTACTATGATATCTTATGGTAAAATACTTCTCTGTGCATGCTAGATGAGCTGCTAGTTAAATGAAGAATTACATGAGGGTTAGATAAAAGATTGTAAAACAATGATAACAGAGTCGGATACTTAAAATTTTTAAAAATTATCATTATTCCGGGTATTAATCTCTATTTTTAGGTATTCTCATTCCTTATTGTTTGCAGGAAAAATGGTATAAAAAACTGGATGTTTTATACCTATATATAATATAAAGATCATATTTCATGTCCCCGTCGTGTAGATTGCAATGCCTTAGACGTTCTTGTGTGTCTCCTATAAAAATATGACCTGGTGAATCGCGGGATACGTAGACCAATCAAGTATTCTAGAAAAATATCAACATAAAAATCCAAATGTTTTCATTAATGAAATAATTTTGGGGTCATTGCTCCATTTTTCCGATATTCCTAGTCTGATAACAGAAATTGAATTTGTAATCCTTGATAATGATTATTCTGTTGCTTTCCGTGATGCGGTTATTACTTTCGGCCGTGTAGACACATTTACCTCTCTCATTCTATAGAATTGTAGAATTTCAAAAAAATGGTATTTGTAAATTTTCGGATACTTATAATGACTGTAACATTTTTGCATTACAACTGGTGACATGTCTGTGCTGTAGCTTTTGCATTACAACTTCGCGATGAGAATTGAATAAATAAAATTAAATTGCGTAATTGGATGGAAATGTTAATGTTTATTTGATTGTAATGATTTCCTCATCAACCAAAAATGCAAAAATATTCGAACGTTTTAACCGGTCAATCCGCTAAGCAGAAGTCATTTCGATTCACGAGTCTTTCCACAATAATACTGACTGTACTACAGCCGTCGATTCTCGAATCAGGTTATTTGCGTTGGAAATACTCTGATCGCATACAATCTTCTCTCTCCTCCTCGCATTTCTAAGCAATGTGAGAAACTAAATCAAGATAAGCAATGTTCGTGGAATAACACACAACAAAAAAATTCGTGTATATGTCGACCTTTAAATACAAAATCACAAAAAAATGAAGGACCACCTATATACGAGATGGAAATTTATAGTAAGTTAATGAAAGACTTTAATATTTGAGATATGAGTTAAGCATCTGCGAAATTGCATTCCGAAAGCCACTGTCATTACCTATATATATTAATATCACAGTTATAACTTTTATTACCGCAATAAATACTGCCGCTTTCTTGCTACAGAACAGTGGTAAAAGCAATTGTAGCAGCACCGTTTGGGTGGTACACAAGGCACTAGTGGTGAATTTCAGAACGAACTTAAAATCTCACTTTCGATGATAGTGGTCGATGCTCTGGATACGCAATCGAAATGAATACCGATTATTTATAAATGCATAGCTACCCTCTAAGAGTCAAAGCAACTCTAAATGTTGAAATATATTTTTTTTGTCCTTATTACTAAAGAGTAGGAATTCAAAAATAGTTTCCAAGTAATAATCAAAATGAATTATCTGGAATGAACGTATTAGCATTTAATTATTATTAAAATGCTAGGATCGACTTACGCACAAGATGTAACATTACTGACATGATCAGTAACAAATCGGGGTCATCATCTGCATGAATATATTCGGTATGTACATATGTTTCCCTTTTGAATATCTCAATCGAAGATTGTAATGAATGTATCCAAACACAAATTACAGACGAACAGTAAGCCATTCTACAAAAGGGTGATCGGAAAATACAACCTTCGTAGATTAAAACAACATATCTTCTTTAAAGAAAATGTAAACTTGTGTAATTAATAGCTTGTGTCGTGAAGCTCCATTTTCCTTTAGCTTATTTTAAAAGTTACATATGTCAATTCACACGAGGCATATATTAGAGTTTAAAAAAACTACTGGAATCGGATATCATTACTGTTTTCTTGTCCTTGTTGCTGTTGCTTATTACGTCGATGGAAATCTTTCCAAAACAAATAAAGCTAGAGCTACAGCCACATAATTACTCCGTCATCCACCAAAAAGGATGCAAGAACCAGATTTTATTTTTCCTCCAAGTTCACCGTGGAGTCGAAGAGATTTTTATCATAGCTCAAAAGAGACTGAGAACGCAGTTCATATAAATAGCGTAAGGTATGTAATGGGAAAGCGAGTTTCGAGCCACTCCCGCTTCCCCGAATAGCTGTAGTGTCCCGATGAATTTCACGTTTATTCGGATATTCTTACGTGATTTCTTCCACCACTCAGAAAGGTCATAGGCCATAGGAGTGGAACGTCTGGGCAGAACGTTTGGACACTGACGGGAGGAGTTGAGTGGATGGGTTGAAGGTTACCGGTTCAATCCCGAATTGAAGAAATCCTTTCTTCCTGGTAGTTGATTCCGTAATGGGACGTGAGATAGTTGATTCGATGAAGAATTAATGCCCTGAAGAAACGTGAAATATGTATCCTTATATTTTACGTTCGGTAGTCCAGGGTAACTACTAGTTAAATTAAAACGCAGATAGTAACTGATTCCCCGCCATAGTAGTTCGGTATACTAAGCTTTTGAAAAGGTTCAAATTTACGCACCTAGTGTCTTGTTATCTAAATCGATTTTATAATATCTTAATTTTGGCTAAGTGTGTTTGTGACTCTTTAAGTGTGCATTGAGAGTTATGACGAAGAATGATGGTGATTGCGCTGGAACTGAAGGGTAGATGGAAGTCGAAGACAGGCAGTATAATGTTAACCGCTCCCGATTTGGGCAGGCCTGAGAGCGCTTCGCAGAAATGAGCCGTTGGAAGGAGCAGGCATCACCGCGAGAGAGATAGCTGAAAGGACGTTCATGGTAACGTCAACGTAATGACCCTTTCAATAATGTTTAAAGGATGTAATTATGTCATAAGGAAGTGTGGAGAGGGGTTATTATTGTCTAATCGGTTAGTTATGAGAATACAAGAGTAGTATAGCACAAGTGTAGTATGACACAATTTTATATTGAATTACTATGGGTACTATGTGGTACATGTAGATAAATGACTTCTAACGATGGTGCTAAGGGAAAAGTCTGTAATGTTTAGTTTTTTTATTATGTGGCCGCTAGTTACCCCATTCCATGTTTTATTGATTTCCGTTTTAGCAGTTCGTCTAGTATGCGTAGTAATGTACCTTTAATTTAAATACCACAGTGAATTTCAGGTGCCTTAAAAATCATATACAGAATGCCCATGTCGCCTTATTTAATGCTTAATGAGCTGGACTATATCCTTAAGGTTTAGTCTTCAAGTAAAAATATTCTGCTTTTAAGGCTCGATCTTTGTTATTAATGATTATGCTGAAAACTCGAGCACTTGACAACATTGGTCAGAGTCTATCCCCGATATTAAAGAAGATAATTGTAAAATGTTTCCTTTTACGACTAACTATTAAGTAGCATTTTATTTTGATGTTTCGAGTCTGTTTTTGAATCATTCCGTCCCGCCTCAATAGATTGGATTATTTTATAGTTAACCACTTACACCTCCACACCTCATATAACCAGGAGCAATTTTTCAAGTATGCGGCTGGCTCTATCTTCTGACGGGATGTAAATTTGATCCCGCATTCCAAAATGAAATGCCATCCCTCCTCCACTTGCCTCACCACCGTCACTCTTGTTTCCCTCTCCTGCTCCTACCCGCCCCCAAGTCCACCTGACCTGTCCCGTCTTTTTTCTTAAAAACGCCTCTTCTTCGGGTCTTCCCCTTCTCGCCCCCATTCAAGTCTCCTCCTCACTCTTCCTCCCTGAGCGTCGTCTCCCTCGCATGTCCCCATCCATTGTCTGCCTCTCGTGCGGCCAATCTCTTCACGTCCTTTCCCGTCGCGTTCTTCCCGAATCCCCTTTGTCTTCTGGGACCCCTTCTCTGTCTCCCCCCGCCACTTCCTTCCCGCCCGCTTCCTCCTGGCGTTTCCCCGGCGGAGTTCTCCCCGAGAGGGAGATCGGAAGGACAGGTGGATTCGGGGGAAGATGTTCTTCCTTCCATCTCCAGTCGGGCGTCGGTGCACGGCGAAATACTTACACATGCACGGCATGCATTGTACGCGGACTCATTTACATGGCAATCGCTGCTCATACGGCATGCTAAGCCCTTTCAAGAGGGCGTCACGGTAGTAAGAAAATCATCTTTTTACCGCTCCCAATGTGGGCGACGTGAAAAAATGTCCGCATAAAAGGAAGTGAACACAGATTACAACGATGCAGATGTGTAATCGGACCATTTAAACCGTTTTCAGTCGCATAGCCAAATATAAATGTAAACAGTCTGAGATCAAGAGATTTGAGAGATGCAAATGAGTGTATGCAAAAATTCCACAAAATTATACATGGTAAATTAACAAAGCCTCCCCTTGGATTTAACAGCTGAGTAAGTATGCACTTAAGCCGCATTTATTTATAATGAAACAATTTGATATAGTATATTTCTACAGCAAAATATACAAGGCCCAACGATTTTGGGATCTATATACGTGTGCATCTAATTAATTATTTTGAAATTCATCCAGTGCATTAAAATTTATTTTAGCTTAGATTTAAATATTTAAAGTACTCCTATTTAATGTACTTTTGCGGTTTTTCTTTGCCTTGTATGCTATTTTTTAAAAAATATTCTGTGTGTACACAGAAAGTCTTGGAGCTCAGTAAATATGATTGTCTAATTCCGTGTTAATACACTCGCGCGTGTCCTTCTCTCCATTGCGTTTCCTTTGGATGCGCGTTCAGAGTGCCCTAGTCGCAATGAACCTTCCCCTCATCTTCCTTTTCCACTTCCTTACTCTTGGGCCACGGGGGTTGGACGTCCTGGGGTCACAGGGGTAACTGACTTGCGTTGAGGTGCGTGGGACGTAAAAAGGAGGACCCCCTGCATCGCTCCCACTTGCGCTCTCTCTCTCTCCCCTCCTTCAAAAGAAGGAGACGGAAAGGCACCGTGACGGCATCTTCCCTCTCTTCTCTTCCTCTCTCGGCACCCCATTCGCCGCCTTCCGAGACCCTACTTGCCCAAGCACCTGCACGCCACTCCCCGCAACCTTACCCTTCCCCTCCCCCCCCATCCCACATTCAAAAAGGTGGGCTCCTACTGACTGCCTTTATGCCGACTTGCCCCGTTTCTTCCCGGAGCATTCGAGTGTCGGGGGATATTTTATTTGCTTTGGCAAGGAGGGTTCCCGGGGCGAGGGATGTCATGTGTCTCCATCCGCAGTCGCCCTGATTCCAGTCCAGTACGCATGGACTCCCGCTTGATTTTATGTTTCTTTTCGTTGAGATCGCCAGAAGTTATTCTTGGAGAAGGCACACGATTTTCAAGGTCAATGGTGCCCTTGACGTGTGCGTGTGTACGTGCGTACATACGTGTATTTTAGTCTATATATGCATTAGTAGACCCATGAAATTGTAATTTACGTTTTCATTCATTTTTTAGTAGTAGTATTTTACCGGCTTAGGGTAGGTTTTCAATGGACCCTGAGATTGCAAAACCACTGTTCTCCAATACGGCAATCCGAAATATCAACGAGAAGAACTTAAGCTGCCGGGAAGATGTATGAGTGTTTCGCCGAGATCAAGCCTTTGATGAGCACGCACATCAGAGAAATATTCGGATGAGGCTTGAAGATGCTGGGTTTCATTGGGGTTGTTGTGGAGGTAAAGATGAAGGGGCGAGAGAGAGAGGTGTCACTTCGCTTTATGGTTGGTGCCCTACGCTCCCTCCCCCAAATTATCACTCGCCCTTGCGGGGAATGGCTTCGATGTAGTCTCCTAAGCTTACAAGACACGAACTATCCATAGTCGCCACGCTACATGTTACAATAACATGATATAGCTCTGCATACTTTCTGCGTCCCTTAATTCCATCCTTATTTATTAATGTCTTCATACCTGTCCCAGGCTTTTCCAGCATTCGACTCTCTATTACTATCTTCAGCATCTATTTCCTCTCAATACCTCATGAATTCACTTGCCCTGCATCCTTAGAATTTTTTTCAGCGACATTTTTTCTTCCCTCTACCATGTCAAGGATTTAATATCTAGTTGTCTTTTCCGCCACTCATTTCCATTCTTCTCCGCTATCATATTTCAGAGACCTCCAATTTACGGTATTAATAATAGTGTTAATATTTGTAGGGCCTACTTTTTCTGACGGTGCGTTTGTAGAAAGAGAAATAAAAATTATGAAACAGATAAGCTCTTTAATATGTTTTATGTGCAAGTACAAAGGAAATTTATGTTCAAAAGTTACTAGGATAACTTAAATGTACACATTTGAAAACATTGTTTGGAGTTATAAAAAAACAATCAAGGACTGTTTTATGAAATTCATTTGGTTTTATGTTGCCAGTGGCCAATATGCTCTTTCGTCTTAAATTAGTTAACCAATGATATTCCAGTTAATTTATATCCAATTTTATCAAACTCAAAAAGATTCCTCAAACGTAACCGTGATGTCGTCGAAAATCAATAGGTTTCATTGTCGATCATTGTAAGTTCATCATCAGTCTCAGAATTTCGAAGTCCCATCTGGATCGCCCTGGGTTAGGTTTATTTTCGCTCTATCACCATAGTGGTCAAGAATTTCAATGCTTTTACTACAAAAACCCAATTTTTCTCCAAAGCAGTAATAGATAAATAATATGTATTTTAAAACATTAAAGAACTTTTGTTGATGTTATTGCACAAAGAGCATGCCATTAGGGAATTATTCACCAAGCAATGTATCTTAAGGGGAAGTTTTGAAATACTCGTGACGGTGGACACAGGAATAGGGATTTCACAAAATGATGCATTTCTTCTATGATGATGAATGATTATGCATACACCATTTACTTCGATGAATTCATAGCCAAACTCACTGAACTGATCGTGGTTAATTTGAAATCACGTCGATCTCTCTTTTAGAAGACCCGCCTCATTCTAGTTTATAAATAACCTATAAATGAATAATTTTAGTTCCATATTTCTTTTCCGTAATGCATTAAAGTTATCAGAGATCGGTGACCAAACATCGATTTTAATAGTTCTTTTTCTTTCACATGATTTATGATCGCTGTGGTAGGAAGTAAAAGGTATTGAAATTCAAACTTTCCGAAATAAAATAGTATCCAACTCTTGTAATTGCTGCTTCCCCAAATGGGATTCAACCAAACAATCCTGCCACGTGGACTTGTCTTCTGACGGGAGATGGGATATGTACATGTACTCTAGGCCAATTTTAGTAGCTTTTTATTTCATTTGAAACCGCAAAATGTTTTATATTCAAAGGAAGGGATTTAATATGCATGGGAAGAAGTTTTTTTTGATGCTTCAGATGCTGTATTGTTTCCAAACGGAATGGCATCTCTAGTGGAATAATTTGTTTTTCCGTTTTAGCTTTTATATGATCCCTCCTTGTTTAGCCTTTGCACAAATTGTGGAATATTGAGCGTGGAATATGTTCCATAGATTTTTATAAATTTTGCAATTCAATGTTTAAATATATTCCTTCCATTCAAATAAAATTCCTATGGTCAGAACTTTTGGAATCAATTTGTGCTCTTAAAATTTCTCATGCATCGGATATAGTCCATGAATGGCATCAGTTTGTTAAAAACTCATTACAAACTACGTAATGCATGATTAATTGAAGGTATCTGCAGTGGGACCATTTTATAATTTATTGAGTGCAGCTCTTTTTGAATTATTCAAGCCAGGCTCTTCACGGTTAATTATTCATTTTTTCACGCCGTGCAGCTTTGTAAATCTGTGTATAAATAGATGAAGTATTATTAGAATTTCGTTGGAATTTTCCTCCTACTGGGCTTGCAAAATTTCCTCTGTTAAAGTAAAAAAATACTGTCTACGCCTTGAAAATAATCTTTTGCTAAATGGCCACCTTTTCTTCCGCATTAATATAATTTTCATTAGTGCTTGGAACGTACGAAAGTTCTGTGTTTGTCTCCTCTAAAGAATAACAGTAGATATTATTTCCCACGCGAAACGCTGTTGAAGGGAAGCACACAAATTTATTCACGCAACTTGCTTCCCTTGTGTGCAAATATGAAGTATGGGAATGCGGGACTAAGTGATGCTCATTGAAGCGTTTTGAGCAAATACCAGTGGCCTAGTTTTGTTAACTGCACGCTTCATTTGACTTCTCCCTATATATTCTGGTGTTACTAATAGCTATGGAGTTACGTTTAGTGATATATGTGGATTTTGATGTTTCAATGGCTCTCCAAGAGAGCAACATATCACTCACTGACTTTATGCAAGAAGTTTGAAATAAAATGTGTGTCGCGTGGGAGAGCAGATATTAAGCCTCGGATGTTTTGCTTCGAGTTAATATCAGAATCTCCAGCGGGGCATAGCGAATCTTTGATTTCTATTCTCACGTATGCCTCTCTCTTTTTTTCTAGGTAAGTGTTCCAACTCGTCCTCCTCTGCAGCACAAACTGGGTCAGCAATAACGGAAACATATCTCCGTGAGTCTTTCCATGCTCCCCTTTTTATTTCGCGGATGCTCCGTTTGTTGGTCTTTTTTTTCATTTCCTCGACTTTCCCGCAGATGGATCGGTCTTCTCCTTCCTTATTATATTTCCTTGACGATCGATTTATTTTCACAAATTTTATTTTCACAATTATGTAATGCTCTACAAGTATACTAGTACCATCCCTGATATGAAGTTCCATCATGAGTAGGGAGTGATTTTTCTGTAATCTCAATTTTTTGGCGTTTAATTAGACGGCCTAGCTAAAAGACCCTTCATGAACATGTATCCAATGATTGATGCTTTTGTCGAAATCAAACTTTAAAAAAACTTGAATAGCAATAAAGAAAAAAAACCACAATAACATATAAAATTAAAGTTTTTCACATATAACGCGGTTCTTTGACGGAACAAAATATTTACGAAAGTTCTATCTTAATCTTTCTGTACAAAACGTACAAAAAAGAGGTGTTACACATTTAGATTTAAGATAAAATTTTAAGCCAGTTGTTTTAAACTTACCATATAAAACCACGCCTCGCCCTGTAAGTTGCCCTAGGCCCTGCCCTAGTGGCGTATGGAGGAGGGTCTAGAGTCATCAAACTTCAGTAACTGAATGCATGATTGTTTGAGGGAATAGGTTTGGCAACAAGGTTTATCTATCGTAGGTTTCATTCTTGCTTAGCTTTGTTTATGTAGTGATCACGGATCGTATGAGGAAAGGAACAAGTTTCTGGCTGTTTTGGTGTTACCAAGGAGAAGGCGTATCAGACCCTAGTAAGACCAATTTTAGAGTACGCTTCTCTTGTATGGGACCCTCATGAATAAGGTCATATTAAAAAACTGGGAAAGGTGCAAAGAAAGGCTGCCCGATATGTACTGGGGAAGCATATGGGGAGTGTGTCTGACATGCTAGAAACGCTGGGCTGGGAACCTCTACAAACTAGAAGGAAAGTAAGCAGACTTTGTGGAATGTTCCGAATTCTGAAGGGGAAGAAAGCTTGGGCAGATCTTAGGAAAGAGGCGGGGAACCCAAATTTTATAGGCAGAAATGATCACAAATTTAAGGTAAAATGCCGGGCACAGAGAACAAATAAAAAAAATTTCTTTTCTAGATAGAACAATTGTTGATTGGAACACCTTACCTGCAAAAATATTCGAGCCCTTTCCTAACAGAGTGTATACTTTTAAGAATAGATGTAGGTATATATGTAATAATTTGATTGATGTGTGGTGCATTGTATTATATGTAATAGCTTAATTTTTTTAATTTATCTTTTTTTCTTGCTGATTAATGGTTTTAAATGGGATGGGGACTCGCTTGTTTTGTTAAAGAGATTTGTGTTTTGAAGTCTGATTTTATCCGTTATCTTTTGCAATTATTTGGGACTTGTGTGCCACCTGACAATGTCTATCAGCACATGTGTATTTTTAATAATAATAATAAAATCTCCCCTATGCATGCATATATCTCCCTTATCTTAGTCAAATATTCCATTCACGGATATAATGAAAGGCCTGAATGATTTTACTCTGTTTTATTAGCTAAATAGAGAGTCTCTACCTTTGCTATTACCTTATGTACTTCTCTCTGCATGCTCGGAGGGATTCGTATCTTAGTTCCTCTGTTAACCGCATTACGCTCGTTTCCTCATCGTAATATTCCATCACCAACTTGGCGGCCTCTCTTTGCAGTTTTTCCATCTCCTTAATCCAAGTCTTCTCCAAATGATTACATCTGCAATCAGTAGCACCTAAATCTTGCTTTCTCATCACATTTTCCTATATATACCCATTGAATCAATGAGGTGGTTTCAAAGTCTTCATAACATGCCAGCTCCATGGTAAGGAGTTTTGGTTGGTGAGGACCAATTACAAGATTGGGATGGTTAAGTGCATGGTTGGTGACTTTACACCCCCCGCCAGACGCTCTTATGGTGGTTTACGGGGTATTGTGTAGATGTAGGTTACCTTACTTTTTCCCAAATGTTGTATTTCGACCTCGTTTATTTTGTATAAACAATTTTTGAGGTTCTCGTGTATTTTGCCATGAATGTAATTATTTTACACTTTTATAGTGTAATTCAAAACTCCTTAGCTTGTATCTATCTGAATTATTGCCTGAATAAAGGTAGGAGGAAATAAATGCCCGTGATCGACATGTAACTTTATCTTTCTCCATTGAATACCGTGTCGTCTGCAAATAACATATTGCTACTATCTTGCCAGGGGAAAGTGCTATAATGATCCCCTCGTATAGGGGAGGACTGTGGCACATTGGTTGTCATGGCGACATCTTCCAAGCTTATGCCATCTACTTTTATCATCTTCAACTTAAAATGCGATGGGATTCCTCTAGTCTACTTAATTATCTTCTCGTTTATACCGTAAATCATCAGTTTACCTCTAAGAATTAGTCGTCCGAGATTAAGTCGAAGTTTTTTCTTGAATTTTAGTATAGTAGCAATGAAAAATGGGAAGGAGACCTATTTTCTATGGTAATACCGAAAATTTGGTATTTTGTGAGCATCTGAAATCAATTTTAAAAACAATCTGTACACAATTGAACAACGCAGAGAGAAGGGAATTTGTGAAAAATTCGTGAATGAATACACAAAGAGTCACACATTCACTATAAGATATGAGATGAGAACTCTTAGAAATGGGAAGACTCGGGACAAAATTAACCCTATTCTTGAACCACCAAACATGTAGTTTTACATCCAATATGGAAGATATCATGGAGTCCTCCACTTACATAGGCAGGATCGACAATTAGTACAAAATAAGAGAGAGATAAACTTCCGACCGGATAGATTCGAGCAATCGTTTTTCCCGCCCACTATTCGAGACAATAACACAAGGTGTAAACACTTAGGCAAAATAGTATGAGCACTTGTGAAAATAGTCGGGATCTTTCAAATTATATACATTCTCTTAACTCAATTCATGGATGGCGTCCGAACGCCCGTTGCCACGCCCCATTGTTCCAAATGGCGTGATGTCCTGTAGATAAAAGGTGAAGATCTAATTTATTTGTTAATTTTTCGTCCCGCATGAGTAGAATGCTAATTGTTAATAGATGACTGCATTGCATGTGAACCCGCTCCTTTTAATGGGTTTATTTATTTGTCATCTTACATCTACATCTATACAAAAACCCAACGATCCATCAAAAAAGTGTGTGCGGCAGGGGGGGGGGGGCAAGAAGTATCTTAAGGTGGTAAAGGATAGGAGAGAGGAAGGATTTTCAAAGGGTTAGGAAAAGAGAAAATATCGACTTAAAATCCTTTCAGTAGTGATTGGAGTACTTCTAACATTATAACTTTCATAATGTGCACGACAAATTATGTTTAGTTTTCCCCCTTCCGCTTCCCCTTCCGATAGATCACCGGGTGCTATGTACTCGTGGAAGCAGCATGTGGTATGACTGGTAAGCTAACACCCCCGGCACAAGTTCTTGCGATGGCTTGCTGGGTAGTGCATAAATGCTGATGTAGAAGCTCGTATCGTATATTACAACCATTTGGGTATTTTTATCCATTTGAATTCTTTTCAAGGATTTTTTCTAATCCTACTTGTTTCAATTGCTCCCTTTGTTATCGAACGTTAATGTATTTTCTTTCAATCTTTTACGTTATCTTCTTGTTACTACCAACTCAATTCGAATTCGTCAATAATTAATTTATCGTTAAATACCGAACGGTGTATAGTGTACATTTAATTAAAATCATTTTTATTATTTTTCTCGTATCTTAAGTTTTTATTTGTGTTTAACTGTCAAGCAGAACTTAATTATGATTGACTGTATTGTGTTGAATCATTTCCTGCCCAAGAACCAACGGTTTTCATGGATCCACGTACAATCTAAAATCTGTTTTGAAGTGTTTCGAAAAATATGTCAATGTGAATGAACATAGCTTAAATAAACAAAATTCCTGAAATTAATAAAATGCAATTTTGCTCCCACATTAGCCTAGATACTTAAATCAAAATAATATTCCCAACAGATGTAAGTTATGAGATGGATATCTTCTTTCTTAGATATGAAACGTCTTACCTCTACAATACCAAAAGCTGTGCTCTGAGACGCACAAGTTTAGTTTCTGCATGTGTGTGTGTTGACGTGTGTCTTGTAGGGAGAAAATATTCGCTATCTAGTTTTTATTTCTTTCAAACGTCACTATATAAGAACAGTTATTAATCTCAACGTCATTCGCTGCTGTCAACAAAGTCACTTTTCGGCTCAAGGATATAATAGCCCATGGATTTATATTATCATCTTATCCTCCCACTCTCAACCCTCCTCACTCATAGCTGGTGGAATGAAAGGAGAAAAGTGATTTTCACCCATAATACCTGTATGATTTGACCTTCGGTCATAAGTAAATAAATGATTACAAGTCTTCAGGAACGCCAAAGGGATAGAGAAATAGTATTACTTTTGCCCATGGGTCCCCATTGACGAAGCAGAGAATGCGGTGGGAGTGTGGAGGGAGGAAAAATTCCGTGATTGTGAGCAGTAGTGCAGTTATGGAAGTAGTTACACATGTTTTACTATTCTCTGACATTTAATTATTATCGCCTGCTGTTAAGTATTTTGCATGATCATTTTTAATGCAATGAAAATATAATTCTCGTTCATAAAATTAGGCTTTCTTTTCGTTGCACGCACACACAGACACACACGGACACACACACACGCACGCACACACCTGTGGTTTCATGATTTATCCAATTGCTATGGTTCACTAACATAATATGTAAAAGATCTCAAGTAGTTTTGCCTCCCCAAAATTCCAAGTCTTTTTAAATATGGTTTGTTTATCCTAGTTTTCCAAGTAAACTCATCACACTTTCTTTTCGCATCAAATGTTGGCGAATGTTGCCGATCTCTTTAACAACGCTGTATAACTTCTCACTTATCGCTTTCTTTGACGCATATAATAATTTTAGTGATGGTGACTTTTATTCGGCCCTTTTGAATCTTTTATTCTGCTTTTTCTCTATTTAAATGCTTTACTAATTTTACTTGCTTGCTAAAACAATCAGCTTGATTAATATGTCTAAATAACACTCTTTTTATGATTATCCCGTAATAAAGTGGAAAAATGTATTTATTGAGTTTGTTTTTGCCATTATTTATTTGAGAGTAGTAGATATAAACTTACTGCAATATATCTCAAATAAAAATTTATAACGTCCGCTGCCACTGAATCATATTTCTAGGGTCAAGGTGCTGTCAATTAATTGATTGCTAACTCCCTTACTTGTGTTAGGTGCTAGAGGGAGCGGGTTTTTTTGCAAGCATCGTTCATTTGACAGTAGAGAGGAATTAGAATCGCTAGATATGTATATCCAGCAACGCTTTGAAAAGTAGTATGCCACTGCATCTAATAGCATGTGCCAAGGTTCTATTTGTTGAGTGGTTACTAACTTTCCCGCTGTGTTAGGGTGAGATATATTTGTTTTGACTCGATGTAACAGTCACAAAACATTTCATATAGGTGCAGCTTAAAATGTTTGGCGCTAGAAAGTAAATACTTCCTTTATAGTTGCATCTACGAGATAGGTTTGGTAGTTTAGCTGTGTTGTTAGGTAACGTATGCTTGAATTTCGCTTATTTACGGAAGCAATGTGTGCGTTCCACCCTAAGCATATCTAAACTGAGGTTAAGGGGAAACGGCTGTGCCAGGGGCGGTGGCTGTTGAAAAAAGAGAGTGGGGTCGTGGGGATGTGCAGCGGAATGAAAACTTGGCGGCTGTTAGAGCGAGGGGGGTGATGGGGACGGGGTGAGGCAATGGAGAGCCGCCCTGCCGTGGGGAGAGACAAAGAGCAGCTTTCCATTGTATCCCAGGGTCGCCTCCGCCCCCGTATCCCCTCTCCTCCGCCACCGTATCCCCTCTCCTCCGCCACCCTTAACCCCACCCTCTGGTACGTATCCCTTTCTTGCTGATCCCAAGTGAAAGTGGGCTGCCAAGGTTCCCGCCCACCCACCGATCCGTCTTGAGACCCACACTCGCCTTTCTCATCCCTTCGCACCCCCTCGCCTTTTCCCTTTCTCCCGGAATACCAGTGCGCCCTTCTTGTTCATCTGCGGTTCGGATAGGCCGGAATCTCTCTCTCTGTCTCTCTTTCATCACGCATTCGCGGCCGTTGCTAAATAACTAACTGGCAGCGGCCGGGTTGAGCTGAACCCCAACTGCACGAACCTCCAGCAAAAGTTTAAAAGTCAAAGGTGGACAGCGACGGGGTGAAGGCCAAGATTCCCATTTGCGTTTGCCCACATATATTTGCTTCGGTGACCAAAACGGTTCTGAAGATTGTTTAAAATCCGAAATGACATACTTTAAAATGATCTTATTTTTCTTAAATGTAGGTCTACCTTTTATTGGAAATTGGAGTGGTTCCGTGATAAATTTACCTACACGGCAGACCGAGTTAGTATGTAATTGTTAAGGATAGACATTTTTTATGGTTCTAAATCCAAAAAGAGGCATTGGCTGATGTGAATTTTATTTTTTGTAGCATCGTTATTTGTAAGCTAGCCACCGAACGCAATTCATCAAAAATATAATGGTATCTCTAAATTTTCCCTCCCGGTTTTATAAAAAATCGATCCGTACTTCATTTAAAGGCAGAAAATCATGCAACCATCCCCCCTTACAAATAAAAGGGTGGAGCAATTAGCTATGGAGATATATTTAACGCAAAAATTATAGTTAAAATCGCACATTGGAGGCATTCATAGTTGTCCCGCTTCATTACGAGTCATTTCGAGAGGATTTGAGGCATACAGGGTTCGTCCGGAAAATAAGTGTACTGAGCTCAGGAAAAAAAATTTATTACACTTTTACATATCTTAAGCTAATATTCCTCAAAATAGGACCCTTGTGAGTCGATACACTTGTTCCAGCGGCGTTCCCATTCCTGGAACGCTCCCGCGAAGGCATCATCGGGAACCTCTCGAAGACACGTCGTCACGGCCTCTTTGACGGCGTCCAAAGTCCCGTATCGCGTTCCTTTCAAACTCCTCTTTATCTTCGGGAACAGAAAGAAGTCCGGTGGTGCCAAGTCCGGGCTGTAGGGCGGGTGCGGCAGCGTTGCCACGCCGTGCTTGGCCAAGAAGTCCGACACGACAAGCGCGGTGTGAGACGGCGCATTGTCGTGATGCAGCCGCCAGATGTTTTTGATCGCTGGCCGGACGCGGGCGACTCGTTTTCGAAGCCTGTCGAGCACTTGGACGTAAAATGCAGCATTTACAGTTTGTCGTTCAGGTACAAATTCGTAGTGGACGTCTCCCCTTCTGTCAAAAAAGATAATGAGCATCGCCTTGATCCGAGATTTGCTCATGCGAGCTTTCTTTTGACGGGGTGATGATGGGGTGTGCCACGCCGCACTTTGTCTCTTCGACTCCGGGTCGTACTCAAAGATCCACGTCTCGTCACCCGAAACAACATTCTCTAAAAAATGTGGATCATTTTTTAGAGAGAGATTTTTTAGTACACCACAGCTCAGAGCCGACTGCCTTTTTCAGCGTCGCTTGCCAACATACCCCCCTCCAATCGCAGCCCGTCAGAGCGGTGCTGGGTGCGCCTGGAGCGGCGGGAAAAAATCAGTACACTTATTTTCCGGACGAACCCTATAACTCAATCTTATGGGCATATTAATTCCGTAGCCTGGTCTCATCTAGACTCTTTTAAGATATGAAAAGGAGGAGACTTAGTATTTATTTCTCAGTTTCATGAAATGCAGTGAATATATTAACTTTCGATAATTTTGCCGATGTTTTGTATGTAGTCTTGAGGTCTTTCTCTACATTAACTTACTGGCACCCTAACATCCCCCACCACACACACTTACGGCGGTTCGCAGGGTGTTGTGCAGATGCAAATGGCCCAACTGTCGTTTTAATGTGGAACTCTTTTGAGATTTTTTTGTCATTCTACATGATATTTTTTCTTCTTGCCATGTGCATACGCATTCCATTAAAAATTATATTATGTCCAATTAATGTTATGGTCACAGTGGATGTCCGACTCCCCAAGTGTAGAGGTTTGTCGCCTAGTTTCCGAGCCTCTGTTTTACGAGGGCATAATTTGTTGTTATCATTTTTTGCCTAAATACATGTTCCAAGTATATACGAGGGTCATCCGGAAAGTAGTACCCGTTCGTGCCGCATGAAGTGCTGACGACGCGAATAGCCGCTGGACGAGGTCAGATAGCTTCAGTGGCTTGTCTGCCTTCTCTGAGCCAAGTTGCGTGACGCTAGCATTGCCTGTGTTGTTTCTGTGATTGTTTACAATGTTTAAAAAAATTGAGAACGCCGCCAGTTGTGAAGTGAGGGCAGTGATTAAATTCCTCAATGCAAGAAACGTTCGCCCATGTGATATTCATCGCCAATTAAAGGAGGTGTATGGAGACAATGTAATGGACGAGTCGTCTGTTCGGCGGTGGTGTCGCAACTTCAACATGGGGAGGGGGAACACACACGACGATGAGCGTTCGGGGAGACCGTCTGTCATCACAGACCAACTGGTGAGCTCAGTTGACGAATTCGTGAGGAACGATCGGCGCGTCACAATTGATGACATCTGTGAGCATTTTCCCAATGTTTCTCGAACAATTGTTCATGAAATTGTTAAACACCATCTGCATTATGCAAAAATTTGTGCAAGATGGGTCCCTCGCGTATCTCAATGAGCTGGCGGCGAAGGACTATGCAGCAGGAATACAGAAACTTGTCACACGTTATGACAAATGCCTTAATTTGCTTGGAGATTATGTTGAGAAGTAGTTTAAAGTATCCTCTTTCAAATAAAATTTTTTATGTTTGTTAATATTTACTTTTGTGTCTTTATTTCACGAACGGGTACTACTTTCCGGATGACCCTCGTATGTATTTCTTTTGATAGTGTACCTACTTCCATTTTAGTCTGATTGTTGAATATATGGAGATTAAATCGACAGCAGAATTCAATTGACCTTTCTCCACTTTTGAATTATATTCTTAAATAATGATTTCAAACTTTTATTCATGCCCCGACTTCTTCCACCAAAAAATTAAATTCAAATAATTATGATTATCAATATTTAATACTATAATCCCTCCCATGGACTGCAACATAGACGTGGTGGAAGGAAGGTCTTATGCGTTCCATTGACATCAGAGCTGGGCAGACGGGAGCAATTGCCCTTGTTCGGGTCGCACATGCCAGATAGGTCGAAGGTTAGGAGCCAGACCAAAGGTAGTCCACGCAGCGTCTGTTCCTCAGTAAGGCGGCTGCAATAGCGTCTGACCCCAGTGGGGCGGCTGCAAAGGCGTCTGACCCCAGGGGGGTACCCTCTGAGTAATGTTGTCACGTTAAAAACAATATTGAGGAAGGCAACGGTAATCCACCTCAATTATTATTCCCAAAAATATAATGATCAACCATATGGAGAATATGAGTCATGGCAACTACGGGACTCAACTCATTCGGCCGTGTGTCGTGCCCGGCAGCGGGGGAGACAAGGCTTCCGCGGTCGTCATCCCACGAAACCCTTGCAAAAGAAAACCGACAGCAGCAGGACGGAAGACGCAGAAGAAGAAACCAATTTAGTTAGCATAGGATTTTTTAATGTCAGGACATTTTTGAAGGAAAATTGAAGAATATTAAGCGAGAGATGAAGGGAGAAAACATAGATATCCCAGGTTTATGCAAGGTGAAATGAAAGGATAGCAGTGATTATTGGAATGATACTAATAGAATAACATACAGCGGCGGAGATGAGAACCTACGAGGGGTTGCCATAGTATTGAACAAAGAGGTAGTAAGAAGCGTAGTAAACATAGAACAAGCAACGGGTAGAATATTACTGGTAGAGATAAAACCAGAACTGACGAACTTGGTCATTGTTCAGGTATATATGCCACCGAGCAACCATAAGGAGGAAGAGGTCGATAGGATGTACGATCAATTAGAGGACATAATCGCGTGTGTTCCTTTAGGGAAACATTTGATAGTGATGGGGGATTGGAATGTTACGGTAGGCGAAGGAAGAGATCGTGATGAGATGGGGGATTACGGTTTAGGCACGAGGAATGACCGCAGGGAGAAAGCAGTTGAGTTCTGCCGGAGACAAGGGTTAGTCATGACCAACACTTGGTTTAGACACCACAAAAGACACAGGTATACATGGAAAATGCCGGTCGATTCAGAAAGGTATCAGTTAGATTATATTCTGGCCAGGCACAAATTCAGGAAGACTGTGATCAATGCGCGTAGCTTCCTGGGAGCGGATGCGGACTCTAACCACCATTTAGTCCTGATGAAGTGTAGCGTTTTCGGAATTGGCGGGTTTTCGTGTTTGAATATGTTTTTGGCCAATTTCCTTCCTCTGGCTGTGTGTGCATACAAGCGCACTGTATCTACTCTTTATTCTACGATTGCTTTCTCTGCCAGCCTTTTCTCTTGTGTGTTCGTTCATTTCTCAAGGCGAAGCAATTTCTCTTGGCCAAAGAAACGAGGCATTTGATTGCATAAACCCCTGTGTAATTCATGGGTAATTCCCGTGGACCGATATTTTAGGTAACTAGCTGCCAATTATGGGACGTGGTAATTTATATTGGCTTTTCGGAGTTTTATATTGTCGGGTTGTGTTAAATTTGACGTTCGTATTTATTTTCGTGCGAATTTTGGCTCGAATTGTGAGGGGTCGGTATTACGTGAGTTGATTTTGTATATCAGTGTTCCAAAGTTTGTCTCCTTTAATTTCTAATTGTGTGTAAGCCTACCAGTATTACGTGTATTAAATTGTATTCCCTCTTTTCCTGCGTATGTGAATTTATATATTTTTATTTATATAATATTTTATGTCATTTTCTGTACCCTCCAGTCTTCAAGTAACTCCCCAACCCAGATGTACAATAGTAATTTTACGCTCCCTCCACTGTTTTTTCACGGTGATATTTCATTGAATGATCAGATTTCATTCTCACGTGCAAGGCCTCTATTCATGTGTTTAAGGTGAGGCCTAACCAAAGTAAAATGCATAGTCCAGCATTTTTTCATACATATATATCACAACGGCTCGTTTAATGAACCCTGGTTTCTTTAATGCATCCCCTATATTATCCTAGGGAACTTTTTTAATGTTTAGATTCTGTGTTAATATATCTGACAAATATTTTCCTTGCTCTAATAATTTTGTATCTGCCCATCCGAGATGATCGTAGGTAAGCGGTATATGCACTATTTTAACAAGAAATTCATTAATGTGCACATTTTTATATTTGACTGGATACACACTTCATTTACCAATTACTATATTATGGATATCTCCAGTAGGGCTGTCACATGGCATTTCGTTTCTTATGTCTCGGTAGATGACTGACTCAGCCACTTAGTAGATAATGTGGATGGTTGTTTTAAGACTCATGTAGTTCTTTTATAAGTAATTTTCTTGCATTCAATTAAATAACACATCTGTTGTTGGCTATTCGCTCTCGAAATTTCCAATAAATTTTAGCTTTCTTGCATCGTCCCGCCAGCTGATCAGGGTGGTATGATTGAAAACCGTATAAAAGAGTTGAATCGCAAAATGGTAAATTGTTGGTGGGATATTGAAGGGGATTTTATTGACCTGTGGCATGTCCTTTAATCGATTCGGGAGTTCATTTTACGAAGGAGGCGTTGCTGATGGTAGCGTGTAGGGTTCATGAGCATACGACCAAAATTTAGCGTAGGTGGTACTTTTTACAATAGGTCTTCATTAGGGGAAATAAATAATGAGGAAAATTCCTTAAGGTCTTTCAGTAAAGGATGAAATGAAAGTAAAAATGCTTTGAACTCACGTGGAAAACAAGTGAAACCAAATTAAGGAAGTACAGGTCAACATGAGAGGATCAACAGAATAAAACTAAATGGCCAATTGAAATAATTTCTATCAAAGCATCTATACTAAAGAAACTCCCTCCATCAAGCAGTACGCATGCCCACCCGTGGAAAGAACATATTGGATCTATTTCTTACAAACACGCCTGAACGTATTATTAGTGTATCAACTGATGAGGGCTTGAGTGACCATAAAGCAATTAATGTCCACTTGGACATAGAAATAAAAAAGATCATTAAACCAAAAAGAAAAATTTATAATTACCATAAAGCAGACTTTGAATCCTTTGCCAATCAATTAAACTCTTCACTACCCGAGTTCAAAACCCGCTTAAGTTATGTCAACGTGGAAGAAACTTGGACAGAATTTGTCAATATCATGCAAAAAGGAATCGTAGATTTCATACCTATAAAATACGTTAAAGCAAATCGCGACCCCAGGTGGTACAATAAAGACGTTAGAAAAGCCCTTCGAAAGCAGAGAATGCTACACTCTAGGGTAAAGAGGGCAGGCGTGAACACATCATCCCCTGAGAATAAACAATTATGGGACACATATAGATCCTCCAAAATTGAAACCAAAACACAATTACGTAGCGCTTTACTGGACTTTAAGCGCAAAGTACTTTGCGAGCACTTGGACACTGACCCCAAAGCTTTCTGGTCATATGTTAGGGAAGTAAATGGGAGTAAATAAACCGTGGCTTGCTTAAGGGATTGTAGCAATATAATCCATACAGACAGTGAGGATAAAGCTAACATCTTAAATTCATTCTTCCAAAACGTTTTCTCGAATGATGTTGCCACCGCATATCTCCAAGAAACAATACATACTCCACCCATGGAAAAAATAACAGTGGACCAACAAGGAATTCTAAAATTGCTTAACGAGATTAAACCCAACAAATCCCCGGGTCCCGAAAATATACCAGCTAGGGTGATAAAACATTTAGCTCCAAACATTGCCCCGTACCTTGAATTTATATTTAACAAATCCCTCACAGAGTGCAAAGTACCTAAGATTTGGAAAACCGCGCAAATAACGCCTATTTTTAAAGGTGGTGACAGGGAGGATCCCAGTAATTACAGACCTATATCTCTCACTTCTATCTGTTGCAAAATCTTAGAGCACATAATTGTCAGTTCAATAATGAGACACCTTGACAATATTAACTTTTTAAGTGACAATCAACACGGATTCAGGAAAACCCGCTCCTGCGAGACCCAATTAGGATTATTTACACATGATTTACTTTTATCGGGTGAGAGAGGTAGGCAAGTGGATGCCATCTTCTTAGATTTTCAAAAGGCATTTGATAAGGTCCCACATGGTAAACTCATTCATAAATTAAAGGTCGCGGGTATAAATAAGGGCGCCATAAGTTGGGTTAAAGATTTTCTTTCGGAGCGGGAACAGAGGGTAGTCCTTGATGGCGCTAGTTCCGACAGCGTTCGAGTCACGTCGGGGGTACCTCAGGGAAGTGTGATCGGGCCGTTGCTTTTCTTGATTTTTGTTAACGATTTGAACCGCGAAGTGAAAAGTAAAATTAGGATGTTCGCGGATGACACGGTGATCTATCGGGAGATATCTGGGGAGGAGGACCGTTTTATTCTAGCGCAGGATTTAGATTGCATTACTAAATGGTGTTCTAACTGGGGATTGACTCTAAATTATAATAAATGTTCAGTGGTAAATTTCTTTAAAAGATCAACGGGATTTGCTTACAAATTAGCTGGAGGTGACCTAGCAGTAGTTGATACGGTAAAATACTTAGGTGTCACATTCACAAAAGACTTAACTTGGGGGTCTCACATACGTAATGTCTGCGGTCAAGCATATAAAAAATTGGGATTCATTCGACGCGTTGTCGGAAAAAGTGACTCGAAGGTCAAGGAACGTTGTTACCACGCTCTTGTAAGGCCTCATTTAGAATACGCATGCAGCGTGTGGGATCCGAGTGAAAAAGGTCTCATTCGGGAAATTGAGAAGATTCAACGCCGGGCAGCCCGTTTTGTAAAAAATTCCTACGATAAAACGCAAAGCGTCACCGAAATGCTCATGGATTTGGGGTGGGAATCATTGGCTGAGAGACATCTTAAATGCATGCTCTTCCACTAACCTTATGTGTTTTTCTATAATAACCCATTCTTTCCGAATGACCTCGTTCGTGTTCTGTTCATCTGTTTTTAAGTTTCCCTTTCAGTCCCTCGTCCCTCTACGCGGGGGGAAATTCCTGCTACCTGCAACGTTGGGTCGCATTCCCTGCCTTTTACAGACTCTTTGGGGGTAGAGTGTTTTGTGGTGCATTTTCATGTGGTAGTGATGTTTCAATTTCTTGCTTGTGGTGTCCTGGCTTCCGTGTTGTAGGATGGCTTTCGTGCTGCATCTTGGGGTGCAGTTTTTTAGTTGTTTTGCGGTATATGTGTTTGCATGAGTATTGGATGAAGGGATTTTTGCATGAGTGTGTGCGCTGCTGTGGGTGTAATTTTCCGTGTTGTTTTTTTGCATGTGGTATTTTTCTTTTTTGCGGTTGGTGACCTAACACCCCCCGCCACACGCCCTTGCGGCGGCTTGCGGGGTATTATGTAGATGTAGATGTATACTCAAGACACGAACATGCCCAGTGAAGTCCCCGGCAAACCCATCAGAAGGATGGAAGACCTTATAACTACGCACTTAAATGTAACACATCAACTCCTCCACAATAAAATTAAAGAAGACCCCGACCTAGAGGAGTGTTCTACCAAGAGTGCTGTAAGAAATCGCGCCCGAAATCACGCCCTTTAAAAACGTATATTTAGCTATTCGATCCACTGGAAATTAGCAAACGTCACACTCATCTTTAAAAGTTGAATTAATAAAAGCCCCAAAAATTACCATTTTCTATAACCTTTCCCTCCAGCAAAGTCTTAGAGCATATCATAATTGGCAAAATTACGGCATTCTATTGCATTTAAAACTTTAAATGCATGAACAATGGAAAAGAAAGAATAAATCACATGAAACGTAGTTGGTGGTATTTATACCCGTTGTTCTGTTATCGGGGGAAAGGAAAAACAAGATGATGATATTTTCTAGTCTTTGGAAAAGGTCATTGATAAATTCCCAAACGCCAATTCAACACGCAAGTTGCGAGGGTGCGGAATAAATGATGACATTAAACTTGATTCAGGACTTCCTTACTAACCGTAAACATTAGGTAGTAATAAATGGTTTAAGCCGTAATTATGTACAGGTAATTTCCGGCGTCTCTCAGAGTAGCGTCGTACGCCATTTAGTCTTTCTTATTTACATCAATGATATTATTCAAAAATGAAAAGCAGCATAAAACTGTTTGCCATCGATAATGTACTCTATAGGCAAAAAGCGAGCCACGCAGACGATCAAATGCTAAAAATGACGACTTAAATAAAATTTTAAAAAATTGTTTACTTAATGAGAATGAAGTCAGGAATCAATAACCAAAAAAATGTACCGTACTCACTTCTTATTAAACGAGTTAACCTTGCCCTTTTACAGCCTTAGAGTTGTTCGGATGAGCTAGTGTAGTTTAATTCGTAGTGATGGCAAATATAGGAGAGGTGCTATTTTATTTTTAGTTCATAACATAGACATTTCGGCGAATTTATGGTATCCATCTCAGAAACACTGATTACAAAATTGAACTAGGTGGTGGAAGAGCCGCCATATTCGTGACGAATTCCTAAGAGAGAAAGCAAAGCGACTTTTACTACCGTCTGGGATGTAAATCTTAAGACATGCAAAGACCCAGAGCTAGATTAAATCTATTAAAACTATGCCAATCGTGAGGTTTTGCAGCCGGGATGAAAATGAAGTTCAGCAACCCAATGACTTCGGCAGGTTAGACAATGTCACAAAATTAGAGGGATAGACGGTCGAACGGATTTATTCAACTATTATAAATTACGGAGTCAGATGTGAAATGGTGTAACGGTTTCATGATGATAGAGACGAAGGCCTTTACAATTTTCCTCTCAATTTCAAGTGGAAAATTGTAATAGTTTACGTCTCTGTTAATATTCATATATTCTTTTTCCATTTTCTTTCCATGTGTAATTTCTTCATGTTAATTTTTACAAACAACTTTTTATTATTTTATGGAAAAGAGATATTCAAATTTAAAAAAAATATTATTTTAAAAGAATAGTTTCTGATGAATTGATTATTCAGAGTGGAAGAAAAAGAAAAATAAACTTTTTAGTGATGATTTTTTAAATTAATTATTTGTGTTTAATGAGTTTGCAGAATTGTAATGGTTTTTTAGCATAATATTTTATGTTTTATTTCTTAAAACGAGAAATCCTTTGTTCCATAATAATTAATTTATCTTAGTTCTCAAAGAATGTTGCTCACGAAAGCTTTAAACCTCAGAAGCTACGTTTCCCCAGAAAAAATTTTCATTTATCTATGTGGACTGAAAGCATAAATGCAGGATAATGAACGCCGTCTGGGACCTCGATCGATCTTCTACTGTGTAGGCTTCGGTAATTACAGCATGAAGATAACGGGATATTTCATTGTAATTCTTTTGTTGATGGGCTTACCTTGGGTGATTCTATACGAAATACACCTCTTACATCTCAACTGCCTGGTTTACTGGAAGCACACTTGTCGCGTAAGGCAGAATAAAATCCACTCTTTCTCTCGCGCAAGTCTCCGAGACATGTCGACCCCATTGTCCCAAGAACTCAGGCAGTCCCCGCTCCGCGCGCCCCCGTAACGCCACAGGGGATGATGTGAGGAGAGGTGGGACACCCCTTCTTCCCTTCCCGTACATTTCCCTCTCCACCCCACCACCGCTTGTTCGGGCGTGGGCTCCGCGCACCCTTTGGTGCCAGACTTGTCATAGTCTCTGCTCTCACCCCTCCCACCTGCCCCACACCCCACGCCATTCTCTACCCTTCTCTCGATCTCTCGAAACCGTTGTTTTGCCCTTTGTTTGGAGCGCCGTGTGTTTGGAAAAGGGTTTCCCTGGGAGCGGAAAGAAAAGTAAACCCCCTCTCAACCTCCCCTCCCAGTTTTCCCCTTTCCGCCGTCTTCGTCTTCTCAAAGACTTCGTCGCCCTGGAAGCCCCTGTCCGCTGAAGTCTCTCTCCCATTTGTTGGCGTCGAGGGTGGGTGGATAAATACAGCGAATCGACGGGCTTTGGAGTTGACTTAAAACGGGGTTGGAACGCGCCCTCCCACTAATCTCCCACCCGAACCACTCCCCCTGCCCACATCTCACGCCCCCTGCAACATCCGAAGACATCCATCTCTTCAACGGGGGCGTAAAGACAAGGGTGCCACCTCCCCTTCTTACAAATTCCCCGCAGTCCTTCCGTCTCCGTGGCTCTAGCGGTTGTCAGAATGATTTCCATTCTCCTGGATGAGAGGCGGTGATTGGCTACGAGGGAGCATTGTGTGGTCCGGAGGGAGAGGATTTGATGCGGCAATTATCTTCGGATTGGTAGGTGTCTCTGGAAAGAGAAATATTTATCAAGTAAACCTTCTTGGATATCTTGGCTTTCTGCGATTTTCTGGTAAAAATTCACGTCTTTCGTTGCTCGAACAGTGTATCGGTGTATGTCGTTAGTGAGAATCATAATGGAAGTATTTTTAATGAACAGATAAGAACGAAATATTTCTGATCATTGGGAAATTTCTTTGTTTTAAACCAACCATATCCATACGCCCTGATTGCTAATAAACAATGAACTATGAAAAAATAGATTTTTTACCGGGTTTATGGCACTTAAATACCCAATTTTGTTCCATTTATTGTATGTTAACATAATCAAGTCTTAGTGAAATTATTTGAGTTATACTTAATATCAGTTAATAAAATTGCATTATATTGAATTATAAATTGAAATAGTGAAAATCTGTTAACATGGAGGAAAATACTTCGGTTAAATGTAATGGTAGATGTTCCTTATTAATGGTGGAAATAAAAGAACACTTGAAATTACAACAAATTGACAAGTTTGGCGTTTATCCTTGTGAAGGCAGATGCCTAGCAAACTTCGGACGTGGTTTTTTCAGTAGAGATTCCAATATATTTCTTTCCGTTTCCTTAAACTTATGTTTAAAAAGTTAAATGTGATTTTATCTTTAAAAAGTAACCACGTTTTCGCAAAACCATATAGATCATTTTGAAACCCGCTGACATCTGCGTAATGCTCCGCAAGCAGCCGCAGGGGCGTGTGGCGGGGGGTGTTGGGTGACCACCCGTACATGAGAATAAACCACATGCAAAACCAACAAATTCATGCAAACCCATACACCTACACTTAGAGGCGAAGATATTCATGTGAAAGCCTTTTTAACTTAACTTTCAATACATCGTATAGCATACTATCAACTCACATGCTCATGCATCTACGAATGTAGTAAAAATCCATCCAATAACTTGCAAATTAGTATTGAAAAATGAGAAGGGAAAATTCTACCGCCGCATGGACATGTAACTCATGGTCTCCGTCCCCAAAGACACAGGTAGGGAATGTGACACACCGCAGCTGGCAGGCTGCGAAGGCGTCTTCCCCCTAGAGACGAGGGATGTGAGGCTCACGTTTTATTGCCTCAGCGGTCTACATATTTTATGTGACTAGCGGAACAGTAATCTCAGCTTGAGAGATTCATTTTAGCGGAGGCTTATCAGAAATGGAGCAGTAGAAATATTGATATTTGAAAGGTTAAGAGAAAATATTGCCTGCTAAAAAAGTGTTCTTAATACGACGTTCGTACTACCCTATAACACCCAGTTGCACTTCCTTGAGGAAGCTGGGAAGTATTGTGTATGTGTTAATTGCAAACATTTAAATAATAAAATATTAGAATATATGTAACTAATCATTAAAGATTTAATTTTCTTAAAGGATTTGGGGAATGACGAGTTAAAATATTCTGTTTTTCTCGGGAACTATTGTAAAACTTGGACATGGACTTAACCTTTAAAGTATAAACAACTATTATATTTCAATAATAACCCTTAGTAAGTTTTAATTAGGGAAGTAATCTACTATGTCGATTACATCTCCAATGATAAATGCTCATTGTAGATAGTATAATGGAAGTAGTTTTTAGGTTTCGATATGAAGACCGAGAGAAACGTTTCTTCATAATTATCCCTCTCTTACCGAAAATTCCAATATTTTGTTCAATATACCGTCCTGAAGAAATGATTTAGCCTGGTGCAAAAAATAATCCTCGAAATAGGCGCTCGAAGGAAGATCTCTTCTCACTGAAATATGCAAACCGTCGCGAATTTTTCTCAGGGCTCTTGTTGACCGGCGCAAATATTCATGGATAACAGTTATGGAAAGTCATCATTAGGATCTTTCAATTTTACAAGTTTCTCTCTCCCTTCCCCCGCCTCCGAAATGATTATGGGATGACTTCGGATATAAGGGAATGTGTATGATGCCTAAAGCTGTCTATCTTGGGGCATTATAATTGGTAGCTCTTATTCCACGTCGCCCCTCGCCTTTAAATTTCTCGGCCAATCAGCACCCCTAGCCATTGTTGCGCGGCTCAATAGGTTTCTATCCCAGGATCTCTCCGGTCTCCGACAGTTTGGGCTGGGTAACTAAGCAGGAATGGGATGAAGGTGTAGGGTTCGCATTTATTCCTTTTTTTTCATTTACCAGGAAACCACCGTCGAACCAGAGGTCACCCTCTCTCCGCAGTATCTCCCGGGTACTTCCTCCCATTCCATCCACCCTATCCCTCCACCAAGTGCTTCCTCTCGCGAATCCATTGTCTTGCCCTGCCTCCGGGGCGTAATTCTCGGTGCGCATGTAACTCCTCCGCCAAAAGTCAGGCCCTCCTTCCTCTCCCCCCCCTCCTCTTCCCCTGACGCCCCCTTTCTAATCCTTTCTCCCCCATCGTTAAACTCTTCCCTCAACCCCTTTGATTTCCGCTCTCGGTGGCGCTTGCATTCAGGCACACGGCGGCACTCAGGATGGCCCCCCGGGCGTGTCGGCTTGAGTTACGGGGATTTCGGGTCCGGGAGGTTGAGGAGGAAGGTGACGTGTGAGGCAGTGTTGCCGTTTACGTGGGTTTCGCCGCTAGACTTTGCACCTACTTTTCCCGTTGGGTGGTTTCCATAACTATTTGAAAACCTCAGCGCTCAAGGAGCTTGCCAGGGATTTATGCAAAAGTTTATCGCAATAATTTTCTCCGTAATCATCCGGTGGACGGTTCAAAATCGATGGATCGCAGTCAAAAGACTAGCACTCGTCTTCCATTCAGTATGTTATTATTAGGTAGTCTTATGACTAAGGTGTGTATTGTATTTACACAGGTCGAACGCATATATATTTATTATTTTCTTCAAAGAAGACACTACTCGATGACACACACTACAATAACCCGCTATTTAATTCCTCATATTTTCTTCCTTCATACATTTTGACCAACATGACTATTATTTTCCTTCTACCTCGGTTGCTTAACGTTGGTATCTTCATCACAATACTCAACATTCCATTTCCAAAAAACACCCTGCACCCCCTTTTCCTGTACTCTTAGGATTTCCCCATAAAGCTTCTTTGCTCGACGCAATTCTTCTATTTATGATCCTAATACATTGAACATTTTGGTATAAAACACCGCCGAATAGGTAAACTGTTCCACCGGCAACAGTTTATGACCTTCTATTTTACGTTTATTTTGGCTTTTTTCATTCTCGACAACCTCATTATCTTTGTTTTATTCACATTGATTTCTATCGCATTGATTATCTAATGCGCTTAGCACTGACGGTAATCCTTTGGCTGACTATAAATATATGCTCTGCCGCAATCCTAGCCGATTTTAATAAAAAGAGACGTTTCAGGCGTGATATGGTGGAATATCATAATTAATAATAAATGAAAATTGGAAAATTGCAAATTTTTAATTTTTTAACTCGCTGATTTTATGAATTTCCCGCAGACCTTCATTGGTAACTTCAGTACTTCCATTTACCTTTTTACCGTTTATATCGTATGCGTTAAGAAGTACTGTTAATAACGGAAAATTCTGTCTTACATGTATTTCATTTCATAACACTGTCCATTCTGACTCTCCATCCTCTATACCTCTATATTTTCATGTGGTATTGATGTTTCAATTTCTTGCTTGTTGTGTCCTGGCTTCCGTGTTGTAGGATGGCTGTCGTGCTGCATCATGGGGTGCAGTTTTTTAGTTGTTTTGCGGTATATGTGTTTGCATGAGTATTGGGTGAAGGAATTTTTGCATGAGTGTGTGCGCTGCTGTGGGTGTAATTTTCCGTGTTTTTTTTTTGCATGTGGTATTTTTCCTTTTTACGGTTGGTGACCTAACACCCCCCGCCACACGCCCTTGCGGCGGCTTGCGGGGTATTATGTAGATGTAGATACGCACATGAACAGTCAGACATATGTACTGACACATACATTACCAAGAACCAAAATATCCCACTTGTACTCTATGTAACTCTTAATTAGTGATTACATTTTTGCAATGGTCAACACGTGCTTGTCTCATTGCAGAACCCAAATTGGTCATATTCGAAGTTACTACTTAGCCTTCTGACTTTCCGTTTATTGATGACGTAAACCACCTTATATGCAGAAATAATAAACTGATTGTTCTATTGCCCTTTTTAAGGGATAGGAACAAACATTGACCTTGATTTATATATATATATATATATATATATATATATATATATATATATATATATATATATATATATATATATATTTTTAAGGTAATCTACCGGTTAAGGTAGGTTTTTCGATGGACACAACTACCAAACAAATATTTTGTGACTACTAACAAAACACAACCCTAAATTCTACTCTACACCAGGTCCCTCTTCATCTCTGAGTACTTTCTTCCGCCCTTCATCCCGTCCAACATCCCTATCCTGTTCCTTCCCTTTCCTCTTTTGCCCAACATTCTACCCTCTATCACAGTCTTCAACATCCCACTGCCGGTCAACACCCCCTTCATCCACTTTTCCTGCCTCCATAGGATTGCTCCCAACAAACCCCTCTCTTCGCCCACCATACCAAGTACTTCCTCATTTGTTTTCTTCTCTGTCCATTTCACCTTCTCCATTCTTCTCCACACCCACATTTCAAAAGCCTCCAGTCTACGTCTATCCTCCTGCTTCAATGACCACGTTTCCGCGCCGTACATAGCTACGCTCCATATCAAAGTTTTTACGAGTCTTTTCTTAACATCCTTACTCAAAGTCCCCGTCATCAACTCCCTCCTCCTCGTGAAAGCCTCTTTGCCTAGCGCAATTCTTCTCCTTACGTCCCTACTACTTTGACCGTGTTGGTCCAAAACACTACCGAGATACGTAAACTGTTCTACCTGCCCTAGTTTTTGCCCTCCTATTTTAATGTTAAGCTTGCCCTTTTTCTTTCTAGAAAATCGCATAACCTTTGTTTTATTAATATTGATTCTCATCCCATACCTGTCGCACTGAATTTCCAATTCACTCAGCAATGCTTGCAGCCCCTTGGCTGACTGACAAACTAAAGCTTGGTCATCAGCAAACCTAACTGATTTTACGAATTCCCCGCCCACTTTCATTCCTACCTCTAGTTCTTCCCATGCCTCTTTGATCATTTCCTCTGCATACAGGTTGAACAGCAACGGTGATAATGGGCAACCCTGCCTTACACCCCTTCCTAACACTGCCCATCCTGACTCCCCGTTTCCCACCCGCACCTGAGCAGTCTGAGACATGTACAGGTTGCGGATTAGCCTCCTTTCCCTCCAATCTATTCCTATGTTCTGCAATATACTCATTATTTTTTCCCAATTCACTCTATCAAACGCTTTTTCGAAATCTACGAAGCAGGCAAATACATCCTGGTTGTATTCTATATTCCTCTCGATTAATAATCTCATTACTGCAATGGCATCACGCGTACCTCTCCCCTTCCTAAACCCAAACTGGTCATCCCCTAAGTAATCATTGGCCCTATTCTCTATCCTTTTGTTTATGATCCTGAGAAAAACTTTAGCTGCGTGGGATATCAAACTAATTGTCCTATAGTACTCACATGACGTGGCATTCACCTTTTTCAGAATCGGAACTAAAACTGCTCTCACAAAGTCTTCCGGCCAGATTCCCTCCTCATAAATGCTACGGATCAGCCCATATAGCCTCTTCCTCCCACATTTTCCTAAGCATTTTAAAAGTTCCACGGGAATGTTATCTACCCCCACGGCCTTATTTAGTTTCATCTCCCTTAATGCCCTTTCTATCTCATTGTCTAGTATGCCTGGACCTAAGCTGTCTTCCTCTACGTCATTTTCTTTTTCAATGTCTGTGTTAGTCTGAGTTCTTTACTATACAGTTCTTCTATATACTCCTTCCATCTCTCTTGGATCTTTCCTGCGTCAACTATTACCTTACCCGCCTTATCTCTAACTATTAGCATAGCTCTTCCTTTCTTACTTCCCGATAACGATTTAACTTTGCTGTACAGCGCACCGATTTCACCCTTCCTCTGGAGACTTTCCATATCCTCGCACTGCGTCTTCCACCATGCGAATTTTGCCTTATTTGTTGCCCGCCTCAATTTATTGTTCAATTCTTTGTACTTCATTTTGCCTGATTCTGTATTTATATTCTTCCATTTTCGCCGCTCATCCATCTTTGTAATCATCTCATCCGTGATCCATGGTTTCCTAGTCCTTTTAGCGTTAACGGTTCCAATAGTGTCTTTTGCGGCTTTAGACAACCCTTTTTTGATCATTTCCCATTTTTCTTCGATAGTTATAAGTCCTTTACCATCCTCCATGATTTTCTCTACCGCCTGTTTGTATTCCTTCCTTTTCAACCCATTTAATGCTTCTACATTCCATTTTCTAACTCGCCGCCCCTGCCTTATCTTTTTGAAACGTACGCTACATTTCATTACAACTAAATTGTGGTCTGAGTCCGCATCCGCTCCCGGGAAGCTGTGGGAATTTATCACACTATTTCTAAACCTGTGTCTAACCAGGATATAATCTAGCTGATATCTTCCTGAGTCACCTGGCATTTTCCATGTATACCTGCGTCTTTTGTGGTGTCTAAACCAAGTGTTGGTGATGACTAACCCCTGTCTCCTGCAGAACTCAACTGCTTTCTCCCCGCGGTCATTCCTCGTGCCTAAACCGTAGTCGCCCACCTCATCACCATCTCTTCCTTCGCCTACCGACGCATTCCAATCCCCCATCACTATCAAATGTTTCCCTGCAGGAACACACGCGATCATGTCCTCTAACTGATCGTATATCTTATCGACCTCTTCTTCCTTATGGTTGCTCGGTGGCATGTATACCTGAATAATAACTAAGTTCGTCGGTTCTGCTTTTATCTCCACTAGTAGTATTCTATCCGTTACCTGCTCTATGTTGACTACGCTTCTTCCTACCTCTTCATTTAATACTATGGCAACCCCTCGTTGGCTCTTGTCCCCACCGCTGTATATTATTCTATACTTATCACTCCATTAATCCCCGCTATCTTTCCATCTCACCTCGCATAGACCTAAAATATCTATATTTCCCCTTTCCATCTCTCGCTTAACATTCTCCAATTTCCCTGTCCTCATCATTGTCCTAACATTCCACGTTCCTATTCTAACTAATTTTGTCTTCTTCTCCTGCGTCTTCTGTCCTGCTGCTGCTGGTTTTCCCTTGCAAGGGTTTCGTGGGATGACGACCGCGGAAGCCTTGTCTCCCCCGCTGCCGGGCACGACACACGGCCGATTGGGCCGAGCCCCGTGGTTGCCAGGACTCAAAATATCTCTATTGTCCATCATATTTTTCTAGGGAATGATAATTGAGGTGGTTTCCCGTTGCCTTCCTCAATAGTGTTTTTAACGTGACACCATCACTTACTGGCCGCCCCACTGGGGTCAGACGCCATTGCAGCCGCCTCACTGAGGAACAGACGCTGCGTGGATTACCTTTCGTCTGGCTCCTAACCTTCGACCTATCTGGCATGGGTGACCCTACCAGGAGCAATAATTATTACTCCCGCCAGCACAGCTCTAGGGGTCATCGGAACGCACAAGCCCTTCCACCACGTCAAGGTTGTAGTCCGGGGAGGGATATATATATATATATATATATATATATATATATATATATATATATATATATATATGTATATATATATATATATATATATATATATATATATATATATGAAAAGTTTTAATATATCGTTAGCTGCACCTCCGTTCTCTGACCATTTCTCTGCTATGTATTTTCACAATGATTCTCTTTCCATATTCGAATAGTAGTTGGCAACATTGGTTGGCTGATAGGAGGGTTGGAGAGCGTTGTGCATGACTGATTCATTGTGGCGGAGGGTGAAAGCGAGGTCGCTCGAAGAATGAAAAGGGTCTCTGAGTGGACGTGGGAAGTCTCAAAACTGAAAACTCAAACAGCGTCCCAACCCTCCATCATCCTCCCTGGGCATTCTTCACACCTCTTCCTCCCCGGCGTCACAGGATACCATCTCTCTCGTCACTCGCCCCCACTCTCCACTCACTTGCTTCCCTCCCTACATCCAGACACGCCGTCCTTTAACTTAGAAAGAGCACGGATTTGCGTAATACTTGGTGCCATTCACCGTCAACATATGGAACATACGCGCGTGTAGTTTGGCTATTGCAGCCCCTCTGCATAAAAACAATCTTAGAATTTGTTTCGGCCATTGAAAAGCTGACATTTAAATAATGCCCTGCTGACCATCATGTTTGCCAGCTTCATATAACCTTGTTTCGAGGCATCATTTATTTTTTTAACCCTGAGGATTTATGATAGGTTTTGCAGTGATTTTGTAATCGGGAAGGGAAAAGGTAACAGGGCCACCTAATGTTTTATGTACACATATGAGACAAACACATAATCTTTTGTTGTTTTAATACATATATACTCTGAATAAAGGGTTGACATTAAAAGAATATGAATTGTCCGTTGCGGGACTTTGAGTAGCACTCGTTTTTCTAGTGTTCTAATATTTCAAATAAATATGGGACCAGAAAACTGTTTTGCTGTAGTCTTTTAAATCAGTTCGACTAATTCTCATCTTGGTGTATGTTTCCATCTGTATTTTCGTATTTTAAAAACTAAAATAATGCGAGTCCTCTCTTGTCGTAGATGAAAGATCCCGCGAAAGTGTTTCCCACGCATACACTTACTAGTGCTCTATCAATTTTACATGTTAATCCATAAGCAGCGGTCATCAGACATAAACAAATCTATTAATTAACTCGCTTTTTGTGCAAAAATATCACGAGAGCTTAATCCTGTGAATCATTTTTAATTTTTTGCACGATTCTATTTCGCATACTGCTTTGTTGTAAAGGATACAGGTATTTTGGTTTTATTCTGACTCATTTCATGTTTTAATTTGGGCAATCATACCTCAAATGTGCGTGAGAAGAATTCTATCGTAATTATTGCTACCACAATTGGGACACTTTTAAATGAATTCATAATAATTTCTACTGCTATAAATTACTTTAAGTTTAATGGGTCAATATTTATGGAAATATTTTAGGAATAAATAGTTAGGAAATCGGCAGAACAACGCCCTCACTAAGAACACCATAGCTATATCAGGGTAAGAGACATGTTTTCACTGATTCATGAAATTTATTGACTTAATTTTATTTGCATAACTTTTTTCTTCTAATTCCTTTTTTTGTGAATATGCTTTTCTTTCCAGTCTTATGTTATATTTGTAAAATTTGCTGCGTAATTTCATTTCATGAAAATTCAAATTTCCTCGATGAATCTCGAAAAGAAAGTCAAATTCAAATGTTAATTGAAAAGCACAGTTTGAAGCAAATAATAGGTATTCTCGGAAAGGTATTTCTTTCAAGGAATAATAGCTGAATTAACTCACAGTTCCATGTTGTAAACCAAACCGCTAATAAATTGTGAAACATGCATTCGTTATTTAAAGGTAAATATGATTTTGTTATATAATAAGGGTTTCCAAACTTTGACCAAATGTAACATGCAATACGTTTCTAATAGTTTAGCTTAATTATCTCAGTTTTCATTCTACGACAATAGTTATTTATTGAGATTCTTCATTTGAACTTATGCTCGTATTTCCTCTTTATCGCCTTCATCCAATATAAGCTCTCATTTTCATGAATGCATTCTTTTTTCTCAATGCTTCGTTTAATGAGCACAAGCGTCACACTGATATATAAATAAGTGAAATACTATTTTAAATGGTAATGTTTTCTTTCCGTAGTGTGCGTCCTTTGTCCAACATTCAAAATAATAGGTACAGTAATGAGAACGAGTGGAAACGAATGTGATGCTACCATTCACCTCCTCCCTTCCATTGGCTTTCCCTCCAGCATAATTGCCTGCACTCGAGTTAATCAGAGTCAACGCGAGCAGGAGGTAACTCTTTTACACTTCCAACCCCTCAAATAAAAGAAAGGTGCGTCGTCTTCTCCTCGGTTATTATTGTCATTACCATCCCTGGGAGCCGTGCGAACATGAGTTAGACGGTGGGGCCATTTTGGATTGGAGGAACAGCGAGAAGGAATGCTCATTATTTGGAGATGATAACTAATTGACGCCCTTCACACCTGAGGGCACGCCGTCTAATGGATATGAGGTGCTCACTGCGAAAGGGAGATGTCATTATTTCTCCTTACTTGCCCCTCCCCTTCTCTGCCACCCGGCGGCCGTCCCTCCCCCCCACCTTCCTCCCCACCTTCTCCAACCCCCCCTCTTCGATCTCTTTCCGTGCCATTTATTCGCCGCTCCCTTTTATATCTCTTTTCTTCTCCCCCAACCCCCGGGGGCCCCCACCCCCTCCTCCCCTCGACCCGCTCCCATTCATTCTTTTCCGCCTTTCTCCTCTCCCTCCCCTTCTTTCGCACTTGAATACACTCGCGTGAACTTTCCTCCATCACAAAGCGCACGGCATCACTGCCACATCCTCCCTTTCTTCTCCCCTTTCCGCGCACTTAATATTACAGTCTCCGTCTCCTTTCCACCCCATTGGGCCTCTCCTCCCCGCACCCTTCCCCCTCCTATTTCCTCCAATCCCACTCTCTCGTTCCCTTCTTCCCAAAAAAAAATGCCCTGACCCCGTAAGAGTCGCTCTCTATCTATCTCTATATCTCTCTCTCTGTCCCTCTCCCTGCATCTCTTCATCCGGTCCATACGTACCAAGGAGAGCGCAACAGATGCAGAAAAATATGCCCCTCCCCTCGTGTTCATGCTAATAATTGCGAGAGACTCGTTCTAATTGTTTCTCTCCCTATCAGTCACTCTGTTATTGCTTTATTGTTGGGGCGTCGGCGCTATGGGAATGCAAGTTTGTTTGGTGTGGTAGACGGCAATAAGCAAAAGAGGACTTGACATTCCTTAGAGTACACTGTTATTAATTCGAAATAATTTCATTTTAAAGATGAATCCTTTTTCTTTTTTGCTTACCGTGGCCACAGGATTGGGAAGCATCACGATGGACAGTTGGAGCGTCCCGGAAATAGTGTTTTGCGGAGTGCCAAGAATATCAATTCCACCCTTCGTTTTTTACCTAATCTCACCTGCCGCTTTCCCACGTGAGGAACTCAGGTTAAGTCGGAGATGTTGATTTTTACGCTCAACTCAATACATAAGTTTGTTTTCTGTTAACCTTCCCACCACCGAGTACTCCGAAGTATTCTCTCATTAGTTTCGGTCTCGCGTGAAAAGAGATTCACCCAGTAACCCACCTCAATCTAATTATTACGTTGCAGGGAACTTTCTAGGAACACAGATTTAGGGTAATAATGAGCTAATCAGAATAAACTAGAAAATTAGGATCACTATTTTATTTAAAAAGTGGAAATTTCATTGTGATTGTTTATTTTCCATCCGAGGTGTTTTCTGTTCCGATGGATAGTCAGTCAATCACTAATAGCCGAATTTAGTGAAGTAAATGAGTTATGTATAGCACCTGGTGATTTTTCCTTTTTCATGCAAGATAGTGGCAATAACTCCCCGCAACTCGTACGTAAAAAATACATCTACATCAATACCCAAGCCACCAAAAGGTGTGTGGCACGGGTACATATTGGTTGAAAATGCATGTTTTCTACCGCAGCATTAATTATATATTTAATCACTACTTAAAATTTTGCCAAATTCTAGCTTTCGTGGAAGTTACTCGTACTTTGCGGAAAATGGCCATACATTCCAAAATCAGTGTCACCACAAAATAGCTGCATTCCACTTTATTTGGATTTCGTGAGAATTTAACGCTCTTGTCATATGTACCAAAAAAGGCAGTGATTCTGCTATTTACGATGCATGTAGATATGACTGTTTACGACGATACGTTCAACGTATTATAATGAACATAAAGCTGGTTTTGATACTAAGGAACTGTAACGTCAATCATTGAGATGCTGTTTGTGCTGTTTTTCAATATGATTGATATTACGAGGTATATTTCAATACAAAATGAGATATATTTCGTAGCTCTTTGGTTTCATAAATTATTAACTTAAAAAAATAAATTGTAGCCTAAAAAGCGAACCAGCGGCGTCAATTTCTGCGGCTGCTAAGCAAAGAGCTTGTAAGACCAGTCATTGAGGGTAGATTAAATAATGTGTTTGTGACCCGCAGTTATAATGCTAAAATAACAATAGAAGTTTGAGCGGGCGACAACTCGTTTCTCCAGCTGCTCCAAGTCGCGAAAATCCCAGAGACGTATTTGGTAGAATATAAGTTATTGACTCATGCCGTTTTTGTGTGAATCAAAAAATTAGAAAAAGAAGGAAAACGAGGAAAACTTGCAGCTAATATCACCATCTGGTTTGCGATAATCAGTTGTTAAATTTTCCGAAATTTTATATATTTTTGATTGATAAATATTTATTCATGAGAGTTTATTGTGTGAGTTACTTTGAAGTGTCACCATCCACTTATTTCAATGGATAATAAACAGGCGCCATAAATTATTGTTTCAATTACATTTTTTTATGGTGGTTACCCTAAATTTGACTGGGACGTTGTAAACTCTAAAAGCTTTTAGTTTTGAGAGAAAATGGTAATAATTTATTTCCAAGCGTTTTCTCCTTCAAAAAGACTTAAATAACGGCTACTGGGACGTTAGGGGGTAATTATAATTTTGCATCAGTTTCATGCAAAAATCTACCATTTTGGACACCCGGATGTACTCTGTTATGAATTAAAGGTTTAAAACAAAACGATGAAATAATCAGTCTTGGAAAAGGCAATTTGGACTAAGTTAAAATTCCCTAATGTATTTTTTTAAATTTTAAGCTTCAAATTTTTTTTCGCATGGCAGGAGAAATACTTTTAGTTGATTGCCCTGTCTAGAATGAAGTAAATTTAATTGAAACTTTGAGAGGCTAATGGAGCGAAATTCTCCTCATTTGCGTCTCTGCGTAGTTACAAAAAACTACGCATTTCATTCTTTGCTGAGATTTGCGGAAGAATATCTTTTATATCATTGAACGAATTTTCCATTTCCACTGCACATTTCTTTTGTGCAAGTAATATTGACGGCCGGAGCTCCATCTGCACCGTGCCATCACCATTAAGCAATTTTTTTATTGTTTTATGCTGTTCATTTTTTCCCGGCTCTCTCTAACCTTCTATCTCTCTCTCTCTACCCTTTCTCTCTCCCCTGCTCTGAGAAATCCGTCCCCGTCGACTCCATTCGGCCTTTGTCCTCCCAGCCGCCCATTGTCGCCAACCCGCAGTCCACGGCTTTCCTCTACGAGACGGGTGTAGAGGGGGAGGGTCAGCAAAGGAGGAGGACGAGGGAAACCCCCCCATTACCTTAATTCTTACCGCCTAGCCTCCAGGACAGAGAGGTAGAGTGAGAAAGGGAATTGCGGGTAGAAGGAAGGGAAGAGAAAAAGCCCTTTCAGCGACTCCTGCCATTTCACCAACCATCTCCTTTTTTTCCTCTCTCTCTCTCTGTCCCACTCGTAAGGAACTATTAGTAAGAAGCATAGAAGGCGAAATCGTTTCCAGCTGAGCATCTTCCGACTCCTTTCACAGAGCCTCTTACCCTCTCTTTCCCATTCTTCCATCTTTGCTGCCTTTACGTTGAGTCTCTTTTTTCGGGCAAGAGTGACAAAGGTTTATTTTTCCGTCCTTTTGATAATGAAAACACTCCAGGGAACAGCATACATTTCCGGCAATGAAGCAAATGAGTACGTAATGTTTTCGGCACTCCTGCTGCATTACTCTTAAGTGAAGTCCGAGTCGCGGTCTGTTGACGTTTGGTTTGAATGAAGTCTTACTGATATGCTTCCAGGCGTAAAAACACAAAACTTTACTTAGTTAAAAGTCATTAAAAAGATTAAATCAACCGAATGAGTAGTAGGTCCAGATTTTAAAATGCATTTACGTAGGCATATGCATTTTACCCTACAAGTCACCGCGAGGGTGTGTGGTAGGGGATGTTAAGTTACCAGCAAATGGAGTAACTAGTGGCTTTTAACGTTGGTCATAATATTATTTTCTTCGAGTTATAATTGGCATGCATGATGCTCTACTAAATGAGTCTGGTTGGCATTGAATGTCCGAATTTCCCTTTTGGGTAAATTTAGTGTCAACTTCGAATTGTTATTCTGCCCGCCTCTTGCGAGCCTGATAATTATCCTACTCTGTCTATGTTAAACTCGCATCATTTGGATTAATCTACCCGTTAAAGTAGTTTAAATAATCTTGAAAACCCAGAAACTTAAAACCCAAGACTTGCCGCAATATTTTGAAGCTTGCTTCTCATTCACAAAAATTATTTACAACACGGGCAACCTTTCTTTTTTTTTAATTAATAAATTATTTTTTTTGTCCATGCTCTCTAAATAAATATGTAAAAATATCCTCACATAGTTATTGTTTTAAAAGTTAAATGGTTCTTTTAATAAAAGTCTTGTCTTAATTTATTATGAATCATTCTACTTAATTTGTTGATGGTCCAGTTATCTCTTCGGATACCATATTAAAAGTGGGAGGCCACTGGCTTGGCTACAGCTGTAAATATGAGCTTGTTGATTTAACGCAGAGTTGACTTAAATCCCTCATGTGTCGGACGAACATCTGGTGGAAATCAATCTCTAAAAGAACACTACAGTTAATTATCATAGCGTAATATTATTAATTTTGTTTCGTCTGCCATGCAAACCGTAATGCAAAGAGTTGTCAGAAACATTTTCATGATATTTAAATCTGATTTCACTTCCGTTAAAACACATCACACCTCCGAGGAAATTTCAATCACAGTGTTATAGTTTTGTCATGACTATTGTCTTCACATTGGAGGGTAGATGGATATGAATCAACCCGTTTCCTCTGGCTTGGGTCTTCTCAAGTCCTTCGCTGTTGCTGAGACCCTTTCGACATAGTGTTTACTTCGCTGCCAAGACTGGGCTCTATCCTTCTCGCTATTCAACCGTTTCTCTCAAACAAGGGGTGAGGGTATGGCTCCAACAGGCGGCCGACCACACCACAACCCTCCCAGTCTCTTCCCACTCCTACCCCTTCACTCTCGGTTTTCTGTTCGGGGCTGAGGGCTGGTGGAAGGAGCCTGTCTGCCGTTGAGCCCAAGTTCAATGTTTTCATAACTCTCCCCACCACAGATAAAATAACGCATCGATCTTTGGCGCTAAGGTTTTAGTTAAGTGGTGGGTTTGTTTTGTGTTACATTTTTCATCCCCGTGATGTATTGCATGCGTTCTAAGACCCCCGTTGCTTCAGAATGCACTGAAGTCCAAACAAACGCACTTACCGGATGGATGTGCACTGTTTAAACGGTTGCATCTATGTGGTGTTTGTGCAGCTCTTAGCGTGTGATACACGCTTGTCATTCGAAAGGAAAGCGTCCGTCTTTTCTTGGATGAGTTTAGTTTTAGTTCGACACAAGGCACCCAGAGGAATACCACAATGTAATTCGATGAAAACAAACTAAACAAACGGCCACGGTGAAGGCGGGGTAACGCCAACCAAGAGGTCGTGGGTTTGATTCCGGTCTAGGTGGGTTGTTTCCCATTTAGGGCTTGGATATTTCTTATTTTTTTATCATGGTTAAAACAGTCCGATGTAAAAGCCAAAGTACTGTTTTCGGATTAATTTGAAATAAATAAATCCGTCTCCGTGTGGGTCGATAAAACGGCAGGAGTTCTGGCCGACAGACTTGTGAGATTTTCAGTTTCACAGAATGTTATCGAAATATTCTATATGCGTAATTATAATAACTTGGGAAAAGTAGAAAATGGTTTTAAGTGCACACAAGTCACAAGAGAAATGAGATAGCCTCGCGTAAACATACGAGTTGACATTTATGGGAGTCTCCAAGTTTGTGAAATAGATTCAAGTAGATTTTGGCCTGGTAAGAGTCCTTCTCAGCATTGCATAAAAGATGGATAATGATAGGTTTTTATTCATATGAATACATTTTGAAGACAGATGGGCAGAGAGTTGGTGAAAGTGGATTTGAGATTGGGAGCTGATTCCACCTCAAATATTACGGTTTTCTTTTTTTTTTTGGAAAAGTTTTAACTATTATTTTTTCTTAAGTTTTAAATTAGTGGAAACCCTGTAAAGAATTAGATAATATATTTTCTCTAAATGTTAGCCATTTCCCAATGGGTAACTCTCTGTCTCACAACTTTCTATTGTTTTTTATATCATTTCCTTTAAATTACATATTGAAGTGTTTTTTTTCATCTTTGTGATGTATTGCTTGGGTTCAAAAACCCCCTAATGCTAATGTGAACTGAATAAAACTTCCTCTGACCCTATAATTTGGTTTAATCAATGGCATTGGCTAATATTGAATAGCGAACGGAAAAATGTATTGGACAGAAGTTTTTAATCCAATGATATTTTCGCGTAATCAAATATTGGGTAACACATGGATGGCTATAATTAAAATTGATAACGGTCTCTATGCAATGACTTTTAAAGAGCGGTTGCAATTGATCAAAATAACAGATCTATATTTAAAGTAACTTATTTTTCAAGGCCTAGTTTATGCGAGTGTATAAACATATATTTCCTTCTTAAATAATATGGATTCTCTCTCTGCTGCAGTAACTGCTACAAAACTGAGTTAACCCTCCTTGTGGGCTGTGTTTTTTTACTCTATAATTGATAATGTATCTTGTAAATCAGGAGTTACGAAGTTCAAAGGCTTATAAAATGCTTGCTATTCCTTCTTTACTTTCCCAACTCAAAATTTTCCATAAATAAAGAGAGCTCATTTGATCACAATAGGCTATTAAGTAACTAATTTAATATTCTCTCAACTGGTATCTTATATCTTCGTATACATATGGGACATTATTTCCCATTGTTTTGCTGCAAGCCCCGTTTATTGAGATTTGTAAACCATATTTATAATGTGTTTGACAGCTTGGGATTGTCGAGTAAGTTACGTATGTGCACGTGACGCAATTCCCCCCCCCCTTTTGATAATTTGGTTTGATAGATGTAAATACTCGACCTCTAACACAAACAAATCTCCTCTTGATTTGGTTGTGATTTAATTTTTATGAAGAACCTCTTATCAAGAAATATGTAGTGGGACGTTAACGAGAGCAGTAAAAAATGGAAAAAAGTCTTTTTGACCGGAAGAATGACTTCATATTGCAATGTTTTACAGTTACGCCTATTTGAGAGCCTTGCATAAAGAACTTTTAGCAGAGACAAGGTTTTTTTTTAACATTTATGTTCCATTCTTGATACTTACCCGAGGAAGTGAAGGCTAGCCAAACGATTTGGTAAAAATACTACGAAGTGCTACGCGTATCTTTCAATAATTTTTTGATTAAAGAGCATTTTGTGTAAATAAATTCATATGCCATTAAAATATTTAGTGGATTAGCTCTATAGTAGATGGCATTTGCTAAATGAAAATTGTATTAAGATAATGCCATAGTTTTGAAACATTGGTTTTTTGACATGTTATACAATTTGATTTTAGCGCAACAGAATTATTTATTAAACACTTTAACCATTTCCTTTCATGGTGTCACTTAGTAATGACTTTCTTTGACGTATTTACGCCCATAAATGTCACTTTGGTCCGGGTCCAAGGCTTGCTCTACATATTCGGGGAAAAGCCATCTATTGAAACGAGGTTTTATTTAAAAGCTTCTTGGAATGGATAAGTCGTTTCAGCATCGCGACCACTCGGCCGTAATAACGCCGCGGCAGAAGCTTTCCACTTGGATCGCATCCGATAGTCTGCTGTTAATCAAGCCACCTCTGGCGCTTCCTCACCCACAATGGCACAGTTCTATCGTAATTTCATGGAATTCCGACTTATGGAAAACTAGTGAGCCACACGACATCATTTTCCACCGCAAGCGGGCTGAGTATTGTTCGGTAACGAATCTCCTAGCCCTTAGGCTCAGGTTCCTTTCCTCGAGGACGGAGGGGGTATACTTTTTTTATTCTTTTATTTTTTCGTCGATTCGCTCCACGTAACCCTGACCCAGGATCAGTTCAGACTCGTCTCAGTCAATGAGGAAAAGTTTCATCTTTCCGGCCCATCTCATCGCTTCTGCTGAATAGGACTTCATTCGCGAATTGCGCGGACTGAAAAAAATCAATTTCAATGCTTTATAGTTCATGATTTTTAAATTTTTCAATGGAATATCGCACTTTTCGGTATATCATTGTCACTAGAACGTCATCCTACTAAGAAAATACCGGCCAGTTATCTTCACGGCTTTTGCTTCTTCTTAAGTCTTGGGAAAAAGTTTTTTATTTTAAAAATGCTTCTCACCTCCTACCACGCGATTGACACTCATTCACTCACAATCATATGCCTACATAGTATCGTAAGACTATTTCCTTGGAAATACTTTTGAAACCAGCATATCATTTATTCTGTATGAATTCCTCATAATTTTGGGAAGACCTTTTCCTTTCCTTTATCCTTTTAGTATAATACTCCGTTCCATGTTATTCAAATATCATAAAGACGATCCGATCAGGCAATATCGTATAACATTTTTTATTTCTGCTTATCTTACATACATATTTATCGTGTTCTCATATTTAAAGTGCCATTTATATATTCAATGATCTGTTGCTAATCTAAATAATAATCACAGTTATTTTTACTTTTATAGAGGAAAGTCAGCCTTAGCATGAAAAAATTCCATACTACGTTATTGCCGTATTTTTTCAACAGTAATATTGCCTAATTAATTATTCTCTACACAGCCAATTGGTGCAACAAAATATGTATTCCTAGAAGAATAACACTACGAGAGAAATAAAAATAAAATGCATATATATTTATATATATATAGATATAAATATAAATATATATATATATATATATATATATATATATATATATATATATATATATATACACACACACATATACTGTTCATATTTAAAAAAAAACATCACGTATTTTTCACTATCTCGAGCCAAAAATCAAGCAAAAAGCTGCAGCAACTATTCTTTACCCATAGTTTACCTAGCATGATTAGACAAGCATTTAATATTAAAATAGTTGGAAAACCGCGATGCGCGTAATCATCAATTTGATTAAACCATACTTTTTACAAAAAACCGGTTCAACATTTAAACTACCGAAGTAATAAAACATCCAATTTAAAGAAATAAAACATGGGAATGTGTGTAATCAAGGGCTTCCCAGGCCATCACGCTTCCACAGGAGAGTGAGGATTACTATGACGGCGACAGCTGCATTCACCCCCCATTACAAGGTACAGCGACACCTGCGGCTGGCGTGCAAATGGCATGGAACAAAACCGCCGAACCAATTGCTAACGTAAAGCAATCCTCTTCAGATCGTCCAAGACATGCAACAAAACTGTTATAGCTGAAGTGGGCTTTGAAAAGAGAACTTTCGTCGGCCAGAATGAGGCTCAATCTTCGCGTAACTAGCAACATTCTTTGAGACATGTCACGCTAACCTTTTTTCCTTTCCCAGTCGGCAAAAACCATCACGAAAAGTTCGTAAGAGAAGGTATATATATATATATATATATATATATATATATATATATATATATATATATATATATATATATATATATATATATATATGTGTGTGTGTGTGTATATAAGTATATATATATGTGTATATAAGTATATATATATATATATGTGTATATAAGTATATATATATATATAATGGGCTGACACAATATAACACAAATAGAAAAGAATAGACACATTTAAAAGAACACTCACACGGTAAATTGTTCGAGCTTTCGGCCCTCTCAGAGGCCTTCTTCAAGAGAGACTGAAAATATGCTATTGCAGAGGAGAGGGGAAAGAGCTATGGGCGTGGAGGGGAGGTTTGGAGGGAATGCTGGGAGGGAAATTAAATATGGCGGTTTAGGATGGGAATTTTAAAGGAACGGAAGGATAGTATGTAGGCGGATTCACGAGTTCTCACCTCTATGTTGGTGGCTGAATCAGGTAGGGATTCTAGAATGCTTAGAGCAAAACACTGGTCGAATGAAAGGTTGTGGGAATTGGCGTGTGAAGGGATAGGAAGAGAAGAGAGTGAGGCAGAATTGCAGGAGTACCGGTGATTATTCATTCGGATGGATAAGGGGGTAATGCATTCACCTATGTAAAAGGAAGTGCAATGCTTGCATGATAAAAGATAAATAATATTTTTTGAGAGGCAATTAGCGTGGGAACGAGGTGAGGGGGCTATGAGGGGATGTAGGGAGAGGGGAGTAGGCATAATAAGAGGACAGGTTTTACATCGGTGGCGGTTGCAAGTTGGGGAAATATTGGGAAATTTGTCACGGGGGGGCGCCAAAGGGTTGGTGGATCTCAGAAGGTTTTTGAGATTGGCGGGTCGTCTGTATGCGATAGATGGGCATTGGGGTAGTAAGGATGAGGTCGCGTCATTGTCATGTAAAATTGGAAACAGTTCTTTAAGGAGGGTTTTCAGTCTGTGTGATCCGGGGTAATAGGTGGTGCAAAGGTTGAGTCCTGCGTCAGATGTGGGCTTGTTATTGTGTGGTGTGTTTGGTTGGGTGGAACGGTGGATTTTATTTCGTAGTAACTTTTCTGGGTAACCGCGTTTGAGGAGTGCAAGGTGTAGATTGGCAAGGTATTTGTTGAGAGTGGCTGTGGTGTTGCAAATTCGGTGTCCGCGGATAGAGAGAGAGTTAGGAATCGAGCGTTTCGTGTGTTGAGGGTGACAGCTTGTGTGGTGTAGGTATTGCTGATGGTTAGTGGCTTTGATGTGTACTGAAGTAGTGAATTTGTTGTTTTGAAGTGAGACGTCTGTGTCAAGAAAGGTGATGGTGGAGTCTGAAATGGAAGAGGTGAATTTAACAGTGAAAGATGAATTTAAAGCGGATAAGAAATTGTTGAGAGAATCAGAGCCATGTGTCCAGAGAATAAAAATATCGTCTATGTAGCGGACCCAGAAAAGAGGTTGAAGGGGTTGCTGTGACAGGAAAGTCTCTTCGAGATGGCCCATGAAGAGATTGGCGTATGATGGTGCCATCCTCCTTATTATTGATGAAAGCATATATATATATATATATATATATATATATATATATATACTTTTATATATATATATATATATATATATATATATATATATATATATGCTTTCATCAATAATAAGTAATAAAGGGATATTTATAACCTATTATTACTGATTCTGTGTACTTTGAACTCATACCTAGTCGGCTTCCTACGGATTTGGAAATTTATATGATTTCATTTTGCTCATTAAGAAATATGGAGCTCTGTACTAAAAATGGTATATTTTTCATGTGAGCCTCCTCGTCATGTTCATTTTCTCCAGGTTCCCCATCTTACTTGGAGAGCCAAAGCCTCTCGTTTACATTCGTATAATGCTGCTCATTCCTAGTATGGTTGATAGGTGATGTTTTTGCCATACTGCGCTTTCATTGGGGATGGCGATTTAGAAAGAAGAAGGGAATGTTTTTTGGACTCTTGTAATGTTAGAGTTTGTGCCATATGGGTGGTAGAGAAGGAGGAGTGGGTTTGGAGGCTGAGTCGGGTACGGCTGAGAAAAGGTATTGTTGGCAACAGCTAGGAAAGGGGGATGGAAATATCCTCATGGCAATCGTACCCGCAACTTTGTCTGGAAGGGTTGGGATCTCCTGTCAGTTAGTGATAAGGTCGTGGAAACGGGAACTACTCTTCCCGCCCTAATAAAACAAGATGCCAAGGCCTCTCTCCCCTGCCTTCCAAACCCCCCTCATGTCCACTCCCATGACCTTTTTCTTTCTCTCCACTTCCGCCCACCTCCAGTCATTCCGGCGCTCTTCTTGACCTCACTTTTCCAGGCAATATTAATGCTTGTCCTACGGTCAACTCGGAAAATATCTAGCTAACAAGAATATGTTGTCCACATCACCGACCCGTTAATTTCACTTTATGGTCACCGAAATGATCAAGTGGCTTGGTAACATTTTTCTTTTAATGGAAGAAATTATATTGCAATATGTAATTTAATCCATGGGACGATGATACTGGGTTTGGTTATAAAAATCACCATGCATATTGTTCTAAAATTAGACCAGTTTACAAAAATAATAATGGAAACATTTAAAAAGTTACTTGAAAAACTTAGGGCTTAAACGACATATTTTAGCTAATTTTTGTATAATTTTAATTAATATAATATTTTATGTTGCTCATATGCATGATATATATGCGCTGCTCTTAAATTTGTTGAGTATGCTCTGATGAACCACCTGCAATAGCTCACGATTCAAGATGTCTCTGACGTGAATACGAGTATTTTTAACTTTTTTTTGCTTGAAATTTTAAGCTTGAATTTATAGATAAACGTGATAGTGCTAGAATAATTATTAATAGCATAATCAACTTCTCATATCAAGCAAAAGTTAAATAGAGTCATAATTAATTTTTTTCACACATTCTCCAATAGCGACATGAGGGTATCAATCATTTCTACATCTACATCTACTTAATACCCCACAAGCCGCCGCAAGGGCGTGTGGCGGGGGGTGTCAGGACACCACCCGTAATTTAGAAAAGAAAAAAAAACCGCATGCAATAACCACAAAATCATACATCCACATAAAAACATGGCATACATTCATGCATGAACACTTACACCCCACACATGCCAACACTCAAACTACATCATACATACACATGCACCTGAAAGTATACCTAACAGCTTTGCAATGTTTAACTTTGCTCCGACTTGTAAATTCAATGTTTTCAATATTTCTAAAGTGACTTAATTTCCTAATATACATGTATTTTATGTGTTATTTATGTGTACTCGTAAGAATTTGAGAGAGTGCTGTGGGATTTCGTCTGTATATTGGATTTCACGGGCTGAAATTAGAAGTTTAATGTATTTATCATCATGAACACCTGAAATAATATTTTCAGATAATATAAATTTTCCCCGTGAATGATGTATCAAAACCTATCATTATCTGAAGAAGTTCTTCCTATAGAAAGGGGAAATAATATTAATTTACCAACGTGATTTAATTAAAGGTGATAATGTTGACTTAAACATGCGCAATTTTTGGACATTTGGAGTGATTTAAGTGCTTTCGTAAAATATTACCTTCGCCAATATCACGGTCGAGAAAACGAATTCACAAGTTTACCGATGGATTTATTTTACAAATGTCATTCTCATTCATACGAATATGCGTGTCGTTAATCCTTTTATTTCTACATCTGTAAATATTTTCATCTTTATATCCTTTAAGTTGAGAAATATCTGCTGACTATTACTTCCTCCTGCTTTGAAAACATTTCCCAGAATTAATATGCGCTCTTCACTTGGCGCATGGAACAGTTATTCCAAGAGTCAAAATAAAATTTTAAGACTATGTTATCTTTAAAGAGAGATGGATTATTTTTATCTTTTCGATCGGTTCGATACTTGTTATTTTTTTAGTGCAGAATTTACAAGTAATTTTTTAAGTTAATTGAATATCTCGATACCTTCCGCCATGTTGTCCTTATCTAGTCAAATGATTTATCACCAGGTAAGCTTTCTCATGTATGATATGGTGAACTCGCTATATTAGTTAAAGGTATTACACCTTATAAAATTCAATTACAAGTCTATTTTTGTTCCACGACGGATTTCGCCAGTTACGATACGGTAATTGCGAAAGTACCTGAAGGTTCCTTCCGCTCAACCTAACCGTGAAGAAAATTTATTTTAAAAGGGTTATTGTCAGTATCTCCGAAAGTATTTTTCCGTCAATTTTTCCCTCCCCTTTCAATGTCTGAAGGAGCTTGGCGACTCCACACACCCATTCACGTTGCCTCGGCCGTACCCGGCACTGTTTATGACGAAAGATTTGTGTTTTAGATCCCCGGTCTCCGATTGTTTTTCTGGGATGCAGTTCCTGGAGGTGGAACGGAATTTTTTCTCCCCCATTCGTGTTTCATCTCAACCATGTGAGTCGGTTCCGGGAAGAGGGCTCCGCGGCAAGGCTGCCGGCCCATTTATCCCTCCACCCTCCCAGAGTCCCCGACGGGCATGCGTCCGTCCCCACCCGGTGCCGGCCCCGCTTAACCCTTCCAGGGCAGCCTACCCTGAGGGCAGTGGGGAGCAAATGCACCGCCATTTACCCGACACCCGTTCCACGTCATGCGGCACTCAAAGTTGCGTCGTGCCGCTTTCTTGAGAGACGCAAGCGTCCCACCGCCTCGTCCCGGACTCCCCACGCATCTCCCTCTCCTCCTCGGCCAGAACCAACATCCGCTCACCGTCGGGGGAGTGAACTAACAGTAGAAAGACCGTTCATCAGATAAGGAAATTACTTTTCCAGATCGCAGAGGTTGAACAGGGAAGTGGGAGTGGGAGGAATTGGTATGGTTGAGAGGTCTACTCCCCCGTTCGCTTGCCTTCTCATGCGAGCGCAAGGGGCGTGTCCTAGATGACGTATTGTGACACCAGGGGTAGTTTTTCCTTCTCTGGGGATGCAGCCGTTACAAAGGGTTTTAGAGAGACGGAGAGCAGCAGCCCCCTATGGCTCGGGATGTTTTTCCTTCCCCTACCCTCCCTTCATTTTTCTCGTCCTGTTGTGATATCCCCAGTTTTCCACCAAATCGGCTGGCATAAATATGCAACAGCATGTTTCGGAAAACGTTTGTATTTTTTCCTCTTCAAGACGTACGAGAAAAGACGAGCTTCATAGGCTCAAGGGAAAAGTAGCTTCGGAAATGCATTATGTTTATATTGTCGTAAAGGGATTTTGTGCCGGCCTTTTTTGGTAGGTAGGGAACTTAAAAGAGCGTAAGAAGTTGTTTCAGTCGAGGGATGTACGTTTTCCGGGTCAGTGCAGCTGTTTCAATGGTTGAGAAGGTTTTCGTACAATGTAACTGGCTCCGCCTTCTTTTTATCCGTTGGTACTCAATTCGCCATTTGTGAATTGAAGTAGGTGTTTTCGTTTCTGATGCGCTCTAGGACGTAATACTTTGGAAAAATGCTTTAAATTGTCTTTATTTTTACCCTGAAGAGGCAATGAGTACATTATGCCATATAGAGCTCAGAATGTTGCTGACTTTGGCGATAATTTAAGAAAAAGTGAAATACAGAGAGGGATGTTAAAGTACCGCACTTCCATTATCCATTGATGCTATCACCAAAATATTATTCCGTCGCTTTCAAGATTACACAGGCAGGAATTCAAATCTTAATCCAAAATCATCTGTGAGAAGTTTTTTTCAAAGGACCAACTGAATTTTCATGTAACTTAATATCATAATGCTAGTTACAGATCTTATGTACCATTGCGCGCTAAATTATTGTCTAAATTTTTTAATACATGATGGTTTGATCAATTAGCATTACATTCCTCACACTATTATGTAATCCACGTCTTAATGAAGATTTTTAATGACCTACACTGATTGTTGCAAAGTGAACCATTTTTATTACCGTGCCAATTTATAAGGAACAACAATTTAGATATCATAGCTTTGCTGCAAAAAATACTTGAACGCCATTTTAATCAGATTTTACGTATATTGGAGCTGTGTGAGAACTGTATAGATCAGAGAAATACATATTCCAAGGTATCGTTCTTCATTTTCCAATCTGGAAACTTTGGGATCACAACTATTGTAATAAAATATATTATTAGTTAATTTTTTGGTGTGCTCTCATGTACTTAGTGTTTCATGAAAGCTGATTTGTGGCCATAATTTGAGGTGAAGTTTTGCTCTACCAGGATAAGCAATATCTCTTTCGATCGTATGTGACTTATTAGAAACTAATATAGGGTGCTGTTATATTTTTTTCATGCAAATTTCCCAATATACCCATTGATAATTATTTCGAATAAGTACTTGTAGATCCCTATTCTAGTTGGAGTCGTAGTATTTAGCTTTAGCCTGTAGGATCTGGTTTTAAAATTCCTCGTATGGACTCAGATCCAATCTTTATTCCGCATCCCGAAGGAAATCTCTCCCTTCTTTAGTGCTTCAAGATCGGCCAAAAGCTATCGGCGTCAGGGATCGCCCAAGATGTTCGACGAAATTTTCGAGTGGTTCCTCCTCGAACGAGTCCTTTCTACATTTATTTCCCGTTGCGGATTTAATGCCAGGCCTCCATCCATTTCGCATCGAGTCACTTAACTTCTGCGACGCCGATTCTTTTCCCAACAAATCTTATCTGACGTCATCTCTCTCTTGTCTCCATGGGCGAGGGAACTGAGTGGAACTTTAGAAGAAGGGGGTCGAGTTTGGTTAAGGGGTGTTGAGGAGAGTAAGGAAATAAAAATGGGAGGATGTGACGTAAAAGAGGAGGGCACGGAATAGGGTTACGTGGGCATGACTATGGGAGTAGGGAAAGAGGGAGATTGGAGATGTCATTCAATTGTAGAGAAGATGCTCTCGAATGACCCCCTTTTCACTTTCCTCCTGGGCGGGACTTCTTATCTCATGTCGGGAACTCGGTCGCCCAACCTCCAACCCGCCCATCCTTCGCCGCTCCCTTTCTGCCCTTTGAAGCTCCTTCCGCTTCTCTTATTCTCAACAGAAAGTACTCGCTCTCTCGCAATCCCACGCCATTCACTCGTCCATCTCATGTAGATAGGGATGAACCTCACCCGTGTCTTAAAAAGCGAGAGGGCGAGCGGGCAATATTCTTTTATCCCCTACTTGATATTTTTTTCGAGCAACAAAACCATGGCACGATCGTTCCGGTGACTGTTTGAGTGACTTAGTCGATTGTCTGCAAGATTTATTACCCGAAGAGGTGAATACGACTCGTACATTTTGTTAAATCCTGTTTTTCTGCGGTGCAATGCTGGGGGTGTCATTTATGTATTGTTGTCCTTATTAAACGACACGTAAATAAATCACCGGTATCAGATGTCACTATGTGGAATTTTTTCATTTTAATGAAGTGCAATAGTAACTTGTTTTTCTACAACAATATTAAAAATTTGCTAAAATTTGTGCTTTTAATTGTTTCACAGCAGGAAAAATTAAAAACACTGTTAGCTCATAAAAAGAGACGTTTCAGGCGTGATATGGTGGAATATCGTGATTAATTAAAAATAGCAATTTTCCACAAAAGTAAAGTTTAATGCGACCGGTTTCGATGTTACTACATCATCATCAGGTGATAGTCTCTGAGGACTAGATAGAACTCTGAGGTTTAACTATCACCTGATGATGATGTAGTAACATTGAAACCGGTCGCATTAAACTTTATTTTTGTGGAAAATTGCTATTTTTAATTAATTAACTGTTAGCTCAGGTGCGTGTTGAGTTTATTTAACATGATACGAAGGGATCTGACGTTCACGAATTGTCTACTTACTATTTAAAATATTATCATTATTCAATAGTGACGCTATATCTGTGCCAGCGCTTATCGATCCAATACTAGCACCCGTCGATCTAATATCTGGCCAGTTCAAATGTACAAATAGGTTATAGTATAAACATCCAATCGTAAAAATATTACGAAACGTTTGGTTTACTTTGTGTCTACACTTAATTTGTTTCAGCTGTGGAAAGAGCGGAGAGGCATGTTCTTAATGTGTCTCATTGTGATTATATCTTCACGAACCATATTTTTTATGGCTGTGCGGCCGATGGTTTTCATACCTATTCCCGGAGATTCCATTGTTGATTTCAACTTTATTTTCCCCTTTCATTATTTTTATAGTTTTCGTAATCGTCCATAAATGTATTTTACGGCTTATAATATTTTGCATTTTTCTCAAATACCATTCGTAGTAGCATTCCGTACGGGAAAAGACCAACAGATGAGCTCATTTGTATCACTAGGATGGATTGGTAGTGATAGGATATTCAGGAAATATAGGGATGGTGGAGAAAACCCTGGCGTCGGTATTAACCTATTCTTAACGAAAGAAGCCTAGAGATACACAATTTAACGTACTATCAGACAGACGCCGTACTCACTTAAAGTGGTTCCAAGTAGTGCAACCCATACGGGGATCCGGATACGGCTTAAAAATTCTACGATACCATTCGTTCATAAAGATAAAGTTGTTCACTCAAAAACTCGATTACGTCTCTACCAAATGTGAGTCAATCTTAAACATTTAACCCAAAACTCATTTGGAACCTACGATTTGAGTTGAAACCTGAAATAATCGTCTCCCTGTAATTTCTGGTTCTCATGTTCGCTACGTATCGCAGTTAGCTACGTATCCATGTACATTTATATATTAACCTTATTTAAACCTGTGTGAACAAATAGAAATATAATAATTGTTATTAGGTAATGCCGTTGTGAGTCCTCTTATATCTCGCGTATTAAAGCATGTTTTTATTGAATTTAATGGCAACACCTCGGAAAATGGAATAATCTGAATCCTGGAATTTGGTCTGGGATATTGTCCCATCGCTAAATTATATCTATCAATGACGTTTACTCCGGTATCTATAATCTTGATCCGTAAATTGGTTACCAATATATTTAATGTGTGATTATGAGAATTAAATGATACTCTAAGTAAATTGTACGGTTGCATTTTAGTATATGTAAGTAGGAAAGATTATTATTTTTACAGGAATCATGAATAACCAACTTATCTTGTAGCTTGCTTCACCTATTATCGTTTAATGAGACAAAATTATATTGCCACATTTTTTATCTATTCCTTGTGTGAAACGTCATTGCATAGCCATTTATCTATAATGTGCTCACTAATAAATGAAGATTAATACATTTTCTCCTCTCTGATCAAAATAAGTGATAATTTATTCTAACAAATTCGTAATGTAATGATAGAAAATATAGAAATATTGTGTCTAAGTGCAGCGTAATCATATACTGCATGTTTGTCACGACCCAGTTTCAAGCGAAATACATTTTGAACTCGCCTGGCAACAAGCCAGACGCGTTGCTTTAGGGTTACTAGAGAGCACATTTTGGTGGCATTTGATTAAATTACTTCAGAGAATTATTCAATTATTGGTGATACGTCAGAATTTTCTCACTGTATGCTTATATTGCATGCAGACGCGGAAGAGGGAGACTTGACGTTAAGTATATTAAATGTTAGTAAGAATTTTAGGTTAGGAGGAAGTCCTCGCTGGGAATACTTTTCAATTCCGTTTTCCACTCATTTCAATATGCCACGTTGAGGAGTAATAGGAGGAAATTTACGTTAATAGATACCAGCGGAGGAATTCCAATTTGAAGGAGCTATTTGGGAATATTTGGCCGGAAAGATAACGAAAATATCCAAGTACCGTTGAAAAGGAGGAACTTAAACTATTAAACATGGTGCAAATCGAAATCCAATGTATTTCCGTTTCATGCCGTCTCCAATGAAAGATGCTTACTTGTCACGCATTTGGAATCCCGGAATTTCATTTCTATAGTAAATAGCATGCGGGACTGCACTTTCATTAAACCATAAACTCCGCGAAATTCGCGTGACTTTCGCGCTAACTGGAGTTTAATCGTTGCCGTTATTTCGCGGTATTCCATATTCTTTGGACAGTTTAAATCCGAAAAAGAGTACCCCATTTTGCTCCATTTTGAGCTTGTCGACAGCACACCCCGCCTGCGTTAAGCCATTGGTTCGTGGCCGTGGGATGTTCGCCCCGTTGGTTTATTCAGCCACTTAGATTTTATTGGATTTACTCGGTGGCGGTATGAAGTTTTATTTGACGAAGGTTTTATTTCCCGGAAACTGTCATTGTTCCTGTCATGAATCTTCATCTGTCATTCGATGCCAATGTGTCCCTCGAAAACAACTTAATTTAATAATCTCCCGAAACGTTACTGCCTGTTCCATAGACGTTGAAATTTTGCGCTCGAGTGCTTCGCTCAAGACAGGACATTCAAGGCCACAACACAGCTTGTGAACTCTCTTCTATTCCTTGAGCCTTTTCTCGCCTCCATCCAATTCGCCAACTTCACATGCCTATCCCTGATCTTTATTTTCGGGGCAAAAAAAGGGCACCCTTTACCTCTCGAAAACATTTCGGAAACGAAATTTTATTCCAGCACTCTTATGTTTGAGATTCTAGAAATTCAGAGGTGAAGTGGTAATTGGCAGTAGATAAACTGTTTATGGTATTTCGCTTGCACCTAGTGATTATTCTAGTAATAAAATGAAGAGGTCTATGTACCCTTTCCTAAGGACTAAGGCAATAGGCATTTTGAAGTACAATTTTGTTACACGTACTTTCTTAGAGTAAGTAGGTAATTATTTCATCTGTGTGCCCATTACTTTACTGAAAATGAATCTCTTAGATATCCGATAAATGTTTTGTGGACTGAGCACTGTCAAAGTGTGTTTCATCGTCCATGAAGTTTTTATTATTTTAATTTGTGATTTGTTAAAACTAAAATGGCACTATTTAATCATTATACATAGTCTTATATTAGGAGTCGAAAAACTCAAGCGGATGCTGTATTCTTAGATTTCAAGGAAACATAGGGCTGTGTCTCTCGATAAACTGATACACAAACTAAAGCTTTCCGGTATTAGCGAGGACTAGTTAATTTTTATCTCACCGTGAACAGAAATCAGCATTTGATGGGATGGTTACATTTATGACAAGATAGATGTAAAATATATCGACATACAGAGAACTGTTAAGAGTTATCTCCTCATAAAAGAAATTGGGGTCATTATTTCCTCCGCAACATAGCATTATTTTCAGTCCACGCGGTAGTTTACATGCAACTAAAAAATAAGGTGTATTTATGGCGTATTTATTTCAATTTGCCCTCTATTTCAAATTGTTTTAAGGATTTAAGCTTAGAAATAATCATTGAAAAATGCGAATTGCTTGCATCTTGTAGAAAAAGAAATGGGAAGTATCAATCTACGTATTCCTATTCTAAAATTTTACCATTACCTCTAATTTATAATGGAGTGCGAGCATTAGAAGAACATAAGGGTTCGTCTATCAGTAACATAGTTTTATCAGATGGATTAAAGGAAAATGTAATTAGTCAATAAAGGAGAGGTGCTATCTTTCAATCCTATCACCACAGCTGGTATATGCAGCACGTATTTGGGAACTGCCAGAAAATAGGGAAACCAATGGAATACATGATGCAAATTTTTAAGAAGATCTGAAGGGGTTGGTCGACAATTATTACCAAAGGTAAAATTATTCTTTTTAAAATAGCTTAAACTGCAAAAATATGCCGCAAGTCTCTCCGCTCAAGATAAGAGCAGTTGAGAAACAATAATAGAAGGTGTTAGCTTGATTTAAAAATTGAGGCCGATGGAGTTATTTAAGCTTCCACTTAAATGGCATATCAAACTAACCTGTGAAAAGAGAAGACATGCACAATGGTGATGCATATTTACCATTATAGATGCCTGACTAGAATTATATAATGTAGGTTTACCCTAAAGGGGCATGTTGCCTATACCAGATTTCTGAATATAAAATAATTTTTACGACCTTGGGGCCATATACAAAATGAATATCATTTTGTATGTTGTCATACAAATCTACTCTAATCGCAGAAACGGTAATAATGATAGGCGTTGGAGCAAACCATTCTTTGAGATTACAATTATTTAATTACACTAACGTGTTTTGAAATAACGCGTGCAGTCCTATTGAAGTGATACATTATAATGTGTACAAGTGCATGGTGCGGAAACTTAAAATTTACAATGAAAATAGTCCCATTCTGGCAATATTGCGTTTAAGAATACAGCATATACTCCTAAGATTTATCCTTACGTACCGATGACGGAGCTTCTTTATGAAGAGCCATGAAGATGCATTCAACGATCACCGTGCATTGATTGGTTCAGACGCAAACATTTATTCGTTGTTGCTCTTCCTTAAGTCTTTGTTTAGCCAATGTCTATGCCCGCTTGTTGAATTAAAAGTTGCAGTTTACTCTGGAACCGAAATTTGATTAAAATCTAAAGGTTAGTTCAGGGGCATGTGATACGTTCCGCCGTGGACAAAATTCATCCTAGAGAGGTCAAGTGCCTTCCTTGTTCCCCCTCCCTGCCGTGCCTGTCCATTCAGTTCCAGGTATTTGCCACAGAAGTGTGGCACGAAGAAAATCACCCAGCGAGGTTTCTCGGGAAGAGGTCCTTCGGAGACCTTTAAATACATCATCGCACGATAGAGGTATCGATTTCTTTTATGTAAACTTTACACCCCTACTCGTTCCTCTACATCCCCTTTAATTCACGCGCACGCCCTCACCCGCCATTACTGGTGCGCTAGGGAGAGATGGGTGGTATCGTCTCGTCCTCAGTACACACGCCACTATTTTGCCCTCTCTTCCCCAGCCCCTTCCTCCCCTTTAAGCAACCAAACACACCCATTACATATCCTATGTGTGTAAGCAAGTGTGTTTTTGTGTATGCGTATACCTACGTACGCGTCTCCGTGGCGCGGAGATCCCAATTACGGAGCGAGAGGGAACGGCATTCGTTGGGATCGGTTCCATTCCTCTCATGGTTCGCGGGAAACTAAGGAGTATGTGGGGGGGAGGGAGAGGAGTCCTTAAAACACCCTCATCCCCTCTTCCCGTCTCAAACCCGGGCGAGGAAACCAGGGTGGCGCCTCCAAACCCCTCCCGCCTCTCCCCCTACTCCGCTCTCATCTCGTGCACTCCGTTATTCTTGAGTTGGCGAGTTCATTTAATGAAATCCCTTCGAACCAAACCTCTTTACCACGCCACTACCCTCTGCTTCCAACCTACTATCTCCCGTGAATCTCGTTCCCTCCTCATCCGGACCTCCGGTGTTCCCCGGACGTCTTCTCCTCTGCCCTTCTTTCCCTCTATATTTCTCGCCATGCTCTAAACCGTCAATTCCCCGCTTTCAGTGCCATGGGCGTCATCCGAATGTCGCAGGCACAATAGGGGCGTCATTTTTTTAATTGAAAGCTCTCCCTATTCTCTCCACTCCTTTTGACGTATTTTTTTCATTTTTTTATATCTGTTATCGCATTTAAAAAAACTTATTCTGATTTTTAACTTCCTCTTTGTGACCTGAGACCTTCGTTCGCCATTTTCGTATGATGCTTCGCCCGCGCATTTTACCTTTATTTTTATGTTCGGTTTATCGTAAAGATGTCATATGTCGTAAAGATGTTCGTTTTCTCGTTCGTGTCCTTTTTCCCTGCAAATATATTTTTTAGTATTTTTTTATCATTTCCAATTTGTGTCTTAGGTTCTCGAAAGGGTCGCTTTGAGTATCGCTTTCTCAAATCGTTGACTTATGCTCTTGAAAAAAATTCTTTTGATCTCTTTATATTTATTTGAGTAACAGTTCCTTATTTTTCAAATCATCCTGGTTACTAATATTCATTTCGAATAATTTTCAATTTTCTACGGATTCAACATAACAACGCACAATACCAAAAACACCAATTCTATGTGTTCCTACTCTTTTATAGAGAATGAAATGTCTATCCGGTATTACTTTGTATTTTGTTTACCATATATCGTACTTTATTAAGGTAAAAATTCGTTTCTATTATTAATAATTATATATTACTGATTAAAGTGCTTACCGAGGGTATCAATCATCTTCTGTGTAGGTTTTCCTCGTCGCATGTTACTGATTCAATGAATACTGATGCTAACTTTTCAATTCATGGTCAGGTGAATAAATTGTGTAGCCTCACATATATGTGATCCTAAGTTTTGACCTTTAAAAAGAAATAGAGTTTTTATAAATTTGTTTAATTGTATACACCCAAGTGAACGGAGAATCGGCACGGGATTATTTACCTTATTGCTGTAAATATTTCCGTAAAACAATCTCACTCTATTCGCCAATTTCACTGTTTGAATATTAAAAATTCAGCTTTAAACTTATGAAAGATCATTTACACTATTTGGGAAACAACTCTACTTTATCAAACATCACTTTGAAGTAATTGAGCCATTTATTTTTTTCCATTCAATTTGCATTTGTTGGGTACGTTATTTCCGGATCATACAAAAAAAATTATAAACTGTTTCATTAATTAACTCGACGATTACCCTCATCATAACCCACACTATGGAGTTTACAATTTTTTTAATAATTTTACAACCTCAGTTATTCAGCTGCAACCAAAATTTTCACATTGAGATTCAACTGTCTTAGCCGCCCCTAAATTGCTGAACATACAGAAAGCTGAAGGCTTTTCTGGCGAATTCTTAGTCTTTCGGTAACCCGGCAAAAGCTTTTTATGCTATCACGTTCGCCCTTTCCATTATTAAGGCCACTGGAGCTGCGAAATCGTGGGTCCCATATTTAAATAATTAAAGAGGCAACTAATTAGCATTCTATCGTCGCTCAGAAACAATAAAAACGTCGTGGGGCCTCCGGGAACAATTCAATTGCCATTTGGGGCAAATTATTTTCCCTTTGACTTTAATTTCACTCCTTTTTACAGGCAAAAGGTCCTCTTTTCTCCCTCTCTTCTCGTGACAAAACGGACCCCTTCGGTCTTTCCTCCTCGGTTCCTCTCTTCCGTCTTCTCTCAAACTTTTACCTTTCAAAAGCGCTTCTTTCTGATAGAGTGGAGGGCAGCGGTGTGGCGGGAAAGATGTAATGGGAGAGGAAAGGTTGCTAAGTAGTCGAAAGGCTGAGCGTTGAGTGATGTCCGTGGGATGTGGAGGGTAGGAACGAGGGAAAGGAATTGAAGGGGGCAGATGACTGAGCCTCACCTTATAGTAGCCATCCCTAAAAGGGACCTAGTCGAATCCCCTGCCAATTTTCCGGAATAGATGCTCATTAAATGATACGATATTTTTGCAGCAAAATATGGCCATCCATGGCGAGCATGTATAACAGGTCATTCTAGGATTTGTTTTATTTTTCCTTCTTAAATTATAAATTTTCATCCATACGGTCTTGCTAAACCATATCGAAACCAAGTCAACATATTATTGTTTTTTTGAATAGGTAATGAAGAATGTAATTCCTTTCCTTTTCAAACGCCTTTTGTTTTTAGAAACGTCATTATTGATTCGCAATCAAAGGAGCAGAATAAAGATTCTAGCCTCATTTTGGTTCCAGAAGAAAGATGTCACATTACGACCCAAAGTTGCTACTTTTAGGCCTAAGCAACGCAATATTAATTGCATATAGTACAAATTAATTGAACTAAGATAGGAATAAAAGAGACATTTTTTTCATATTTTTCACGGTGACTAATTCTTTTCAAATGAAGGTCCTTGGAGATTCGTGCTCTCTGATTAGTTTTGATGATATGTTGGAATTCTTTACTCAAGAGTGTAGTGAGTATTTGAGATCGACTTGTGCTTCAGCATGAAACCAACTCTTTGGGTCATGAATTTAATGTTAAATGTGGACTAGGAATTATTTTCATGATTAATTTAACTTGAGAAACCAATAGTATAGTTAAATGTAAAAAAAACGTAGTCTCTGTGAAAATAAATTATATCTTGCATACATTTAAATGGCATCTTGTCTTCCATTCATTATTTTATCATCACTGTAATTAAATGTAAGCCTAGCTTTAATGGATAAGTATATAATTTACAGTGAAATAAGATCTAAGATTGTAAATAACACTTATTAAAAAAATAGGCAAGTAGTTTCTTTACCGTTACTACCATAAGGTTCTTCAGGTAGTGCCGAGTGACGAGTCAATCTCCCGCAAAATTCTCTCGAAAATCTCACTCACTACACCCAAACCGGACAAATAAATTACTTCGCCATTGTTGGTAAATTTGAGGTTGTTTCTTACATTCCCGTGTTTCTGTTGTTTGTTACTGCTATAGATAGGCATATTTTTTATCTAATTTTAAATATTATTTATTTTATTTTATTCATGATCATCATAAATTTGGCTTAAGTTTTTGCTTTTCTTGTTTTAAGTTTCTAAGTGTACTTTCTGAATTGGATGAAAAAAAAAGCTATCAAGAATAATTATATTAGGTTCATAATGTGATGAGTGGAGTTGAATAAATATTCCTTTATATTAATTTAATTTTGTCTCCACCTAGAGATGTGCCCACCTAATGAAAATGGACCCGTTCAGTCGTACTTGATAAGGGCGGTAATAACACAGTTTTCTACGATATATTTTTGGATAAGCCGTGCTCTTTAATTCAAGTAATAAGAAAAATGCTACCATGTAGTTTTTTCTATGGGATAAGTTTTCATCTTGCACTCGCTTTTTGTTTCCAATTAAAAACTCTTAAATTATATTCAAGTGTGTTTAAATATAGGAAATTTACCGATGTATCGCAATGAGAAGACTTTGGGTCTACTAATAATTTGGAACGCTACTTGGGTAATCTTCTCCGCTTTTTTATTACCTCCGTACAGAACCACCAGAGAAAAAGGGTGCCCTCCTCGCTAAGAAACGGATGGCATCCCAAGCGTGGAGCACTTACCATAATTGATCCGAAAAACTCAAGTTATATGTGCCGCGTCACTCATTCGAGATGGCTACTTATCAAATTTGTTCGTTTCGTCCTTCAACAGCGTCCTTGGGAAGTTGCAAGTACTGTATGCGCACTCTAATATTCCCGTAAGCACTTACGCCACCTCGATGGATGCTCTCGTATGATTTTTTTTTACTCTTCCGTTCTCCTCCAACATCGCCCTCTCCTTTACTTGCTCCTCCTCGATTCAATTACATCATCCATTCTATCTTTCTCCCTCGCCATTTTCCTTTCTTTTCTCTGCTTGCCTCCGCATACTGCCTCTCCTCAGCCTTTCCCTTCACGTTTCTCAACCAATCCCGGACGCCCGCCCACGGAAATTCCTCTTCACCTCCCCATCTTATTCTCGAAAACTTTCAACCACCCCTCACCCCCGCCAAAAACTTCCCCTTCTCTTTTTATGCCGTCCCTTCCCTCTCAACTTATTCCTCTCCCTACCGCATCTCCGCCCCATTCCCTCCTCTTTGACTCCCTTCCCCATTTCCCTTCTGTCCAAAAGAAACGCACGGCAATCTCTTTCCCTGCCACTCTTTCCTCCTCCCTTCCTGTCCCACCCCACCGCTTCACACCGCTCTCAGTGGTCTTTTTGTCGCCCCGATGTCATCCAATCATTTCAATTAATTATATTTCCTTGTTTAGATTCGCCTTTCGTCGTATTCCACCATCAATGCTGTCAGCCCTTTCGTGGGTTCCTTTTACTCGCTTCTCGATGCCCTTTTAATGGCCTCTCTTTCTCTCTGGCTTCCAAAAATAAGCCCATCCCCTCCTTTTCGTTACTCCCAGCTCCCCGTCCACTTTCTCCTCCACCCCCTGCTCGCGTCTTCTCCCACTTCGACCAATATCTACCCTCGTCGTAATTTCCCGACGTTTCGTGTTTCTATTTTCTTCATTCTGGTATATCCTGCAAACATATTTCCCAATTCTCTCTTAGTGCATCTTTTACATTCCTTTACTATTCCTCTCAAATCTTCGAAATTGATGAACTTTGCTTGATAGGCTTATTTTCGTCCATTAGAAAAGTATTAGAAATTGTAGAAGTTTCATGTTCACTCATGCTACGGGACGCTTTGTGCACAATTTGAAATGTCATTTTTTTTAAGATAATTGACTAGAATAAGTCATTCAGGTCTACCAAATGGTATTCGTTTGAACGAAGTTATTTAATTTTTGCATATGTGTATTTTTCTGTTGCCACAACTCATTAGTACAGCACGTAAGCTTACCATACCATATATTTACCATACGCTATTTACCATAGCAAATAGCAGAGTGCCACATCTGCATGTACATGCTAAATTATATGTATATGCTAAATTATAATAAATGTTCAGTGGTAAATTTTTTTAAAAGATCAACGGGATTTGCTTACAAATTAGCTGGAGGTGACCTAGCAGTAGTTGATACGGTAAAATACCTATGTGTCACATTCACAAAAGACTTAACTTGGGGGACTCACATACGTAAAGTCTGCGGTCAAGCATACTATATAAAAAATTGGGATTTATTGGACGCATTGTCGGCAAAAGTGACTGGAAGGTCAAGGAACGTTGTTACCACGCTCTTGTAAGGCCTCATTTAGAATACGCATGCAACGTGTGGGATCCAAGTGAAAAAGGTCTCATTCGGGAAATTGAGAAGGTTCAACGCCGGGCAGCCCGTTTTGTAAAAAAATTCCTACGATAAAACGCAAAGCGTCACCGAAATGCTCATGGATTTGGGGTGGGAATCATTGGCAGAGAGACGATTCAATGCAAGATTGAAATTATTAAATAAATTCAGATCCGCATGTTTCAGCACCAAGGTCCCGCAAATTATTCGTACTCCTACATACATTGGTCGCTTAGATCATGCATATAAAGTATGGGAAATAGATGCCAGAACTAGCCGACTCAAGGACTCCTTCTTCCCACGGACAATACGGGATAGCAACTGCAGGGTTATAGATAGCAAAAATTCCACTTGCCACCCTCAGCGTCTAAAAAATAATCAGTTCTACTTAAATGCATGCTCTTCCACTAACCTTATGTGTTTTTCTATAATAACCCATTCTTTCCGAATGACCTCGTTCGTGTTCTGTTCATCTGTTTTTAAGTTTCCCTTTCAGTCCCTCGTCCCTCTACGCGGGGGGAAATTCCTGCTACCTGCAACGTTGGGTCGCATTCCCTGCCTTTTACAGACTCTTTGGGGGTAGAGTGTTTTGTGGTGCATTTTCATGTGGTAGTGATGTTTCAATTTCTTGCTTGTTGTGTCCTGGCTTCCGTGTTGTAGGATGGCTTTCGTGCTGCATCTTGGGGTGCAGTTTTTTTAGTTGTTTTGCGGTATATGTGTTTGCATGAGTATTGGATGAAGGGATTTTTGCATGAGTGTGTGCGCTGCTGTGGGTGTAATTTTCCGTGTTGTTTTTTTTGCATGTGGTATTTTTCCTTTTTACGGTTGGTGACCTAACACCCCCCGCCACACGCCCTTGCGGCGGCTTGCGGGGTATTATGTAGATGAAGATGTAGATGTATGTCCGGCAATATTAAAATTTAACTGTAGCAAATCGACGATTAAGTTCACGAAAAACTTTTTAAACCTTCTTTAAATTTCCATTTTATTGTTTCATGAGCCCATGCTATTGTGTCAATTAAATTTATGAGAAACAGATTTAGAAGGTGCTATGGGAGATGCTCCTAGGAGTGGGAAGGAGAAATATGGGGATGTTAGGAATAATGAAAAGGTATAGAAAGGAACTGTGTAAGGAAATTATATTTGCAATATGGATAAAACTTTATCGAGTGGAACTATTTCAGGATGTGAAGATGAGGACAATATTGTGCTTTATATCATCATTGTTATGACTTATCTATTTCAACTCAATTCCTATCCAAACTCATCAACATTGAGGTATTTTCCCTCTTTTATGAAAATCTACTGGGTGTTATTAATATTAACTCCCAGTCAACTCCTTACACTAAGATCTTACAAAAAATGGAGTGAAATTGAGCTATTGATGTTTTCTGGTCATTCATTCCTCAAAAATTCTGTATAATGCAGCACAAGAAAGATCTAGCTTCTAATTTTAACTAATTTTTCCGGATTATGTGTGGATAATTCATCTGTGATTTTCGGTTTCATATCTGGCTGAGTTGGGATGTGATAGTCCAGAGTGGGATGCGGTAGAGCGTTGGAACGTTTCTGATTGGAGAGCCCAGGTTCGATTCCCGGACACGCCCCTGGGCACATTCAGCGTTATATCCGAGTAGTGTGATATTTTGCTTACCAGGTCTCCCTGGGAAACCATACCCGTCGCAAGGAGAGGAACTCTAGAGGTAGATAGGCAGAGCTCTACCCATACCTATCAAATCCACCTTCGGGTTGGTAACTGTGTTGATGGTTTTATCTGGCGGAATTCTAGGTTTCTCTCTCTTACTCGAGGATCCAGTCTATTCTCACCCACGTCGCTTTCTTCGTGTGGAACCTTTCTTACTCCACCTTTTTTTGGTCTTAAGTAAATTTACGAGAGTATTTTCTTTTGCGGCTCTCAATATCTCTCTATTCCATGTAATCATGAATATCCTGTCGTGTCATTTTTTATCCTTCATATTTTGCATGCGCCAAAATATTTAATTTTCGCTATTGTGCGTGTTTGCATTAAATATGTTAAATCTTTAGTTGTCCCTATAGTTCCTAGTAGAAATTCTTTCAAATACTTTTTCATGTTTATGCTCTAGTACCATACGAATTAATTTTCTCGTAAAACTTGACTTCATATACTCTATTTCTCATAGCGTGTATTACACTCTCAATAGATAATGAATGGTTATCGATAAACTTTTTCAAAATCTTTTTTTCCAATTTTTATTTTGATGAATTAATCGCCGTGGATACAGTATTACAGACTAAGAAGATAAATAACATATTAGTTTTGCCAATAATAAAACCGGTTATGATATTCTGAATTATATGTATGTGATATGTTGAAGAAACCCCATCATGTAATTAAAATTCAAAATAAAATATCCATAAAATCATTTCGCCGAGGTGTTTTGCGTCTTTGCTCGTAGGATTAATGCTTGAATATTTTTTTAGTCCCACGCAAGCATCAACTAGCATAAAACACAGTAATCAACCCAAAGGTCTGTTTGGTAGGTGATGATAGAGTACACCCATTACTAAGGCCGACGGTGGGTGAAATCCACACATCAGGTTAGGGGGAAGAGTTACTTTCCTTGTGGTGGTTATGGTTTCCCAGGAAGATGTGGTACCCGAAAAATTACATAGCTTGGATGCTGGGAGAGGCTTGCCCGGGAATCGGACCCGGGCTCTCCGGTCAGTAGAACAACGCTCTACCCCTGGACTACCGCGGCCCACAAGCATAAAAAATGGAACGTTTTTTCTTTGGTTGATTTTTCGGATTAGGGAATACTTGTCTCAGTTTTTTATTGAAGAAAAAATTCCCAAAATTTGGTCTCATCTCCCATGAGCACTTTTTTCCTCCAATTGCTGTACTATTTTCACTGTTGACTGTATTGTATTACTGGTCCGAAATGTTTTGTTTCAGATATTAAGTAATACGTATAAACCAATAGATTTAACATAAAATATGAATAATTTTAATGATTTGGAGCATTCCTATAGAAATTCGTAGATCCCTAGTTTTCATGTTGATATTTGGTATGTATTCATTTTCATACTAAAAGAACCCTACATTAAGTGAGAACAAAGAGCGTGTTTTGATATCATTGGTATATTGAATATTTAATTTTCAATACTTCGTACATATTTCATAGTTTTTAACTACGCGTCTCTTAAGATTTTTAAGCTGTTCGATATAGTCGTACTCATGTCTACCTGTACCTCAAGGCATGTTGTAAATGTCAACATTTTTATTTTTGTTCTTAGAAAGTTAATTAATAAATTATGAACATTTAAATAAGTTTTTATATCTCTGAACTACGCAAAGTTTAGGTTTCTTCAGTCAAATCTGTTTATAATGTTAAGTTGTGATTGCCCTGTGAAGAATCTTTCCTATATTATTAACTCTGTTATTCTTGGGTACCTTATAATTATTTCAATCAAAATCCGTGTTTGCTACATTAAATATGTTTTGAGTAATCTAATCTTATTTAATGTTTTTAAATTCTCTGAGTCTATATTGGCATTTACGTGAAGTTTGTTGTAAAGCATGACCATGACTGTAGAAGTGATAGGATAAAATCGTTTGCTAGGACTAGTTTTACAAAAAAGAGAGGTTTGTCCTTCCAGTTACTGTGGCCCTAATTAAGGATCTAAGTTGATGAGAAAACAACCAAAGACTGCTTAAAATTCTGAAATCGTTATTTTCTGTCATACGAATGCATGCAGAAATGAGTTTTCAACAAAAGGTTGAAGCATTATCCTATCCTATTTTGAGAATTTGCACATTAAGTTTGCAATTTGCTCAGTGGTTAACGAAATAGTTTCAATTACCCCAACCGCAGGCTTTCCTTTAATTCGAAACTGTTTATGTGGCCATTGTGGTTCCTCGGACAGTATGCTTTGGGTCATATCCGATTCCAACGGCCGTATTACAGAGTCCCACCGATTGTCCAATGCCTTCCCTCCCCCGTCCAGTGTCACCCCCTGCTGCTTCGTTCTCTTCAACCCTTCCCCCTTACATTTCCCCAACCCCCCTTGCACCCCATTCACCCCCCCTTCCTCAGTTTCCCTCACCCCTCTCGACAAACCCCCTTCAACTCACTCCCTCCCCAACTCACTCCCTCCCCAACTCCCTTTTCTGACTTCCCCCAGAACAAAGAATCCCAATTCCAGAGCTCCCTGACCCAAACTCTGCCAGAAGAGGAAAAGGAAAAAGGGAGGGGGGAAGGCCCAATTAATCAGAATCCCTTACGACCTTCTAATTGCATTTCCCCCATTCTCTCCCGTTCTCTCTCACTCTCTCTCTCAGTCTCTTCTTCTCACTCTTCCCCCTTTCACCTCCCCACTGCTTTCCAATGCCTTTTCCGCTAACTCCCACGTTTCCCCACCCCACGGCGCCCGCCATCCTACTTTACCTCCACCACCCGCCATCCAACGACCAACTTCTCACCTTACCAGCTTTTTCATCTCGGAATCCATTTCAGTAATCCATTCCTCTTCCCACTTCCCTCTTCCTTCCGCGACAATCTTTTTCTCATTTGCCCGTACCTCCTTGTCCTCCTCGCAATTCGTCATGCGCCATTTTTCTTCCATCCTCTTTCGGATATTCTTCTTTTCTTCCAGCCTCCTCTTCCATTTCTCACTATCCCTCACCCGCACAGTGGTTCCCTTTGGGTTTCCAACCGCCGTACCATACCCCTCATACCTCCCCTCTCACCTTCCTCTTTTCCCCAAACACTCAGTCCTCCGCCTTGAATTAAATTTAATTTGTTCTCATTTTCTCCATAAACTAACTCTCCAAGACCTTGGTGGGTTTTTCTCCGACTTCTCCAGCCCCCATATTTCTTCCTGCGTGGGTCGTGTGCTAAGGGGTTGGCTGAAGATCTTTCTTCCGGACTTATTTCACGCTTAAAACTCTTCTCCTCCTCCTCCTCCGGATTACGTTTTTTTTATTTTTAATTCATGTGCATTTATTTTGAAATCTCTCCGAGAATTATTTTTAGGCTGGGCAATCAGTAACTCTGATTCTTGGAATAATTAGAATGCCTACCGGCATGAAACAGTCAAAATTTTACAGTGGTCACTAAATATGAGGGAGAAAAGCTTTTCACATTTAATCCAGACGGATTTGTGTACTGTATTGTTGGATACTCTAGAATGTGGTTTGTCATACTTTGTTTCAAACATAAGAATTTATTGCTCATACTTGAAGTATTTGATGCCTTGAAAGTCTTTTCGACCGTGTTTACCGAAGAGGGACTATTTCTTTTGAATATTTCCTTAAATGTACTTTTGATGATTAAACACCCATCCATTCTCTTACAAATTCTAAGGTAGCGTAGCGCAATTCTTCCAGGCATATTCCTTCCATGAAAAGTTATTCTTCACCCTGTGTTGTTCTTACCTAAAGCACACATTTGCTTATGTGCAAAACGTGATATTATGCATAAGAATATTTTATCCTGATCGGGGTTAATTGATGAAAATACACGCAGAAACTTTTCAACAAAATAAAGTTTGGTATTCACGACTCGTGTTTCTTCATGGTATCATAAGGTACACGATGGGCTTATATAGCATCAGGGAAAGGGGCAGGAGGAGGAGGAAAAGTGCTCCTTAAGAGATTGGGCTACAGGAAATGGGCTTAGAAAATGTGTAATTTGCCGAAGTCAATGGGTAATGAAGAGTGCAAGGGATTAGGGGAAGGTACAATTCTCTTTAAGTCAATTGGTGTTCCATGGAGGGCTGGATTGCAGATGTGACTGATATGGAAGTCGGGAGATTGTTTGTGTCACAAAATATTGTTAACCTTCAAATGTTTCGCGATGTAATCCTAAATATTTCAAAATTGCATTCTCAGAAGATTCATCTAAAATGCTGGCTTCGAAAATGTTGGCTTTATATCAGAATTTAATACACCCTAAAGCTTGGTATATTAATATTGCTATATTTATTATATCAATTTTGCTGATATTGGTTTAATCTCTGTCCCATTTCTTGATAGTATAATATAGAAACCTCCGAATTGTTGAAAAAGATTTCTTCGATTTCGCTTCCGTCAACTTTCGTCTATTTTGTGTAATGTTGAGGAAATATGGATGTTAATTCCTATAATGGAATCGATATTGTCATTATATATTTCCTTGAAAATCCTAATCAATTTATTTTAGCGTAGTTTATTCAAGGCAATTATTACGGTTTATTTCGCTAATTCCACTTGAATAAAATTGGTTTGATCTGTATTAAACGTGATATATAGTATTACGGTTCATAGGCTTTTGTTCCATTATAGTCCATCCTAAATTTGGGAGGGAGTTTGTGTTAAGTATGCATTCAAATGCATACTAAAAATATTAAGTATGAATGAAATTTATCTTTAGCATGCTCCACTAATGTTGCTAGCCGATTCTTCACGAATTAGAAAATTAATTTTTCCTCTCCTAAATTTTAGATGACGGGTTGTTGAGAAAAATGGAAGAATTGTCGTTGTACGTAGCATTTGGTAGCTTTTGTCCGTCCAAAAACTACCATACCGGTAGATTACCAAAAATATAATAATCGATTCACATACTGTGCCTGCCTAGTGTGAATGAACCTCCTACAACATATGTTGTCTATGGTTTATAGGACATATGCTAATTTTAAAATTAGTTAAATATTTAACAGAATGTGAGTTGATATCTTTCGAAGGACTAGAAATTATCTCTCACTGATAATACATCAGACATTCCCATTATGAAACAACTGCATTCATCATGCACGCACATAACCTCAATTGAATTTTACCTTTAAATTCATTAAAGTAATACAGAGTCGGATGTGGTACTGTTTGGCATTCAGCCAGCCAAACCTTATCTTCAACATTTTGAAGAATGGATGTATTGCATTTCCAACAAATAGATCTATCTTATCCATGATTGCATCGCTTACATACTCATCCATACAATCATTACACAGCCGTGGTGATATCGGCGTTTTCTTGCTTTGAAGCCTGTCAATGCCCTCTCCTCCACTCGCCTTATCTTTTTTGCGCATCGCTTTTATGTACTTCAATAACTGCTCTTTCAATCTTTATTCTCTGAAAACTTTCAATAGCATTGACTGATTCATTTTCTCTTTCGCAGGCACTCTCGAAACTAACAAATGCATGATTAAATTTTGGTATTACATCTGTTGCTCAAGGCATTACTCAAACACAAATGGCTGATATTTGGCTATATGTTTCCCCTGCCAGGCATACCCTACCATATTGCCTTCCCGATACTTTTGTACTCTTCAATTTAGAACATAATCCTCCACATCCCCGGTGTAGTACAAAATTTTTTATCAATATGTTTACGTAGTTCTTCCCTACCCTTTACAGTGAAAAACGATTTTGCATTTTACAGTTAAAATAGTTTAGTGCAACATAAGATTGAAAATTCGAACATGTTCTGTAAATAATGTATTTAAGGAGCGCATTCCTTGCAAAATCATACTTGTGTATTCTTCCTTTCGTATTTTTCTTATTCAGTATTTTAAGAAATTTACGTATCCAGTATTTCCTCTCTTCAGGTATGGAATTCCAGAGTTTTATCGGTTTTTACTTTCGTATTTTTATTGCATGCATATTTTTCGTCCTCAAAAAACAATTTATTTATTACGTCCGGCACAATCGAGTATTTTCCCGAATGCACCTTTCACTAATAAACTTTCAGCGCATATAAAAACCATTAACTTAAAGCTTTCCGAAGCATCAATCATAGTATGGTTTTCGTAGCATGGAATCGTGCAGAGTTCCTGAATAAGAATGACTACAAGTGTCATTAAGTACTTATTGTTCTGCATCCCATTCAGGTGCAACTAAACTAATATTTGACACGGATTGAACAGCCATATTTTACAGTCTTACGATAGTGTTAGATGTTTTTGATTGACTTAAATAAGAACAGGAGTTTCAGAAATAACTTTGCAGCTTCCACATAAAATAACTTATTTATTTTCTACTAGTTTCGCTACACTGTAGCATCTTCAGGAACGTACGTCCTGAACGGTACGTTCCTGAAGATGCTACAGTGTAGCGAAACTAGTAGAAAATAAATAAGTTATTTTATGTGGAAGCTGCAAAGTTATTTCTGAAACTCCTGTTCGCAATGGATTTCCACAAAGTCTCGGCCTCAACCATCAGTCACGACTTAAATAAGCCTTTTTTATAGTACCTTCAAAAATTGAAATTATCCCTCTGATTTTTATGATTCACTGGTGTAATTAGCACCTCAGTTGTAAGTACTCCCGTGCAAAAGGCACAAGGACAGACCGTTAGCAAAGTTTTATTCTCTCATGTAGAACTCACCTCGATAAAATAATTGCCCGCAGCCCTGTTTTTATTTTAAAAATGTTCTTGCTTAATTGTGAGGGCCCCTTTGTGTTTTCTTCTTTGCCTCCCCTTTCCTTCTTACCACCATTTTTTCTGCATCCCTACCCGTTATTCTTCTTGCCTCCGTTGTCTTCTCTCTCCAGATCCCGGAACAACAACTAACTCTTCGTTTTCGCGTCTTACTCACGCTCCAAAACCCCCAGCGTCTCCTTCCCCCACCCCATCAGCGGACATTTATCGCCGCCTTATCTTGCCACCACCCTTCCTCTATAATTATCCTTCCTCTTCAGATGCTTCCAGGGCTCGGTAAAAAGGAGGAGAATATTCATTATTCGCTCGCCAAAGCGGACCCTTTTCATAATCAATTAATCATCGCCTATATTTTAATTTGTTTTTGCCACTCCTTCTTCCCCCCCAAGCCATCCCATCAGGGCTGTTGGGCTGTGACCGACAACATGCCTCGCCTTCGCTCTCGCTACGACTCTCTCCTCTGCAATAACTCCCTACCCCCTGCAGGCCCTCCACTACATCTACGCGCTCGCTTATATATGTATGCATATATATGTATATATATATATATATATATATATATATATATATATATATATATATGTATATATATATATATGTAGATATAATTATATATAGGAACCTCTTCATCCCACGCCTACTTATTCCCCCGTAATCGCTTTTCTTTTGAGTAAACGCACTCAGGGAACAAAGGCCGCCCAGCATTTTCCTTCCTCCCGCCTTTGTGTTAATCTTTCCTCAAACTCCCGTTTTATCCACTCTCATCCCTGTGTATTTTTCCACTTCTCTGTATTCCTCTCTTCTTTGCGCTCTTTAACTCTTTCTTCGTCGCTCTCTCTCTCACCATCTTTCCTGCACTGAGAAAGTAAATAAGATTAAAATTGGGATGTAAAGAAACCCCCAAAACTAATAAAACTTTTGTTTAAATATGCTAATTCGAGTAATTGCCTCTTTCGACTTTCGGAGCATTTTGTCTGTGTGACTTCTCAAGACGCTCCGTCAAGTGTCGAATTTCTGCTGACCTCCTCCGGTTTTATCCGCCCTCAGTTCTCTCCCTTCTAGGCTTTACAAGCCCCTTCTATCTCTCCCCAAACTCACTTTCCCTTTGCCTACCCATTCCCGCCCGTCCCCACATTCCGGAGAACGATTATATTTGCTCAGTTTTCATAATTAAATTGCCTGCTGATGGGAATTGTGTTCTCGAGAACTCACTTTCCATCCCCTTGCCCTTCTCCTGTCGCCTCAGTGCTCCCTCGGCCCCCTGCCTTACACTCCATGCCAATGTGTTCCTGCTCGCTGTGACTCCTCCAGTTTTTCTCGTTCTGATTAATGGCGTCAATGAATTTCCCCGTCTTCCCGCTGGGATGTGCCATTTACGCTTGCTGAATTCCTCGCGAAGTTGATCCAGTGAATTAAAAAAATCTGATGATTGATTCATTTTTTTACTATTATCGGCCAGTAATGCTACGGTAAAAGTGTATTAAATTAGGTCATGAAGAGGAAGCGAGAGCGAGGGAAGGCTTTAGCGTTTTGTATTCCCACCTGACGATATTTCCGAGTGTGTCTTCTATCGTTAATTGAATTAATAAATCTTGCATTGGAGACAATTTGAAAAAGAACTAAGTTTTATTTTGGGTATAAACACGGTAGTTATTCTCTGTAAAATGGTTCTTAAAATGCTGCGATTAATTTATTTTATTTTTGCTCATATTGTGAATTGTTCTTAGTACATGTGGAAGTCTATGCCAATGATTTCCTTGTGATTGTGGGTATCAATGGAAATCAATCGATATTTATTTCATGTAATACGTAAATCACCCCATGACACCTTTCTGTTGACGTCAATATATTGATATTATATTACTTAAGGTACATTTTGGGTTGGCGATTAATACGTCTGAAATTTAATGGCATGTATCATTAATACCTAACGGCTGTATATTTTTGTTAGATTGATTTAATTGATTATGTACCGGAACCCTTTAAATCTATTAGTAGATTAAAATTGAATAATGAAATAATTAGGTCCTTTTGTAGTGTATATGACTTGTGTAACAACCTCAGTAACGCGTTCCCATTATTCAAGTTTTGCCTTTTCATTGTCCTTCCCATTAATGAAGACGGCGCTTCAATAGCGCGGATCATTTTGAAACTGTTCTGAGAAAAAGTCGTAGATATTTTACATTAGAACTTTCTCCAAGATCAACCAGTCTATTAGAATATTGCAACTATCTTAAATTTTGAATTTTAATTTTTTTTTAATTTTGTTCTCACTAACTTTCAACTTTTCATTCAGCGCATTTAGTTCATTCGCTACTAGTTTTTTCGTGGAATATTGATGGATAAATGATGTAACTTGCAGTAATTTTGACAGTTTTTCATGAAATGATTATTTGTAGTTCAGCTACAAGTAGTACTAGGTGAACTCGACCGTCACCCAACAAACTGACCATCGGATTGATGACTGTTGTTTTATTAGTTCAGAAGGGTTATCCGATAGCCTGAACTACACCGCCATTTTAAAGCATATTATCCTTATAATGTGGTTTTTTGTCTTAATTCCACATTCTATGTCATTACTATTTAATATGTATCCAAATTTATATCTTACAAACTGTGACAAGTAAGTTAAATATGTGGCACAAGGAAACGATGTTTTATGTACGTATCTCAGATATGGTTTTATAAATTCAACAAAAATTCTTCCTGGCCCGGTCGAGGCAAATGATTTTTACTTTCCAAAATTGTGGCATTGTAATGTACATTTAGCTGATGATTCCTTTAAAAGTTACTGTCACGGCATCTTCCGCAGTTTCTAGGAATTTGTTTTTATAAGTGTTGATAAAATACGCTTGAGTCTATATTTCCTTAAAACGTAAAAAAATTGGTGTGGGCACACCCTACACTCACAGTAAAACTTAATTGACGGAAATTTAGATGTGATGCCGCTTTTGATCTGAAGAAAATCGAATGGACGCCTGTTTTCGCTCAGTAACCATATTTCTTTAGAACGTTACGAGTAATTTCCTCCATTCATATTTTCGGATTTGATGTTGTTGGGTGAAAAGTGGATTGTTTATTTTTGATGGAGGACGTGAGGGGCTGGTAGCCGGACTTCGGAGCCGGTAGGGCGTCTGTAAACTCACAAACACAGGCACAACAAAAGTCACCCATATTGGTCCGGACTGAAGCCCTTCCTACGTCGAGGGAATCCTGCGGAAGGCTCCCTTGCGGCCGCACTAAAAGCAGAGTCGACGGGTGGGCCGACACTATCTTGCAGACGGACGTCCATCACATCATGACCGCTAAAAATTGCCTCCTTCCCGCCACCCGACGCCCGAAATTCGGTAAAAGGACCCGGAATGCGCCTCTCCGCAGTCTCTCCGCGGCCATAACTCGCAGGCTTGACCGTCATGCGGAAGGATGGAGAGAGGGAAGGGGAGAGGCGGAGAGACAGGAGAGAAGTGAGAATGGCGTTGGAGAGAGCTGATGCCCCTTATTCTTATGTCGGTAGGACAGCCCTTAGGGCATCAGTAAGAGCCATGAGCGGCAGACGTCCTCACACGCATGCAGACACCCTTCCCACGAACACTCCGATGACTAACTCTGATTCTCAGCTCTCTGTCCCTTTTTAACTTTTTCATACGGTACGCGTAAAATAGCTTTTGCTTTCGGAAATCTGTATCTTCACGTCTACCTGAATTCCCATTCAATGATTGGCTATCTACAAATCTTTTTTTTTTCCTCTTCTCTGCGAATTCCCTTATTACTTGATAGCTCTCGTAAAATCCTCATTCTTTTGTATTCATTATCGCTCTTTAAGTAATTGCTTTTTGGTTTTGCACCTATTTTGCTTATTTTGTTTCTTATAAAATCAGTGAGGTCTTACAAAAACTGACTCTCCAGGCATATTCAACCAAGTCAGTTATTCTTTTTCGTGTACTGTTTTATTTTGATTTTTCTTTCTATACTATTCAATATACGTCGTGGCTTCTCATCTATTATTTCCAGTTGGTTGTGAGAATCCACCTCCTATGCCAAACTTCAACGGAATTCAGTATTTAGGCTTTTTTTTTCTTGTCATTGATTATTAGACTGGAACATTACAAAAGAAAATATTCTGCTACTTGTTTCCAGATTGTGACTCCGTCTAATTTCAACACAGTTACATATATCTCTCATTTCAGAAATTCTTAGATTTAAATGCTTTACACTTGAAATGAATTCAGCTCCTTTCATCAAGCAATTCCTAATTGTTTCTAATTTAGGACTGTCCGCCGCCATCCATTTCCTATGGGTATGTACTGTTCGTGGTAATGTTTTATTGTGCAACTCTTAGTAGCGTATGTAACTCCGTTAATTAGAATTAACAAACATTTCTAATTTCACAAGTACTTGAGCATTTTCTGTATTAATTGCATACATTTTAATAATTCAGCGAAAAGAGATTTAATCAGTTATTTTCAGTGCTTATTTGAACGTATAAATTATATCGATTTATAGTTTTAAATTGACTGTCGCCATAACTTTCCCATCGGTTTATTTTCTGGTCAAATCTTACTTTGCAACTCTTGAGTAACGTATGTAATACTGTTATTTATCACTTGCAAAGAATACCTATGTATTCCACATGATCTTGAGTATCACCTGTATTCATTGCCCAAAATTATGTTGCTTCTCGTGTTTATACTTCATTTGGAAAACCAATCGTACAAGAGTAAAAATGGAATGTTGTGGGTCTCTTTAGGTTTTGAGTACTCAGAATATCTCCAAGTAAAATATATGGACACCTCGCGGAGTCCCAGTCGGGTACAAACACTTAAATTGGTTTACTTACAATAAAATCAATGTATTCATATTAAAGTGGTCAGAGGAAGTGACCACCATTAAAATGTATGCAGCTTTATGATAAATAACTATATATACTCGCAATATTATAAAATAAAGCTTTGACGGGAATGCATTAAACTTCAGGTACGACGCATTATAAACGTAGTATCCATGAATATTTGGTAAAAATCCTTGTATTTCTTAAATTTTGATTACCCTTTATAGTATGCCCTTCACGGAAGGCTATTCTATTTATTTCTAGCGATAAGTAAATTGAAACTTATTTTCCTTGTAATATTGAATTCTTTGATTCTTTTTAATTTTCATCACTGTTTCATTTGAACTCTTATCCTTCTTTTCCCTCCATTAATCTTATAGTATTTCGTTATCTTTAAGAATAAGCACAGCAATTATTTTTACTTTTTCATCCAGAGAAACTTTAATATAATTTTAATTGATTAAATATTTTACACTTATTTAATCCTAATTACCTTTTTTTTCAACTGTAACATGAAATAATGTTATTATCTTATAATTGACTTGTTTATGATTAATTTAGTACCGATTTCTTTTTTCTCACAATAACTTAATATCTTGCTATGTAGGCTCAGTTGGTGTGAGATTTTGTTGGACATATAGGTATGGTACACGTACGATAGATTAATGTGGCAAGGGAAAAATATACAATTTAATCTTAAGTGGTGGAGGATATTAGACAAATAAAAGCGTCGGTGCCGCTTTCAGTGCGATGAGCAATTCATATCTTTAGGAGGAAAAATGCAGATTATATTGCATATAAATTTCCAATTTAGATCGCACTTAAAGGCATATGGCCAATGAAACATTTTTCCCGGGTGAATCCTTATTGACCTGACATTATTTTAAACTCAACTCTGCAGTCTTTGAGGAAAAACCAATCCCACTTGAAAGTCCAGTCGAATGCAAAATGTGTACAATTGTAGCTTGTCGGTTTCGAGCGATGAAAAAAAAAACATGAAGGTTTTTCATATCTTATTTCCCACCGTGCTGCAAATATCAGTTTTCAAAAGTTTCCACTGTCATTCTGAGAATGAGAGAGGCGGGTATTGCGTCTGTGCGTCTTTTGATCTCTCCCCACGTTTTAATCCACATCCCATCCTCCTTTTTGATCCAAGAGACCTCAATTTCCTTCTCGCTTCTTTGCTTGCGCTCGGTCTCAACCAGACTTATTTTCTCCCAGTTTTTCATCCAACCAGTAATGGACCAGATTGAAACACGCTTCGTCGAACCGGTAAAAATTATGATACCGACAAGAGGAAGGAAAACCCCGAAAACGAATGGCAGAACGAGATATTTTATCCGGATGTTGATACTGAAAGCAATAAAGTAAGAAGGCCATTCTCCACGGTATTTGAGCTAGACGAAGGCTTTTTTCCTTTTGACGATTCTGGCAAAGAATCTTCAGCAAGGTAAGCAAGTTTTATTCATGACATAGACTCCTTCTTCTGTTTTCCAAGGGCTTTAGTGGCCAGGCGAGTATCGTTGCCAATCAGAGAAAATCATGGAGTGACTCTGCGTAAGAAACATGACTTCCGCCAAAGTCGTTCCGTATATGATGAGCTAGAAAGGAGGCATTTTGCTCTATACTGTTTGTTTTTCTATTCGGGTGCCTTTATTGTTTCTTATTGTGTGTGGTTGCCATTGAAGTACTCCTGGAAATAATTTCCAGAGTTGCAAAAATTATACGCAATTAAAGCAACATTCTAATTCCAAATTTTTGACTTGAAGTTAACGCTGATTAATTCCTTTGACGAACATTGTCTTTTATACACGGCTTTCATATAAAAAATAATGTTTTTTCTGAGGAAAATATTACAAGTTAAGGCTAATTAGAGGAAGGATGACTCACGGAACGAAGTTCCCGCAAAATATGGTAAAAAGAAGAGATGGATGACTGTAAATATATAATTAGTTTCAAAAAGGTAACTGCCGCAGTAGCAGATTAATGGTGATTGCGAGCAACGGTAATGTGGTGATAGGGGAGAGTGAAAGAGGTAAAATGGATGCATGAAACGACTTAGCCGAAAGTTCAGGTAATTTGGAGGGAAGAATGAAGTCTATGAGATTTACTGAAAAAATAAGGAAATAAACTCATAGTACATGGTTTAAGGCACGTTTTAATTCTTACGACAACTTTAGGAAACTAGTGAAGGCAAGAAATAACTGACGAAGCCCCAGGAGAAGATGGATAAATCAGAAATCGTCTGTTGTTAAAATTAAAAATATGAGCGCAGTAAGTGGCTATTGGAAAGGATCTTTGAGCGTGACAAATTTCACACTTTGTTGATACTTAAAAGCTTATGAAAGTATAAAATGATATAAATACGGTTGTTCAAAACGATCTTTTACCATGTAATAAAGTTGCTAGCACAGCGTAAAAACCTACTTCCGTGAAAAGCGACGCTTTTTCTCAAACGAAATAACTAACCAGTTAATGAAGTTATAGGAATTACGAAATTAATCACTAGATAGATCACAAATGGTTATAATTGCATGGATTAAGACGAGTCCTGGCTACACTGATAGCCAGTCAGTACCGATCGTTGAGCAGATGTGAAAAAGGATTCCACCCATCGTCATCCCTTCGCCCATCTTTTTGCCGAAGATCACAAAAGTAAAATATAAGACTCCCTGTTTGACAGACATCATTTTTTGCATCGAAATATTTATCTATTACTAAAATTTTCTTTATTTCAGTGCTACCTAATGCTCTGCAAATCTCCACAGGGTTATCTCCATCCCATTCATGGAAATCCTGTAAAAGGGAGATAAAATATAAACATTTCGGATTATGGTTTCCCACTAAATGTAAAGACCCTATCATTGGTCGTGCAAGATATTGAAAATTTAATATTTGATCAAAGGAATGATCGAATGATTGCCTGCCTTTCCCAAAACCTTTTTTTTTTGCTAATGCCTGTTTCTCCAAAGGGCTCATTTTCCTTCATTTCTCCCTCCTCTCTCTCTCTCTCTGTTTCCCTCTCTTTGCCAGCATAATCCTTAAAATATATCCCCACACCCTGTTTTGCCTTTTTTTTACGGTTATTTTTCCCGAAATCGTATCCCTAAAAGTATAAAAAAATCCTTCCCAATCTTAGCTCCTCCTGGCTCTCAGTCTTCAGTTGGATAGTCTGCCTTATCTCTTTACGTTCCCTTCCTTGTTTTCTTACGCTCCATCTTTCATTCCTATTCTTCTCCTTATGCATCACTCCCGCCCATACTTCACCCCTCTGCCTACCTCTCACCTTGGCTCCACAATGGCGAATAGGTCACCATGGCAACCTTTATGTCATTTTTCGCCGTCATTGTTGCCGGGTTGTCGAGGGATTCTTTATCGAATTTCACTCAGGCATACAGACAGAGCGTTAAGAAAGTCATGATAAAAACTTTTTAAGGTAAAGTTTTATGCATTTTTTCTTTCATTGTAATATGTCCGACATCCCTTAATTTCTGAGCTATTAAAGCAAAAATTGAATAAAAAATAATTGTTTATTTCCAAGTGCTTATTTTTCCATTAATATAATGATTAAATGTTTTTATATTTTTATGTTCATAAGGTCATTAAGCACCACCAGTTAATTATCGCCTTTTCTTGTGTTCCGAATGTTTTCTAAATGGAAAGTTTTGGATCTATAATCAATTTTATATCATAAATTTTTGTATTTCATATAATTAAAAAGGAATCATTTAGAAAATCGGTAAAGTATTAATTACTTATCATTTCCATTGATACCAGTATTGTCGCTGTGGTTAGAATAATGAAAAAAAAATCTGTCCTTGACTTTAGTACATTTTTACTCCATCTAGTCAAAACTAGATGATTTGTGGACATTTTTAGACTCAGATGTATGTTAACAGTAGTAATGAAATAAATTTAATATTAACTATGAATAAATGTAAACAGAGAATAGGATATATAGTTTAAAGTGTTAAGCTTTTCGGAAAAATATTAAAATATGTGACATCATCTTTAATGCTATACAATTAAAAGGTTGGAGAGAAATTACCCAAGCTTTTATTCTATCAACAGTCCATTGAATTGCTATCCAACGAATGTACTTAGTGGCTTTAAAGTACCAATGACAACGTCAGAGCAATCACGCTGAATATACCTCTATCCCCTCCCACGCCATCTCTTACTCTCTCACTCCTTTTTATTCACCAGACACTTTTCTCCTGTTGACGAAAGCAGATGATTTCCGCCGAAACCATTTACGATGGGTTTAGTTTTAAAGATAAATTTTTGGTACTCTACCGTTTAAGGTAGATTTTCATGAAAGCCAGCTTTACAACGGTACAAGGATACTTCGGCCTTAAAACAAAACACGTTATATTCGGTGCCACAATAAGCCCCTAATGAATTCCTTATATTTCCTTCCTTTATTCATTCTGTCCAACCTTATAACCACTTCCTGGCTATCCTAATATTCTACCCTCATATCTGTGTTCATGACGCAACCACCTTATAGAGCGTCTCCTCTACCTCTTCTATGCCTAGCATTTCGTTCCTTTTCATGTTTGTCAATTTCACCTCTTCCATTCTCCTCTACACCCACACTTCAGAAACCTCTAATTCTTAAAGCTTTATCATCTTGAATCGAAGGTTTTTTTTTACATCGAACAAAACCATGCTCTAATTAAAATTTTTCACTGATCTATTTTCACATTCCTTACTTCACGCTATTGTCATCAACTCCCGCCTCATAAAATATATTTTTTAACTAATACAATTTTTCTTCATAATGTCCCTACTTCATTGACCATTTTGGTCCAAAACCACTTTCGAAATTCGTAAACTCTTTTAATAGGGAGAAAAACTATATCTCCTGGTTTTGTTTACGTCTTTCTATTCTAATATTATAACGAAGCTTTTTTCTTCTCGAAAACCGCATAACCTCTGTTTTTTACGTGAGATGAAGCATTGATCTTCTAGTTAAATACATCCCTAATAAATACGACGAATTAGTTTATAAATATCTTTCTCCCATGTTTTCCTAAGCACTTCTAAGTATTTCCGCGGGAAAGTTGTTTGCCCTCACGGCCTTATTTGATTTCAATTCCCTTAATGCTCTTATCTATATCGCTTCGTATACTTAGACTTAAGTTATGCTCCACTGCCTTATAATATCATTCAATGTATAAGCTTTGTTACGTATTATCTTTATCATATATGTAGTTCCTCTTAGAGATTTTTCACATCTCTCTAAAATCTTCCCAGTATCCATTTGATACTTTATATTAATTATCTTTCACTTCATAATCTTGTTTAATATTTATACATGCCATGGAAATAGTGAAATGAGCTTGCCCCCATATATAATAAATTCTCATTTTCAATCATGTTAAGGCTGAGTTCGAGTAAAGATAAACCCTTAGCAATGAGATAAGCTCTTAAGTGGATACTTGTATAATCAATGTTAACCTTTTCTCTCTATCTCGGATACTTCAAAAAACCTTAAGGTTTTCTTCTTTCATGCCACTCCATGTACAAAATCCAGTAACTTCCCCTGATGCTAAATTAAATTTATATCGTTGTTTTCATTAATTCTGTTTCGGATCTATTAAGAAGTTCCATCCATATAAAATTCTTCAATTACCTCTTTCCAATATTTCCTCCTGTGTACTCGTAGAGTCTTTGTTATCAATTACCCGTACGAAAACACTACATTACTAATTCTTCACTTATTCATTTCATCCCGCCCACTTGCATTTATTATTTGAGCAGTATCATGGCTCGCATATCATAGCCACTTGGTTAACTGTCACAAGTGACAGCAAACTACTGTGTCATACTCCTGAACTTCGATCCTTCCAAGTTCTCCATATTCTTGTTCGCTAAACTTGTTCTGTCTGATACATCAACAGGTTTCAAATAATTCGCGAGAAAAAATTCATTAAACTTTTTTGATTATTTTAACGTTTTTTATTCCTTCCACCCCTTTGATACATTTCAATACATCTAATATTGTAATAGGGTTGAACAAAATTACACTACTCTGTCAATTATTCTACATTAAATGATGCAAACAATGTATTTTTCCACTGTTCTTATCAAATACATGTGCCAGTATTGAAATACATTCAGTTCTTCATTAAATGAACATGAACTTCCACAAAGTTGAACCAGAGACCATCGTATCCATTATTCTATGTAGACTACAGCTTGATGACGTATGGAACTTGTAGTAAGCAGCTATACGTTTGCTATAAATTTTATTCACGAGACCGTATCACGCCCGGGTCTACATCGCGACTAGTCACCGATGTTTTCAAACCGTGATTTAGATAGTCCGGCCAGTTGTAGGCAAAGTGAGTCGCGGTAATCGGCCGCAGGATAAGGGCGTGACCTGACGGAGCGGGGGCTTAATTGCTATCCCGCCCTATCGCACGTTAATATCGCCCACCCACCCACCCACTTTTTGAGCCTGTGAATGTCTGTGTATAAGCACCCCTGCCCTCTTGAACCCGGGCAAGGACTCCCTGGACACTGAGGAACAAAAGAAGACTCCCCACTGGGCGCAATCTTCTTCTTTTGAGATGAATTACCGCGGGGAAGGTTTGTCTTGGGGGGTTGGGGGAAGTCAGGGCATGTAACGGCGGGCTGCGACTCGGAGTGGCTCGCTAGCTTTCTCTCTTTTACACTCTCCTGTTGGGTGTTCGCCTCTCATTCCACATGTTTTGCCTCAGCCCTCTCCATCCCACCTCACTCCCCGCCAAGATATACTTCGTCGCATACACTCATACGCTCGTCAAATTAAGCATCCATCTAATCTATCCAGTAATCCCAGTTTATTTTAATATTTATGAATAGGTGTTAAGGAATATATTTGGTCCTTGGATATTCCACTGTCTTCTTTGGAAAAAAAAAATTATTTCTTTCTCTGATATCAATTTTAAAATTAGGTCGCTTTTTTAATTTACTTCAATCTACATTTGAAATGTATCCTTTTTGCTGGGCACATTGGACGCATATCCCTATATTTGCACATTTACGTATTTTAGGGGTCCCCTAGGTAGATGAGATTTTAAGTTTTAGCTCGAGCTCACCGTGGAGTGTTGTTGAAAGCTAACAATGTAAAATAAACCATTGCCAATACTCTTCTGTCTGTAAATGATCCTGGGTGAAATTATTGATATGAAATTTTACTAAGGAAAAAACTATTTTCTAAAAATCTTCGTACTTAGTTAAATAGGCACATGTTCAATATTTTCTACGCCTTAATTATTTTTTCCACTGCGTCAATACTTAAATACACCCGTATTTCTCTTGACGATATGGCAGAATATCTTGCCCGCATAACCCCTTGGTATGTCCTGTGTTTGAACCGAGCGAATCTTTGTTAAAACCCGCGTTTGATATGCAGCTATTATTCTACTCATCGTGGTAGCAAGATCGTCAAGGGAAAAATACTTTAATATTTTTGCTCGCCAAATACGTAGCCAAATAATAATGGTTTGCATGCAAAATGGCAGTGTTGTTGAGTTTATCTTTTCGTAATAAATTAAAGGAACTACATCAATCACCAGCCGCGAATATCGATTAGGGATCGATATTAGACTGAAGAAGATTTGAGATGGCAGTGATTCAGATACCGATAGTAGAGGTACAGATACCGGTATAAGTTCGGAACATGGACAAAATTATTTGATAATTGAGAAATACCACGAAAATATGTTAGATATGACAGTGTAAGGAATAAGATTTTTCGAGTGGAATATATTTTTCGCCACTCCTGCACAAGGGAAAAGGCGATAGAAAGATGAAGTTCGTATTTTAGAAAAGCAAAGAAGTGCGCTTAGGTGGTATATTAGTGAATCGAGGATGCGTGCTCTTTTGATTTTCAAATTCGTACAGCACAACACCACGCGTCTCCGGTATTGTTGAGTCTCCTATTCCGACTAAATAGCAGACTTTCGCCACTTCGACCGTTTCTGGCCATCGATCACAATTCAAGTGGGTGAGTGTGGAGCAGCAGCTGGCTCAGTTGGAACGACGCACGGTAGAGAGAGTGGCGCTGGGACATTGGCGAGTGTAACTCGGGTTTTGTTCCTTTTCTTTCTTCTCCCCCTGCCCTTCCGCTCGGCCTCGGGTCTGATATTTCATGTGGCGTGTGCCTTTTCCGCTGACCCCTGGCGTAGACCACCGCCTGCGACGGCACGTTGGTCCAGTCCGTAACTAATGGTGACATATACGCAGATGAATGTTCCATGAGACCGAGTATAGTGTACCGTTGTCGGTTTATCGCTGACAGTCGAGGAAAACATATCCTTTAAAGTGTAAATATGAAAAAAGTTATTTATTTCGATCTTACTACAAATTATTTGAGCCTCATTTAAATATTTTTACTTAAAATATTAGGGGTATACTTTAGGGCATGCCATTTCATTTATAGGTAAAACATTGATACCCTATTTTCATTGTTTATTAGGGAACTATTCATTATTTCTTGGATTTTTAAAAGCTATCTGCACAATTTATCGTCTTTGATGTTACATACCAACTGTATAGTAAAAATTTTAGTCGTTTCAAAAGAAAATATTCCTTTTTCAAAAATTCATTTAATTTATGGCATCCTGCCCTTAGGTGATGGATGTATTTGGAATTATAAAGAAGCAACTGTGGATTGCATAAATTCCAGGAACAAATATATACTGTTGTCGCTGACGCTTGAGATTACTCATCTATTTGTATCGACCGCTAATATAATAAATTTATTTAGAAGTGTAGGAATTGGTTTCATGCTCTTTCCCTTCCAATGATCCTCGAAAAGAAACACAGCATTTGTTATTTGTTTTTCCATTGCTGTTTTCGAGTGCTAATAACAACGTTAAACATCGGGTTAACGAGTATTTCCTCTTTTTTGTCCAAATTTTTCTTTATATGAAGCCGAGTTTCTGGTCGTCTCAGCACCCGACACCTCTAAAGAACTATAGAGCATCAGTTGCAATGTGACAATTTAACCCAGCAGTAAAAGGATTTAGCTCAATAAACGTGGCCTAGAAATAAGTGTACAAGCTGCAGCACTGACCTTAAGTCGAATTGTCAAAAAAGGAAGATTGATACCTAAATCATTATGGCCCACTCGACGCCCTTAATGGCGGGCGATACTGTCCAGCGGCACGCAAAGGCTGAGAAGATTCAACTAAGCCGAGGGAAGGGGGAAAGGCGATCGATTCACTGTGAAGAGAAGGTGGTAAAGAGTACTCCGAATGCATGCTTCCTTTCAAAGAAACCACTTTCGAAACTGCTTCTGCTTCATTAAACAGTCGTCCACTGAAGTCTCGACGAAGAAGGATTGGATGTATGACTCCGCGAGGCCATGACCTATGCAATGAGCTGACTGTAATGGGATGCCTTATGAGAGAACCTGGATTGATAGGTATTTAACGTGGTCGAAGTTCATGGATATCCTAACATAAAAGGTAGGGAACAGTAATAATAGTTTTAGTTTTTCCCTCTAACTATATATTAAGATCTCATTAAATTTCAGAAATATGACCAACTAGTTTTGGGTTTCCAAAGACGTAGTTAAGGGATGTCAGAATTGAAAACGCCGATCGAGAGGAAAAATCAGATAAGAAATGTAATACTACTTTCAGTCAAATTTTTTGCCTCAAGAAATAAAATATGAACTGAAAAGCTATTTGATTTCGAGGAGAAACTACTTAAATACGATATTATTTTTCTACTGAAGGTAATTGAACGATTACTACCTTAGTTTAAACGTATTGCTAACTAAGCGTCAAGTTTAACCAGTCAACTTTAGGCCACAGTGGCAGAGAAGATAAATTACAGAATGTAACCCAATAACTCTCGATGGAGGAGTAAAGTGAGAATGTTAGTGTAAGAAATGTATTCCAAGTATCACAATACCAATTCGGAGTAACATTAAGCATTTTACCGTTCCATTTATTGCGCTTAGGAATTATTTTGGAAATGAATGGAATAGCAATAATGAAAAATGTTATCCTAAAACTCTGCACTGCTCTTGATGAAAATATCTCGCTTATTTTCATTGGCGAGTCTAGAAAACCATTAAGAAGGAAGGAGGAAAATTTTCACTCATGAAGAGAAATAATTTCGATATACCTGTATTATACCCGATGGTATCATCTACGTCGAAATTCATCTTATGTGAAAGAGGAATGCCAACTATTTTCCTTACACTGTTTATTTGGCATCACTAGTGTCAATAGGTTTACCAAAGTTAATATTTTGATCAAATGTTACCCCCAAGTAGTTAATTTATTTACTTGTTATCTCATGAAGGGAAATAATTTCGATATATTATACTCGATGGTATCATCCTTGGCTACGTCGAAATTCATCTTATGTGAAAGAGGAATGCCAAGTATTTTCCATACACTGTTTATTTGGCATAACTAGTGTCAATAGGTTTACCAAAGTTAATATTTAGATCAAATATTATCCCCAAGTAGTTAAATTTATTTACTTGTCATCGCAGAATTAAGTCGAGTAGGTATGATAGTCCCAGTCATTAGCACTAGTCAGTCGTTATGATATCTACAGTTGAGCACGAGTACAGGGCACTGACATCGTTCTAAAAAGTGCTTAATTAAAATCAACTTTATAGCGCACTGTCCCCATTTAATGAACCCACCTATCTGTATCCCCTCCTTTTTGAATACTTCCATCTGGTTCTCTTTATGGATCTGTTTTTTTATACTCATTGCATTGACACCTCAAGGGTTACTTCACCGTGTCTATGTTGAAAAACCACTGATGCCTTATTTTTTTTGAGTCATGGCTTGCCGGAGACGGGACAGTTTTGTCGAATAAATCACATCGTCAGTAAAAAGAGGAAAAAATAAATAGGTTAGGGGAAGGAGAGGAATTCCTACCGTCACCTCCGGAGTAGTCTTTTTGAATTTTGGTAGGGGAACGGAAAGCGGGAGTCTCGATTCCATGAATGTGGAAGGAGGGGGTTGAAGGCCGGGGGGGGGGTGGCGTGGGGCGTCGTGGCGAGGGGCGCAGAGGCGGACGGCGCCTGCCCTCGAGCGCGATGGGGAGGAAAGGAGCCGTCGGCGCCGGGATGACACGGTTGACTGGCCAAGGAATATTCTAATCCTCTGGCGACTGCCGCCACTGTCGTCCCTTCTGCTCCACCCTCGCTCCCTTTCCCGGGGTGACGGGGTCGTGGATTTCCCCTTTCGAAGATTTCCTTTTTCGTACGGTTGGAATGCGGGAAGGGGGTGGGGGGGTTAAATTGGAGAGGAGGAGACGCGTCCTTCACCCCCCCGCCTCCCACCTCACCTGTCACTGAGTTGACTGTGTTGTCCGCTTTAGGTAAACTGAGGGTAGGAAGGACGTGGCGGGACAGAAAATAGCCGTCACCAATTTCCTACCCCATCATCGGATGTTTTTTTTTTGTTTACCTCACGTGGAATTCACAGTGCCGTTCCTCTGAAGTGAACTGCTCAGTTTGCAAACCTTGATGTGCGCAGCCCATATTGACCCTGCATGCCATTGGTTATCTTTGAACCCATTGAATAGCTGAATGCCGTTCATCAATATCCAAATTAAATGTATATTATTTGGAATCCCTCTACCTCTACAGTATTTAGTCATTATATTTGATCTTATTATTTGTCTCGTGATCTCCCACCGCTTGAATGTTTCTATTAATTTCCCAACAAAGCCATCTTTGAGTTAAGTTTCTAGATTGAGTTTTTCTGATTTTACATTTTGTGTACCAAATTAAATTTCCCTCGCTTCGCTGATAAATGCATTTTTTTCGTGCCGTGTGTTTATTTGCTCTTGAAAAGCCACGCATATATAGCTGATGGCTTTGAAAACACTTATTTTTCTACTGCTCTGTTTTTTCAGTGACAAATTTCACATTTAGTGGCACATTCCATACAAATGTTCTTACATAATCCTCTCTTGTTTGTATCAATCTATATGGTTCCAGAAACGAGGAGACATCTGTATCTTAATCTGGGTTTTTATGTAATCTTTACCAGAATTTAGGAGAGTTTAAAAAAACCATGTGCTCCCATATTTAACTTGATCTGCGATGGTAGAGCTCATATTGAACTGGGTGAAACTCTGTGCGAAACTCAAAAGTCATTGTAGCAATGCCATGCGCCCTACTTCGCGGGAAGCCAAGGAATAACCCCGGATATTGAACTCAAACCCTACCGTCACTTCGGGAAAGCTCTATCACGCCTAATTTATGAATAAAATTTATCGAATATGATCGCAGTTTATTTTATGAGTTTACGTTCTAATTTTTAATTACGGTGCAGTGAATTTTTTTCTTATAGTTGCAAATTTATCACTCCTTATTCGCTATTCAATTCAATTTACTTCTATTAATGTTACCCTTATTTCATGACTCTAATATAATTTCGTATGCATAGCTTTCAGCTATGGTTGTGTGAGGGATTACTGATTTGGTTTCTCTTTCTCTAGCCCGACAGTACTATTCATAAAATGCATTCTGTCTGTATCCTGGTAGATTATATACAATTGTTTCTTTATGTTATATGCTTATTTATGTCATTATGTGATTGATAAAGGAAGTTCAAAAAGTCATGGCAAATTAAATGCTATTTTTTTCAAAAAATCGACAAGGTTGAATGATTGAATATGTACCAAGTATGTCAGTAAATGTGTTCTCGTGTTAATGAATTTGTTCTTTCTTTTTCAGGTAAGTTTTGGACCTCCCTGATCGTACGGGAATTAGTGTAAGTGTTTCGCATTATTATATATAAATCGATTTGAGCTTACATTTCTTTAACCTTTAGGTAAAATATATATTCATCGGAGAATCAAATAAAATTCTATTTAGTTCTGCACGTTCAACGAAAATGTTTTTGGATTCTCAGGAATATAAATACCTCTTCGTCGTTTACATGGTACTTGTTATGAAAACTCACCGATGATACCTTTTTAAGGTTGAAGAATAATCAGTAGTTCTGTGCATTATCTTTTGAATTGATGTGCCTAATTATACTAAACGGTCTGAAATTTTCCATCATTGGTTACTAAAGGAAATATTTTCGCTCCTGGTAATGGCTTCAAAGAATTTTTTGCCTTGGAGAATTTTTCTTCCTTTTCCCGATACTTGCCCGTTTCTGCTTTCCACTCTCTTTTGGATCTCTCCCTCTCCAACCCCTCCCACCCCCCTTTACCCTGCCTCCTCCCTCCCCCCTCCTGCACTCGCCGGAAGGATGGGAGTGGAAAAAATATGAAAATTCCCGGGAAAGTTCCTTCCGCAGTTCCTCCCTCTGCTTTTTATCATCGCGAAATAAAAGAGAACTTCCCCGGTGACTTACTCAGTCTGAACACGCTACAACAACGTTCAACGTTTTGCCCAGTTTTTAAAAGAAGTGGAATTCCCAAACTCTGTTGGGTTTCCCGGGAGAGTTCTGGTTCCATCTTCTCCCACTCTCCCGCTTCCTCCTCACCACCCACCCGCGTCCTCCTCGCCGAAAGTTTTCGTCCGTTCTCGGCCACTTCTCTAATGCCGCCAAACAGCTAAATTAGGAACTGCATCGAAAGTGAGGTATTCCCTTAGTCGCAGGACTCCGTTTCCGGCTCTCGAATCCAGCATTTCTATTACCCTACTCCCCTACCGTCGAAAATTGCCATATTTATCAAGTTCCCCATTCTCAAAGAAAGACTAATGATTTTAATCTTGAAAGGATATGTTTTTATATTTCGTTGATTATGAGGTCATTTAGGGTAAAATAATTATATTACTCATTTAAATTTTTTGTTTATTTTACCAGATTAATTACGTTTCTCTTCATGTTAAATTAAATCCCATGATCATCAGCAGGCCAATCTGCTATTCATTTTTTTCTGCTCTTTAATCGAAAATCCAACCGTCATAACGTAACTTTTCTTTGATGCTCTTTATTTGCTTGTATTTTTATATACTAGTTAATTGGTTTATATTTTTCTCTATATGCTGTTATGAAGCCCAACGCTAGAATTTCTCTCCCACCGATGTCATTATCACGTTTCAATGTCCTACACTGTATTAGTTTTGTATTCACTATTATTTTAAAATTTCCCAGTAGTCCGCGCGCTCATTTCTTCCCTTTTTAAATACTTCGAATAAATTAAATTGCCTAGATTTAGCGAAAGCAAACAATTGAAATGGAACATTGTAAATATAGGTTGTGAATTTAAAAAGTGCTATTTTCTTCATGGAAGTTATTCTCATTTTTTAAACATCGTAATTAGCCCAAGACATGCTAATGTTTTTCTTGATTTATAAATATGATCACACTTATATCCATATGCTAATCATGTGGTATGCGTTTAATATACCGATATTATCTTGAAAATATTACTCGAGTTTTTAAGCGGTTATAAGGCCGTGATTTCTGCAATTTCTTTAAGCCGAAGTTTAAATTTGTGCTAATATTAATACAATATTGAATGTCAAGTAGGCAGAAAACATCATTTTTTTTTAATGACGTATTTGGATGAACCGTCGTACAATAAATTTCTTGAAGAAACAATATAGTGTCAAAGACCTTCATTTCAAAATAGGTAGAAAATATACCTGAACTTGGAAAAATGCATCCCTTCTTTCTGACATAAGCCATAAATCATAATTAGCCTTATGTTTCGGAATGTACTATTCGTTTACCGCTGTGTGGTTGCAAATAATTTTTATTTACTATTTTCATGTCATAGAGGCACGAGTAAAATAAAATGAAGGAATATCACTGAGCTTATTTAGCCATTTGTAACCCTCTTTGTATTTATCCATAAATTTTACTCAGCGAATACAATATCCAGTGGAAATTATCTATGAAGGTCGCCTGTATTAAAGTAGAATAAACCCTGAATGATGCATAATTGCGTGGTTATAATGCAGTGAGAATAGTGTAAGTTTGTATTAGTCTATGTCAAAATATTACAATGCCCAAGGAAAATGTTAATATTTTGTTTGTACTGAAAAATATAGGAATCGAAATTCCTTAAAAAAGATAATTTTTAAATTAACAAATGATTTTTCGCAATGTATGAATAATTTAAATATGTAACTAGTTAATTGAGGAATTCAATATTAAAGTACGATGGCAGAAGTGAACTTCGAGAAGGAATCGTCGAAGAGGAAGTGAAACAAAGGACGAGTTGGATGAGTTTGAAGAAAGGACATATTTAGGTGTCATACATAATGCTGGAACTTTGATTAATTAGTTGATGATAGGAAAAGATCTATTTCTGAAAGAGTGAAGTAAATATAATGCGTGAAAGAGGAATGCCAGGACTATATTAACAAATGATTATTGGGCATTGTGTTAAAGGCATGTTCCCTCTTTACCAAATAAAGAATGTTATAGAAGGAAAATAGCAATACTGGAGTACCATTGAAAAGGAGTAGAGCCTGAATGAATGGAAGATTAATCACCGTGCCTCGTATCTTCTCTTTTGGACTTCAAAACAGTGGCGAAGAAACATTCGCTCCCTCGTGCAATCATCGCCTTTACTCGCCGTCGCCGAGAGAACTCGCTTCGCAAGAAATGCCCGAGAGGTGCATCTCCACGACGTCTTGCTTGCGATTGGCTCGTAACACAAGAGTCGTCTGCTAAGCCCCCTTTCTCCCTCTCTCTCTCTCATCGGTAGAGAGGAAGACAAGAAAGGAGAAGTCTTCTTTTCCGGCGGGGAGACACGCAGGGGGGGAGGGAGCGGGACGAGGGGTGCTGAAAGGGAAAAGGGGGAAAAAGAGGGAGGAGAAAGGAGATCGCTGTACACAAGTGGAGCAATCGATACTGCCTCTGCAGGAGTGTTTTAACATTCCCCTCCTTTCGTTGTGTGTGTGGAGACGTGTGTTTGTGTCTGTGTGTGTGGGCGCGCGGGCGGGAGGGTGTGCATGTACATTGCCGTGAGAAGAATCATAAGGGCGGCCGACTGCACTTCAGGCTGGGGCTGGCAGTGGGGATGGAATAATTAAAATACGGGATTGAAATGGAAAGCCTGCAGGGGATGTGTGGGCTGGGAGATGTTGGGATGGTCGGCGGGGTAGGTGAGCGGAGAGGGGAAGAGGTGGGCCGTAGGAGGAGGGAGACGGGCCGAAGGGAACAATGGAAAAGTGGGGAATCGGGTGAGGAGAGACAAAAGAGGCCGATATGGTGAACGTGTAAGACAGGTTGAGACTCGGCTGGCACACTTTCGCGTGGAGCACTAACGCAGTGCGCGGCAATTATTTTGGTCACATCAACGACGGAAGATAATCTTTACGGAAGGCGTAGCTCAGTGGAATTATAATTGTCTCGGCATTCACGACGACGGATGAGAACATCTTCCGTTTAAAAACTGTGCGACATCCAAGAAATTGAAGGTCTCCTAGCGAGGAAATGTGGTACTAGCATAATGTAGTGTATAGGTAAAGCGCCATAAGTAGGTTCTCGTGGCGCTTAAAATTTCTGCTAATGTCTTCTTAAGTAATTTTAATTTGGCGCCCCCGCGGGGAATTAAAAAAAATCCGCGGTTAATTCATTTAATGGTTACTACCTGCTCTAACTTTTCGGGGGTAAAAATTTTTCACCTGTCTTTCCAGGGAAATGTAAACACTTCACTCGATCTCCATGTTGATATGGCAGTTTTATGTTGAGAGAAATTATACAATCATAACGAATTGATTTTGCGGTAACAACATTGGCCGTAGTGGCAGTTGATCTACAATGACGATTTGTTGAGACTAATTGCTTCTGCTGATGTGGCTTAGGCTTTGTTTGATAAATTATTTACTGAAAATTCGCTTGGTTATATCAAGCTTAATAGTTTAGGCACACATTTGACAATCGCCATCAAATATAAATGTTCATATGTGGTATTCCGATGAGCTTTTAACACACATACCTGGACTTCTAGGGTTAACCATGAAAATAGAAGAGATATCAGGAGGCTGCGTAGTGGGAATACCTTATTTTATTTTCTTGAGTAATGAAATAATTCATGTTTTATAGACAGATACCTCATGCCTTGCAAATAAAAACAAAGCGGAAGCTTGTGTTTGCTTTTAATCTACAGGATTATAACAATCAAATAAGGGCTTTTGGTGGCTTTATGTACATGGTATGAAGCTGGATAACATTTCTAAGTAGACAAGCACACGGACTCACCTTTGATTCCTATGCCTTTTCACATGCCCAGCACAATTAATGAAATTTTCCCCTGCTGCCTTCTACCGCAAATTTACCGCTTCTTTTCTCTAAAATATCCTTTTTTTAATGACGTCATCTTGCAAGGGATTTAGAATGCAATAAAATTTTCAAAAAAAATAATTAAATTGGATCTAGAAAAACATTATGGCGGATTATATACACGAAGAAACTAGCAATCTAAACTCACTAGAATTTTTCTAACTGTTTCTTCCTTAATCCGTCTTTGTTCACGAACATTATTATTACCCTCAGTAGTACACAGCCTCGGGGTAGGTTTTCGAGGAACTCATTGTAGTGCGTATCATATATTTTTACGCCCCGACTTTCTAGACAAAAGTTAACCCTTTAAACTGTTACATTATTCAAGTATACATACATGTATTGCAACTCATTCCTTTGCTCTGCACACTTTATTTCTTCTTTCATTCCTTTAAATTTTACTCATCCTTTGCCTCTTTCCATAGGAAGCTCACTTACCCGTCATTCTTGCATATATTAGAATTGAACTTTACATTTTCTCTAAGAATCTCCGGTATTCATTTGTCCTTCCTCCTTTCATTTTTTCCAACAACTTTCTCTTCCCTAAACTTGACTAGCGGGTCGTTTGTTTTCCTTCCTCTCCATTTTTTTTAAATTTCTTCCTAACTTATTCTCAAAAGATTACACTCCACGCTTATAATTTTGCCAAAGCGATCAAGTTTCCAAACCATGCCAAAATACACTGCATATTAAATTTTCAGCAGTCTTTTTTTTACGTCTTTACAAAAATGCCAGTTATCAGCTCTCTTCTCTTTCTAAAAACGTGTCCGCATATTGCATTACCATAATTGTTCATAATTTGTCGTGGCAAATTCGTGGCAAATTCGTGGCAAGTTATGGACTGTGGTCAAAAACTATGTTCCGGGGCGTAGTGTAAATTTCAATGGGGTCGAGCACTACGTGAGAGATCGTCGAATTGGTTGGAAGAGTGAGGTAAGCTATGGAAGGAAATTGTGTAAGAGGCCTTAGGCGTGGAAAACTATGTCCGGCCGGCGCAGGACCGAGAAATTGGCTGGCCGTGCCCGGGGCTATCTAAGGGAGTAGCTGGAATTTCCCCCTTTGCTATGTCTTCACGATGTCCGACGGGCGCCTCATCCCTCTTCCTCCCTCCCGAGACCCGACAGGAAGTGGTCAGGTGGATTGTTGCGGTGACGCAAAAGAGCCTCCGGTCCCCATAAATGATGGCCTCCGTTTCCTTCTGGGTAGGAGTAAGGAAACAAATAGCGTGAAACAGAGAATACGGAGAAAGATTTAAATTTCACCATGAGACTAAAACGCTTCTTTTTACGTACCTAAAGCTGATCTTTGAGTTAAAGTAAGCGGGTGTCTCGGATGTTTTATTTGGAAAAAAGTTTGCTTATTATTCAAAACGAATCATGCCAGAGTAAAATATCTTTTATAAATGTTCTGTGCTTGTTTCACCTAAGTACGTAGTATGTTAATAATACTAGTATAATAATGGAAATAATTGTAAATTTTAAGAAGATTTTTTGCGTTGTACATACTCCCGCATGATACATGGCTTCTCAAAACATTTTCTCGCGTTAAGAACTCGTTTATAAGAATGAACCATGAAACCATTATTAATTATTAAAGAATAAAATACCATGTCTTAATATTTTCAACTAAACAAAATAAATATTGTAAATGATTCTTAAATATATATGCCATCATTTATTATTGTATTTAAAATCTGAGGAAAATATTTAAGGGAAACTGTTACAGTACCTTTTATTCGCTGAGCCAAGATAAGTGTATGTATTGAATATCTAAGAAAAATATGTAAGGGAAACTATTACGGTACCTTTTATTTGCTGAGCCAAGATATAAAGTTAACTGTCTTCTTAGCACAGAGGGAGTTGCCTGCAGTGTCGCACAGACCGACGTCCAATCAATAGACTCACCTTCCTTTTCCAATGCGGAATTTCAACCCGCAGGCTCAGGGTTTGCTGCCTGGAAGGTGAATCTTTGAACGCACCCTCGTAGTGTTTTCTCTAGCCAAGAATTGATAAGCAAAGTCGACTCTCTGATTTCTCCAGCGTTTCCTTTCACAGCAGTTCCTTGCTAAACTTTATGAAGTCTTCTAAACTTCATTAGTTTATCTCGCTTATCCAAACAAAAAGTTTCTTTCGGTGATTTCTCTTAAGACTACACATACGTTTCACCTATATTTTAGAAGGTTTATAGTTTGTTAAGCTACCTGCTCAGAGATTGATTCTTACGCCTAGCATACAGGGTTCGTCCGGAAAATAAGTGTACTGAGCTCAGGAAAAAAAATTTATTACACTTTTACATATCTTAAGCTAATATTCCTCAAAATAGGACCCTTGTGAGTCGATACACTTGTTCTAGCGGCGTTCCCATTCCTGGAACGCTCCCGCGAAGGCATCATCGGGAACCTCTCGAAGACACGTCGTCACGGCCTCTTTGACGGCGTCCCAAGTCCCGTATCGCGTTCCTTTCAAACTCCTCTTTATCTTCGGGAACAGAAAGAAGTCCGGTGGTGCCAAGTCCGGGCTGTAGGGCGGGTGCGGCAGCGTTGCCACGCCGTGCTTGGCCAAGAAGTCCGACACGACAAGCGCGGTGTGAGACGGCGCATTGTCGTGATGCAGCCGCCAGATGTTTTTGATCGCTGGCCGGACGCGGGCGACTCGTTTTCGAAGCCTGTCGAGCACTTGGGCGTAAAAGGCAGCATTTACAGTTTGTCGTTCAGGTACAAATTCGTAGTGGACGACTCCCCTTTTGTCAAAAAAGACAATGAGCATCGCCTTGATCCGAGATTTGCTCATGCGAGTTTTCTTTTGACGGGGTGATGATGGGGTGTGCCACTCCGCACTTTGTCTCTTCGACTCCGGGTCGCACTCAAAGATCCACGTCTCGTCACCCGAAACAACATTCTCTAAAAAATGTGGATCATTTTTGCAGTGATCCGCAAGTTGTGTCGCGATTTCCAAACGATTGAGTCTTTGATCATCACTGAGCACTTTCGGCACCAACTTTGCACAAATTTTTCGCATCTGTAATTGGTGCCTAATAATCTCGTGCACTATTGTTTTTGGCACATTACACTGCTCTGCTATCACCCGAACACTAAGACGACGATCAGAGTTCAGTACATCGCGAACTTTTCGCACATTTTCGTCGGTGAGTGTCGTTGATGGGCGTCCAGGCCGTGGTTCGTCGTCGACCTCTTCTCTGCCCTCCACGAACATCTTGTGCCACCGAAAGATCATGTTTCTGGACATGGCTGACTCCCCGTAAGCCTGGTTAATCATACCGACAGTTTCGGTAGACGATTTCCCAAGCTTTACCGCAAATTTGATGGAATAACGCTGCTCCAAAAACTTCGGCATCGCGTTCCGTGACGTGGGTCGAAGCGTGAAGGTTCACGTTAACAGAGCTCCTCACTACACCACAGCTCAGAGCCGACTGCCTTTTTCAGCGTCGCTTGCCAACATACCTCCCTCCAATCGCAGCCCTTCAGAGCGGTGCTGGGCGCGCCTGGAGCGGCGGGAAAAAATCAGTACACTTATTTTCCGGACGAACCCTGTACTTAAGTTATTTTTTCTCAAATCCATTCTTTATTTGCTTTGTTATTTTAGGAAATACGTTTAATTTTTATATAATTCAATATTTTTAAAACCTTTATATTCTTACCAGTATCATTATTTGGTGAAATGTTTTCATTTTTTCATCTGTAGTAATATTAACTTATGAGAACCTTTTTACCAAATTTTAAATATAAAAAAATTACTTGTGAGAACTTTCAGTGCCTTATATTCCTTTTTATTACTATTCTTGGTGTAAGAGGATGAAATGAGCCGTAGGTGTGGAATCCAAGTTTTAGTTTAAGAGAGAAATAATCTTGTTTTCCTTAAGCCTGTTTTCCTTTTCCGGTTTTTATAATTAATTAACTCTCAATAAAAATGATATGTTTTTGCAGAGATCGGTAAGTCCTCCAAGGTATAAAGCTTAAAATTGAGAGTAAATTCTGAAATACAGGTGGGTCATCGTTTTTACATAAGTTTCTGAGGATGCATTCTGACCCAACCAACGTTATATATCAGCATTGTTTTTGGTTGTTCATCGGTTTAGTTAGAATTTTTTATTAAAAGGTTTCTTACACTGCTCATTTCTAAGAAGATATATTTTCGTAGATGTCCCCATGTTAATTAAATCTGAGTGCAGTAATTGATTATTAAATGAATAAAAAATGAGATTGACTACGCTAAAATTTAGGTATAAAAACGTTTGGCATCATTTTATTCGCTCGGAATTAGAAAGCATGTAACCCTTGAATTTTGTTAGCTATTGATATTTTTATGTATCATACTGAAAGTTCAATTATGTTTCCATGCGAGATGAAAACTATGACAGGAGAAAGAAAATGAATATTGACAAAAGTAAATTATTCAAATGAGAACTAAATAGAGAAATACGTCTCATCAATACTTAGTTGTGAGTTGGATTGATGACAATGTTCTTGGACAGAAACTTAATTTTTTTACTGATATCACTTAAGTCTCTATTATACAACACACCATCTCCAACCACGTGAATATTGGAAACAGCAAGAACAGTACAAACTTGGGCAGTCTTGTATACCATTAGGCAGAAATCTCGATAAAAGTGCTTGAGGAATTAATAGAATAGTTATTTAAACGGTAAGAATCACGGTAGATATATTCCTATAATAAAATAATACTGAGTAAAATTGGATAATGTCATCTTTTTGAGTTGCCTTACATATTCCTTGCGCCAAGCACTCTACAGAAATAACCATCTGTCGTTGAAGTTGCAAATGTACTAATCTTCATTATTTTAATAGCTTTCGTTCATCCATCAACCTCTACTTTACTAATAAAGTTAAAAAAATAATAGGATGAATGAAAATTTGTTTCGCTTATTAGCTTGTATTTCTAGCAAACCGTAATGGTTAGTTACAACGCTTTGATTTTTCTTGCTTATAAATTTTACTTTTCCTTAAAAAAAGCGACGGGAACAACTCGGTAAAACAGGAGATTATTAAAACTTTTGCATCTTTATGGCTAATGAGGTTTTGGCCATTTTGTCGGAGGTATGTGTTTGATGACATAGTGGCTATTCAAACAGGTTTCGTCGGAATAAAAGCCCTGTTTCGGGGATTAAGGAGATCGTTCGCGGCAGGACAAAGGGAAAAAGGGGGATTTAATTCATTTTTAAACTCGTCGAATGGCATCGCGCCGAGCCCTCCCTAAGGGCTTAGCGCTCGGTAGAGTTTTCGTACGACATAACTATATCCGATTTGAATTCGCCGCTCTTTTGTTTAAAATTTTGGCGACTGTCCCCCTCTTCTTTTATTTTTCAGTGGTCATGGACAACGATCTAGATTCCCTTTCTCTTTGGATCTTCCTCGTTCCCTGCCTATATTGCTGAGGATTTAACGGAATGACTGCGAAGATGTTATCCGAGCAAGGGGTACTTGCCACCATCCTAACCAATATCCCTCCTTTGCCCTTGTCTTTTTCCAGTCCTCATTTTCTATTTTACACCGAATGCCTCCTTTCCTACGGAAAAGTTCTCCAAAACCCCTTTTCTCTACCGCTATCATCCGGGGTGATCTTCTATTCACGCCTTCTGATTATAAAAACTCACTTCCTTTCCTACGTTTTACCACCATCAAAACTCCTCCCCAAGTGAAGGTACGGAATACCTCGCCCTGGCCGTCTTTATCATTCCTTAAACCATTAAAGCTTGCCGCTAAACTTAATGCTTCGAGCCCCTTGTTAACCGACGGTGGCGGATTCGCAAGATATATCACCCTTACAATGTTTAATGTCGATTATTTTAAAATTTTTTGATATCAAAAGCAGTTCCGAGGGTCACTTAGCAATAAGTCGCGCTTTTCCCTCGTTTTATCAAGTGGAGCCATATTTTCTCGACACTACCTTTGCTTGCATTCTACGTATGATTGTGCATGCTGATGCGAAGACACCTGGCAGTGGATTCTGCCTCACTAAACATTCAAATACCCTTGTAGAAGTGTTATATTACCTATCCTCGTAACTTGCAAGCCCCCGCTAGGGTGTGTGGCAGGGGGTGATTACACAGCAGACTAATTTTAACTCGAAATACACTCCCCCCTAGCGTGGTCGGCAATCGCTATTCTGATTCCTTATCGTTCGTGGAAAATATGACTTCTTAGATGTACCTGTATTTGCTCTACACTTTATGTCTCTAATTTTATTTACGTGATCTCTCCTATCTTAGTAAGATGGGGCTAATAATACATTTTCAGTATCATCGCTAAAGAGAGCGTCCTATTTTTGCAAGAGATTTAATATGTAATTTAAACTTCGCTGCGTTAGTGCTTCCCAGCCTAGCTCCTGTAATAATGTTGATATATTAATCAGTTTTTCGTAACAATGTTTTACAAATTTAGCTCATCTACATCTGTACGCGATGAAATTCGACAATCGATCCAACTTCGTTATGATTCTAGCAGCATATTTTGAGTGAGCGGAACCTAACCAGCGAGAGATAGCATTACTCTTTAACCTTTGCTTCACATTTCCCCTACAATAATCTAATAAAACCTATTTTTTTTAGTTTTTCAACATATTTCCCTTAGATTTTTTTATTTAATGAATTTATCCTTATGGATATCTGGTGGATTATCAATCTCAACAGCTTTTCCGGTAGGTTTCCGTCTGTAAATCCCAAGGCTATTATTTCCTTGACTTTGCAAATGAACTTGCATGATTTGCAAACAGTATTGTCTCAGTTTTTGTCTTAAAGGACTCTCATTCCAAATTATGTTGTACATGTACAACGATTTGTTTCCCTTCATAGAAGAAAGCGGTCAACTTTCACTGCCTTATTCAACTCACTTATTGCCGTAGGCTGCGGCTATTTTGCCATTTTTTTGTTTATTCCATCCCCAAAGGGAAATTATTCCGGCTGTTGTATTTCACAATGTTATGGGTATTGTAGTTTTTATTCTTCATTCCTCCATTCAAATATATCCAGAGATTTGTTCCTGTCGAGCCTTTATTATTCCCCTTACTCCATAGGCCTCCTCCATGGCTTTCGATCATATTTATGTATCTGATTTGATTCAATTCCCAAGTCCTCGTGTAAATGGCCCTTAAATATCCCCTAATCCGTCAGTGGACTTCATGGAATCCCCCTTCATTCCCGCTCCAGTGGATTGCGCATCCAAGCACCGTCTTGACTCTGGAAGGGAGGGAGAGAACGGGCTTCGCTTGTCTCCACGAGGAGATATTGGCCAGCAGAGTTTATAGTATTGTGCTCGCCCCGTGTCTCCGGAAGCACGCGATGGGACAAGGAGGGACTTCAGAAAGCGCTCGCCTTAGTGTGTACTTCGCCCCGCCGTCTCCACGTCGTCACCTTGAGTTTCTTTTTTACTTTCCATTCGCCATTCGTGCCGCCTTGATACACTTCGCGTTGTCACGCTAACCAAAAGAGCGCCATGACTTTGCCGTAGCCTTCCCTCTTAGAGTTCTCCAAATCGAATTGGTTTGTGTTTACATTCGAGTAAAGGGGTGACTTTGCCCACACATTCACGGCGATGGCTTGGACAAATTAATTTGGCCTTTGAATAGACCAGGCCCCTCACAATGAATGCATATTTTAGTAGTTTGTTGCTCAATGATTCTTTGTTTCACATTACCGTGTTTTTCATTAATTGCCTGTATTTTATGTTTATTCTGACACTATGGTGACCAGTAGTTCAGATAGAGAAATACAGAGTGAATTACATCTATTCATAATAGTGGACGGATTTCACCAAATATTCCCCTTATTTTTTTATTTTACTTATTACACTGCAAGCCAACGCCGGGGTGTTTGGCAGGTATTCCCAGGTATTGAACTGAGTCTACTTATTCCATTTCGGTGTTCCCAATGCAGTAGGCGATCGGGTGGGAATTTCGCCTTTTCCAAAAAATTATGACAACGCAATTTTTTAGTTTAATACTAATTGCCAAGTGTCGCACCAGCGTGAAATTCAGCCGATATTAAGAAAAACTCAAGTGGACATTCCGGTTAAGATGTAGGTAGATGATACTTCACAATAAAATGGAAGTACATAGAATTCGTTGAATCATTCGGGCGCATTCTCAATTGGAGATAAGTCAAATTCCAAAGAAACTGCGGGAGATGCCGCAACAGTAACTTTTAACGGAGTCATCCGCTAATGTGCATTTCAATGCAACAATTTCAGAGTGTAAAAATCATTCGCCTTGACTGGGATTCGAACCCAGATCCCTCAATATCCGGTCGAGTGCTTTTAGCCACTTAAGCTACCGAGGCGTCCTCTTAAACTCTGAAATTTTGGGGCTTTTAAAGGAACAAGATGTTGTGACGAAATACCGTACATACAATGTCACAGGCATTCGTAGTCGTGCGCGAGGCGCCACAGTAAGTCATTTTTTGAAACAGATATCAGGATTGTAACGTATTGATTATCGTTGGAAAAAATTATTTGACGTTGGTTGGACGAACCATACGAACAGTATTCATCATTGTGAAATTAGTATATTATAATTATGACATTAGAAAAAATAGAAAAATTTAATTAGAGGCTAAGTAATTGTAGCTGTATTGCGAATAATGAAGAGAATCATTCTGCCCACTTTCAGAATAAAAGAATTATGAATGATTGTCTTATTCATTTGAATTTTGATCTGATAAATACGAAAATCCTCATAACTCTTTTGTAGGTAAATGTAACGCACCGATCTTTTCACAGCAAACGTTTCCCAAATTATTATCTCTGAATTAGCGATCCAGCTGAGTTTACACGAAGTTTGTTAAATCGTATTTACTTTTCTCGAAAATATTTTGTTGCACCACGTGATGATGAGTGGCCACACGATTCAATGCTTCTTCGCGGGTCAGAATGATACGCAGACGTCTTGTTCGGCGTATCGTTCACATACGGTCCACACTATGTGTATGCTTTGCCGGTATGAACATCTTTCCGCGGCAATTTCCTCTCTACCGGGCCGGTCCCACAACACACTGCATTGCGCACAAACGTGCCACGTGAAGCAGCCGAGGGAATGAGGCGGAGGACGTGCAAGAGGGGGAGCGGGGGTGTGGCCGTGACGATTGAAGCGCGTGGGGAAGTTAATTGGCACGGCCAGATTACTCGGCAGCACTCCCCGGGTACGGATTCCTGCCTCGCTTCTCCTCGCCCCACATGTGTGGGCCCTGTCCCCGTGATTAGGCGTAAAAAAGTGTGGGAGAGGTTGGGTGGTTGATGCTTACGGTGGAGAGGGGGCGCTTTGCTCTCGGCGCTGGCGGTTGTTGTGGGACAAGTTACGCCCTGACCTCTTCCACGGCTAAGCAACTCCCGGGGAGAGTCGGCTTAGTCCCGCTCACTGGCCATAATGACCAGAGTCCGGAGTGGGACCGAGGGAAGTACGGCTTTCTTGGGACGGAAAAATTACTATGCCAGTGCTAAAATTTGATCCGTTTAATAAGGCATGGAACGCGCGAAGGTGGTCTTCGTAGTTGTAAAAGGCAATAAATTAGGCGCAACCTTAGCTCAACTGATAATTTAATTAAATATATTATTTGATTTTGTGTGTAAACTTTGATATTATCTCAAGATCAGTGGCGATCATGACAGTGTTAAGGAAATAAATCTGCCATATTTTAAATGATAGGGAAATCAAGGGTAAAAGTGCGTTTAGCTGATTATTTTTATTTTAAACTATTTATAAAGAAGTTATGTAAATTTTTCCTACTCTCCAACAAGCACTCATGGATTTACATACATACATATATATAGTATTCAGTTGCCAGTGAATCATACTATGCTAAGTTAAAATTCATTGGTAGATAATAAGGTAGGTTCATTCAACCAATGCCATATTTTTCTTTTCTAACCCTTGATATCTTCAAATTGTAAACTTATACTGCATGCATACTAATCTTATAAAATGTGTAAATATACTTATTGCATACTAGTGAGTTTAAAATTTTTATTTCAACGAAGTATGAACGTGATGTGTAAGAAAGGCATTGTAGATGAACTTGAAAACAATGATGAATCGAAGTTTTGCTTAGTGTTGCAATCAATTTTTCTGTCATAGAGGACCTCTGATTTTGGCTAAGTATGAATATGATCCCTGCGAGCCACCACTAGGGTGTATGGTAGGGGGTGATTACACATCTGTCTACTCGTGAACCAACACACCTTCTGACGCGATCGGACAAACATTCTTCAATTCTGATTCCTTATCTTTTTATGGGAAAGATGGCATCTTAAATATATCTCTTGTGCTCATAATCTTTCCAATTCAATTGAAATGATCTATCCTACGGTAAAATGATGGGTCTAACAACGCAGTGCTAAAAAGACATCCTTTAAATCTATAGAAGAGAGGTTATCTGTAATTTAGCCTTCCCTCTGTGAGTGATTACCAAAGTAGATCCTCTAATAATATTGATACGTTAGTCAGTTTGTCTTAATAATATTTAATAAATAGCAGAAACAAACTTCAATTCTGCGGCGTAACTTAGACACGAGGGTGACCAATGATATGGCTCTATTGTGCCTTTGTGCTTGAATTGATCCCTTTCGCCCTTGTGCTCTTAAATATTTATCTTCGCGGCTACAAGGATCTAACTGTTCGTGATCCGCATTCTCTCTTGGCCTATCCACTTCGATTTACAATTTTCTTGTTCTCTTATACCCTAATTCATAGGAGTTGGATAGTTTTGTATTTTGGCAAAACTTGCAAAAGGCAATTTGATAGGATACCCTGAGGACAGAGCGGTAATCTTCCACACATTATGTAAGGAACCTACCGTCGACTCACGGTGAAGACAAACGTGTTGACGTAGTTCTAGCATAGAATTAGTTTTCCCATGCATCATCTTGTTAGATGCCTTAGAGGATGAAAGGGAGAGGCATGCGTCAAAAGCTAAACTCAATTCCGGATTACCTCTGGTGTTAACGCGCTAAAAGGTTACGCAGTCTCATGGGCTGGATTTCATTGTACCATTTGCTACATTACCAGTACCGAAAATTGTCTTTCCGCGAGCTTAAGGGACATATGGGGAACATTTGAGGGATATGAAAATTAGGATTTTGAAACTTCATTTTTTCAGACAACCGATATCAGTTTAGAATTCGCTTGCTTTTATGAGACCTGAAAAATACGGCCACAAATGTTACCTCTGCCTATTCTCCAGAAACTTCCTCCGGTAAATAATATGTGGATTTATTAACAGATAATATTTAAGTGCATAAATTGTTTCTACATATAAAATACAGTGGAGAACGTAAAAGACGTGCTGTGTAATTGTAAACCGGAAATGATATCCTAAGTTCAGGGAAAATATTTGTACGTAATTTGTTAAATTTTCCATCGTCAAAATTATATTAGCCAATGCATTCAATAGCATTGAATCCACGATAAAATTATTTAAATATTTATTTTGTAAATCGTAATACTTCCTGGTGCACTAGAAAAAGTTCACCATCCTTCAAATAAATATAAACTTCGACAAGCCACCCTTTAATTTCACATTTCCGAAATTTATGAAATTGGAGGAAATTTCAGTAGATTTTTCAAGTCTTTTGATAAAAGTAGTAAAAAAAATATTTTTAAAAATTCTAAATGTTCACAGACTATGTTGAGCGTGCATAAGGCAAAAGATGCAATAACAAACTTGCGAGTGAAATTCATTTGCCAGTACTCGTGCAAAGTAGTCCTGAAGCTGACTCCATCACCATTTCCCGCGAAAAAAGTTTTTACTGAGAGAGTTATCCACGGTAAATTTTTCAGCGCCTTCCTAGATTCTCTGTCATGGAAACGTATTACGACGGTATTATTCCTTCTCGTCGCTTGGACGAAAACTAACTTTGCTTTCACAGTTTTACTGCCTATTCATACACTTTTTTCCTAAATCTGCATAGAGCTTCATTAAACCGCAGGGGGTATTAATATGACATGAAGGATTTGATATTTAGCTATTCATTTTATGTGTCTTATACAAAGCGACCATTTAGGAGATGACAGTAAAGGATAAACCGTTTACGGAGACAATATATGGAATATTTCTGATTATTAAAAATAAATAAAAACTCGGGTATTTATAAACTATGCTCTTAATATTCCTCATTGCAAACTCTTGCTATACATATTTATCATTATCGCACAGCCGCTCTAGGCAGGCGGGCGCTTATATTTACGATATATGTACACAAACACAGTATAAGACGAGTTCGCAGAAGTTCAGACGAAACTGTATTTGTCCTTGTCATATTATATCCTTGTCAAACCTTGATACACGATTAGTAGTAGCAGGTGGCATGACTATTTTTAATTACTTGACCAACTAAATCAGAAAGTCTCAATGAACCAAGGCATTCTTCTCATGACTCTTTCAAAAAATATTTTTCCACCGAGTCCTAGATATTAATAAACTTTATTCATTTTTACCTTGAATCTGATTGCAGCCCCGCACTTCCCATGTAATTAATTGTCCCCGTAATCAAGGATTTTGCTCTAAAACATTACGGCTGCAATAATTTTCTTGTCTTACGGCAACGCTGATGACAGTGCTCAAATGATTTCAGCTTATTTATAATTATTGAGACCCCTCTAAATTTACCTTGACAGTATTCTTGCCAAGAAATAGTTCTGCAAGTATTAAACAAGGAAAATCAAATGACTTTGCGTTTCCACAGAGTCAAATTTTAATTGCCAAATAGTTTCTCTACTCTGAAGCATCCTCTAGACTACAGATCCGCATGTTGCTACAAGGTGCTGGGAGTCCAGATGATGCTACAGTTTACCGAATCTAGTTGACACTACTAATTCCATTCTGTGGAAAATTAATGTTATTAGATTCTTCCTTATGCATTACAATGCTATTTCACAAAGTATCAGTCTTAACTATCTCTCAAATTTGTAAGTATTTATTTGCGAACTTGAAGAAAAGCATTGTGTATTTCCGTGACGGATAATATGATCGCCCTGATTTTCCCCCAAAATGGTAATATTTTAGGGGCGCATTCCTTCACTGAAGATTCAGTGGTTGAGCCGCAATAAAATTTTCTAATATCCCTCAAAACATATCCACATATTAATATAAAGCTAGATCCATTGGAGTTTCTAACCATTTCGCATAAATTTTATCTCCTTTCAACGCTCTTTGACCCTCACGGTTAGACGACTGGCGAACCAACCAACCAATTACCATGCATTTCGGATGAAGTGTAAGCACGGCGGGGAGTGGGCGAAAACAAAGTACAAATATTAGGGATTCTTGCCGGTGAGGAGATAGGGAGGGTGATGGTGGGCCCTTCATGCTTCTTCCAGGCACTTGTGTTAGTGGACGGGGAGAGACAGTTGCATGCCGGGTAATTGAGAGAGTGAGCGAGTGAGAGAATGGCATTGCCGCCCACTCGTGTGAACTGCAAAGGGCGGGGCGCGGACACCGCCGCCTACACGCGTCTATTTAGTATCGGGGGCTTAAGGGCGGCGAAGGGGGCGGTTTGGATTGATGGACTCCCATTGGCGCGTTCTTCCTTTTTGGGGGAATTACAGGGTCGGGTCGGCCGAGCCACGATAATGGACCCCTTGAGGCCTTTCGGAGGGGTTAGTATGCCAGGTGAGGGCCTGCCCGTCGCCTGCCCACTCCACGGGTCCACACCCCGCCGGCACTTTCCCCGTATCGTACCACCTCCTAAGCCGTTACCTTGTTCCCTAGGGTACAACCCTTAGGGGCACTAATTTATTCCGTTCGCCCTCTCCCTATGTATCGGCGCAGAGAGGAAGGTGAAAACGGTGGAGGTAGACCGAGAACTATTTTCCGGAGATGGAGTGAATGTGTGTGTATACACTGGTAGCCTAGGAATAATGACGTAAAGGTATACTCTTCATAAATTTCTGATCACTCAATCAGATCGTAAGTAAACTTTATTTGAGTAAAATTAAATTTCTATTTGATTAATTTTTTTATGACTGCATACTAAAAAGAATAATTCAACTCTTGCATATAATTTTAATTGAATATAACCCTACGGAGTATCTCATTACTTTTTAAATCTCTGCAAATCGTAAGAGACTTAAAAACTAAACTAAACTCATTTTGGTGAAAAATTATCGGTGTAAAATAACACAATGTGTAAGGAAATAATGCATCTAAATTTTCCTTCTTTGCCGTTATCCTTCCCCTCATTCCAGATTCAAGTTATCAATAATAGCCTAAATTAGATCTCAAATTCATTATATCCATGCTCCTCATATACCTAATCTTTTTTCCTAGAAGATTAGGCTTTGAAACTATGCAGCACTATGATTCATATTGGTATTTTCATCATTTCTCCTAAGTTTTTGATTCTATTTGACTGCTCTACGGATTTAATGAGCTGGATAATAATAAGAGTTGTACCTGCTTCGGGTGTTTCTATATTAAGAGCTTTACTGAGTTTTCTGATACATTTTCTTCATATGATTCCGTAAGTATCCTCAGTTTGTCGTGATGGGCTGGTTCGTGAATGCGCGTAAACTGTAAAAATTACCTGCCACTTGAAAACATTACACTAGCTCTTTTCTCTCCGTCCGTAGAAAAATACTTATCCCTGTGATTAAATGATCCCTCACGAAGAGCTAATTCATTTATCTGATATGCTGAATTGTTAAATCGATTTTTCAAGAGTAAAACCATATTTATTCCGTTTCCAGCTCTGCTCAAATGCATAAACCACTGATGTAATAGATTCTAGTTTTTACGTGTTCAAACCTCCAAACTGCACTACTATGATCACCCCTGACGACTGGCTTATTTGTGAGAGACTAAAAAGGAAAATACATAGATTATGTCGTAACCTGATAATACATATGGTAATTTGATCAGAGAATTTACATGTTGGGAAAAATAAACTTTTCTTTGTGAAACCATTCGGGCGGTAGATTATTCTAACAACTTTCTGGTTTCTTTTCTCACAGATCTTGAAGGCATAGGATCTCTTTTCCCACCACCTCGCACCAAATTTTGATCGGTCAAAGGTCGACCCGACAGCTTGTTTAAATTGCGTGCTCAAATATAGCACCGTAGGATTTCTGTGTTCCTCGGCAACTTTGCTTACGTCCAATCAAAACAATTTGACAGTCATTATATTTATCAGAGAGAAAATTCAGTTGTATTTATAGGAATCGCTCGCTTGCTTTTACGCAAAAATACAGTAGCAAAGAGCTCTTGACCTTTTAGCTACATTTTGAAAGTTAAGCCTTACTTTATGCTTTACGACGAAGGAGAAACAGGTGAAAAATTGCGTGCAAGAATTTTATGTTCACTGTCAATTATACTCACTTCCTGTTTAAAAATCCTATAGGTACTTATGAGTTTCCAAAATTTCCTTTGACATAATTGCAACCCTGATTCAAAATATGTTATGGCGTAATAGAAATGATAGAACTTATACTTTTAATCGTAATTTGCAGCTCATAATATGAAATAAAAATGATAAAGAAATGTTGGTATCCTATCAGGGATAAGGACAGCAAGGACTTGAGGCTTGGAGGAATTTTAAAGTTATTAACTAATGGAGAAAAATATTAATATATTTATATGCATCATATTTTTCTTAATTTTTTAATTAATAACCAATTGTAATCGGTAGATTGGCAGTGTTTTTACGTTTGTTTCACAATGGTGATGGGGAGTCACTCGTGATGACACACAATGCAGTTGGAAGAAATCAGAGTACATTTTTCTGGATGAGTCTAAATGCTACCACTCTTATTGAAAGAAGAATATATTTCCTCAACTATATTAATATATCTTCAATCGTTTCCCGTATTCTCGCTTTCAACTTGGTAAGAAGCAATACCTCCAGCAGCGTTTCCCAACGAAGAGAAACGTGATACTGAAGTCAGTATTTGTGTGCTTTACTTGTAGAAGTATTTTGGCCGCCGATGGTCGCAGTTTCCGAAGATTGGTGAATGTAAATATGGCATCACAATATTATTTACCCAAGTCTTTACCAGATGTCTTCTAAAGGAATCGTTTTTCGCAGAAGGCTAATATTGACTAGCTTTCAACGTGTCTGAAGGAATTTGATTGAGATTTATATTTTAAAAGATTTTCATAACAAGTATTTTATCTGGAAAAAGGTGTTGGATGACAGAGAATTTTCAAAAATAAAGGTAATGTCAACATTCAAATGTACTCAAGTACATATGTACACTTTTTGTTAATTAGAAAATAAGAGCAAAGCTGGATTGTAAACGTTTATTTACTTAAAAAAAACGTACATTTAATAGACATGGAAATGCGATATAAATGCCCTAGAAAATAGGTTGAATATTAAGTTTTCGACGGATGGTGAATCGAAGAGACTATTTAAAAAGTTTTGATAATAACGATGTATCATTTTTATCATTATTTCTTATCGAGAAATATAGGAATTGAATGTGTCCAAAACACCTGGAATATTATTTTTTATTTTAATTAATGTAGTCTTTAAATAATGTAACGAATTAAACGTTTACGACTAATCCGCGGCGATTTCTGCGTGTGACTTTATTGTGCTTCTAAATCAGCTTCTATAGACAATCCCTACGAAATTTAGAACCCTTCGCGGGAAATGTTAATAGTTCAGAAAGTTTATTTACACAAAAAGGGTAATATAATTTAGGGCATGTATTAAACATAGTACTTGAGGGTATCATTGCTTTTATTTATGAGAAATTTTTTTCTATGATTTGAATTTCAATGATTTGTCGATAATCTATTTATACTTTAATTGAATATTATTTTGTTCATTTCATGGAGTTCAGTTAAATAAAGTATTTTTTCACTGTAATAGAATGCTCAGCTGCGTCTACTGTATAATTTGAGTGTTGTTTATACGTTTAATTAACGCCATTTCCATTTGTCATTAAAAAAACTAATATTTCGCTTTAATTACCTAAAAGAATGTTTGTATTAGGTCACTTTAAATAAGTAAAAATATTGGTATTTATCTCAAGAAATGCCTTCGCTGTTCGCTAGATAGTAAACGACTTAATGAAATGTTCATGATATTTGAAATTGTATCCATCTCATCGTAAGCACCCAAGATGAAAGTATCCGTCTACTTTGGGGCAAATCGCCCCGAATAACCCAATGTTCATTTAGTAGACCAAGTAAAATAGGCTAAGTGCACACTCTCTCAAGCATTCGTCATATTAGCTTTTCCTCCTCTGCAGCGTAATTTAACGATAAGGCTCGTGGTTTTTCGTCCAGCAATTCAAATTGCCTGCCCAAGTGACCAACTCCCAAGTGGCCTGCGCCCTCAATTTGATGTTTCTTTGGCCCTCGACCCGCAAGGACGGCGAACACTCTTACTTTTCAGCAAATTTTTTTCCTCCCAATCTCTCTCCAGTTGGCAAACGCTTTGCTCGCCCCTTGCCTCGGAGCTTCGTCCTTCCTGTTTCAAAACTCTCTTGCTTCCCTCTCCGCTCATCTCATTACCGAGGTCCGTTGGTTGTGGAGGGGTCTCTGGCGCTAATTTATGTCCGCGGAAAATTGCGTTTCACCTCTTCTAGCCATCCCATTTTTCACGTCACTCGCCTTTAACCCCCAATCCCACCCACCGCACTCCCATTTATACACGCGTGACGCGGAAGCCGCGTGACATTGCATGAACTTTTTTTATGTTATTTTCCACCCTCCATCCGTTTAGGGGCCGAGGTAACGCGCTCGCCCGGAAAGTTTCAACAGCTACCGCACAAAATGTTTTTCCTTTTTTGAACCTGAACAGGTGTTTTTGCGATATTTTTGCTAAAATTTCACTTGCCCCTTGGGACGGCCACTGGGGCTCCACGCTCACCTACCTTTCACTCCGTCAAACCCTTACCTCTTCCGACTTCTCCCCTTTCTGCCCAAACTTCTTCTCATAGCCTTCTCCTCCGCTTGGATAATTTTATGAAATAAGTATGATTCCTGAATAATGATTAGTTTTTTAACTATTGTAGTTTTGAGGATATTTTGAAACAGGGAGGATAAAAACCATATAAAATGTGCAGTGAATGAATAAAAAATATTTCATTTAAAATAACTATTAAACCTTTCTCATTCGATATTGGTTTCCACAAAATTAAATTTAAACGTATCATTTTAAATGTTGAATATTTATAAAATTCTGAACTGCGTACATACCCAATATCTAACCCTCTATTTATCAAACCATGCAACGGCATGCGTAACTTGATGAAACCAGACCCTGGTGAGATGTAGTGAAAGTTCGTCATCATGAGAAAAACACATTTGTACTTTTCCCCAAGTTTGTTGGTAACGTACTACACGTTTTGCTTCACAGAACCAGCTTCAGGTACAAGACCCGTCTACTACCTGAATGGTTCTGTGAAGCGAAACGCGTGGTAAGTTAACAATAAACTTGTTGAACAGTGCAAATTTGTTCTTCTCTTAATGAAACTCTGATATTATTCATGGTATTTTACCTTTCAAGACAGGTTCTGGATGGCCAGTGCCTATACAACGATACAGCGAAAATTATTTTTCCTCATTTAACGAAACAACCTGATATCCGACACTAAAATAAAGCTTTGTCAAACTCCACATGCATCTTTTTCCCTAAATTTCATATAAAATGCCTAAGCTTTTCTCAATCTTCCTTGCTTGCCTTACGTTCTCTACTTTCCTCACAAATCGAAATGCTCTACCTTCATCCTTGATGGCTCTTTTTAATTTTTCAATGGAAGAAAAGGGAAAAAACTTTTAAAATATCCACAAATTTATTACTATCACGACTCGGGTGTCAAATCCTTGAGTCTTCAGTCACCTGAAGATAAGGCAAGAAGTCGACCCCCAGATAACAAATATTGAGTGGGATTACATTTATTGTTCTCTAACTCTTCAAGCCTATACATTTATCTGTGTTTTTAACAATTTTGTCATAGCTATTTATTTAAGTTGCTTGATTAAATTAAATTAAGTTAAAAATGTAAAAAGTGCTCATTTAGAATATGCTGCAGATATATTGGATTCTCACGAAGTTGGATTAATTACCGAATTGGATCGCGCGCTGTGTACAGGAGCTAGATTTGTAAAACATTGCTATGATAAACTTAGTATCGTATCCAAAATATTAGAGCAGCTAGGCTTGGAATCACTCATGGGGCGAAGGTTAAATTACAGGTTGAAGCTCGTATAGGATTGGAAGGGCGTCTCTTTAGCAGTGATGTTGAAAATGTAAAATTACCCTCATCGTACTACAGTCGGAGAGATCATGCTAATATAATTAAAGAGCAAGTGTAGAATAGATAGCTTTAAGTTGTCATTTTTTTCACGAATCATAGAAGATTATAATAGCCTGGTTCGACTGGGGTAGGGTCATGTCCGGGGAAAGTCATCCTGGTGTGTATTTACCCCCTGCCAAACACCATGGTGTTAGTTTGCAGGGGATACATAAATAAATAAATTAGTTATGATAGCAAAGAGGGCTAATTCGAGAGGAATTGAATACAGTTGTGAGAAGTGTCATGTCATGTTCAAACTTTGAAATAGAGGCTAGCATCTGTGTAGGACAGGTTCAGAAAATGTGATAAACAGATTAAGGTAACATATATAATTATTATGCCTGAATTTAATATTTAACCTCACAGTTTTAGGTTCAATACATTAATATGTTAATACCACTTGGGACATACGAAAATATAAGATATGAGTTTTGTCAGCGATCCATTTATTATATTACAATCGTTAAAGTTATAGGTGTAATGGTTTAATTGATAGAAGATTAGTAGTTTCCTTCTATACAATTTTATGGTGCATTCTTTTTTTTTAATTTAATTGAAAAATTCGATACCCCGTTTGAGATTCGATGTGCTTATTAGATCATACCGAGTCCGATTATTTTTCATTTCCATATTTGGACGATCATGCCTGCTATGTATTTTTTTTAAATCTAACCATTTCGACCGCCAAAAATTTTTCCCTCCCTCCCTCCGTTCTCGATATCACCGACTAATTTCATCCGCTGAATACCTTTTCCCGAGGAATTTTTATGAGACAATTCATATTCTATTTGTCATCCCAAATTATTCCTGTTGAATGACTCCAATTTCCATGCTAATTTGAGTTTTTTTGCAATTTTTTTTATTATTTTATTGGTTAACGTTTCCATAGCTGTCGTTTTAAATTTTGAACCCATTCAGTGCGATTTAATGCGGTGTATTTTACTAAGATATTTGTATATACGCCAGCGTACTTAATAAATTTGGGCATTTTCCGAATTATACTTTTTAATCCATCATGTACCGCTTTATCCTTTGCTGGGAGCTGCAATCAAATTGATTTGCTCAAAGTGGAATTTCATTCGCCAAAGCTTCGGCAAAGTGAATAAAGACAGAATCAGGGTAGCATTAATGAATTTTGTCAATATTAGACCTACATTTGGGATATCCTTAACTGCTCTTATTAGATGTTCAACGCGCGTTCTCTCTACTTCAATTTAACTGCCCTATAATCAGAAAAGACCGGAATTTGCTAATGTCCAATTATAAGACTGACGTCATTTTTCGTCTCTATTTTTCTTCGGTGAGGAATAACCTGTCCTTTTATCAAAGCGCACCGAATAATGTCAGGTTTATAGTTTTGTACCTAAAAATGCATTTTAATTGATAATATGGTTTTCAAATAGTATTTCGGCGTGTTTGTTAACGCTTCTTAGTGCATACTAGTTTTTATTTTTAGGCTATAATCTTTAATAGTGTACAGGTGAAGTGGAAATAAAATAAAACGAATGCTAGTGGGTTAGATATTGGAGAACAAGTAAAACAAGCCTATGTCTTTCGTTTTTGTGAATCTGCACGTAATTGAAAGTAACTAGATAGCATTGTGATAAAAAAATGTCAGTTATATATTTATAAATAGCGACATCATTCGGATTTCCTCAGAAGATCGTTTGATGAGAGCTTAAAACATTTAAATCCCATGTCCAGACCTTTTGGGATGAAATGTAGAAATAATTATCCACGCTGCGACATCTTCTTTTACCAGTGAGCACCAACCTAACGTTTTGCACACGTGAACCTTGTCACAATTATTGCTGATGAAATAACTCTCGTCCCTGCATAGTGTGGCTCTATGAGGGCATCAAATGAGCTATATAGTCGGACAATCGTTATGGGCATCATTCAATGTTGACAATAATATTTTACTGATATAATATAATATAATGATTTTGCTGAATGCAATAGTAAATTACATTTTAATGTTTGATATCGCATTTTCTAATGATTAAACGCGATATAAAAGTAAAGGTAAATGTTTTGAAAGAAAGCGCAAGAAAAATGTTTTTTCAGGTTGAAAGCTGATAAATTGCAAAATAAAATGCTTGTTTATAAAATTGCGAATAAAATTGCTTGCAGCATAATTTTCATTCTAAATTCATTTCAATACAGATAAAATTGAGCTGAACATATTATATACATTCATTTGGATTTTATTTGAATTTCCTTTCTCATTTCTTTTCTCATTTCTTTCTTTCTCTCGCCATAACCTCGTTGTACCCACCCTAACTTTTAAATTGACCTGATCGTTGACTATCTATTAACTAGACAAACGATTTTTCCTCGAAATTTCAGTTTTATGATTTAGTTTTTATCCTCGTATACCTGGTATAACTGCAAGAACAGAAACTAAGCTTTGATATAATTATTTTAAAAATTAATAAATGTAATCCAGGAAGTGAATAAAGATTATTTTGTAAAAATAATTGGTTTGATCTAAATGCTGAGCAGAGTGCAGAATGGGAAATTTAATTGCAAATATTTGATTCCCATGGTTATGAGTGATGGAGTGTTTCATCGTTTCATAAGAGAGATATTCATTTTAAATATCCGTTCAAAGTTCTTGGCTGGAGAAATACAAAATTATATTTTATTTTTGCAATCCTCTACTCTTTAGTACTGGATGAAAAAGAGTTGAGTTTGGGTTTTTGACAAATTTTCTAGGTAATATTCAATTAAGCCGTATGCCAACAAACGAAAAACATTTACGAGTTATAGAAAATAGGATTGTAAGATCAGACGGAAATTTTAACAATGGCGTTACTACCAACATCGTGCGGAGTGTCTTTTAAGGATCAATTTTTATTTTCCCAATTCTCTTTCGTCGCCTTTACTTTACCAGTTATTCGGAACTCTAGAGCTGAAGCAAAATGGTGATATTTCGCAGGTATTCCAAATGAGAATTCTCAAAAAAATGTTTAATGTTTACTGTGCTTCGTCCTATTAATTTTTTTCAATTATTTGTACGGTTTATTTTTGGAAATAGAAAACTTATTCGTAGCAAGTTTGTAAATTCTAAATAAAATATCGTGTCTAACTGATGACCTTATTCAGAAATAGCATGATTCATAAAATAATTGTAATCCTGAAAAATGAATATTCCTCGACGGCGAATTAAATATCTGAAAATTTATATCTAATTCAAATTAAGTTTTCGGAATTCTTATCGGAGTTACTAGAATGTAAATTGGAAAAGAAGAAATATCTCAATCTCGCGCGTCGAAAAAAGAACGGAGGGTTGTTCGCTGCACAGGAGTTAAGTGATGTTCGGTGATAACTAAGGGCTCCTATTTAACATCGTTAGCAATAGACTTTTAAACAGGGTCGCAATGCGAAATTTCTCTTCCATCAGAATTTTTGTGCATTCTGTGCGTCGCCTTGCCTCCTGAATAATGAATCGAAATTCGGGAAAGGGCGAGCAACTTTCATATTCCCAGCGAGACACGAACTTCATTCCTAAACAATTCCACTCGTTGCGCACCGTTCTTTTTTTTTAATTTGTGCTCTCCGGAAAACACAAGCTTTATTTGTTTGCCCTAACATAAATAATAAGCAAGAATCGCATAAAATAAACTCGGTGCGCCCGTTTCCCGTTCGCCTGTCGGGTTGGAGTGGGGATGGTGGATTAGGGGACGAGGTCGAGAGGACACCCCCTTCGCTTCGCGGGGTCAAATGGGGCACACACACGATGGTTGAATGAAGCTCGCGCGCGCGCGACCCATTCATTACTCTCTTGATAAGTGAGAGAGGGGGGACGAAAAGTATAATCCCTTCCCCTTCCCTGCCTTCATGTCTCTCATAATGGACCCGGATTCCGAAGTGCTGACAATGCTCAACTTACAGCCGTAAGCTTATTAGGGACGTCTCTCGCGCGAAAAGGGTCTTGCTTTAAGATATTTCCTCCTCTTTCCATCTTTTTCGGATGAGGTACGAGGGAAGAAAAAATTACGAAATCCTGCGAAATGTAAAAGTGTGCATGTCTTGCTAGGAGGACATTTTCTAACTGTCTGGGGGAAAATGGAAGACATTTTTCTTAAATCCTACAGCAATGACCGGGGGTAGAAAAAAAAATTAAAAAGGAACGACTAATATCCGTCTCGCTTTTGTTCCTTAACTTCAACCCCTACCCACCTCCCTCAAGCCCCCTTTTCTCACTCCACTTCTCGAGAAAAAAAATCCCATTCTCACCCCTCTCTTAGAGTTCATTCATTCTTAAGGCTTCCAAGCCCTCCTTTACTTCGGTAATCACGGGTCGCGCAACTAAACGCATTGTCAAGGATTTTCAGCGTCTTTGTTTACGCTTAGAGGAGGTGGAGTGAGAAAGAGGGGCAATGTTTGGAAATGGGAATGGCTGTCACGGATAGGTGAAGCCATAGAATATACTCCTCACTCCCTCCCTCTTAAGTGCTCAACTCATCGAGCAAACTTGTGAGTTAAAACCGTAGCAGTGATTCAAAGGGAGAAACAGGAAAATGCTTCTCGAATGTTATAAATGCTCGTTTAAATAACAGGAAGGGCATATTTTTATGACCTTCCAGCAGTAGTATACGATACGCATGGAGGGTCAGGTAGGTAAGGCCTACATATTATGCGTCAGAGATCTGAGTCTTCGACAATGTGTAACATGTGGACACTACTCTCAAGGCAATTGGTATTTGTAGTAATGGTAAGGTTAAAAAAATACCAACTACATTTTTCCCTCTGTTTGCAGCATACCATTATGGTCCAAGCAGAAAGAAATGAATGGTTTTCGTGCTGCTACACATACTCTTTTCTTATACCGGGGCAGCACGTGTTTAAAGCGAGACGCTGATGATTATTTTTGGGTACCGCAATCGAATATTAAGTGCCGTGTAGTCAATGCTCAGTACTTTATCTGCCGTACTTCCTCGGTCGGAGGGTGCGAAATTTTGATTTTTTTCGTATGGAATACGCAGAAAATCTCTCCAGGCCGCTTCTTGAAAAACTACCAGTTAACCGCCATAATCGAAATAATCACATCCAGTTTTGGTCGCCGCTTTCGTGATGAGTTCTCCTTTTCCCGACAGGAAGTGTTAACAGCTAAAAAAATGCCTTCTTCCAACCGCCGCAAGAGTGTAGGAGGGGTATTTGGGCGTCAGCCATGAAAGCACACAGGTCGTGGCGGTCGTATAATAAGAGATACCTATCAAAATAGAGATAAGAGAGTGCTAGTTATCCATCATGGGAACTTAATTCTTCCTTGATGTTAAAAATAGAATATCATAAGTTCTCAATTTAGCACTGAGACCTTGTTATCCACTGACTTTCATGCTAAGAGATACCTTTCATAATAAGAGATACCTATCAAAATAGAGATAAGAGAGTGCTAGTTATCCATCATGGGAACTTAATTCTTCCTTGATGTTAAAAATAGAATATCATAAGTTCTCAATTTAGCACTGAGACCTTGTTATCCACTGACTTTCATGCAAAGTTACACATTATTTTGTGACTAATGGTTACTCGTACAAAAAATCGGCGGAGAATAGCCAAATGGAAGTTCCACGAACCGATGATCTTTTCCCTACATTTTGCCGGAACCTTTGATTAATACTCTCTTATTAGATCTTTCCGTGGACAGCATTTTCAGTATTTTCGTATATCATGAGAGAAATATCATGGTTTTTTTTACTTTTTCGTCGTTATGTTAAATGAAGCGTGTGGCATAAGTTCTTCTCCGAGACATTTCCTCACCGTGTCATACTGACAACGCGTTTTCTCAAAGATAGTTAACATGTGACTCAGTCCACGACGACTTTGGTTGTCGATCTCGATGGCTGGCTTATGATTTTTATGAACGATATGTACAAGCATGAACTATCACTCCTTCGGTATTTCGTTCCCGATTTTATAATCTCAGGCTACGGCCTATAAGAAGTGAGGATTTGGTTTTAGCGGGTTTCCTAAAAATTAGTTGCAAATACACAGTAATCAACCCGAAGGTCGCTTTGGTAGGCGATGTTAGAGTTCACCCAGTACTTAGCCCGTCGGCGTGTGAAATTCACACATCACACACATCAGGGTAGGGGGGCCAGTTCCTTTCCCTGTGCCGGTTATGGTTTCCCAGGAAGACGCGGTACCAAAAAATCACAGCTTGGGTGGAGCTGCAGGTGCCCAGAGTGCCTTCCTCGGGAATATATGTATATTCCAACGCTCTACCATATATATATATATATATATATATATATATATATATATATATATATATATAAATATATATATATATATATATATATATATATATATATATATATATATATATATATATGGGCAAAGCACTTTGAGCACCTGCAGCTCCACCCAAGCTATGTGATTTTTCGGGTACCAGGTGCCATAACCGGCACAGGGAAAGGAACTTGCCCCCCTACCCTGATGTGTGAATTTCACACGTCGTCGGGCTTACTACTGGGTGAACTCTGCCATCACCTACCAAACCGACCTTCGGGTTGATTACTGTGTTTACGGTTATATATATATATATATATATATATATATATATATATATATATATATATATATATATATATATACATACATATATGTGTGTGTTTGGACGGCAACAAACAATGTAAGAACACATAAAAAGAACACCCACGTTATTTCCTAACAATTTGGGAATTTAGCTCCTGTACTACTTTTTCTTCTGAGGAAGACAGAGCTAAATTCCGTCGAAATTATTACTAACTAGCGTATGAGTGTTCTTTTTAGGTGTTCCTAAATGGTGTGCTGCTGTCCAAGTCTTTTATTCAACACTTCCGTGTTACTTCGACAAAATTAATATATATGTTGTGTGCGTGTATGTGTAAACAGATACATATACGTACAGTGAAAAGCTTTGGCCAATTCATACTTTATTCCATTCAATTTATTCATAAATAGGTTTAGGTGACTCGATTTATTTATTTCTGTTTTCGGATGCCTAAATATTATTCAAAAGAAGGTTAGTGGATTTTATTCGCCAGATGAATTCCTACTTATCTCTGCGAGGAGCATTTTAGTGCTCAACGATCGATAAGTAACATAGAGTACCAGCAAATTTATAAAAGTAAAGTGCACCTTTAAAGTGTCACGCCTGTCCAAGGTCTCCTCGTTCCTCCTCTCCCTCCGCCCTCTATTCGATTGCACTGCGATGAATTATGAATCACGTTTGGCTGCGCCAGGGCAGAGTAGGTGCCACTTTGCGGGGGACGTACCCGTTTGAGTTGGGGTATGGACGCATTTCCATCGTTGACCCTTGGCGCAGAGTCTCAAAAGCAATCGGGTCATTATGTCCCGGGTGGGATGCATGGGGGCTGATGACACTCACCGCCGATCCCGTTTGAAAGATTCACAAGCGCGGTCTGCGGGACGGGAGGACGCGATTTCATCGACTGCCGCTGCTGCAAGCGTGATCAGCAACCCGCGGGAACCTTGACAGAACCGTGAGGAGCAGTACGGTGATTGGGGTGAGAGTTGGAAGAGGACGGCGTGCGTGGCTGGGATGAGGGCGTGAGATTGCGTAGTCGTGAGAGATGGAGACTAAAAGCTTCTCTACTGTATCATTCGATATGAAAATGGATGGATAGAATGACTAAAGTCGAAATAGTCTAAAGCCAAATTAGTCGCAGAATTTAGCAGCAATTTATTGTGCATTCACTATCATATTAACTGCAAACTCGGTGCACTTTATATTCACCAATTTGCTAACGTTTTCAAAGAGCAGGGTGCGGATGAAGTTTCTTGAATATACCGAGAAATTTATCAACTGCTTTACCCGATATGGCAGGAAAATATTAAATATCTGTGTGTTAGAAGTCGTGCATTTTTTAGAATTGCAACCGTACATAGATCCCAAGAATGCGGTTGTAAATTTTGATCAGAATAATTTAAATAGGCTCGCGATCACATTTAGCTGGTGTCTGAGTTTCCGATTCATTGAATATTAGCTGTCATTACTATAATAAAAGTAAATGAAGACAAACGGAAACTATGTGTGTCCTTTGGCGTAAAACCGTAAGCAAAATAATAAAAATGGAATGAGGTAGCACACAGACATCATGAGCGCTATTACAACTGCTGGAGGGAGCGCCTTACCTGGATGCATCACCTGGATGTTTATGGCATGTCCATCCTTCCCCTCGAGGGGGTTTGGGTTTGTGGAGGTGGCGGCTGCGATGCTTTGCCAAACAGCCAACGGGTGCACTTTGTCTTTTGATGGCGAGAATAGACAAGCGGCGACCCTGCAGTCACTTCCGACGCCGCCAACCAAACTCGGGGAAACCTTCTGCCGCCCCTACCATCCTCATCCTAATCCTCGGACCCCAAGTTCCATCATGTGGCAACGGCCACGTCACGTACCATTCACCGCAGGGAGTATAAAGTTCAAATGTAGCATTGCGATCAGAGTGAATGCGCTCAGATTCAAAACGACCAAATGATGGTATGCAACTCAGGAATCCTATTGAAAATGATAATTACTTTTTGATTCGACTTTAATTGAATAAATATTAAATTTTTGACTTTAGTAAGATGCTTATACTATGGTAGGTATCTGTATTTAATGCAAATTGAAGTTGGCGAAAAAAAAAATGAATGTTATATGCAAGTCAATGGATTTCTGCGTGGGAGCTTCTTCCGGCGTCCTCTTTTTCTCATTACTTTCCACTCACTGAAAACCCGAACTAAGTGATGTCCTCTCCTTAGTGGCGGAATTGAACTATTTTTTTATGTTACTATTACTCCTAGTGATTCCTGTACAATAGGTGTAGCATCCGAATATTTCGCAGTACACCGAATGGTATCAACTTGAAGTCTGATTTAAATGAGTTCAAGTTGCCACTTCCGGGCAAAATTGTCTCCTACTCCCGTTTCATTGGAGCACAAACGTTGTACAGTACTCGCCCACTTCGAAAATAAAATTCTGTGTGTGAGCATATTTCATGGTATTTCATCGCTGGAATAAAGATTTAAGTTCATTGAAAATTTAGAATTATATGTTCACCTAATTTTAAAATTTAATTTTTCTCAAATTTTTTGGCAATACTAATTGCAGTCTTACTGCAGCGCCAATTGATGTCGTGCATGATATGCGATAGTCTCTAATGAGTAAATGGAAATGAGGAACACGAACGGCACAAACGAGTCCCCGGTAGGCACGAAGAGGAGGTAATCAGGTGTGCGGTGTTGAAAGAGCATGGAGACAAGAGGCGAGGAGCCAGTGGGGGGCCGGGCGTGATGCCCTTTGGGCGAGACTCTTCAGTGTGAGACGGGCGAAGGCCCGTTTGACGAGGCAGTCCACGCTCATTTGTCGCTTGAAATGGACAGAGCGTGTGCGTGGGGTGATATGACGGTCCAGTGAGCAGTTGCCCAAGGGTGTTTGTATGTCAGATGAGGGCAATCACGGCTTACGCAAGGAAATACAGAGAGGCGTTACTGCCTACAAAATGGTAGTCTATTTCTTGGCGTAATAGCTTCTTTGAGCTGCTTATAATGCCCGCCTGTAATTCGGTGTGTGAATAGTTTTGCGGTACATGATATTCCCCTTCTTTTAATTCTCACTAGATGAATATGAACCAGTTATTTCAATAGGCAGCACGAAATTTTTGTTTTTTCTCTATAACATGGAAATCCTCTTGATTATATAGATTGTCAATTCAGAATGGTCGGTGTTATATTTGAGTACCTTTTTAAATTTTGCGTTCCATTGTTACTTAACTTTCAACCTTTCCTCCTTTACTATTTTTTCGGATTATTTTTCGAGTGACTTGGATTTTAAGTGCAGAATGGGTGGCAGAATTAGTCATTTTTTTAGGTCCATCTATTTGTAAAACAAATACGTATTGTTTTAGTGGAATATCGCTGTGTCCGACTTTTGGTTTCTATTCTAAAATTTTTTAAGTTCTGAAAACCGTGTCATCCATTGAAAAATATCTTTTGAGTCGACTAACCCCCCACTCACAGAATTATTTTCTATAAATAATGTCAATCCGATTCGGAAATCTTCGATATTCAGAGAGATTTAATGAAAGAGATAGTATTGCAATTTAAACAATCGATTTTTCTCTGCGACGCTATGAAAGTGCATCGTTAGAATGTTGAAATACCTGGTGATTACTATTTTTAAATGTACTTAAAATTAAGCTTGAAAAGTTTCAGTTTAAGAATTATATCGATAAGTTTTTGAATAAAAATAAAATACAATATTCTTTATTTAAAAGCTAAGAGTCATGTCTTCTATTTAAGTATCGTAATTCAATCAGTTAACCGATTCAATATACAGTAATATCCGTATTTTTTTTCAAAATTTCTCCAAGTTCTACTTTATTTCTATTTAATCGATTCTTCGTCCACCCAGGACTCTATGACCGTTAACATGTAATATTCTGAGAATGTTAGGAATTATTCTGTCATTTCAACTTTAAATAGGAGGATTAACAAAATACACCTCTGTCTTTTGTATCATAAATTCCGCGGTGGTTAAAAATACGGCTTCAGGGATCGCGGACTTCGCTAGGGAAAGATGGGCATTTAAATCTTCCATCGAGTTAGTCAATTTCTCGTGTGCTATCCAAGTTGTCTCAGCTGTGATAGGTTTTCACGACGCCCTCATTTCATCCTGCGCCCTTCGGGACGAGCGAAAGAAGGGGTGGGATGGGGTTAGGTTAACCGTTGGGTAGGGAAATAAATGCCCCGCCCTCACCTTTGGCGGGCAATTTGAATGCGGTGCGATTGTCAACCATGAATACACCCCTTCCGCCTCAACCCACGCGCGATCCCCACCAGACCGCCACCACCATCAACCTCGTCTCCTCCCACGCCACCCTTCCATTCCTCAACTCCTAATGCGCCTCCGTCCCCAGCCCCCATTTATCTCTCGGGGCATTGGTTGGTAGCATTTGCCGTCTCCTTCCCATTGCATTCAACGAAATCAGTCACCCGCTCCCCTTTCACACCCCCTACACTCCACAGCTCCTGTCTCACGGTAACACCTCCGCTGCGTTTCGACGATAACTCTGTATCTGCTTAAAAACTGTTCTCCTAATGAAAAGAAAAAATAGCTGGAAACTTAAATGTAGAACGAAGTAACGACATAGACATGTTCTGGGGAAAAGTAAGCTAATATTAACTTCGTCATCACAAGATAAAACCACTAATTTTTTATGCTTGACGAGGTTGCCAGTTAATGATTTGGTGACAAATTTGGCTGGTGAAACTTATTTATTTATTATTAGTCCTAAAAAAATATTTAATGCCTTTACATAGGAGTTTCGACATTTATGTAATAAAAAAATTACTAATACCCAAGTCCTAAGTGGAGGAAAACCCACGTAGGTCGGGACTCGAACCCACGATCTCTCGGTTGGCTAGCGAGGACGTTTCTCCGCCGCCTCCGGGGCCGGTTCCTTTGGCTCAATAGTTTTGCATATCCCACTACTTTCCCCATTAATCCAAAGTAATCAACCTGATTTTATCGGTCAAGATAGATCCTGCAGAAAAAGTTCTGTAGCCACGCATCGTTGTTGAGCCAGCTGCTTTTACTGCTCCGCCTGCTGTCGGAAAGTCTGGTTCTCAAAATCAGTTGGACTAAGTAGAAGGTAGCCAAAGGCACTGTTTATCGTGCTCGGACACTGGTCATTTTTCGAGCGCTGTAATCACCAAATTCCAAACTCATAAATCCAATTATTAATGATATACTCTAAAGGGCTTTTCTGAGGAATAAATGACTTCTGTGAGGTGTGAAAACATCTAATCACTAAACGCTTATCTAGGCTTTGGTGATACGCCAGCCAATGTTAACGCTAGCATAGCTCTGTAAATTACTTTGTTGCTAAGCAAAGAATCGTACGTTTTTCTGGATTATTCCCCGTATGTGTTCGACCCAGGAGCGGTCGTGAGTGTGGGTAACGCCTAGGTATTTAATTGAGTCTACCCATTCCATTTCGGCGTTCCCAATGCAGTAGGCGTTCTGGGGGGAATTGATGTTTTTCCGTAAATGTATGTCTACGCACTTTTTTGAGTCAAATTGCAATTGCCAAATGTCGCACCTGCGTTGTATACCATTAAGGTCATCTGATAAAGCTGCTGCGTTCTTAGGATCATGGACATCATGGTAAATCACTGCATCATCGGCAAATAAACATATCTTACTGGTGACTACAGAGTCAATGTCGTTAAGGTAAGGTAGGAGTAAGAGAGGTCTTTTGACACTTCCCTGGGGAGTACCTGAAGTAGCTTTTACTGCATTTGAGCTAACTCCATCTGTGACTGCTCTGTGACTAGACCATTCAAAAAGTCTTTCATCCAACCCCGGATATTTTTATCAATGCGATATGCTTCTAGCTTTCCGAGTAGTTTACTCTGAGGTACTTTATCGAAGGCTTTCTTCAAATCTAGAAAAATCGCGTCCACTGGAACATTGCTCTCTCCAGAAATACATAAGAATAACATCAACAAAAAGTGCTATTTGTGTCTCGTAGGGTCTACCTTTTCGGAAACCGTGCTGATTTTTCATAACTAACTTCTGATTATCGAGGTTGTATCACGATCGAACTAACAACTATATGTACCATAACATTGCACGAAATGGAGATGAGAGAAATAAGTCTGTAAATGGTTTCTTCTTGTCTAAGTTTTCGAATATTGGTTTTACGATAGCCGTTTTCCAATTTCTGTGAACTTTGTGATCGGTTAGCGACTTCTTAAATCTTATTTCTAAGTACGGCGCAATTTCCGAGAATAGATCCTTAAATATAGGAGCGGATATTTAATCGGGCCCGGAGGATTTATAAGGCTTGATATTTTTCAGCAAACGCTCAATTCCATTGTATGAGATTTTTAATTTTGGGCATCGGTTGACCGACACGAATTGGTAAGCTATCGGGAGGATTCCGGGAGATATTAGTGAAGACGATTTGAAAAAAGGAATTTTACGAGTTCGCCTTTTTCAAATTGCTGATTACTCTTTCAACTTTATCTTTTTTGAGGAAATTCACAGTTGACTTACATCCCTGGACTTCTCTTACGTTTGGATTCTCTTTAAAATTTTTCCCTAACCTTTTCCATTTGAATTCCCTTAACGCTTTCCGAAATTCATTCTTAGCATTCATCCCAGATATCTTATAATCTATCATAAGTGATCTCATTCTTTTTGTCGCTAGAGATAATATCCCTCATATTTTTCATCTTCGCGTGGCATGACGTCGTAATGCCTTTCTAACATCCGCGTTGTACCATGTAGGTTCCTTTTTATATTTTATAAATTTACTCGGAATGAACTTGATGACTGCTGAGCGCGTGATCGGAAGAAAGTGATTCCACGAATTCTCAGTATTTTGGTGATTACTATCTTCCTTAAAATTAGCTAATCGAATCTGTAGAACGCACTTAAGGCCATTGTAGTTCCTTTCTTTAAGCAAGTAAATTTTCTATTTAGGCTTCTTACGTGTGTTTCGGAATCCATGAAGCAAAAACTTACCATTTACTGCCTATATGTGGTCACTAATTTCTTTTATAGTCTCCGTAGATAACACTTTTATTGGGAGTATTCGTTGCCGGAAAAACAAGAATATTATCGCCCCTAGTTGGTGAAGTGACAAGTTGACCCAATGAGTTCAACGACAAAGAATACACAATAGGAATTACAATTAAAGTTTACCAACTTACACACTCTTAGGTCGGATGAGCGTCGTGGATAAAGTGATTCACTTGGGGGTGTGCATCTTTCTTTGGGGAAAACAATTGCGCACGATTTATGAAGGGACGCTTTAAAACTTGCATTCGCCAAACGTATAGTCAGAAGTTGTAGTGACGAAAAAGTGAAGGAAACGAGCTATTTATATTTAGTAAGGCCTCACAATGAGTATGCGGCCAGCGTTTGGGATTCTTTAAAAAAAAATAATTGCAGAATTGAATATGGCGCAGAGAAAAGCCACGAGGTTCTTGAAAAACTGCTATCAAAGAAAACAAAGAATCACACAGGTAATACAGATTCTGGCGTGTGAATCTTTAGAAATGCGAAGATTCAGGGCTAGGTAAACTTATTATAAAGATATAAAGCGTGTGGTTTTGCATCCGACTTTGGAGTTATAATTTGGCTCCATTATTACATTGGAATGGCCAACAATTGCTACACAATTACTGAGTTAGACTGTCAAACTGATAGATTAAAGTATTCCTTTTTCTCGCGCACTATTCGTGGCAAAAATAAAAGGGGAAGACCTAATAATAGGCGTACATTGTCGAAAATAGGGCTTTACTATATTAAATTCTCGCAGAACAATATGTCTATAAATGCACTATATAAATTCAAATCTGGCGCCCTAACGCCCCCCACCGCGAACCCTTGTGCTAGGTAAATTATAAGTGAATTTATATAAAGTCTAGTCTATTTGTGAATTGTCCGTCTGGAACTCGTAGAATATTAACCGGTAATAAGTGTCTAAATTGCATGTGTGCCTGCCCTCTTTTAACGTTTTTTCTTGTCCTCTTTGTGTTGGCATAGAAATAGCTACTAGCCATGAAATACTCATCTACATCTACACAGTACCCTGCAAGCCATCGCAAGGATGTGTTGCAGGAGGTGGTAGGTCACCAGCCAGGTTTGGGTCAGCCCAGCCCACCATCAAAGGTTTGATCTCAGTGTGGCCCTAAAGTCTTTTAACTATCCTGAAAGGCCTAACTCGATCCCATTTGTTTAATATTTTATATGTATCTTTTATATGTTCCCTCTCTGCCGGTGCCATTATCTATCCGTTAAGTACAAGTGCCGTCTGAAAATGCTCAATTATTGCTTCTAAGGTGGGAGCCTCGGCCGTTAATCCATTACAAAAAGAGGAGTGGCCCTATGGCGCTTCCCTGCGGCATTAGATCTGCTTTATCAACACATCCTCACGCTATCCGAAGGCCGTCACTAGGACGTGTGGCAGAAGGTGTTGGGTTTCTAGCCATTCTACTTCAACTCCACCACTTCTACATTCACATGACACCTCGCGATCTACCGAAAGGAGGGCGGTGGCCGGACACCATGTATGTAGGCATAATGTATGTAGGCATTTTTGGTGGATCGCGGGGTGCCAGGTGTATGAGAAAATAGAGGAAATATATGGAGAAGGGCGGCTGAACCACCATCCCCTGCCAAACATCCTTGTGACGGCTTGTGTGATATTATGTAGGTGTAGAGACCTTCGGGACGAGTGTAGTAAGGATGTTTCGTATCGTCGAATTTTTAATGATGATGATGTGTGCTGTCATATTATCAATGCCAATTATATCTGCGATAATGCGCACATATAACCGACGGTCTAATTCATCACTTTTAAAACATGTCAGTGAAACATTGTTACCGATACTTTTTATGTAAACCTAGTAACCCTCCACTTAAATATAGTAGTTAACTCATTCTTATTTAGCTCGAGTATGTCAGGAAACTTACACCTTGATGGTCTGTAAAGCATTCATCCTTTTCCGTTGCCTGCATAAAAAAGGCCCGCGTCATTTTTTAGGACTGACTATTAAAGACTAATGTTAATATGGGTATGTAACTGCATGTGCAACTCTTTTTTTTGATACTGTATCGATTCATTGGTGAATTTCTATGTACTTACGCCAATGCTGTCCTGCACAGATTATAATGGTGGATTTGATTTATTATATATGATACTGTGAAAAGTCGAAAAATGTATATGCATCCATAGAGATTACTGTGAAAGTACACAAATTATTAAGTGATTATTTCTAAACTTGGGACGGTAGTTAATCCTAAGGAAGATCTCAAGTTCTAATGGACTCTTTTCTTTATGCCTGCTTGTTTTACAGCTCCACTCGATGAAGTTATTTTTTCTCGTTATTTTTCTAACGTTTATTTTGAGATGTCAGGCAGGGCCAAATGCTACAAATTGTTAAGTATTTTTATAATGTATGCACGAAACTTATATCCTAGGAGTGGTTTTATTATAATTATAATTTCCGTACGTAGGTTCTTTCAATTTAAAAGTTTTAATGAATTATATTTTTTATAAAGCATGTGAGATGGAATCCATTTAAATATTTTCGTTTCCATATGCCAGAATAATATTAAAAAGTAGTTGATTTATAATGTTTAAGCATAGTAATTTGGCATTCTCTGCATGTTAAAACCTTTGAGAAAGAAACTTTACCAGAACCCTCTTTGATTTAGCAATGTCCGCATTAATATTTTCGCGCAAATATTTAGGTAAACTTATTTGTGGGTGACAGATTATTATTTCGAAGTTAAATTATCACGTTTGAGTCCCACGGGACGTAAATGCGCCACTTTCTCTGCCTTTCACGTCCACCCACCGGCACTCTCTCCTTCCTGTCATCATTGTTCTCGCTTAAATCAATATCTTCACGTTCCGACGGCTCGACATCTGATTCTAACCGCCCTTCTCTCTGCCCAACCAGCGGCTGTTTGTCTCAAAAACCACACACATCCCATGCAAAGGAGATAGGCTGGTACACATTGCTCCAAGCACCTGAAGCGTAAATAATGATGCGAGAGAAGTCTATTTACCATAAGCACAGATAACGCTGGAACAATGCCGAGAAGATATAGCTAGAATCAACCAGTAATTATTACTCGGGCTAAGGGGAATTAAAGTATTTTAATTCATTGGAATTGATTTTTGCTCAGTGACATTTTCCAACGGCACGAAAGTGCCATTGTTTATAAACGTCAGGAAAGAATTATGAAGTTGTTTTTTGGTTGTATCCACTCGGGAGGATATCATTAGTGGACATAAATTTAACGCATGACAGTCCAATTTGGACCGGTTATGCGTTCATACATAGCATTTTGTTTACGAAATACGGTATTGGTAATCATATTTCTTCCAAATATTCAGTGGCTAATGCAGCCACGGTGAAATAAAATTCAACACAATGTTGCTAATACCACGTGCAACATTAATGATTAACTTTTAGTTTTTCCACTTTAGTAAGTTTTCATTTTTTTTTAAATTTCAATCGGAATTATGAGGAGAAGCATTGAGGAGACAAGTTTTGTTAGGGATTGAGTAATTATCGAATGTTTGCCAAACTCATTGTTCATAAAAGTTTGGAAAAAGATAACTCGGCCTAATACTGATTGAATCATAAGATTATATTGATTTATTCAGACTTTTTAGTGAGGAGAACTTGCCTAAAATCATGCGGCAGCTCTCTGTTTAGGTAAAGTGTTACTTTAGAAGGACTTAACACTTTTTTTTTGACGCTTAAAAGATATTCGAACTCAATAAAATATCATTTAGCTGCCAACTTAATTCTAAAACTGCCCTGATAAAAGTGAACAAGTGTACCCTTTGTAGAAGCTAACTTGGAATTCGTAACGGCAGTATTTCGTCACTTTCTTATTATTTTGCCTTGACAATCGTACGATCCATGGTATACTCCCACCTCTCTATGTCAGGAATAATATCGTCATAGAGTAAATGCCGACTTTATGTGAAAATATTTTCATTCAATTGTAGCAGTAAACCGTTCTAGTTGAAAATGGCGTATGCTCATGTCCTCATTAATATAATCTCATGTCATTAAGAATTTAAGAATATTCAGTGGCTGAGCAACTGATTTCTTTTTAAATGTCTCAATCGTTTTGTACTATATAAATTTCTCTAAAATGAAATGTCAACTAAAACTTACGTGACTTATAATTTATCATATTTCCAACTCAAATATCACCGCGGGTGAGATAGGAGTAGAAATTTAGAAACAGTTTCATGCATTTCAAGTGTGTTGTTATTGTGTCGAGTTGAACGTTTAATTTTGGAATGCACCGAAATAAAACTCATAATTAGTCAATTAATGAACTAATTCAAAGTCAAGTACTGAACTAAGAGGCAGATTTAATATAACTTAAGGAAATTGCGGTGACCTTTTTCGATATCACTATTTACCTTCAAAATGTACTTTTAGTATATTTTGTCAAGCTACTTTCTGGGAGTAATTTTTATCACACTATCGCAATGCAACAATCTTATGCGATTTCATTTACAAGTATTTGATTTATTACTTTCATTTTTGTTTTAATTTTATTTAATAAAAGCTGCCAATAAAGTTATATCGGTAACAAATAAAATTCTGATAATCATTTGACTAATGAAGTAGTCCATGCCCATTTTCCTAGAAAGCAACGTTACTAAGCGCTTTCAAAATGGACCAAGAACTTAATGCGTGACGGATTTCCACTTGCCATTCTACTTACTAATTGATCAACAAATCATTAGAGCGCACTGGGAGGAAAATGGAACAAACGAGGTAGAAAACTTCCCCGACCAAACAGTTGCCATGTTCCCTTGCACAAATAGGGCTAAGCTTTAATGGTTTGCTAAGCAAATTACGGTCCGAACTCGGTGCGAATATTTCGGGTGACGAAAAATATTACATGGCGTCACTCCGTGCAATACCTTACGGAATGCATCCATTCGGCAACAGTGTGAAACAATCGCAACAGTGGCGAAATACACGGACTGGGCGGTGGAGAAAGATATTTGGGTGGGGTTCATCGGGGGTGTGAGGGCTCAGAAGTCTTGGCGTCCATGTGTGCGTGTGCCATTTGCTTCTCCACGTCGACCTCGTCGGGGATCAGCAGAGCTCGCTATGCAGCGTCCCGCAAAAACCCATTCATTCTGCTCCCTTGCAAACCCATCTCACCCTCTCTCTCTCTCTCCCTCTTATCCACCATGCTACGTCCATTTAACTCGGACCGTACTCTCATCAAACACTTCGATTCCCTAATGGCCGATTACTTCCAGGCGCACGCGCGACCGCGCAGTCATTTGTCCACTTCGTGTAACCAACGCCGCCGCGGTCAGTAGCGGCCGGAATGGGAAGCTCCTAACTCTGGTTTGGGGAGAGAGGATGGGAACGGCCCAGAAGAGGGAATGGAGGAGTGTTAATACCGCACGTTTTAGCGCGAGTGCGGAGGGAAGGAGATGAAGGCAAGAGATATGGTTGAAGTAACACGAATTAGGGTTCAATGGGCTGTCCGTGTCCATGCCACGGCGGGAGAAAGGCGCGCACCCTCACAAAAGAAATCGAGTCCAAAGGAAAATCGGATGTCCAGAAATGGTGATTGTGATTAAAATGATTCGCTTCTCTGGTCCCAACTTCTAATTGGATGTATTGTAATTTCGTTAACAGTAAAAAGTTAAGCCTGGAGTCATTTGGGTGAGTCAACGGAAATAATATTATCATGAATAACATCGAAAACGAAATTGCATTAGCTTATCCAGCATCATATATTTGCATGTCTGGCCTTAGTTTGCTATTTTATCCGAAAATAATTAACAGTTGTGTGTTTTCTAAGGTATCATTACTCATGTTAAAACCTTCCAAATGGGACTTATGATGTTGTTAATGGTCGTTGTAATTCATTCTCTAGACATAAAATAGTAGGCCACAGATTTGATCGTTATTAGGTAAGGTCACTCGTGTATTTTTAAACTTAATTATTGCACTCTTAAGCCTCGCATTATATTCAGTGTTTCGGAGTTATCAATTAATTTGTGACATATACTAAGTCAGCTAAGTTAGCGATCAGTTTTGTTAGGAGTTTAAGGTAGTTGATATTATAACTGCCTCTTAGGTATTTAAGATTATTCTGATTTCAAGGATTATTAGAGAGGAAATGGTTGTAAGGAAAATAGTTATATAAACATGAAGGAAAAAGAGAAGGTTAGAAGTAAAGTTGAAACAAAGCATATTTAATGCAACGAAAACTTTTGGTGAAGTTAAAATTGAGCCACCAACTAATGCACAGTCCACCACGCTACCAAGAAGACGTACTGAAATACACGAAGTTTTATATAATGGAATGCCCAGTTAATAATGAACATTTGGCCCAGGGATGTCACGCTGGAGCGCCTCTTGCAAAAACAGAATGAAATTTACATTTTAAATTATCATGATTGTTATAGATATTCTTTAGGGGCTCGTCTTTTGGAAAAAAATAGTTTAATTTTTTTATTTCATAGGCTTAAATGGTGGATAACTGTAGTTTTTAATGGGTTAATTTATTTTTTCATTGATTAGCATCAAAAATGATTTTTCAGTAAAACTAATGTGTCAAGTCGATTTTTTGTCAACATGCAAAATATTAGATAAAGGATATTCATTTTCATTATTATTCATTATCTCTGAGCTTATAAGGCCGAAAATATCCATGAAATAGTTCTACTATTTTATGTTCTACCCTTGTGTTCATGAATATACAGTATTTTTCAAGGGCTTACTGCGATCAAGCCAGTCGATCTCATCGTCCAATCTCTAAATTCTGTTTTCTTTTCGGCGTTTTGCTTTATTGCGATTGATGACGCTTGCGATGGCCGAGTGAATAACGTGGGAAGCGTAAACGCTAACGTTGATGGGCTTAATTAGGCAATCCCAGTGAGGGAAATCACACCAGCTCACTTCAGAAGTGAGTCGTGATTTTAAAGGCACATCGAGCCACGTGGGGTAATTCAGTGCGAATGAAAGTTTCAAATTTTTTTTCATTTTCTCCAAATGATTAAGTCATCTGATAGGATGAAACATGTTATGGACTTAGGGCGCAGTTGTAGGTTGTACTTACGCAAACAGTTCTCGTGTAAGCAAAAGATTGGCTTCTCTGATCACGACTCACCTGTAGAGACTCTCCAGCGGAGCTCTGAACTCGTCCACTCTCGCCTAAATCCCTCTAGAAGATATAAACTCCTTTCCCTGGGTTTAGCCTTGGATTTATTCAATGTTCGTTGCCTCATACTTAGAAGAGATTCCCTGGTTTAACAGTCCGAATAAGGATTCATGGTTAAAGCCATTGCCGGATTGCGGAGACCAGCAGTATTCACTTCAGAGCATTTAGAGCTACCTAGAACTGACGGAGGAAATTTAAATATTAAACCAATTAATAAAATTAAATTATAATGGAGGCATGAGTGTGGCAGAGGAAGCCAGCAAAACCACGTAATGTACAAAATGACATCGCACCAGTCTTTACTACCCAATGAAATTCTAAGTCGTCATGCTATGTTAAGGTCGAGAAATGAAAATAATGGGCTAATATCATCAACATTTTGTATTTTTAATATTTCTCTTCTCTTTAAGTCATATGTTTTCAGCTTTCTCTAAATACTAAGTTGATTTTTTATTTGCACTACCCATACTGTCTTCCTCTCGTCCTCCATGCATACTCGGGAGACTTAACGAATGTAATGAGAATATTTGCATAGTTAATCAATGGATAAAATGTAATTGCCTAGGTTTTATCATCTGATATAAGCCAATTAAAGAGCCATCTCAGTGATATCTATAATTCTGCGTATTTTTTTACATAGATTGTTTGCATAATTATACGTATATTAAACCCAATTAAATCATAATTTAAGGAAATTCAAGATAGCTGTGTAAGTTGTTTCCTTTATTATGATATGATCAAAAAGGGAGATATAAACTTTTGTGCATATTATTATGGAACTATTAAATATTTAAAATTGATTTAGAAAATATATTTTGAGCATAGCCTGTAACTTGGTTAAAATCATTTAATCATTTACAGTCATGTCTTACCTTAAATGCTATCCTGGATTTGTTCGGTGTAGGTAATTAATTACTGCATAATGCTTTTGTATTAAATTAAGCCCTTGAAAAAATCGTAAACTGGATGGGAATATCCATTTGGTTAAAAATGAGATAATAATGGCTAAGTTAGATGATTTCTAGGCTCGGAATGGCATCCAATTTTTACTGCATTAATATTCACAACATATTCAAAACAAATACACTAGGAGGTTTTTATATTTTTAATTCGGAACTGGAGAACTCAATCGAGCTCGTGTTGATTATTTCGTCGGCACATACGTGTATATTTTAAAATCATTGATGATTTGAAATGGTTATAATTTTCGTTTTTACAACAGGAGCGTCATTTATAAAATCAAATTAACATTTTTAAGTTATCCGGGACATCTGACAGAGGCCTTTGTTAATACGGAATGCTTTGGAATCAATGCGTTGCTTGGAAAAGGTATATACGTATGCTTCTAATTTCCTTTGGCAGAGGAATTGATGCATGTATTTTAGGTCTTATTTTATTCCCAATGGAAATATTCAAATAGCCTTTCGCACATTTCTCTTATTTTTAAAAATCACTAACTATTTCCTTTTTTTCCATTCGCATGTCACAGCTGCTATGAACTTACATACCGTATATGGCATCGTAGAGTGTATTTTTGGATTAATTGTAAATACTCACTATAATTTTTAATCCCATATTCGGCCGTCTCAAAATGATATAATTTTCCATAATTTTACTACCAATGTAATCAAATCAAATTGATACCGGTGACAATCATGAAGTAAATATTTAAAGAACCTTCAAAAAAAGCCGTAAAAGTTTTAAAATAAATTAATAAACGAATTCACTTAACCGTCTTATAAGCGTACCATCTTTTAAAATTTACGTGGATGATAAGATTATAGGCTTTTTAGAGATGCATACTGAATTCAGAAGTTAATAAACATTGATTTCAAACTAATTATCATTTAATTGGGGAAAAATAATTATGCTAACAAAATGATTACAGCGTTGACTCGTAGATAAGGTTTCCAGGAAATACAATCAAGTTTATGATGATTACAATATACGTGATGGATACCGGTTAGGCATCTATGAATTGCTTTTAAATTACACAATTCAAACTAAGATATATTTTTCATAAATTAAACAAAAAAATAGAATATTGCGGTCCCCTAAGCTGACTAGACTCAAGTTGAGGAGAATGTGACCATTGAGTATACCTAATAACCTTACTGTGCTAGGATCGCATGGTGTCCAGTCCCCTCGGGGAGATTGAGGCAATCGCATGGAACGTAGCTCGACCTCCGAATGGCACCATCGGGGTCGTTGAATGACAAAAAGGACGCCTTGTTGTGGCGAAAATCTGAACCTCACTCGCGGCGCCTGAGCTTCTTTATGGCGCCATTTCCCGCTCAGTGGACCCCGTCGCACTGAGCGAAGGTGTCGCCAGCCGTTGCCGCGTTCGCCCGCTCGCCACCAAGGGCCGACCGTGCACGGTCTGCTCTCGCTCCACTGAACGGGTCCTGCTGAAATTTCAAAAGCAGCAAATAACATTTTTCCCGCACTAAAACCATTGACTACCCTTGACCAGGTTGAACTTCAATTTATGTCTAACGAGAACCATTAAATGAAATGTTAGTAAAATGCAATTGTTAATGCAGATTAATGAAATTATTTAGCAGAAATATATCGGTTATTTACTAATTTTATAAATAAAAGTTATTTATCTAAAATACAGGAATGAGTTAATGGCAAAATTCTGTGCGAATCAGCGTAGCAAAAATTATTGAGAAATGGAAGCAATGAATGATGGGCAACAGGAGAAAGGTCGATTTTTAATTATTTGAAAAGTTAGCTAACGACAGTGTACTTGGCAGATTGAACGGTTGTAGAATGCAAAGGAAACGGTAACATGCATTCGTGGAGAAAATTTTAAAATAATATAGATGGTGTAAGATCATTGCAAAAGAAAAGTTTCATGGGAGACGTATAAACTGACGTCATTGTGGTTGCGTGGAGGGGATAATGAACAAAAATAAACTTAATGACGTGTACAAATGGAGAATTAAGCTAAATCAAACAATCGAGTAGATCTCTGCATAAAATTATACCTAAGATTCATGAAAATTGTTTAAATTCTAATTATTGGTCGGTCATCACCATTGGTATTTTAATCCAAAGATTAAGTGCCTATAGCCCTCCATTCTTCTCTATTCAGCGTTAATGCAGTCACCTTCTGAAGAATTTTCTGTTTTATATTCTAAATTTTTCCTGAGTGTGAGCACGTAATTGTCTCTTGGCCCTCTTCACGTTATATTCCCTTCAATTTCCCCTTCTATTATGTTTCTAATGAAATCATAGGGCCTCAAAATGTATCTAATTCATCTCTTTCTACACATATACATATATACATAATACACATACATTTATACATACAACACACATATATATATATATATATATATATATATATATATATATATATATATTGTATATATATATATTGTATATATATATATATTGTATATATATATATTGTATATATATATATATTGTATATATATATATTGTATATATATATATTGTATATATATATATATATATATTGTATATATATATATATTGTATATATATATATTGTATATATATATATATATTGTATATATATATATTGTATATATATATATTGTATATATATATATTGTATATATATATATATATGTATATATATATATATATATATATATATATATATATGTATATTGTAGGTCTTATGGAAAATACGAGGGTCATTCCAAAAGTAAGGTCCCCTATTTTTGTTCATGAAAAATCAAATTTATTCTCAACTTTTTGTGCATCGTAGGAAAGGCTGAGCACATAGCTATTTTTCTACATAGTTGCCTTGACGATCGATCACCTTTTTGCATCCTTGTAACCAGCTTGTTCATACCGGCGTCGTCCCTTTTTTCCCGCCGCGTCACGAAGTCAACTGACTCGTATTTTATTTCATGGAATTACCCAGAAATATTTCATCAAGATTGTTCCATTGGAATGATACTAGAAAACGTCCAAGATATTTGCTGACGTGATTAATGGCATATATTTCTAAATTAGATTAGTTTGGATGCATAAATGAGTTGAATGGTGAAATTATAAAAAACATGACATTTGATTAAGATGAATTGCCTTTGATCAGTGACGAATTACAGATTGTAACTATATTGCTTTTGCATAACACTGCCATCCTAATAATCATACTTACGCCTTATTGTAACATTGTTTAATCAGCGATCGTAGAATTTATTTTATGTCATTTCAAATGTCTAATTTAGACATTTTCAAAAACGTTTGTGATTGTATGTCATCAGGTTCAGCGCTATTATGCGCTATTTTCTATTTCTAAAAAATAATGATTTCGATGGAATTCATTCACGCTACATGATTTTCGAGGGATGTAGAATATTAAATTTAAGGAATGTATTATTTTCTTATTTTTAACTCGTTTTTATTTATAAATAATTGATTCAGGGCGACTTTTCTGTTTTAAATACTTAATTTATAATATGTTAAGCCAAAATTCCAGCGTTAGTAAAATTTGGAAAACTTAGATCTGTTTATTGTAAAATTGCTTGCACAAAGTATGGTATATTTCAGAGGAAGTGGAGAGAGAAAGAGCGATAAGTATTATTATTATTAGTAGGTCATTCTGGACAGTAACTGATGATCATTCCCCTAGCGGCACGATTCCCATACATCAACGAGAGAGGAAAAGACGGGAAGGAAAAAGGTGAAAAAGACGATAACTGGTATGAGGAGATAGAAACCTAATTTTTTTGGATAGCTGCTTCTTAACTTCTGCTCTAGTAGCGTAACCGAATCGCCAACTCGCTTTGTAGTAAAAGGGCCTCTACGACTCGAAACGTTCTCACCTTGACCTCAGTGACCTCCACGGCTGACTCGAGCACGACGCAAAAAACAGCTTTCAAGGAAGCGAGTTCAAACTAATAGGGGAGTCGAAATACCGCTTATTAAATTGGCAGAAACATAGTCAATCCGATTCATTTTAGTAGTATTAATTGGTTCATGAAATTGGAATTCCATTAACTGCTGGCTATCTCTCATTCCCAGCTTTGTGTGCTTAATGTAATATTTTTCTAATTTAACTTGTTTTATTCTCGGAAAATATATCATTCAAGGATTGTTGTTGAAATATCTGTATCGAAAGTAAAATTTGCACACATTAATAGCAATCTCAGGTTATTTTCTGATGATACGGTGGTATACAAGGAAATAAACGGCCAAATACATCGCGAGCTACTCTCTAGAGGCTTAATCTGGAATTGGTGCAAGGAATGGGGATAAATGCTTAATTTAAACATGCTGCGCAGTTTTAAAATTGTTGAGCAAAGAAAGTGGCGAACAGGACGTTAACTACGAAGTACTAACTACGGCCAATCTAGTTAAATATTTGGGGGTAGTTCTAACACCACGCGTTTCATGGGGAGCACCTATCAGGAATATATACGGTTCCGCTATAAGAAACTCTTATTATTATATTTAAAGAAACGCTTTATTATACGGGTGGTAGGGAAATGTAATGTGAAAGTTAAATAGAGGTGCTATATTGCTCCAGTTATACCTCATTTGGAATATTCCGCAAGTATTGGGGATCTTTTGGTGAAAAATTGGCAAAAATAATCAGATTTAGTCCAGGGAAAATCTGCCAGATTCGTTAAAAATTGTTATAATAAGAACGCAAGTGTGACAGGTCTCCTAGGGGATTTAGGCTTAGACCAACTTTAGATACAAAGAGAACAAGGGAGACTTAGACCTTCAGAAATGTTCAGAACAAACGAGTGTAGCTATGTCACTAAGGAATTATAATGGCCCCACATTACTTAGGTATATCAGACCACAAAGATAAAATAAGGGAGATACATTCCAATACACGTAGATACAAATACTCATTCGTTCCCCGAACAATCAGGAATCATATTAGTACGAAACCGATGTTATTTTAGAGGTACTGAAAACATTTAATTTACAAGTCGGAACAAAATTAAACATTGCAAAGATGTTTGGTATACTTTCAGGTGCATATGTATGTTACTTGGTTGTTTTTGTGTTTGCATGTGTGTGGGCTTTAATGTTTTTTGCATGAATGTATACCATATTTTGTTTGTGGATTGTATAGATTTGTGGCTTTTGCTTGCGGTTTTTTTAATTAATGCTGTCGCCCTAACACCCCCCGCCACACGCCCTTGGTACGCCTTGCAAGAATTAAGTAGATGTAGATTGGAAAACCATAGTGAAACAAAATAATAGAGGGTTTACTACCCTGAGGGATTAATTCGTCCTAGAATAAGATATCTTACCTCATTCTACGAATTACCTACGTAATTCGTAGAATGAGATGGGATATCTCATCATCCACTTAAGAACCTTCATCACGGATCTTCCAATTTTTTTTATACATTGGTATTGATTGTGTGGAGCTGCATCATAAAGGTAAAGTACAGCTCAATACTATCCCTGAATGACTGTTAATAAAATTTTGTATCGTATTGTATCAATGATAAATTGCCAGCATAATAATGGTAAGATTGAATCACGTTGCCTGGTACCGGAAATTCTTTATTCTGTTTTTGTCTACGGTCAATAGGATGTATGTTGCCCGAACAATAAAGACACATAATATAACACGGAAATTCAAGACTATTTGCACTTTCGGAAACTGTTTCCACCACCTTCATGGAAAAAGAATCTTCTCGCAGCCATTTCTAATGCCCTGACAAAATTCCACCCTCTCCCAGATAATTGAGTCATGCTTAAGTCCTGGTACGTGGAAAAGCGACCCATCCATCCGGTCGGCGCTTTCTCCCAGGACTTTAACTCAGTTCCATCGTCGACTTGGTGATGTGTACCAAGTTTTAGCCTCTTACGCCTTGGCTGGAGAAGTTACTCAACTCGCCAGAAAGAGCGGAACCCTTGGGATAGATCTCTTGCATCAGACGCTAAATTGTAATTTATGCCTCGGTGTCTTTGTAATCGGTGCGGTTTTCTCCATCAGGAATTCTTTGTGCGTTAGAACTAAAAAAAAAGATCTTCAGTGAGGAGGCAAAACTCTTTCCACTCCCACAATATTTCCCGGAATCAGGCACGAATAATTTTCCTCTCGACATCTGAGAGCGGGAGTAGGCGTGACATTTGCCTGCGAAAGAATTTGCTACTCTAATTATTTTGGGAATGAAATGGCCAAATATATGTGTATGTGTATATATACATATATATATATATATATATATATATATATATATATATATATATATATATATATATATATATATATATATAGATATATATATATATATATATATATATATATATAGAAAATTTTTCTCAGGTGACCTGTTTGGTGCGCCCTGAGGGATTTTGATAAAATTATGCGCTGGGGTTTAATTTTGAAAGAAGTAAATGAAATTTGAATTAATATAAGCTGTATTGCAAAAAGTATGTGTTCCATGCAATATTTCAACAATACTGACGGAGATTTTAGTATGTTGACTGACGGAAAACTTGTATATGCGTTCCCTATAGAATATTACGCGCACATCATAAAGTACTAGGTAAATGCAAATCTCTAAGATTACAGTGGACAGATAGTGCAATATAGCCCCAAGCCGAGCATGTAAATGGGACCAAAACGAGGAAAAAATTGATTACTGAGCGGAGAAATTTGAAGATTCCTTTTTCCTTTGCTAAATCATTGCTGAAAACTAAAGAAATATTATGAATGGCTATTAAAACTTCTCGAAAATATAACGTGCGATAGTATCATCAATTACAAAAATATGTAATGTTTTTTGATCCAACACTTCTTGCTACACATCCCCAATGTCGATTTCTTGGTAGGCGTTGGTAATGCTTTCATTTATCTTTCATCTTAATCTTAAGCTCAGCAGGCAACATCCTCTCGTGCCAGCATGACTTGAACTACCCGATCTTCATCCCTTCTCAAATCCCATTTCCTTCCACCGCAAAACCATCAAGGGTACACCCAGCCGCGCTGAACATTGTGTGTAGACTAGTTAATTGCTAGAAATAAACTATCGCGTTCCCGAAGGTACGGAAACGAAGGTGGTGGGATTGGTCCTCGTCTATTTCTTATGAAAGGAAACTTCCCTACCTCTTATACCCCTTAATACCTATCTTTTGAAAACCAGAAAGTCGTAAATCCAAACAAAAAAGCGCGCTCTATCCCATCGAGAGCGGGCTTCTCCCATAACGCCCGTTCGATTCCTCCCATGCCCCCGCCACCCCTGCATGCCGGCGCCACCGATCACTTTCTTGGCGGTTCGTCAGGCGGCCACCTCCCCCTCCATGCCCCCTCGTGTGTTAACCTTCTTCCCGCCCCCTCTCCGTACCAGCTTCCTACGATCCCTCCTTGCAGAGGCCGTCCCTATTCCCCCGCAGCCTCACCGACACGCCTACTCAGTTAAATCGGTCATAAATCGGGACACGGAAACCCATCGTTCTGTCTTTTAAAAGGATACCAACCACCCCCACACCTTAATATCCGAAAACCCCTCCGCATCGTCTCTCTCCCTCTTTTCCCCAAGTCCGCCTCTCAAGGTTTTATGGTTGAACGCGAGACGGTCGTCCGTTCGAACCGGTCCCACCCTCCTCTTACTTTAGGACCCCTTCCCCCGAATTCCCCATCCCGACTACGCCCACCGTCGTTTGCCCTGTCTCCACCGTGGTCCACCTCCACCCCCATTCGACCCTTCATCGATGCCACAACAGCAACTTGCCCTCCTCGCCGATCAGTTGGTAGCCGGTGGTTATGTCTTCACCCTCTCTCTCACTCGATAGAGAGAGGGAGGGAGTGAGTGAGAGATGTCCCCCAGCAAGGCATTCCATCTCCGATAATGGTCCCTTCGTTTTGATTCCTGACCTCTCGCCGACTGCTGCCCCAAACATTTTCCCAACTCCCTGGGGGTGGAATGCCATATGCCAACTTCCTTCGGGATATCTTTCCCCTTCCCTCCCCTCCTAGTATCCCTACCTGGAAATAATCTCGGCGTACCTCACTTCTATCAATCGGGTGATACTTTAGTGGCATCTGAAAGAACTGTCTGATACCATAACTTGTTTAAAGCATGGATTTTATCGTTGTATGTTAATGCAGGCATCCTCAACGTTTCCATTATTTATCGTCAGCAGCTGTTTATCTTGTCGTGCTTTCTTTAAGATTTTGGAGATGTTTCTCGTCACCAATTTCCGATAGCTGTAAGGCGTAGTTCAAGTTTGGATTACTTAAATGATTCTATCTTTAAACACCGCGTTCCTCGAGGTTTTCTTATTGCATTGGATCGTTTTTTCCTCAAAATCTGATCGATCAGTGTTCCATATCGTTCTTCAAGAACGTTTCGGCATCCACTTCAGCCATGGTAATATCCCGATTACTTTGAGGGATTTAGTATTGACCATTTTCTCTCATTCTCTGAATTTGTCTTCAGCATGACGTGTATATAATTACTGCTTCTTCGTAAACTGTATGTTGTGTACATTTCGGATTGCGCAAAGATACAATGCCATCTTGTCAAAGTTTGAAGTTTTTTCTGAAGAAACCTCTTCATATTAGATCTGAGAAACGTCATTACTCCTTCTCGCCGCAAAATGTATCTTTTTCAGGGAAAAAGGTTGAATTAAATCATTTATTACGGATTGTTTAATTATCGGTACGGTCACGTCTGCTCAGCTTTATTTTATTTATCTGTAGACATAACTATACATACTATACTATATGTCTTCTCTCTACAAGTTCTTTCTCTTGGTTGGTCCGATTGCCAATATACTCTTGTCTCCTGCGTTGGTAAATTCCGAAAAAATTAGCTTAATTAATTGCTGTCTTATGTAGTAACACCTGATATAACGTTGTCCGTACTGTTTTACGAACTTATGTTTTATTTTGGCCAAAGGTTTAGCAAATTCCTCGTCATAATTTTGCTCACCGTTCTGTTAACTTAGTGTACAAGTATATTCCAGTCCCAAACGCGGTTTACACATTTCGGTTAATATATTAAATAGGCTTAACTGACTTGTTGTTTCTTATGAGGTCGGACCTCATATTAAAATGTTTTTGCAGTATATTATTAGCTTTTATTATATTTCTAAGATCTTTAGCTAAATTAGATAGTCATTAATTTATATGTTTGTCTAAATTTATACATCTAAATTGTATCCCGCAAGCCGTTGCAAGGGCGTGTGGCGGGGGGTGTTAGGTCACCACCCGTAGTTAAGTATAAAATCCCATGCAAAACCCATAAATCCATGTCCAACTGCGGATAAAAAAATCTTATATATTAATGCAAAAAAGTTTTTAACTTACACATATGCAAATATATACATATATTGTCAAATAACATTCACATGCCCCGACGAATAAACCATATATCCACGCAACGTATAAATCTGTCCTGAATTGTAAATAAAAGGTTTTAGAATTTATTATATCTATAGAGACTTTGATTTCGTACTATTAAGAATCCAAATTGGCCGGGAAAGGAATGAGTATTAGTACCTACGAGAATGAGTATTAGTACCTCGTATCTGTACTGGAGTCTATCTCCATTATCTTATCTTTGTGGCCTGATCTACCTAAGTAGTGTGGGGCCATAATAATTCCTTTATTGACGCTGTTAATCTCGTTTGTTCCGAACATTTATAAAAGTATCTGTCAGCCTTGTTGTCTTCGCATCTCAAGTTGTTCCTTGCCTAATCCACCTAAGGGACCAGTCGCTTTCGACTCCTTATTATCTCTAGTGGCTCCCAATTTTCCTAAGAGACCGGTCACACTCGACTTTTTATTATAATGATTTGACACGAATCTGGCGAATTTTCTTTAGGCATTATCTAATTCTTTTTGCCATTTTTTTCCCAAGGATCCCAAATACTTGCGGCATATTCAAAATGAAGTCTAACTGAAGTAAATTAACACCTCTTTAACTTTCTCATTACATTTCCCCGCCACTCGTTTAATGAAGCCGAGTTTATTTTAAGTGGATGCACATATTGTCCTGATATGTGCACCCCATGAAAGGCGTGGTGTTGGAACTATCCCCAAATATCTAACTTTAATGGCCGTAGTTAGCACTGAACCCTCTATTTCATATTTTACGTCCTATTCGCCACTTCCTTTGTTCTAAAATATAAAAACTGCGCATCTGCCTAAATTAAGCATTAATCCTCATTCCTTGCACCAATCTGAGATTGTTTCTAACTCTTTATAGAGTAGCTTGTGATCTAGTTGGGCCCTTATTTCCCTGTGTACCACCGTGCCGTCAGCAAATAACCTGAGATTGTCACTAACGTGTGCGCAAGTCATTAATGTATATTAAGAATAGAAGAGGCCCTATTACACTTCCCTGGGGGACGCCCGAAGCTAAATCTCTATCCATTGAGCACAACACATCGATGCCTACTATTTGATTATGATTTGGCAAGAAGTCTTTAATTGAATGTATTATTTTCTCATCGATACCATAGAATTGACTTTTGCGTAACAATTTATTGCGTGGGACTTCATCGAAGTCTTTTTTATCTAGGAATACTGCATCGACTTGTGTGTTGTTTTCTCTCGATCTAAGTACATCGTGAATGAAAAGAACTAATTGTGTTTCGCAAGATCTGCTCATCCTTAGTCCGTGCTGGTCGTGGCTTAGTATTTTCCTCCTATCAAATGATCTCATAATGTTAGTGACGATAATGTGTTCGAATATTTTACCAGAGGTCGGTGTAAAGGAAATACAGGTCGATAATTGGTTGGTTTATTTCTATCGCCGCCTTTTTAGATTAGAGGAGCTATAGTGGTTAGCCGCCAGTCGCGAGATACTGAGCCTTCTTTTATCGATTTTAAATAAACAATTTAAAAAAGTAGCAATTTCTTCAATATTCTAGCAAGTTTTTCTTCCGGACCAGATGCCTTGTTTGCTTTGATACTACGGAGCTGCAATTCTATTCCTTTTTTGGTCTGTGATATGTCGTTCATGTGTTCCCTGGGTGGGTGTGGAAGCTAGTTTTAATTTCTTAATTCGCTGCAGAAAGATTCTCAACGCTAGGATATAGATATAGTACAGTGGTCAAATATGTTTAAATTAACAAGTAATTCCTGCGACAACTCCGCATCATGTGAAAATATGTCCATATGGCCTTTTGATGGAAAATGAAATATTTTATGCGAATGATCGTCAAAATTGTTTTTTTTATGTACGGCGTCAGTGGAAGGATGGCAGTGTTTTCAAAAATTAATTATATGCCTATCTATGACTTTCATTCATATCCGTAAGAGGTACGATGGCAAAATCTCTTTTAGTAGCCCAACGGATAGGTGAGAGCTTGTGTAGTTACTTATCGGTAAGAAACTCACTTAAGACAAAATTCCTGTAACGTCTAATGAGCGACATATATTTACTTTGTCCTACTGAGTTTTGTTTACGTAATGGACGGGAGGGCTCACCTTGGCTTGGCTTAGAAGATCCCTGGCGTTCAAACGGAATTCTCCCCTTGCTTTGGGGGCAAAAGATATTACTACCTCGTCCACCGGTTTTGGATCTTCCCCGACCGTCTTCCGACATCCCTTACTTCCCTCATCACCACCTACCTCTTCCTCCTTCCTTCCCCTTGGCGGCAACATCCCTTCTTGCTCACTCCCCCCCCAGATTTCTCTCCAACCACGACACTCGATCGAAAGTTAACGACCCTCATGGATCGTCCCTTCCTCTCTTGACGTCGCATCCGAAACTGCCTCAGCCTTCCCGTCTTCCGCTCACCCAACCCTCCTCTCCCGTGATAACCCATCGTAAATTTCTTGTAAAAACTCAGCCATTCGCCATTATCCCGGTGCTTACAAGGAGGATGGCGGGGAGGGAGGGGGATGGGTTTATCCCCTTTGCCTTGCCACACATCCCCCGCCGAGCAACCCTCCCTTTGAAGAAGGGTCAGGAGGAGGCAAGGGAACAGAGTTGGGTAGCGTGCGAGGGGTTAGGAGGAGGGTTTTGGGGTCGATTTGAAGAATTAGGGGCGGCCAATTGTCAAGTGAAGACGAAGGGGATCGTCCTTGCCGTTCCGGGGAGACGGAAATGGGTGCCCAGGAGCTCGTAACTATGGTGACAAATCTCGTCCCCTTTTCTACCTTCTCCCCTCCACTTTCCTTCCTTTCCCCAACTCCCCTTCTTCCTCCTGCCATTCACGTCCAAGGTTTGATTGTCGACCGTAACGTTGTCAACGGAGAATGATTATTCTTTTCCTCCATAGGCTCTGTTATTGGTGATTTTTTTGAACGACGCTGTCAACTATGCTTCGACGGTGTTCGAGATGCCACATTATCGGCGGTAGGCATGGGGAAAGATGAAGTCATTGGCTGAGCCGGAAGATAGGGATCATATTGAAGCAGCATGGTTATAAAACTTGTTGAATGTGATATCAATAATACTACCAACAAAATAGCTACGGTTCTGCAAAGTAAACTTAAACAAATTTTCCTGTTGGGTTCCATTTTTGAGTTGTCTCAGGATTTTGAAACAGTAAAGTTACTCTTAATATTTACCATTTTGGAGATAGACTATAGTCATATAATTTACAATAGGTTTAGTTGGTAAAAAATTTGTTCGTCTTAGATATAAAATTGCTGCTGCTGAAGTCGCTGGAGAACTTCAGAACCGATAAATGTTGAGTACTTTTTTAAAAGTTACCTTTTTCAGAAATAACTCCGTGGCAGAGCATTTGTCAGTTTTATGCGAATTAAGACCGTACAAAGAACATAAAAGTCCCATGCTGAGTAGTAACTAAACTAAGTGTCCCTGTGTGTTCATTTTTGTTGACGTGAGCATTTTCAGTCTGTGTATTTCTCGTCAAGGTATGAGCATGAAGCCGTCAATAAATTTCCAGTTCTGATGTTGGCTATACTGACCTAGTTATCCCAATATTTAATAATAAATAGAAAATTATTGAGTGAATTGTCCTGGATGAAGATCCGTTGGTTTATTCTTTGCGGCCAATGTGAATTTTGTTTTTACCAATGGGAAGTTTCCACGGAAACATTAATTTTTCCGGCACGAGCGTTGGAGGTAGGGAGGAAGTAGCGTGGAGGTGGTGGAGATGTAGGAAACAACCGCTATCGCTCGAGTACTTACTCAGAACGCGCGGATATTGAACGACCCAATGGCACGTATTACCCGCCCATTCCCCTTTTTCCTCCGGCCAACCCTTTGCAACGGAACGGCGACAGTTCCCAATTGATATGACTGTCTGCACACTCTGATGGGATGGGGTGGCATCCATAAAACAGAAGTATCATCGGGCTCATACATAAGAACACACACATTTTGTGTGCATAGAAGGTAGCTGGAGAAGGTTTGGCACGGAAAGTTATCGAAGTGCATTAAATGGGCGTCCAAATTCCCAGTTCAAAAGGCCATTTGGACCGGGATTCGGGACAGCCTTGTTTTTTTTGGCGTCCGTACGCAGTCGTCAGAAGTTTTCGAAGACCGACCAACCAAAAACCAACCCAATCTTTCGCGGTGCCAAATAACCTCTCCCCTCTCCCAGATTCACATTTCACGAGTCATCATTTTCGATAGCTTAGGCCGTGACCCAATTCCACGGCAGGTTCGCTACTCGCCCTCGGCTTTATGTGCTTTTACGAAAGAATAATGCAATTACATGGCAGATAATACGCCCTCAATCTTGAGCAACAAAAAGAGGTTGAAGGTAGGAAATGCCATTGAATCCATCCCCTGTATTTGCTATTCCGAAACTGTGCTATTATTTCACTCCCTCATCATTTATCCACCAAAACATTTTTTTTTTTAATCAAGGAATGCAGAATATGCCGTGACAGTAACCTTTAACGAATCCATCCGCTAATTTGTATTAAAATGCAACAACACCCTTATAAAAATCATTAACCTTGGCCATAATTGGAACCCAGAACCTTTGATGGCCTGCCGAGTACTTAAGCCAGTAACTTTGTGCCTCAACTGGTAAATGTTATAAATAACTTCAAAGTTTCTACCAATTAATCAAGTACCAATGCTATAACATAGTTAGGCATTCACTTATTTCTGATTAATATTTAATGCCCAGACGTTCTGTAAGCTGTATGCGGAAATTAAAAGCATATTTACATTATCTAAAGATTTTTTAAATGGAATTGGGTGATGGCATATTTTAAAGTGCTTAATAAAGGGATTCTTTTGGAAATTAAAATAGCTATAACGAAATAATGTCATATTGAATCTCTAAATAAATATTCTATATCACAATCGACCACCTAAGATAGGATATTTTAGAAAATACTCTGCAATAGAAATAACAACGTGGTGTATTATTCTACGATACATCGTGGTATGCTAGTTTACGTCAACATGGTGCCTTTGATGCTTTTTTAAATCCAAGAAACTGCGAAAGATTCTGCAACAGGGACATTTAACAGAGTCATCCACTAAGTGTGCATTGCAATGCAACAATTTCAGGGCGTAAAAATCATTCACGTTGACCGATGTTTGCACTCTGAAATTGTTGCTTTTGTAATTGGTTGGGAAGTTATAATTATACTATCAATGAATTTTAAAAGTTGTGAGTCAACTGGCCAGTTTTGGAGCGGTAGAAGGGCATTTTTTCTTCATTTTAATCACCATCGAAGATATTATGTATTTTCAATGTCTTCAATATTAGTGCCACCAAATTATGTATTTCGCTCCTATTTAAGTTTATAATTAATGAATTTCGACTCGTAAGAAAATAAGGATTTAATCGAAGGAAAATGAGAATTTTGCTTATCTGATTAAGGGCTAAATTTTTATATTCCCATTGCTGGTCAGAAAAATAGCGGTTTGGTAGCGAGGTGGACGGTGAAATTTGGCGGAAAAGGATATTTATCTTGGCTCACCTTTTTCTGAAATAAGCGTCCGCCACTCGAAGAGAAAATATGCCCGTTTTTAAAAATTTTGAGCATAAATCGGCCGATTTTTCACCCAGAAATTTCTTGTCAGAATAAAAAATAGGTGAAAAGTAAAAAAAAAGTCGCTGGTTTAAAACTGCTAACAGTTTTTATCCAACATTGGAGGAGAGTTGTTTAAATTAAAAGACAAACGGACCGATTTACGGGCGCCGACCCACTGGGAAGGCTAAAGTCACGTGCGGAAAGGAGGACGATGCGTGGGAGGAGTAAAAGGGGGTAGCAGGCCTAAGGGGGGCGGGTGAAGAGAGCTGGCAGGACGAGCATCCGGGTTTTCCAATTAAAAGCGAGACTTTTACGCTTCCCGGGAATATATTTCGAATGCACATTCTGTGGACAGAGTCTCTCGCATAAATTATACTTCCGAAAAGGATACGCACGCACAAGCGAGCTTTGGTTTAGGATAAATTTTCATGATGCCACGCTTAAGATCCTGGTTAAGTTGATCAATTCTTTAATACATTAACCTTTATATTGAAAACTGGGAGCGTATGCACTTGTATGACCAATGTTGACGATGATTGCATACATAAAAGCATTGGTCACCTGAAATACGGGCAAGCACTTCACAAACCCAAAAATAAAATTATATTCGTTTATGTGTTCATTCACATGCACATACGTATAAGTGAAAGGGTTGGCAACGCTTATAGAAGACAAACGCAGGAGTGATGGGGAGGACTGAATCGAACGTATCTCAAGCGCAAATATCTTTCCTTGTCCGGGACTTTACCCATGGATCCTTTGACTTGCCGGGCCGATGCTTCAACCACTTGAACTATCGAGGAAACGTAAATTACACTGTAATCTGCGGGGGGTTTATGCAACCAAGTGCCCCGATTCTTTGACCAAGAGATGGCGTTCCGGAGCTGTTTTACCCACCAAAGTAGAAAGGACGAGAACAAAAGAGGAAAGGTTAATAGGGAAAGCAATCATATGAGGTCATAGGGGATAGAGACAGTGCGTTTCGTGGCACGTATAGCCAGAGGAAGGACACAAGCCACATTGGCCAAATACACATTCCAACAAAAAACCCCCTCAATAGGCGGTCAATTTATGGTTTCTTGATAGCTCAAGTGGTTAGAGCATCGGAAAGTCAAAAGATTCGTGGTTTAAGTCCCGGTAAAGGAAATATTTTTGCGCTTATGATCTGCTCAATTTCGCCATCCTCACCAATTCTGTATTTTTTTAAAATATGTTTTCCTATTCCTTTCTCCTTTTCTCTATATCCATCCTAATGAAAATTTGTCGGTCATTTGTGGCGGGTTTTCGTGTTTGAATATGTGGTTACGAACGCGCATTTGATTAATTAATTGTATGAGGATAGAATTGAAATGAACTCAGATAAATAAGGAACGTGAATTTTTATTTCTCAGGATGACAACATTTGCCAAGGAGCTGATCGTATATGGAACTAGATGAGTAGAGCCTTGTTTCGGGTGCGAAGGTTCCTCCGTGGGACGTAGGCACGTACACGTGCACATAAATGAACCCGTCGGTAAAATAGTACAGAGCGGTGTGGGCCTATTTTATCCCCTGTCTCCAACATGCCATACAATATGTGTGAGCAGTGTGCATACATTTTCCACGGTGAACTTTATAGGGGTGCACGTACCTCTTGTGCAGTCTGTCCCCATTGTTTCGAACACCTGCGGCATTTCCTGTATACGCCGGGGCAGAACTACGCGAGGAAATCGGTTTGAGGCTACATTATGGTATCATTTCAGAAGCAAGTCGGCGTTTACGGATGTTTATTTATGCCTTACTTTTATTTTAACAGTTCATACTCCTATCGTCTTCTCCCAAGGATTAATATCGATAGTTTCGAAGTTTATCACTTCATTTTTACCATTTTTTTCGAATCTATTTAACTACTGTTAAAGAGGACAGTTTTGAGCTGTTTAATAAAAATATCCTCATTTGCATTAAATAAATATTATTTTTTTTGGAAAAACTACGCTTACTTAATTTATAGCTGTTTTCCAATGCGTATATCATATAACGTATACTTTATGTTACCCCAAAATAATCCAATCAATACCATTAAATCAATATTTCTTTTAGTCATAGGGATTGATCTACCGTAAATTATATTAGGAAAATGTAGTGGATAGAATACAATACAATCTCTAATTTTATAAATAATCTCGATGGTAAGGTTTTTGTCCAATATCAATATAGTCCAACAATAGGGGAAAATTTTGGCATATCCTTATAGGTATGCAAATTTCCTTTCACAACTGTAATACACTCAGCATTTCTGCGTTGATATCCATGGGAAGTTATTCAGATGATTATCCGGTTTGGCTCTTTTCACTATTATTATTAATCGATTGGATTTTGAACTGATAAATTTTACAAATTTGTGTAAAAAATTGTACCTAACCGTAGCACTAACTAGTATTCTCTGATACACGGCTTGTTTCCGAATCAAATGTGAAATAATGTAAAGTAAGGAATAACATAAAACCCAGTTCATATCCTAATGGAATTTCGTGGGTTTTAAGGTTTTTGGAATATTCTTTCTTGGCATCCTTAAATCTGCCCCCAATTTTAAGATAGTTTTTTAATAATCCTTTAATTAAGAAATAATGATATTCTTATATCGTAAAGGAAAAACATCCTTATAATCGAGAAGTACCTTAATGTTTTGGTTCACAAGTTAGTTAAAATTTAGTTTTCATTAAAACATTTAAATTTTCATCAAAAACTCATCATTAATTTCGTTGAATAAATTCCATATGTGAAAGTAAAAAAACATTAAAGACTGAATGGATAAATTTTAAATTAGTCGACAGGAATAAAATCACTGATACCTAGTATTATATTTTTATGCTCTCAAGTTTACCACGTAATTTCTATAGTTCTTCTTTGTTATCACCAAATGTTGTAGCTAAAATTTAATTGAAACAGTGCGTACTATTTTTTGTTAACACTTACCTATCTTTATTTCATCAATTTTTTTGGAAATAAATGGCTCTCTGTTAAATGCAATTTGGTAACGGGTGGCGATGGACTGCTTTAAATTAAACGGATCGGAAGAGCGAGAGTGTTTATCTTTATCTTCCCGGGAGATCACACAGGCCGCAAATAAAATACTCAAATACATATTTACTATCGGGGCATCTTCTCTTTCAAAAATTTTTACACACATATAGATGAAATAATACGTGAGATGACGTTTCCGTTTTGACCAGAAGTTCGATAGTGGTAGACGAGCCTTTCCAACGACGAAGTCCAACCTGTGTAGGCCTATCTTGTGCTCGTAAAAATTGCGCAGTCCCAAACAGGAGGTTTACTTAGCAAGGGTGTGGCTGTGGGAATTGTCGGGGAAGAGAGCACGCGTTGTAGCGAAGGGAGGAGGGGATTACTGAGTTCGAAATGAAATGGATACCGGTATCCAATACGTGAGTGATTTTGACGTGCTTAATGCGCTTTGGTTCGGCATACGGGAAACTGTTGGTGAAGTAAATTACAATTCTAAATTGCTTTCATTTAATCGAATTCCTGCAATGGGACGTGACGTTAATTTATAAGATTCTACGGTCATACCTTGCGGGAGGAGAGAAAAAAATAAGTACTTAATTCTCTGCATGAAGCCATCTAATTCATTGTAAGTCCTTGTCTATGCAGGCTTGGTCTACTACTCGCTGTTTACGAATCACGTGAATTTCAGATTATATAAAAAAATTTGAAACTAAATAATGTGTTGCATTCAGCCGTTGCGGAGACCTTCCAGGAATATTCGGTTAAATAGCCCAAGAATCATAATTTTCAAAATTCTTTATGGTGGAGGGTGAAGGATAGACTCCTGGGAGAGAGACGTGTTGTTTGGAAAAATATTTTATTCATAAGCACATATTTATTGAAATGTGTGTCAAACATTAGTAGTATTTTCTCCATATTTCTCGGGAATAATACTCCCATTAATCTGATTAATATATACATTTTTTGCGCGCTAATATGCAGCAGAAAATATTGTAGAGGAAGTCTGCAGATTTATACATGGTAATCTTTTGTAAGAATTAAAGAAGTTAGCCATTTACTTCACCATTTATTTCGGTGTATCTTATAATTGAAAGGAAGATGTACAATTAATTTAATTGAAATTTTATACACTCGTGGTCTTAATTGTTTGGAGGAGGCACACCTCGATCGTTATTTAGAAATGAGTTTTTGATTGTTAACTTTAAACAGTGTTTCAGAGAAAAAATGTTTTGCATTAAAATTGTTTGTTATCAATGTAAAAATTATATTCGCATAATTTGATGAAAGCACTAATTCAGTTTTATTTGTATGCTGGCTTCACCGATAATATTATAAATTATTCCAAAATATTGTGAACTTAGGATTGTTTGGCATGGGCAGAAATCTATTAAAGCGAGCGCATCATTATGTAGAAAGTATTTTAAAACTTTTTCGATGTACATTTAGCTCTTCGTGAAGAGCCTTATCCAGTATATTGGCAACTGAGTTGCTGAAGAAGAACAAGTGCTTACGAGATTATAGGCTCGGAACTATTAATACACGTCATTTTTTATGTATCTCGCATATTTTTCCGTGCATTATGTTGGAGACGTACAAGCATATTTATGACATGCAATTTTATAGTTAGGCTACTACTCTTGAGTGCCTTATTTTTTTAATTTTATAGGACATTTGAAATAGGTTTTGAAAACTGCAAAGGGCTTTCGTTACATTAAATGAATCGTTAGTTTTGAGTTGTCTTGGAGACGAGCTCATTAAACCGATTTGTTAAAAATGTTCCTTTATTTATTAGTTCTCTCTCTCTTTCATTCATTTCATTTTTTTAAATTTGTTATTTATTATAAAGCTTTGATTTACAAACTACGTAAAATTTTTCATTAAATTGAGAATTAGCGTAACAAAATGTTTTGCATACAGATTTGAAACCAAATATAAAATGAATTGGATAACAAGAAATACCATTAACGATCACGCTCATCCGTCCTCAGTTTACACGAGTCTCGTTTCCCATTACCCTTAACCTCCTTTAACCAGAGCCCTTCACCTATATCATCCCCATTCTTCCCCATTCTCCAATACCATCCTACCTTCTCCTGCCCCGCGAAAAGAGCTCTCTCTCTCGCTCTCACGAATCCCTCTTTTTATATTTTGAATGAAATGGATTTTGGAAGAATGCTCGTATGGATGGAACCGAGTGTTGTAACAAAAATTGACGACGTGAAACATGTAGCTGTATGGAAGGGGAGAGTTGAAATTTTATTGACATACATTATGCTCTCTCGTTCCAGCCGAAGAATGTTTGCGGTGTAAGATATTATGTCATACATAAAAATACGAACGGAGCTAACTTCTCCTTTTCTTGCTTGAAATGTGTATCCCAAACAGTGTGCGTGAATGAAGCGATTATATTTATAGGCTAGAATCCATAGAAATGTCATTAACTGATTTTTTTCTGAACTAACCAATATTACAACAACACAATCGCGAAAAAAGCCGGAGATTGTCTACAGTTGAAGAAAAAAGGAGCAATTTATTTTAAGAGCAGACGAATTCGAATAGTTTTAATAATAAATTCAGACTAAACAATTGATGATGTTGCTGTAAAATTTTACAACAAACATTGAGTAAGGCACACATCGTGCAATTGGGTTATTTCTGACGTAGACCACAGAGAAAAAATAATGGATCTATTTATTATTTTTACAGTTTTTTATTATTATTAATTATAGATTCACTTGAAAAAGTAGTAGATATATTTGTTTTGATTTAATTCAATCATTTGTGGGCAATTTCTTTTTATACCAAACCTCAATTATGTAATAGGAATGCTTTAAATACTTGTGCAAATGACATAGAAACTTCCTTACCTGCACATGGCTATAATCGCAAACACTACTAAAAAGGAATTTTTGCAGCAGAGTTTTTTCAAAACCTTATACGTCAACTATATGATAGGAATGAGTGAATTATGTTAGTTTAGGAGCAAAAACATAAAATAAAAAAAATGTTTAATATAATTTTGAATTCCTTTTCAAAATTTTAAGCTCTCTGTTATTTGCTACTGTGCTTTTGCAATACTAGACCTTATATCAAATCATATTAGTCTTTGATCCACTAAAATTTACTCAAAATATCTCCGTGCAAGATATTTTAATATTATCCGAAGCCGTCCATCCAACAATTTGTTATCAAGGAGTAACTTAATTTCTAAAGTTGTTAAATTGTTCTCTTTTGCTGTCGCTGGTCAGTACAATTAGTTGTAATAGCAGATAAAGATATAGAAAATATGTATGAACACCTATCCTCTTATCATGTTACTGCACGCGTCTGCATTTTTGTAAGGGTCGTTTTTTAATTGAAAAATCCCTTTAGCTTGAAGAATGACCCAGTTTTTGCATGGAGTACATTACCGAAGGACGCCAAATAAGTATTTACTAGCTATTTGTTTTGGTAGGCAATACCCGACAAAAATTATCATTGTAAGCATTTCTTGCGACAAATCTATCAATTACCGCAGATGCGAGAAAATCCTGCGTCCTTTCGAGGAACTGAATGCAGAGGTGTAGCGGGTCAGGGCGGAGTTTAAAGTCACAGTCAAATTAAGCTTTTTCACAATTGTTCCACAATATGACCGTGTTGGCGGGATTGAAGGGATAAATAATAGATTGGGAAATATTTGTTGGAGAATTGGAGTGGACTTCATAGACTAGCGGCCTGTCCTTGCATCTTGCCGGGAGCCTCTTCATCGTTCGGGAGTACATTATTCGGTTGAGGCATCGCAGAAGGTAGTGACTAGGATTCAGGAGTATATGAGGAGAGTTTTGCATATTTGGGAGGTAAGAGAGTGGGTCAACTAGTGAATAATTCAATTAATAAATTGCACGACTTACAATTAAACATTACACGAGTCATTCACGAAAGAATTTCGACAAGAATCACGGCAAATGTAATGAAATATTAGACTTAGTTATTAGTTTTTTAGTTAGTAGATTAATTAATTATTAGACTCACTTGACAATGAGCAGGTAAAAATAAGTACTAGGGTAAGTAGCATCAGAAAAGAAAATCACAATGAATTTATTTAAAATTGATCTACATCCGCAGTGCCAATTCATGTGCCGAAGTTTGGAAAACAAAATAGCCGAATTTTACCTCATGAATAGAAGTACAGAAGTCGATATAACTATATGAACTGAGAGCTGGTTATCTCAAGACATTTCAGGCGAGGAGATTATTCCTAGGGGCTTAAAAATATACACAAGGGACTGAAAAAATAGGATTGGGGGGTATGCTCATAGCTGTTAAAGATATTTACGAAAGCAAAAGTGAGTTTCAATGCTACTCTCAGGAAGACTCACTTTTGCTTTAAGAGACTGTTTTAGCCGTTACTCTGTGGACTTTTTTCATCGTATAGAAAGAAAGAAAACACAGCAATTCCACATTTACACTTTATTCAGACGACCATGGTTTCACCACTGCGTGGCATCTTCAGGTGTGGATACGGACACCTGAAGATGCCACGCAGTGGTGAAACCATGGTCGTCTGAATAAAGTGTAAATGTGGAATTGCTGTGTTTTCTTTCTTTCTATACGATGAAAAAATTCCACAGAGTAACGGCTAAAACAGTCTCTTAAAGCAAAAGTGAGTCTTCCTGAGAGTAGCATTGAAAGTTTGAAGTGTTTCATAAAAGGTCTTCGGCCAGGAAGAGTCTGCATACATTTGTGAATACTGCAGACCCCCTAATTCTGGAGAAACATCAATTTTGTGAAAGAGAGGCCACTAATTTCAGTTGCCATTAACTCAATATAAAAATAACAATCGGAATGGATTTCATTCTCTCATCCATGCCCCGGAAAAACCATAGTTTCATAGAAATAATAATAGTAAGAAACCGGAGTCACTTCAGAGCTATCAAAAACATTTAATATACAAGTCGAAACAAAATATTGCAAAGATATGAGGTATATTTATAGATGCATGTTTATGTTAGTAGGTAGTATGTGTGTTTGCATGTGTGTGGGGGATAAATTTTCTTGCATACCTGTATACATGTATTACATGTTTTGTTAGTGGACTGTATAAATTTATGGTTTTTACTTGCGGGTTTTTTCTTAATTACGGGTTGTGCCCTAACACCCCCCGCCACACTCCCTTGCGGCAGCTTGCGGGGTATTAAGTAGATGTAGAAAGAGTATCATTGGCTAACTACAGAAATGCAATTCAAAAGTGGTTCGAGACAAGGGAGCAAGAATTAAATTTGACTAAATATGTTTCGATAAATTTTTGGAGCAAAATAGCTTCACCAGAAAACACACATTATACACGGAGCCAGCATTAGACACGTGAAATCGGTAAAATACTTAGGTGTAACTATAACTGCAGATATGTCCTGGGGAAAACACATTTGTAAAATTTGCGAAATAGGTAATTAAAGTTAGGATTCATAACACGAATACTTGGGAATTTTAATGAAAACCGTCGAGGGTTATTTCACATTAGTTAGGCCCCACCTCCTGTATGCTGCAAGTGTGTGGGATCCTCATAAAGTAGGCTTAATTTTGGATTTAGATCGAGTGCAACGAATACCTGCTAGGTTTGTGAAAATTTGTTATGAACAAGGTAGATGTGTCACGACACTATTGAAAGACTTACGATGGGAGCTCTAGATGACCCTAGGCTTCAATACAGGTACAACTTACGGCGTAAATTTGAGACAGGTTACTTCTGTGAGGATGTTAAGGACGTAATACAGGCCCGCACTTACTATGGTTGATCAAATCTTCAACGTAAAATCTGGAAGATTTATTGTAGAACGGAGAGGTATAAAATGTCGTATTTTCCTTGAAACATTCGAGATCATAATAGATATGACAGATATCGCGTGAGAGATAATTATAATTGTGTGGTGGACACATATTTGTTGACCTCTTGCATATTTCTTCTTGCATGTTATTCTTTTCATGTAATAGACTCATCTTTTCATTATTTCTACAGCGTAATTTGAATGTTCTTATCATTTTATTGAATATTAATACATGCGAGTATATTCTTTCGTGTGATGAAGGTTTGTCGAGTGCGTGAACAAAGTTATATTTCTGTAGAGGTAACGTAATTTGGTTTTCCATGTGGTTCTGATCTAGTTAACGGGTGGTGACCTGACATCTCCCACCACACGCCCTTGCGGTGGCTTGCAGGGTATTGTGTACATGTAGCTCTATTACTGCCATATTCTTGCTCTCCATTCTTTTTAGCTGAAGTGGTAGAACACATACACAAGCTGTGCTCTGAGCGTGCAGGCGGAGTGCATTAAGTGAATGGAAGCTAGTGCTCAAATACGGATATTATTTCCACCCATTTTCTTTTCCTCTCATATTTACCTTCCTGAATTATAAAATCATTACGATGAAGCATAATGTATTCCATGACATAAGTTTTAGTTTCTCGAAAACTGACAGCTAAATGTGAGAAGGTAGAAAAATGTAATGTATTACTTGTTCATTATTCTTGAAACTATTTTACTTCCGAGTATTTGAATGAAATTTTAAAAACACGATTCTCGTGTTTTTAATATTTAAAGGCGATTAGTTAGTAGCCTTATCTTTTTATTTATCATCCAAAATATGTACTCGGTGGTGGAATCCGTATCTAATGCCTCTTCTTAAATATGGATAAGTGGATGTGATTCAAGTAGTAGCGTATTCAATGTACGGGATAGAGTTACGATATCATGATAATGACGAAGACTAGCTAACAATAAAATCCTGAAGTTCATATTAAGTGCGTATTACGAAATACTGTCGGCAGGCTTCGAAGAACCGTAATGAATAAAGGTGCTCTGAATATTGCAATGCATTATAAAATTCATGCAAGAATTTGAAGGAGCTCGTTTATTGAAACATTTCGGTAGTGCAGATTGAAAATATACCAATAAATATAGGTATATTTATAAGTACCGGTATGTTGTCTGGATACAGGTGCATTTAGTATAATTATAAATATATTCAGATTAACTGGCTACTTAAAAATAGCATTGTACTTTTAGATCCATCTATCCTAGCTAATATAAAAATGAATGACCAAATTTGTGTGCATTTTATTAAAATATACCTCTTTCTCTGTTTTCAGGTGAGTTATGGCTGATTCTGATTTACTGATATAAGGATTTGGTGAGTCATCAAAACCGATCATATTCCACTTGATGATGATCGATTGTCATACCATTGATAAAATTTCAGCTCTCGTTTCATGTTAACCCATTTGGGCCTATTTAAGGTGCTGTGAGAGTAAAGGGGCATAGTAAATAAATAAGACATGATTTTTGACAAAAAATATTTTTCAATATTCGCAATAGATATATCATTTTGAATATTTAATGGAATTCTTATTTTTTAATATTTTATTCCTGAATATAAAATAAAGGTACCTATTCGTAATTTTAAAACTTTCTGCCGGATGGAGCCAGTATGCTACCCGATGGTGTTCTCAATAACTATTTGGTAACATACTATACGGGCAGTACATTACTTAATACGCTTGAGCAAGTAGGCAATATAATGTTTTTGGTGCAGTGATTTAGAAACTTGACAATAACCGCAGTCAGTTTTATTTCATGTTAAGATAAAAATTAATATAAAATATCAAAGTTCTCTCATTAATCAACTCTAAATAGAACTTGATGCTCTATTGTAGTTTTTATTTTAAAATAATTGATTCTCCATGTGAAAGTTTATAGTGAAACAAATTTAGCTTTAGAGATCCACTATCAATGCGCTTTCTGTGTCAAAGCGATACCTGTGTCAATTCGATTCCAGATATTTCATTCCATCAACCTCCTCATGTTCAGTACCGAACATTGTGTTCATAAAGCTATTGGGAAAATATTTCGTATTTATTTGCATAGTATATATTATATGAGCGACCATTCTATGGAATATTTTGCATAATAACGTATACAGGCGTTAGGTAATCCCTCCGTAATAATGGTTATGTTCAAGGGCTAAAGTTAATTTCAATAAAGTGATAAAGCAATTTACTTCATTAAGCATCATGCCTACATTTAAAAAAAATAGGGTATGAATTATCCTGGAACTATAATAATCTAAATTCCTGAATTAATTGAGAAAGCTATGAGATAAGGACCTACATAAGGAAATTATTTTCTTTTACCTGAGAAAATGACGTTAATACCTTAATTAAACAATTTATTCTGCTGCTTATTGCATTTCATTTATTATGACAGTATTAACGTGAAATTGCAGAAAACATTACTAAATTTTTAAATTAATATTGATAATAAATGCTTATTCCCTATTTTATGAAGGTGGTCTGAAAAATTTCCGATCTAATAAATACACCAGACATTTTTTCCTGAAATTTTCTGTGGTCAGAAACTTTTCAGACCACCCTCGTATTCTGTTTCGTGAAAAAATATGAAATAAATATTTCTTTATCATTTTATATAGTCTCTATTCACGATTTATATATTAGGCTTTACTATATCATCAATTATTTCTTGAATCTATTTTTATCAATACGTCATATTACTATTAATCTCATATTTTATACTAATATTTTATCCTATTAATAAGTTTTATGCATCGAAATGGCATTTACGTTTTAGTTATTTTTTTAATTCCCTGAATTGTATTGTTTTGAATTCCAATACAAACATCAGTGCTTTGTGAGACCGTTCTTTCGATAAATACCATTTTTCTATCTCGGATGTTCATAATAGTCAGAAACTCTTGCTTGTATGCTAGTCAATACTGATAATGACGATGGAATGGAGCGTGGTAGGGTAGAATCACGCAGAGGAGGACAGGGAGAAAGACGGCAGAGTGAATGAAAGAGAGGAATGGGGCGAGGAAGGCCTCGTCGATTCCATCGCTTAAGGTGTGAAAGGGGCTAGAAACCCTGGGGAAGGGTTTTAGAGGTAAAGGGGGGGTCCATAGGACTCCACTCATTTCCATCTCCTCCACTCATAGTTCGTAAAACGCCCTCCGAGAGCCGTCCGAACGTTGCGTACTCTCCCCCTCCCTTCGCCTGGGTTCATTTTTTTCCATGGATTTTTATTCACACCGCGCCGTTCGAGGGGCCGTAAATTTGTCCACGATCGATCCCTGGTTTTTCGTTCAGGGGCGAAGCGACTCCCTTCCCTCCTCCTCTCCCAGTCCTTCGTCACGGGTGCACCCCCAGTTTCCATCGCTGCCCCTCCCGGAGATGGTCATTTGAGAGTCGAGAGATCCGACGATTTTAAAAGCCGGACAGGAAAGGACTCCTCCGACGGGGCGGGGTCGAGGGTAGGCCCCCCGTGGGGGAGAATCGGGTACCCCTATTTTACTTTTTCACACATTATTTTTGAGCGACAGGAGGGGTTTAGGAGCGTGGGTGGGATTTGGGTGAATGGGTGGGATGGTATGTGATTTGGGGGATATGGGAGATGGCGCGTCACACAAGTGCCACCGGCCAAGTCAGCGATAATATATTTTTTTTTCATTTACGGGACGCCTCGGAAAAGCGGTCGATTTATTTATTGACTTTTTTGACTCCGGGAATGAAAGTGATTGAATGGTCCAGTTTCATATTTTTTCATCCGCATCACACTTTTGTTTTCACTAATCTCCTTGCTTTCCTTTTTTATAACAGCAATTTAATTTGCGTTTCCATTCCCATGTATTTTTGTTGTTATAATTTCAAGCGAGTCGAATACTTAAAAAAAATGGTCAATCAAGTGGTCACCTAATTTTCGTCGGTGGGTCTCTTCGTCGTGCTTCCTCTTGGGCTCTTTTTTTCTCCTTCCTGTGTCTGCGCTCTAACCGGGAACAAAGAATCGCCTCTACATTCGAATCCAAAGTTAATTAAAACGCTCCAGTGTTTTTTTCCTTAGAAAGTGGTTGTCAGTTTTTTTTTATTGGTTGACGTTAATTTATCGGTTCCACTCTAAATGGGTTCTATCGAATGTAAAATAAATAATTGGAAAAAAATGAAAAAAAGTTTTAAATTGGTACCATTAGAAAAAAATCAATTTTCGCTTTAGAGCACATTCATTCAATGAAATATCGGTCATAAATATTAATTAATTACCCCAGAGTTACATTGTGCATGGTTACGATAAAAATCCTCAAAACTGCAATCTTATATATTTGTTATTTTTTATCGCAATGTTCGTTCCTCTTCATTTTTTCCAATCAGAATTTCATTGACAGATTTGATTATGGAATTTGTTAATCTTGCTTCATTGGCATTCTATGGCTACTAAGACACATCACGGTAGGTGAAATTCATTTTGAATCAGAATTTCTTTCGGAGACCTTTATATTGTGTATTTTATTTGAAATATAGGTTCAGTATGTGTATTCATATGGCTCAGTATGAAACAAGGTATGCAATAAACTATCACTGAAACCATTACATGAAAAACCATGAAAATATTACTGGAATAATATTTGCTGATAATGATTGATACATAAGATGTATTAAAATGAAATAATCATTTCATTTTTTAAAAGAATTTTTATTCTGTATATTTTCTGATTCCAAATTAGTCTACGTATTTACTTTCCTTTTCAACCATATGCTTTCGTCCTACCGGTATATGAAAACATCTTTTGACATAGTAGTAAGTAAATAGTGAATTGGAATAAGTTTTGAAAATTTTATATTTAAAAAAGTTTCCGTCTGATCTCAGATTTTCATTTAACTCTGTGAAAATCTACTAACTTAATCTCAAATCAATCAAACGCGCTAACTTCGGTGTTTCCATGATATTAAATGAGAGAGAGAGAGGGCGGAGGTTATAACGGGATAATATTTGAAAGTGTAATTTTTTCGTTTTGTGTCTAAAACTATTAGAACTATTCATGTGTTGTCATTTATAGGTCTGAGTGGTGAAAGCATTAATATATATGTAGTAAATATTTTCACAGAGTAAATATTTATAAAAACTGTTTTAAAGCTTTGACTATTAAATACGGCGAAATACGAGAACTGTCAAGAAAGTAACTTACGTTTCGGCCTGGCGTAGCGGAGGGTAGAGCTAGAGGCACCATCTTGGTGTCTAACCGTGCCTACACTCAGGACACATCCTTGTGTGGTAGTTTGTAGACTGGCTCTTCTATTTTGCGAAAAGCGAATTGTGCACTTCAATAAAAAATACGGAGAGATATCAGCGAGCATTTGTGCTCTTTCAACTCGTGATGATAATCCAGATTTATTTCAGCTTTCGTAAATGACTTCTTTGGGTAACTTTTCATATTAATCAGCATGAATGGGAAATTGGGTTACCACTGATCAGATATATTGTTTCCATCAGCCGGTATTTATCTTAGGATTATGATTATAATGTACTCAAGTTTCATGCATTATAATTTCCAAACCTCTTTCTATTATGGGTTTTCTCTATTAAGAATTGGATATTATATTTTATGCCAATAAATATTTTTGAAAAATTTAATGATACATAATAAATAATGATAAATGTGTACTCGTATCTCGACGCAATAATGTCTCAAAAGACTGCTTCATAGTTCCTATTTTATTTAGTGGTTCTTTTCATAGTCAGTTTTCCTTCTGGTTATCGAATTTTGATCTGCCTTAAAGTTAATTCTGACTTGAAAAGCATGTCATGCATGACTGGTCATTTAGCTCAATATTTTAGTGTACTTGTGCAAACATCATAGATATTCCTCCAAATTAAAAATTTTATTCTCTGGTATTCGTTTAGCCTTCTTAAGTATGCAAAATTAATTCATTCGTAATAGTAAAAACTTGATTACCACAAGAGCGAATTTTTTAGGGGAAACTTATGGATTAGATAAAAAACCTATGGAAAGAATGTTAATAATGTATAACAAAGTACTGCTTTTTTGTTCCAAGTACTTATTTTCACGGATACTGTCTTGTTTTAAATGTACTGCATTGGACATAAACGCTACGGAAGCCCGGATTTCACAAAGGAAAGTTTTCCATGACCGCAGCAGAGTTCTCTCCTTTGTTGTGGTGGCCGTGTTTTTACAAATTACGCATGTTTTTCGGTCTTTTTAACTAAGCAGATTAATAAGTCTAAATGAAAAATAAAATATGAAATTTAAACATGTTGAATTTTAATATTTTTCAAAACGCCTGCAAAGAAATAATTACCTTACAAATCATGGCGCCGTATTCAGAAAAGTATACTGAATTTTTCTTAGTTACTGTACAAAATGAGACAGAAATGTTTGACAAAAGTAGTTTTTTAATGGAAAAGAAATACTCATTTTAGTGCTTGGCTTTCTTAATGCAGCTTTTAGCACCGCGCATATAGTTATCCACGCCCATTGCATAGTCATACGTTAATTGCAACAATTTATGCGCGTAAAATTTACATTATTATTCAGTTTATCGACTCCATCGCATGGGAATTCAAATAATTAATGTCCAAATTATATGAACATGGATATAACCCAAAAGTTAAATTCAATCTTTACAGCTTAAAAAAATACAATTGAAATTGATATAAAGTTATTTTAAATCTTAATTATTATTTACTGCATAAATTGATATAAGTAATCAATTTCGTTGTACGTAAAATATGGTGATAATAAAGATGCGAAAGAAAGAAGTATACATTTCTATTAATCTTCAAATTTTGATTTTCTGGATGCATTACTTCCTGATAATTAACATATCCTGGTCAATATATTTTTATTTTCATGCCCCGAACTTACGTCATGACTATTAAAAAATCAATAAATAGCTCGGTATGGCCGCATTAATTTCTTATAATGTATTATTTGATAATGGCAGAGTAATGTTCAGTCAAAACTGTTAGAAAGAAAATAGAGAAATTGGTCAATTAATTTTAGTGTCACAGTTAAATCCAATTTCTAAAATGAGAGTTTTATTTTTTCATTTTGAAGCACTGTCTATAGGTTGTGGGAAATATGGAAGAATTAATTATCAATCAAATGTATGCATGAAGCCGATTGTAAAAGAATTTACCGACCTGGGTATGGCGAATTTCATTCATTTAAATGGTATATTGGACGGATGGTGTCTATTTTATAGCAATCTAAGGGAAATTTTGTTGGGATGTGGATACTAATAACCTACGCTTCGCTCTAATTAAAGATTTATTTCTCAAAATGCATGTGTACAATATCCTTAGTATTACCTGTTGGTATACCAAACTGTTGGGGACTAGAGGTATTAGAATCGTAACTTCATAAAAGGGCCATTCTTTCTATGTCAGTAATTTTTTTCCCCGAGGCTTCCGCAAAATGAACTCCAAATTAAAGATTATTTCCGGCTCTGATAGGTCATTGAGTGTAAAAAGAAATTACCGTTTTTTTGTGGTGATTGTTTGAATTCCAGCTTGGGAAAAAAGCTTTTTTGTCTTGTAGTTTATTATTAGGATTGAGGTCAAAAGACGTGTAGCATTCCTTCTGTAAACAAGCAACGCTGCCCATTCGATTACCTTATCGCTCTAAAAAAATAAAATCAGGTCGATATTCATACTGAAACTTTCAATCAGAGAATTTTAGGAATGAAATCACGATGCAATGGCACACGAGGTGGCGGGAAGCGTTTGGTATCCGTTGTGTTGACAGCTTCGGAAATTGAAATGTGCCCACCAACTTTTAGAGCATGGAATGGGGACAAAGCCGAGAAAGGGCAGATTTTTTCAGGTGTCTTGAAGCATAAAATAATTGCATAAAAGTCTTCAGAAAAAAATATATTTTTTATGAAATTGTATTTTCAACTGGAAAGCTGTTTATTTTAGTAAAAGTTCCATCCATCATGGCTTTAAGTCGCCGAAAACTCCGTTTACATTTATTTGCATTGCATAGGGCATGCATTTTTATTTAGCCTTAGTTCCCCGTTATCGCCATAGTTCCAATGAAAGGGTCAAAAGTGGAAAAATGTGCGCGTTATTTATTCCCATTCGCCCTCCGCTCGAAACATTCCTCCACGTGAAGCAATTTTTTCCCTGGAAGCACCCCACCCCCAGAGAGAAGAGCTGAAGGGAAGAGAAATTGAGAACCGACCACACTTAGCCCAGGCTCCTCAACCCACGCCCCCCGATATCTCTTGTATTTTGGTTTCTAATCCGAAACGAGAAGGCCCACGGGACGGGAGTAGGTCGATGGGGTTATTGGGTGGCCGGCGGTTGGCCGGTGAATTTTGATACAGGGAGGGGGGGCTGGCGTAGGTTAGCGGGCCCGCCAAGAGGTAGGGGAGAACAAGGACTCGGAGGGGTGCGCAAGTACTCGTTACCACAGATTCGTCGGTTTCGGGAATGGCCGGGAGGAGGAGAGGACGGAGTGGGAAGGAGCGGGGGTGGAAAGCGTGGGAAGTCGGGATTCAATTTGGAATTCCGTTAGCAACCTCCCCATCACTGGAGAGAGGTCGACCACCCCCATGCTACCCTCCACTCCCTCCCCCTTGGCGACGGCGAGTTTGGTTGGTTTAGAGTTAAAAAAATAGCGGCGGCGAGTTAAATGGGGTACAGCGATCTCTTGAGGGGTCGAATGGGACTTAGACGGGTGACAGCCTTGGCAGGTCGGGGATGGTCATGTGGAGTGGGGGACAAACACTTGGGGGCGGGGGTACCGCATTCCTCTGCAAGTACCCCTTGACCTGGAGAGAGAGAGAGGGGGGGGGAGGTAGGGAAAGGGGATTGGTCAGGAGTCCTCTCTTCTTCTATCCCCTCGCATGCTCTTTCACTTTTCCACGTCCTCGCATCGCCGCCTTCCGGCCGCACCGGTGGAACCCACCCCCCTCCCTCCGGCACTCACTTCACTTAGCCCTCCACGAGCGCGTCCTCATTCCCTTATAAACCTCCCCACTTCCCCCTTCCTCACTAAGATAGGATGTGAGTTTGATATACAAACTCTTCTCCACTTGTCTGTTTTGTTGACAAGACCGCGTCCTCTTCATGCGGAATTAAACAAAGTTGGCTGTGTTTTCTTTTCCGAGAAAATGAGGGAAAGCCGCTCAAAAAGTCGTAAATTTAATTTTCGCTGGAAATTTTCTGTCTGACAACGTAAAAATTAAAAGAGCACTAAAAGCATTTGGGGGATGACAATATATTTGAATGTGGATTCAGTCAATTGGCGCCGAACTTTCCGTACTTCTCTTTGTTAATTTTCCCTTCAAAACTATTCCGATTTGTTCGGAAAAGTATAACTATGTCAAACAAAATATGAATAGTGCAATAGTACGGGTAATATAAACTGCGTTGTAATGTGACTCCAGTAATTGAGGTCTTTCAGCTATCGATGTCCTGCTTGCCTACTTTCTTTTTTTATGTTTACCGCTTCCCTTAGTGAAGTCGTTTAAATATGAGTCTAATGTTTTATCGAAAAGTTTCCAAATGTGATATATTTATAATATAATAGTCCACTGTTATCTGAAATAAAAACTCGACAATTTGAGCTATCCAACACAACAGCCCTGTCAAAATTTTATTGAGCGATTCCTCGATGGCCATTGAGTGCGCAAACTCTGTGGTAATTCTTTTGTCTTCTCGATGAGTTTCTTACATTTTGCCTGTAGGAATTAGCATTTGCATATCAGAGGGCATTGTTTAGATTTAAACGGTGTCCTAAATGAAAAAACAATTGTATTTTCATGGGAAGAAATATTTCCCATAATTTCAAAATATTGTAGGATTCGAATATGCTTTTATTTTTACAGGTTCTTAAAAGTAAAATGCCAGTAACAATGTATGCATACTCCGATAAAAAAATTATACTTTTAGAAGTTGCATAGGTAAGATCCGAAAAATTTGTCAAACATGCACAATTGAAGTGTACTTCGATTTCGTGGCAGCTATTCCTTTTCTATTTAATTTAAGGTACCTATGAACCCGTAATTACACTATTTTACCTTCCGTTTCAGAATGAAAAATATATGAGACACCGAAAAGACGTATTTAACATATATTATATCCCTTCTTTAAGTACTCTTTATTAAAGTCCATTGATGACATCATAATATGACATCCGATAGGTTCAAACCATGATTAGTTGTTTCAGGAAAACTAAGGAGCAACTAGAATTATTCGAAGACGACTTATTTGCATTTGAATGCATACTTCATTTGTATACACTAACGAAAGGCCCATTCGTATTTAGCTAGTTTATTGTAATCGTAATAACGAAATACTTTTATTATAGTCTTCTACAGCACTCGCAAATGATAGTTGAATCACTTATTTATTTTCAATTCATGCCAAGACACACCACCTTGGCGGTTTGGGTTACCACCGGACTTTGTAACAAACCAATTTGACTCTTATTTCCGTCCTTGTCTCATATTTCATCAACATTCAACGGTGTGGATATCTGAATCCTTGTTTACTTCTGACAAGCTTTGCTAATTAGTCCAGTTTACAGGAACTTAAACTGTTGGTCCATGTATTGACCAACAAATGAAATCACTCTGACATCTAGTGCCAGTGGAAATGTATTTGGATTATCTCGGCATGTTCACAATGGTACCCCTGAATTTTTTGCAATTTAGTTCATCCTTTCAGCTGCTTTTGATCTATTATACCCCAGCCTATTAAGATAAACTGTCAGTTATGCTTTTCACATTTCGATTTGTTAATTAAGATACTATCATTGGCACCAAACATCCAATTTGAAATAAACTTTGAATCCGGGACCTTCTGATAAGCCTTTAAACCTTCCACGTACCAAGCTAGTCAACTGAGCACTCTTCCTAATATTGATGGTTAATATGGTTATCTAGCGGGAAGAAAGCTGAACTTCTGATCTGACAGTCCCTAGTTTGATTTCGGGTAAAAGCTTCATGCATGTAACTAATCCAAAATGTGCGATCTTCTATGAACCTTAAATTCGTCAATCGTAGGTCTTCATCAGTCAGCACAGTAAAAAGGACTACTCTGCTTTGAATGATCAAATTTTATCTTTCATAAAGATTTGCACCAGCTGAATTTAATCATTGATATTGAAACTAATGTTGGGAATTCAAATCGCAATTTTACTTTCAAATTATTTTAAACGAAGTCTTTTTACAACTTCCAATGTCATGTAAAAGGAAAGGATGTTGTCCTAATAAACGGTCTCCATGTCTCTGAAATCACAAAGGAAACTGAAAATGAGAGACAAATAGCGAGACGAAAATAGCTACGTTCATATTATACATGTCCTTCAAAAATAAAGGAATGTCTAAATAGGAAAAGTTTAAAAAGGAAATTGATCCTCGGATTTATTTTCTTCTCTCCCTTTTGATGAGGTTACCAAAGCTCTCTTTATGCATTACAAAACATTACGACTTAATGTCTATATCACTTGTAAAAGAGAAACTCGATTAGCAGATTCGTTATTGACTCCAAGAAAAATGATAAGTTCAAATCAAGTATGAGCGAAGGTTAGTTAAATAATATAGGAAAACTTTCCTTACATGGACGATCCGAGGCTGTTTTTCATTTGACCAGTGTACCTGTATTTGCTCCGGCAAATGCCAGAACCAGGTTCATTTCCCGACGTGATAAATTTGTATTCCCCCCTTCCATTTGTGTAGTGACTTAAACTCATGCGCGAGACTTAACATAACGAGCGGTGTTTATGGCATTCCTCAAATTAATAATGTCTGAATATATCGTATCGCCCCAGAGATGTTACGAGATTACTGAGTCGGAAATGGCGGCGCATAATAACGTTAGAACCCCGAAATTCAGATCATCGATGAGTGCATTCAATATGCCGTCCGCGCTACGATGAAACTCTTCGTCCGCGCGTTTTACGGAATGCACATTGGAACGATGATTCCTATCCGTATTTGGAGCAAGTGGTTTCGGCATGAGTTAATATAGAAATATCGTGCGAAAGGCGTCGCACCGCATGAGGTGAGTTCACCCAGTTTTGAATTCACTCCTCTCACGGATGAAATCACATCCGCCCCACTTCGCCCGGTGTCACGTCATTATCATTTTCAAGCTCCCTCGCTTTTCACGCTGCCGGATAAGATTTTTTTATGTTTCAATCGCACAAGTAACATAAATCCATTCCATGTAAATGCCAGTACCAGAACCCTTGCTTGAAAACTTATACCCGAGTTACGTTTTTGCGCATTCTGAAACAAATAGTTTTCCCGGTAGATATCCATTCACGTGTTCTCAAGTTGATTAAACATCCATACCTGCCGAAGGTCGGACCGTATCTACGTCAATCACGACGAATACAAATGAAGTATTTTTTGTAAAAAGTTGTAGAAATATTGGGGGCAAAAGCATCAAAATATTGATAGAAATATTTTAGAAAAAAGGTCAAAATTTTATCAATATTCAGTAAATGTATATGTAAGATTATACGTAACATTTTAAGTGTGTTTAAAGGTTAACAATTATAACTATATAAATACAAGGTCATCTACCGGTTAAGGTAGCTTTTGGATGGAAACAACTGCCAAATAAATATTTTGTCACTCCTAACAAAACATGTTCCAGCAACCTACTCTACATCAAGGCCCCTCTTCATCTCTTGAGTATTTCCTTTCTCCCTTCATCCCGTCCAACATCTCTATCCTGTTTGTATCCTTTCCTCGTTTGCCTAACATTCTCCCCTCTATTGTAGTTTTCAGCATCCCACTGCCGATCAATGCACCCTTCTATTTTTCCTGCCTCCTTAGGATTTCTCCCAGCAAATCCCTCTCCTCGCCCACTGTGCCTAGTACTTTCTCATTTGTTTTCTTTTCGGTCCTCATCACTATCCCCATTGTTCTCCACACCCCCATTTTAAGTCTCCAATTAAGGTCTATCCTCCTACGAGATACGTGAACTATACCTGCTCTAACATTTCCCCTCTTATTTTAATGTTTAGCTTAGCCACACTTAAACTGATCATTCCCCAAGTAATCATTTGCCGTACTATCTATCCTTTTGTTAATGATCCTGAGAACAACTTTAGCTGCGTGGGATATCCAAATTATTGTTCTGTAGTCCTCACATGATGTAGCCTTTACCTTTTTCGAAATAGGAACAAACACTGATCTCACACAGTCTTCAGGCCAGATTCCTACCTCATAAATATTACGAATCAGCCCATATAGCCTCTTCCTCCCACATTTTCCTAAGCATTTTAAAAGTTCCGCGGGAATGTTATCCACCCCCACGGCCTTATGTAGTTTCATCTCCCATAATGCTCTTTCTGTGTCATCGGCGAGTATGCATGGACCTTAGCTATCGTCCTCTACGTCATGTCCTATTCTATGTCTCACTTTATTGGTCTAAAATCCTTACTATACAGTTCTTCTATATACTCGTTCATCTCTTATAGATCTTCTCTGTGTCAACTATTATCTTACCCGCCTTATTAACTGTTAGCATACTGTTAACATACCTGTAGATCTTCCCTTCTCACTTCCCGATAGTGATTTAACCTTGCTTTAGAGCGCACCAATTTCACCCTTCCTCTGCAAACTTTCCATATCCTCACACTGCGTCTTCCACCATGCTTCTTTTGCTTTATTTGTTGCCCACCTCAATTAATTATTTAACTCTTTTTACTTGATTTAGCCTAACTCTGTGTTTGCGTTCGTCCATTTTCTTCTCTCATCCATCTTTGTAAACATCTCATCCTTGATCCATGGTTTCCTAATTCTTTTCCCGTTAATGGTTCCTAATAGTTTCTTTTGCGGCTTTAGACATTCCTCATTTGATATATTCCCATTTTTCTTCGGTAGTACTCAGCTCTTTACCGTCCTCCATAATTTTCTCTACAGCCAGCTGACACTTCTTCCTTGTCAATCCATTAAATACATCTACATTCAATTTCCTTGCCCGCCGACCCTGCCTTATATTTTTTAAACGGAAGCTATACTTCGTTACCACCAAATTGTGGTCAGAGTCCGAATCTGCTCCCGGGAAGCTGTGCGAATTGATGGCAATTTTGCTAAACCTGTGCCTAACCAGAATATAAATTATACCTTTCTGAGTCATATGCTATTTTCCATGCATACCTACGCCTTTTGTGGTGTCTAAACTACGTTTTAATGATGACTAACCCCAGTATCCTGCAGGAATCAATTTTTTTTTCTCCTGGAGGTCATTCCTCGTGCCGAAACCGTAGCCCCAATCCTTATTACCATACTTTCCTTCGCCTGCCGCCGCATTTCAATCCCCCATCACTGTCAAATGTTTCCCTGCAGGAACACATGCGATTATGCCTTCTAACTGGTCGTTTATCCTATCAATTCCTTCCTCCTTATTCCACCCGGTGGCATGTATACCTAAACAATGATCAAATTCGTCAGCTCTGTTTTTATTACTACTGGCAATATTCTATCTGTTGCTTGTTCTGTGTTGACTACGCTTCTTCCTAGCTCTTGATTTAATATTATGGTAACCCCTCGTTGGCTCTCTTCCCCGTCGCCGTATATTAATCTATAATTTTCACTCCAGTTATCCCCGCTATCCTTCCATCCCACTTCGCATAACTTAAAATATCTATATTTCCTCCTTACATCTCTCTATTAATATTCTATAATTTTCCTGTCGTCAACATTATGCAAACGTTCAAAGTTACTTATTTTACCAATTTGGTCTACTTTTCATGCGTCTTCAGTCCTCTTGCTCTCGGTTTTCCCTTGCAAGGGTTTCGTGGGGTGAAGAACGCAGAAGCCTCGCCTCTCTTACTCACACGCATGACACACCGCCGATTGAGCCGGGTCCCGTACTTTCCATGGATTATATTCTCTATTTTGTCTAACATGATGCTCTTGGGAATGATATTGAGGTGGTTTCTCGTTGCCTTCCTATATAGTGTTTTTAACGTGACACCGTCACTGGATGGCCGCACCACCGGGGTCTGACGCCTTTGTAGCCGCCGCACTGAAGTACAGGCGCTGCGTGGACTGCCTTTTTACCCCGTGATCCACCATTTTCAAAGTTTTTACGAGTCTTCTCTTAAAATCCTTACTCAACGTCCCTGTCATTAACTCCCTCCTCCTTGTGAAAGCCCCTTTACCTAGCACAATTCTTCTCCTTACGTCCCTTCTACCTCGACCGTGTTGGTCCAAAACACTTCCGAGATACGTGAACTGTTCTACCTGCTCTAGTTTTTGCCCTCCTATTTTAATGTTTAGCTTAGCCTTTTTCTTTCTAGAAAATCGCATAACCTTTGTTTTATTAATATTAATTTTCATCCCATACCTGTCGCACTGAATTTCCAATTCAGTCAGCAATGTTTGCGACCCCTTGGCTGACTGACAAACTAAAGCTTGGTCATCAGCGAACCTAACTGATTTCACGAATTCTCCGCCCACTTTCATTCCTACCTCCAGTTCTTCCCATAACTTTTTAATCATTTCTCCGCATATACGTTAAACAACAACGGTGGTAATGGGAAAACCTGCTTTACACCTCTTCCTAACACTGCCCATCCGGACTCCCCGTTCCCCACTCGCAACGGAGCAGTCTGAGACGTGTACAGGTTGCGGATTAGCCTCCTTTCCCTCCAATCTATCCCTATTTTTTTATTCAATTTCCTCTTTTTTCCCAATTCACTCTATCAAATGCTTTTTCGAAATCTACAAAACAAGCATATACCTCCTGGTTGTATTCTATAATCTATATTTCTCTCGATTAATAATCACATTACTGCAATGGCATCCCGCGTACCTCTCCCCTTCCTAAACTCAAACTGATCATCCCCTAAGTAATCATTTGTCCTACTCTCTATCCTTCGTATGTATATATATATATATATATATATATATATATATATATATATATATTTATATATACTACCTTGATAAAAAATTTCCTGGAATTTATCCAGAAAATTAAAAATACAAGTTTATTCATCTAAATCTATATTGTCCCCTTCAAAGTAATCCCCATCGACTGCAACACACTTATGCCAGCGCTTGATCCAATCCTCGAAACATTTTTTATATTCGGTTTTCGGTATGTCCATCAGTGCTTCCTGCGATTTTTCCATTACTTCCTCTCGGCTGCTAAAACGCGTTCCCCGTAATGGTTTTTTAACTCGATTGAACAGAAAGAAGTCACAGGGAGCCAAATCAGGTGAATTCGGTGGCTGTTGGATGGTATTTGTTGCATTTTTCGTCAAAAAATTACGAATAATGATAGCACTGTGCGACGGTGCGTTATCATGGTGCAAAATCCACGAGTTTTCTGCCCACATTTCTGGTCTCTTTCGGCGAATTGCTTCACGCAAACGTCTCATAACGCCCAAATAATACTCTTTGTTTGTCCTCCGCTATTTCTCTGATGGTTAATTTGCGGTTATTGACCAACATTTCTTTCACTTTATCAATTTTTTCACCGACTTTCGATGTCGATGGTCTGCCACTGCGTTCATCATCTTCGATTGACTCACGACCACTTCTGAACCGCTCGTGCCACTGGTAAACGACCGTTTTTTTTTTTAGAGAATCGTTGCCGAAACACTTTTCCAACATTTCCAACGTCCGTGCGCCACTAAATCCGTTTTTTACGCAAAATTTAATACAAGTTCGTTGTTGCAAATTTAAATCCATTTCTGAAATTGTAAAAAATCGCCAACACACACAGAGATAGATGTTCTCTTGGCTACGTAACTTTTGCAAATGTCAAGTTATGACACTAAGATTTAAAGGGAATATCAACAACAGATGTACCAATTTAACAGAAAAAACAGAACTCATATCGGAACGATGGGAGCGCCACACGGTGGTTATTCCGGGAACTTTTTGATCAAGGTAGTTTATTGAACAGAGATATCCACATTCTGTACGATTTGAGTAATCGCGCAAATATTTTTGAGCGATTTCAAGGCGACTTTTGCTCACACGGAAAAAAATAATCCGGCGAAAAACACAGAAATTTAAATCGCACTCCAACGCTCCCAGACCGCTGACAAGTTAGGCAGAGATCGTGAACAAACTGTGAAAATAAACCCCTTTGCTTAGAATTCCTTCAATATATCCGTCGGGGCTCAGCTATAGCGTCAAAGCTAACCTATTTCCCTCCGTTTCCCCCTCCCCCATCTTCACACCAGTGACCATTCTCTCTTAGTTAGCATAGCACACGGGCGCCCGAGTACGTTTACTCTATGTTACAAAAAGACCACGACGCTAGAACCCTGAAAAACGAAATAAAACGCTTGCCGGCGCTCCATGAGAAACATAAAGAAGGAGCTGACCAGCTGACCCGTGGATGATAGAGAGACCAAGAGGACCGCGACTAATTGGTGGCATTGTGTGTTCATTCGTCCCGTTTTTAACTTCACCGCGGAAAACTGGCTCCTGTATACAAATCTTACCCGGACATAAGCTTTCATCGCCCAACCGAAAATATTGTTCCAGCAAATTTTTGAGTTATCGAGATGGAATTCCTAAATATAGTATTTTAGCTCTATTTGACTCAAAACTGCACACCTACTTGACCAGGGAGCATTTGAAAATAGACGTGTTAATTAGAACGTATAAATAGCTTGAAACACGCTTAAAGTATACAATAAAAAGGCGAAAAGTCCATAAATGTGGTTACGTGTAGTTAGTTTAGTCAACACTCCGGCAAATGAACAGCGTCGCGCTAAATTAACTGATACATTCATGCTGAAATGGAAATATTTTCCATTGATTTTTACGCACATGGTTGTGAAAACAAGCTTGTAAACAAAGCATCCCTAATTTAAAATAATAAAAATATGATAAATAATATTTTTGAGTGTATAACTTTTAGAATACCTAGTACACAAATTTAATGCTGTTAATAAATAAATTAATTAATATAGTCAATTGAATGGCAACCGAACTCAAGAAAAAGATTGTGAGTGATAATATACCAATATATGCTTATAGGATTTTGCATTATATGTATATACAAATAACTATAAGCTTACGTGAATATTGATATATTAATATACATATATATATATATATATATATATATATATATATATATAGTATGTATAAATAAATAAGGATATATATAATATATAGTAGGAAAAAAAACTGATAGTCTTTCCGATCAATTAATTCCTATTGGATACTCCTTGTTCCACCACTCCTCACAAAGCTATTTGTGTCTTCGTTTTCTTTTTCGTTATTTTTCCATGCCATTTCATGAGTTGTAGCGCATAATAAATGGTATATATTTTCGTAAAATATGCAATAATATAACGCTCAAGCTGTTCTTTTTTGGGGTAGACACATTTGAAAAAGTTTGATTTTTAGTATTTTTCCAGTTAACATTCATCCTGGTCATAAATTCAGAATATAAAATGGTAAAACGTGTTGTTACCCTGCCTGAGTCCTTGAGGAGGAGGCCGTTGTATGTTGCTTGTCCATGTGGTAGTGGAATTGCGCCTTCTTGCTCTTCAAATTCTAGCTTACACGTTCTTGGATTTATTTCATACTGTATACTAACGCGCCATTTATTGTTCGGTGATAGTATATGTATTTGCATGCGTGTTGAATAAAGGATTTTTATATGAATGAATACGTCACTGTGGGTATAGTTTTTCATGTATGTGTTGATTTGGTATCTGGTTTTGTTCCCTTATACGGGTGGTGACCTAAAACCCCCCGCCACCCACCCTTGCGGCGGCCTGCGGGGTATAATGTAGATGTAGATGAAACGCAATACTAGTAATTACAAGTATCCCTAAAGTTTTTAATATCCGTATTTGTAATTATGCGAACTAAAAGCATTTTAGGTGACCGGATTTTAAGGAAAGAATACAAGGCAGAGGGTTACCGATTCAATATTTATCATGAAACATATTTGTCAAATATATAGTTGTTGTGTGCAGATGATGTAGGAAGGTTAGAACTTGGAATATTTATCGTTGTATATGTAGTCTTAAATGCATTTTGTTTTTTTTAATACATTTGTGTGGTTTCGAAGTGAACTAGGATATTCAGAAACGACTAATAATACATAGGCATCCAATAAAGGAAACGTCTACCAATTCGTTTTTAAATGTTCTTATTATGTGCTTAGTGTATATGTAATTTTACATTTCATTACTCAACGATTAAAAGAATGTATTTATCCCATTCATGTAGAGAGTTGTCATGAAAATGGGGAGCATTTGTCATGTTTCATATTTTCATGTTTTTTTATTAGAGGTTTTTCCTTGTAATCCGAAAAACTTTCTAATAATGGATGATAAAGAAATACGTTGAGTGAAGTGGAAGGATGGGAAGGGAATTTATTTTGTAAGATTGAAAAAAACGGTAGCTTTAGTGTAATGACTCTAATAAAATAAACAATTAAATTCAAATAGCCTATTGGGAGAGAATTTTTTAAATAGTTAATCCGCGTCCAGGATTTCAGGTATAATCATGAATATGAGGATCATTAAACTGCTCATTGATCAACTATTTTCAATTTTTACTTCTCAAAACACTGTGGTAGTTAGAAGTAGTTTTTACAACATTTTCAAATTCCAAAAGCCCTCCTTTCGGAGGAATAAGCTTCGACTAGAGTTTTAATGCTTTAGACAAAGCTTTTTAGATCATACTACGAAATGATGAGATTTGTCAGAGGAGGCGGCGATACGCCGTAAATAAAATTCATTTTTACATTATTTTTTTCCATTATTAGAAAGAGATTATTTTGATGCATGGAACCGAAGGCTTCCATGAAAAAAGTCAGCTTTTTATTCCCTTTTTATTATGGGTAAGGACCCAGAGTTACGACCAAGAAAGCTGTTTGTCACAACGTTTCTCAATAATCATAGCAATTTACGTATCAGAGACATGAAACTTCGAATAGGGTTGCTTAATATGAACTTTGTTTTCTGTCAGTGGTTTACAGACATTAGGGGTATGGTCAATTTTATACTGTAAAATTTTTAGAGTAGGTCATGGCTAATTCAAAAGTGAAATGGACGTGAAAAAATCCAAATAAGTCGTTATTCTTTTTCGTCCGTAAAAGTATATCTTTGGAGAATCGGATTGATATTTATTTTAACCGCTCCTTCAACTTGAATTGGTCTCCTCCATAGCATACACAAAGAAATTGTGGTTGAAAAAAAAGGAAGCAGGTCGTCAGGGCGTTAGTTTGGAGTATGGAACTCCACGGATTAGAGAAAAGGAACATTAAAAAAGTGGACCAGCGATAAATTGAAGCCTTTAAAACATGGTGCTAAACTATAATTCTGGAGATTAAATGGTTAGACAATGTGAGAAAGGAGTAAATATATAGGAGAGAAGTAGAAGACATGATCATATTATAGCTAAATAACGAACTAATAGGATCGGACACACCTTGAGGTGAATTGGATTAGTTAGAAATATAATAGAAGGGCAAATTGAAGAAAAGAGCCCTCGAGGAAGACCAAGACACAAGTATATAGGAAAAAATAAGATCGACTAAAAAGGAAAAAAGCTAAGACTGGGTATGAAGAAATTAATGCTAAACGAAGGAAATTGGAGGGGCGCAGTAAAACAATCCTAAAATTTAAATACTTATTATTAGAATTCGGCTTCATCTACACGATACCCCGTAAGTCGTCAAGAGGACATGTGGCAGGGGGATGGCAGGTCATCAGCCATTCTACATGTATTCACTCTATTTCCTCGTGCACCTAGCACCCCGCGATCCACCAAAATCGCCGTGGAAAGGGGGCGACCGAACAACAATCATGCAACATGCCTGCATAACAAGTATAGCATGCTTAGCAGCGTTTCCTATGCCTACACAAAAAGGACAAGAAAACACGGTTAATGAGAGCAGGCGTACATGCTGTTCAGGCATTTATTTTCGGTTAGTATTCTCCTCATTCCTGAATTCCGGACGGACTATTCGCAAATACAATAGGCTTTATATACATTCACCCACGCCCCACCTGGCTAAGGGGAACACGACATGGGCCGTTAGGACGCCAGATTTAAATGTATATAGTGTATTTACAGATATAGTGTTCTGTGGGAATTTAATCTTGTAAACCCCTATTTTCGTCAATGTGTACCTATTATTTCTTAGGCGTCCGTCAATTTTATTGTTTTCGCGAATAGTGCGCGGGAAAACGAATACTGGAATCTATCAGCTCGACAATCTAACTCTGTAATTTTGCAGCATTTTTTGGCCATTCTAATGTAATTAGGGGACCTAATTATATCTCAAATTTTGGATGCAAAACCAAACGATTTATATCCTTGAATTAAGTTCATCTTACCCTGAATCTTCGCATATCTATCATCCACTTTAAGGAAACTCGGCTTCATGAAACGGGCGGTGGGAAAATGTAATGAGAAAGTTATGGAGAGTTGTTATTTTGCTCTAGTTAGTTTTCTCATTTGTAATATGCCGCAAGTATTTGGGATCCTTGGAAGAAAATATTATAAAAATTCTGAAAACGGTAGTTTGAAACAGAATGGGTTTGATTAATGCTTGAAGTTGTCTTTAGTTCTTCAATAAAAATAAAATTTAAGAAATATTACATGCAAGAAACCCAAGTCTCTTAAAAACATCTAATTTACAAGTCGGAACAAAATTAAGCATTGCAAAGATATCTCTTATATATGTAGGCATATGTGTATGTTAGTCGGTAGTTCGTGTTTTTGCATGTGTGTGGGTTTTAAGGGCATTTTGCATGAATGTATGCCATGTTTTGTTTGTGGAATGTATAAATTTGTGACTTTTGCATGCGGTTTTTTTTTTCTTTCTTAATTACGGGTGGTCCCCAAACATTCCCCGCCACACACCCTTGCGGCGAATTGCGGGGTATTAAGTAGATGTAGATTTCTAAAGGTTCCCACCCCAGGTTTTGTCTAAAATGTTTGAGCTTTGTGTCCTTTGTTGCAAGTTTTTCACGAACCTAGCGGCTTTTCTTTGAACCCTATTTGTTTCTGTAATAATTTTTTGTAAAGAATCTCAAACGCTCGCCGCATCCCTAATGTGAGGCTTTGTTAAAGATATATAGCGCGTTTCCTTCAATTTTTCGTCACTGCACCTTCCGACGAGACGTTTGACGAATGCCAGCTTTTTTTTAGCGCCCCTCCACAAATCGTGCCTATATGTTTATAATACCCGACGCAATGGTGATTCCCACATATTTACTTCTTTCGCGGCGCTCATCAGAACATCTCCGAGTGTGTAATTTGGTAAAGTCTGGTTGTGTTTTCTATTGTTTAATAAACGCATGGCGGTATATTTTTATGTATTTAATTTCGACCCCCCGTTCTTCACACCATTTTTAAATGTTGTTTTAGGCAGTTTGTAGTGATTCACGATATGCGTCATTCGCTATTTCACTGTAGATTACAGTGTCGTAGGCAAAGAGTGATATGCTGCTTTTTATTTTAGTGGTGATATTATTTATGTATATAAGAAATAGTAGTGGTTCTATGGCGATACCCTGTGGGACGCCGGATGATACTTGCACATAAGTGGAGCTTGAGTCAACTATCACTGCCCTTTGTTTGCCGTCCGTCAAGAAGTCCCTTTTCCATTTTATTACTTTGTCGTTTGTTCCATACCATTGCAACTTGTGTGTCAATTTAGCATGTGGGACTTTATCAAAGGCTTTTTTTTGCAATCCAAGAATATCGCATCTACTTGTTTGTTTTTCCCCGATTTTAGAACGTCGTGTATAAAAAGTCCCAACTGTATTTCACATAATCTCTCCTTTCTTAATCCGTGTGGTCTCTTGGATAATAGGTTGTCAGTGTCGAGGAATGTCTTGACGTTACTAACAATAATATGTTCCAAGATTTAACAGGGGAGGTACTATTTCATTAACAATCTCTGTATAGATATTATTTGACCTTTCAACAAGTCTGTGTTAATATCGCCTCAAAGGCCCAATTCTTATGACTCACGATTATCGCTATATTTCGCTGTAACACTAACCACGTCTCTCTTGGTTTAGTTATTACTATACCAGTTGTTTCCGGCTACAAATTCACTTAATGTGCCTACCTAACGGCGAATCCCATCTGGCGTCTCTTTCTAGGGTGAAGATTTTGTTGCCTGTAGCGGCAGGGTTCTGGTTATTCTATTTCCACTAAGGGATACATTTTTCCCTTCTCGCCACAGCGTCTTTTTACCATGTGCATCTACGTTCTAGCCTCCCTCTTCGAGGCTCCCACTTAAAAGACCAAACTCCTTCTCTCGTCCCATGCTGCCACAACCCTCACCCGCTCAGCGCGACGGATAAGGTTAAGAGAGTGGTGTCGTGGCAACGGGAGGTGTCAGTCAACAGAGAGGAGGCGGAGGATGTGGGGGCGCCACGGGAAGATGGGCGGAGGTTGTTGAGGGAGGGACGACTGGTGGGTTAGGGGGAGGGGGAATGTGGGAAGCCTACTTGAAGCCTTTGTTGATGCTTTCCCCTTAATGGACGTGAGAATAGAGGGGAGTTAGGGTTAAGAAGACGGAGACATGGACCCCACTCCTCTTTCTGTCTCCCTCTCCGCCCGCTTCATCTCCGGATCCTCTCAACGTCCCAAGGATGAGGAGTGTACTCCGCGGCCGGTGACGTGCGTCCCTCCCCATCCCTTGCACTCACCATTTTTTTTCCTACATCTTGCGCGATTCGGAGCCTGCACTCCTTTAAGGAGGATGGGTCGAAGTGTCACACCCTTCCCCACCCCGTCATCTGGTTCAGCGAGGCCACACCGTTCGCGACGACGTTGTGCGCTGTGGTTCCTGCACCTTTTTTCGCTGATGCGGTATAAGGGGGTTGGTTTGGCTTCCCCATGGTTCATTGTCCATTTATTTAGCTCAGCTATGAATAGAAGGTTGAAGGATAGGGCGCTCCCTAGGGTTTCACAGGACGGAAAATGGAAGATTTATCCGAGAGGGTTTTTTCGGACGAGCGTGTGGGGGTTGGTTTTTTGGGGTAGGAGTGGGAATAGTTTGCTTTTCAGTCGCGGGGGGCGTGTTCCTCTCTAGGGCCGAGTGACTCCCCGTGTCGCAGCGATGGCCTCTCTCGTGGAGTCACGTTGGGTTTAGCGAATCCAGGTTAAGAGGTCGTTCACGGCACTTGAACTGCGACAGTCCAAAAAAAAAATGAGAAATTGTTTTTGAAGTTTTGAGCTCCCGTACGGTAACTACGCAGTACTGTAACAAGATTAATGAAATTCTGTAGGCTAGCTTTTGGGGATACGGACGAGGTCTGGTATGATGATGCTCTCAACTTATGAGCGCGATGACGGGTAATTACGGGAAGCCTCTGAAATGGTTGCATAAATTCTTATTCGAGCGTAAATTTGACTATCTACTCTTATCCTGAAGTTGAGTAATCGAATTTTGAAAACGTGTTTTGTAGTTAAAGTGAAATAAGTATTATTGCATCAACTTTGACAGAAATATTTCAGTGTTTTTTGATGGGGGGGGGCTGGATATTCTATATACGCTTGCTGCATTTGTGCAAACTATACGCCAATGGAGAAAACTTAATTTCTTTATTTTTTCTACACTACCTGAGATTTTTCTTTTTGGCTCAGTGTGTGACCTTTTTCTGGTATTTTCTTACCGTACCTTCCCCCTTAATTTTATGGAAATAACTTCGATCAGGAATATGAAGAAAACAGGGTCCTGTTTCTCAAGGTTGCAATCACTTCAGATGTCCCAGTAATCCATACAAACGAAGGCTGTTTGGTGACAATTAATGATACAGGACATATTTTGCTTGCGTTACTAGCGAGACAGTTTTTAAGGTTTATGGTGCATTTAAAACCATGTATAGAGGAATTGTTTTTCAACTTGTAGTGTAAGAATCTGGCCTCAATTACTTAGCCGCTTTTAGGAAATCTATGATAATGTTTAGAGCCAAAACCATGGCCAAGAATTCCCAAAAATAGGCATTATAACCAGTCTGCAAGATATTCCAGTAATCTAATTGATATAATCAATATTGTGCGTCGTATTTTTAATAATCTTAGTTAGACGCACTTAAAGGTAGATGGTAGGCGCGTAGTAAGTCAAAATGGAAGGGGATTAGCGGCATGGACAACGCTGGAAATTATATGTTAGAAAAGGGAAATATATTGCTAAAAAATGGTGTCCGAATTGATGCATTTCTATGAAATTTGAAAATTCATCCCAGTCTTTCAAAGAGAGGTCATAACTTGCAAACAACAAGATTAGGATCTCATACTTATAATATTTACGAAATGAAAGGTTAATAGCTGAAATTTAATGCTTCAAAGGTCTAATTTTAATTTTAGACATAGGTAAATAAAATGTATCGCAGTAATTATTTTTGCTAAATTCTGGAGCATCCTAGCATCATGAGAAATTTCTTATATTTTTGTCACTGATAATTTAAGTCATTAAGTTGAGAAGTAGCTAGTTGGTTTTAGTATCCTCAGAGATGTATATAACTATTTTGTATTGAGGGATGAACATTTAGTTCATTAGATGTTAGATTGCTGTAAAATGCCGTTTTTATTAATTGTGAGCATGTGTAATGCTTCATACATTTTCATTAAGGGAATACTATCTTTGAAGTAAAATGAGAAATTGATAATATAGAACTCCAGCTGTGATACTACTTAAAGTACGATAACTTGAGAGAAAATTTCACGTTACCATCATTGAATTCTATTTGAAAAGAGACTGGGCGATACAGCCTATTGCCCCTTTGGAAAGTTCAAATCACTTCCACGTCAACCAAGAAACACTTAGGCCCAGGAGTTCTGAAAGTCAATTTTAAACGTGTCAAGGTCACGATTGAAAGTCACGGTCCAACATTATTTAACGGTGGCTTAATATTTTAAGGTGACATGAGGACTTGTTGACATTTTGGTAGCGGCTGCTCTGTTTAGTGAGTAGGAATGGGCAACTTATATGAATTTAACTTCATGGAAACACTACCTATGTGTGGTGTGTGTATATATATATATATATATATATATATATATATATATATATATATATATATATATATATATATATATATATATATATATATATATATAACGATTGTAAGGAAAAAGGAAAAACTCACACGAGCGGCACAATAATGGGCTGACACAATATAACACAGAAAAGAATAGCAACATTTCAAAGAACACTCACACGGTAAATTGTTCGAGCTTTCGGACGTCTCAGAGGCCTTCTTCAAGGGATACTCACTTGAAGAAGACCTCTTGAGAGAGCCGAAAGCTCGAACAATTTACCGTGTGAGTGTTCTTTTAAATGTTGCTATTCATTTCTATTTGTGTTATATTGTGTCAGCTCATTATATATATATATATATTCTATGCAGAAAATATATACACACACACTCGCAAATATGTGAAAACTTTGATGAAAACTTATCATAGCCCAGAAAAAAAAAGAAAAGACAGTCCCGTAAATATTTATTATCAGTTTGGTAGGTGATATTGGAGTTCACCCAGTACTACGCCCGATGGAGTGTGATACTCACACCTCATGGTAGGGGGGCCAGTACCTTTCCCTGAGGGGGTTGTGGTTTTTAAAGAAGATCTGGTACCCGAAAAATCACATAGTTTGGGTAGAGCTGCAAGTGTCCAGAGATTTGCCTGGGAATTGAACCCGCCACCTTCGGGGATAAGTTAGCGGTACGTAGCCGTCTTTAACCCCCAAAAATTTAGCAAAACAATACCCACCTCCCGCAGCACTATTGTACCCCTCTTCTTCCTTCAACCAGCTTCACTCCCTTGATGGATGTCTCCCCGTGAACACCCGCAACCCTTACTGCCGCTGCTTTCACATCCTTTCTCTCGTGAACGTTTTTCTGGCTCACACTTTATTATTATTTCATCCAGCGCCCGCGCCAATGGCCCCTCCGTCAATCTTAAACAGCGGCCTCTTACTCTTCTCGTCTCTCTCTCTCTCTCTCCCGCGAGCTTTATACTTTCGATGACGGGTTGATTTTACTCTGGATGATTGATGCATCTCAGCTCCCCACCCCCTAATAGTTCATTGTGAAGTGTGTTGAATCCCCATCCTATAATCGAGTTGATGAGGGAGCTTCCAGACATTTAATGGCGGCCATCTTTCGCTTGGGTGCCATTCCTCCCCCCAACCTGCCCTCCCTATGCGTATCATCAGCGCAACCACCTCGGATCCCCTTTTTTACCACCCGCACTCCGACCCCCGCCCCTCGTCCGTACTCCTTCCCAAGGCACTTTCCCCTTAGGCACCCCAATCTCTCCGGTGACCTTTATATTACGCAAGGCAGGTTTCGTCTCCATGCCGCCCGTCACGCCTCGCCCATGGATTTTCAAAGGGGCGATGGGAGGAGTCGGTGGGCAGCTGACATGGGTCCCTTTCGCCGCAGTGCGCGAGCGATATTTAGCGGTGGAATCCAATTTGCTTTTCCACCCGCGGGCGATAAAAATCGGGGAATCCCGCCGGCGGGAAAGTCGGCCTGTCGCTCCGGACTCCGAACACACTGATCGGACTATTTATGTCAAAGCGAAAAAAAGGAGGCGTGATCATAATGATCGTTAAATTTCGTCCTTGTTGCCAATCTGTTCCGCTTTGTTTCCAAATGCGGCTGATCTCCCCCCCCCCCTTTTACCAAATTCAAATGCGAGGTTGACGCGGTCATTAAGTCACAAATACCTGTGTTTTGGCGCAGCGAAAAAACGGAGCATTGCTTTTTAACGTAGTAATAAATTTGCGTTAAGCTTATAGAGTTTAAGCTGGTAGATATTACGGTAAAGTCCATCGTATGCAGTTGATTGAGCTTTGCTCCCAAAATAAAGGCATCTGCTTCCATACTTGAGTTTGATAGTAATCAAAGGGAAGTTCTCTTCTTTTCTGAATCGTCTATGATAATTTCCCAAATTAAGGTTAGTAATATTTCTTTAGCCGCAACTTTTTACCACCATCATCACGTTTTCTGAGGGAGCGTTTGTTAATTCCAGTTTCACTTTTATCACTTGTTGAAAAATTATTTAGGTAGCTGTCTAAGTTACACCTATAGTTATTTAATGTTAAATATGTAAACTAAAAGAACAAATTCCAATGTTTTATGAAGCTAATGTCTGATTAACAATGGTGCGATTGGTTGAAAAAAAATCTGGTCAATTATTTCTCTAGTATATGAATGCTTCTTATTTTCATGTAAATAAAATTCTCACTACACAAAAACCTAATATTAAATAGTACGTAAGTGTACGAAGCGCATCTGTAAAGATCCGATAAAAATTAAATATTTGCAGAAATTTCTAAGTGACAGTCTCTTACTATTTCCTTAATTTAGATCGTTAGTCTTTATTTCTCAATTAAACTTTTATAAACCTGGGTTTAATCACTCCCTTTATCATCATTTACCTTTGTAAATAGGATATTTTATTTAGTCATTAAAAAAATAATCCATGATCCTTATGGTCTAAAAAATTCCAGTAGTTATTTATTTAGAAACAATATTATTTTGTAAAACCAGATAAATATATTTATTTTAATTTGTGTGAATGGTATAATTTCAATTTTCTGCGTATTATATATTCTAAATACCACCAAAATTGGAACTCTTATATGGCGCTTCTTTAGCCTTTCCTTATTGAAAGTTGTTTCACAGATAATTTTTAAATATAAATGAAAAAAGAGGAAATGCGGTAATTTTACTATTGTCTAATAATAAGGTTGTCAAGCGGTATAGTTGGAAGTAATGAGATACCCCAAGGGTACATACAATTTGGCATAGTTCCACTACTACCAGTAAGGGATGGGACACGTGGTAGGAAGGGTTTAGCCTCCAGATTTATGGACCATCTTGAATACTATTTTTGAATTTATCGTGAAAATAGTCACCCTGGACCCTCTTGAGAAAAATCGGAATTATCGGATTCCTACATGTCGCAAAAAGAAATCTCTAGGCGAGCATTTCGTAAATGATATAAAATATATCACGCGACCAGTGCCCTACGTAGATAACTTTCGATAGCCATTTTCGGCTATTTCATTTCAAAAGCGTAAACATTATTATTGCTAAATTGTTTAGATAACCGTTGATAGTGTCAGCCACCCAGAGAGAAAAAAGTACCGTGTGTTCTACGGATTCTCCAGTGCATCAGCCAACCCTTTACAAATTCATGGCTTCGTAGTGACGTGGACAGTGGGTTAGTGAGCGCTGTTATTCGGTAATCACAGTCGTTAGGAATTTGATGGCCACTTCAGCCCTTCGGAATTTTTGATATCACAATCGTTTCATGGTCTTCTCACCCAACCATTCGCGTTGCTTGATGCAGTGATCCCGACGACCCTTTGTCGTAATGGCGGCAAAGAGCTGTCGTTCGGACGTTAATGCTGCCTATATTGGCCCTTCCCGCGTATAGCGATACGAGAACAAACAGCGTCCTCCGAAGAAGTATCCGTGTCGATCGGATCGGAGTTATGGAGTTCTTTACGCGTGTTTTGGGCGTGGGCAGTGCTCCAAAGTCAACATTAACTATGTTTGTGGGCGGGTAACCTATTACTGATAAAGGCATTCATTTTATCGGAAGGTACAAGCTTATCTATCCCAACCTATGTCTAAAGTTATAAAATATATAAGCACACAAGAACTAGCATACTTTAATACACACACCCTTATACATATGTGTGTTTGTGTGTCTGAGCGCGCGTGTTTCATAGGGCGATTTTGTTGTTTTATTATACCTTATACCTTCCTCCTTCATTTTTCTACCCTTCCTGACCCTCTCACCTAAAAGTTTCAGAGGAGCTTAGATTCTAGTTTGCCATAATATCTCTTTGCATGTGTTTATTTTCAACTCATGTACTTCAATAGATTTGGCTTGCTACTCCTTCACTGTCAGTTTTTGTACTATTTCACCACTCGGTATAGACTACTTAACTTAACTCTACCTTATAATTCTGTGTTATTTTCAAGGGGATACTGAAAGTTAAACTTTATTTATTTATTCATTTATTTTCTTTTTTCGTTGCAATTGGGCGATTTTCCTGGTGACAACGGTCAAGTTTTATCAAAGATAACTCTTACAACGAAAGTTACATACATACACGCACTACAAAAACGGATAAAGACAAAATATTCTTGCATAAAATGACACTTCCACATCACATGCAAACAAACTTCCACATCACGTACAAAATGCCGTCCACATCATATACAAAAAATATTTAATAACTATAATGAAGTTATTTACCCAGTGGCTGCTTGACATTTATTCTTAAAACTTCTAAAATTTGATGGAAAGGGCTAAAAAAAACCTCCAGGCATCTGGTTCCAATCAATAATAGTTCTTTTTAAAAAAGAATATTTTTTCTTATTTGTTTTTTGCGTCCCTATTTTTATTTTGAAACTATGGTCGTTTTTTCCCTTAAAGTTAAATCCAAGTAAGAAATATAGGTGAGGAAAAATAACAGGATACACTCATGTGCAATGTTGACGTCCAGCATACCTATACCTATACCAATCGTAATTGAAGGGCAGGGAGACCAGTTTTATCCTGCAGGCACCTCACGCATGTACTTACTGAATTAAATGACTCCAGAGTAATACCATACAATCCTGTTTCCCATTGTTTTTTTGAATTATATTGTCATCAAATGAGCACCCAGAATTATAATATTGCAAAAATTACACACTTCCTTTTTAAAGTGGGTACCTTTTCCTCTCACTAATACCATGCAGGAATGGGTTAATGAAAGAGTTAATGTCACCCATATAATGTCGATTAACTGTGTAAGAATTCATGATCCCAGGCACTTTCTCTTATAAGAGAACTACTGTGAACTCATTTTACAGGGAGTTGCTTCAATTCGGTAAATTGGAATTATAAATTTTTGGAATATTTACAAAATTATTCTCGCTTTCATCACATTAATTTGCAAATTTTTCCTTGTCCTCAGGAAAAAATTGTGCCAAACTAAAGTTAATATTTCATTCAAGTATTGGAAAGTTAATTGAATATTATTTTATTTAAGATATTGCGTAAAATAAAATCAATATGTATTTCAAATAGGTTTACCAGGATTATAATCCGTTTTACATTTTTAATGCATTCTTTAAGTTACAGGTACCATGTTGTACGACCTTATCCCTCTTAATTATTTTAAATTCGTTTTCATGAGGGTGAATACATCAGTACGTAGTTATGTAATAGGAAGAAATCTTAATACACGCGATGGTATCTTTCATGGATGACATTCACCTTTGTGGAAACGGGAAGTATTTCTTGTATGAAGTCATGAGTTCCTTAGATAGCTGCTTGCATTCCTACATCCAACGCTTCGGCCGCGGAGCATGATAATCAAATGCACTAAAACTTGAAAAGATTTACCGTCGGTCGTTCAAGAGAGTTGAGCTTGCGTAAGGCGGCAGTAAAGGAGAACCAAGGTTGAAATACTACCTTGGGGAAGAAAGCAGTCTCTTGTGTGGTGAAATCTTTCCTTCGACTGCGGATGTTGAGAGAAACTTTCTTACAAACCTTTGATTTTTAGTACAAGCACTGTCAAATATGCCGTGATAATTTTGGAAATAGTTTTGTCTGCACAGAATATAAAACAATTTTTATTTCTACTATAATGGGTTGCTTTCGATAATGTTGTATCGAAATTTTAGATCTAATTGACAGTCTGTTTGAAATATATTGGTAATTTTTTATTTCATTATTTATATTACTTTCCGTTACATAAATATTCAACCCGCGTTATTATTATTAGGTAATCTACCGGTTAAGGTAGGTTTTTGGATGGACGTAATCACTAATTAAACAATTTGTGGCCCCTAGAAAAACACAACATCCTACTCTACATCAGGTCCCTCTTCAGCTCTGAGTACTTTCTTCCTCCCTTCATCCCGTCCAACACCCCCTCCTGTTCCTTCCCTTTCATTGTATGCCTAACATTCTCCCCTCAATTACATTCTTCAACATCCCGCTGCCGGTCAATACCCCCTTCAGCCACTTTTCTTGCCTCCATAGGATTGCTCCCAACAACCCCTCTCTTCGCCCACCATACCAAGTACTTCCTCGTTCGTTTTCTTCTCTGTTCATTTCACCTTCTCCATTCTTCTCCACACCCACATTTCAAAAGCCTCCAGTCTACGTCTATCCTCCTGCTTCGATGACCACGTTTCCGCGCTACGCTCCATATCAAAGTTTTTACGAGTCTTTTCTTAACATCCTTACTCAACGTCCCCGTCATCAACTCCCTCCTCCCGCGTTATTATTTCAGATTAATTTATTTCATCATACATATCTTTCGGATGTTAAAAATATGTCTTGGTTATACGTTTCCTGTTTATTTTGAAAGATGTTTCCTGGATGGATGGGATAATAGAATTATCATTACTAAACATGATGTGTCCAGAGAAGCTGGCTCATATTATTGTTTTAGGAATACGCTTTGATTGTTAGCAATTAATATCTCTGAAGGAATATTGCACTGGCGTGATGACTTTGCACTTGGCATTCAACGCAGAGGGACTAGATAAGAATCCCGGCAGTGGCAGATTTAAGAGGTAATGCACGGATATTTCAAAGTAACCCGATCTTTTGACGCATCTTGATGCCTTTTGTTATGTAGAGAGTACTTCAAGTGGGGTACGTCAACCAGGACGTACTCCACTTGAAGTTCAAACTACTTGCCGTTTCACCGTAGCTGGATTTTTCTCCACCCTTCCTCGATACCCTTAACTTAATACCTCTGCGAAAATACCCATTTTTTCCTAACGGCCCAAATTACCCTAGCTTTTAATCACCTCCCCTAATAACTACTATTATTACCGTATCATTTGCACACATAAAGAAATGACCAATGTTTTTCGAAATATCGGGTGGTTAGGTACGTATTCATGGATTTCGATGAAGTGAATTTAATTTTGACATCAAGAATTTCAAATGGAAAAATAACTCTTCCGTGTCTTCGGATTATTTGTAAATGTAGTATCCTCTTCGACATAGACCTAATGGCTTCTGTCCTCTTAATGCTACATTTTAAATCCCCTTTCCCAAGGATGTGGTGGAATTCTTAACGCTAAATTTCACAATCCATTTTTGGCGATAGAGAAAAGGACCGCAAGCCCTCAACCGGAAAGATGACGGGGAACTAGTGGAATACTTCTTCCGTGCGCTGATACGATCCCCGGGACGTTTTCATGAAATCGATCGCGAGCATTATCCCCGTCCTCCCTTTCCGGAGAAGCAGGAGGTGCGTTTTTGGAGCAAAGATGGGTTGTCGCGGGTAGGAGAGGAAGGAGTGTTGTGGGGTTTCTTTCTCCACTCCCCACGCCCAACGCCGGAAAACCCCCCTTTTACTTCTCTTTCCAAGGAGGGACACGCATCTTCCACGGCTTACAAACCGGCGTGCCTAACTCCCACCCACCCTCCAACAGCTTCCAGAATATCAATCTCTTCGTGAGGCTGGGTTGGAAGAGAAGGCGGTCGCGACTGAGTCTGGTATAAAATCTTCCCTTCCCTTACTCTCCATCAACCACACTGCCTCGATCCCTATTCATCTTGCCATTCGCTGCGGCCAAAACATTTCCCGAGCGGTGAAAAGATACGGGGAACTTTCTCGGCGAATGATACGAGAGTCTCAAGTAATGGAAGCTCACCGGCCATTCCCTCCCCTTTGCTGCCCCCTCCTTCTGCAGGCTCCCCCCCCCCACGGCCTACGCTTTTCTTCATCCACCATTTTAGTGCATATACCTAGAAGAGCTCAACTTTTTGCTACTGACGTTTTTCTACTTAAGCAGGGGGAGCGTTCACGTACGTAAGGATGCATTTAATGTTCTGAGCCCTAAGGAGAGAGATTCAAGGATTATTAGTTTCGAAAAACTTAATGTGGAGAGAAGACTTTAAATACTCCTGGGGCGTGTTTTAGGAAAGAAAGGGGTTTCATGCGTAGATTTGGGCCCAATGAGAAAAAAAGCAAATGACTGCGAGTGGAGGTCGCATTTAGATGAGTTTTGAAATACTAATGGTGCAACTTCAGGTTCTGGGAATGTTCAGGGTTATATTTGTGCGAGTGTTGGATGTGAGACTTAATAATGGATAAACGAGGTAGAAGGGGAATGGAATACATATTTTGGCAACGTCTACATCTACATAATACCCCGCAATCCGCCGCAAAGGCGTGTGGCGGGGGATGTTCGGTCACCACCCGTAAAAAGGTACAAAACCACATGCAAAAACAACGCATAAATGCAAAACTATACCCACAATGGCGCGCATACTCATGCAAAAATCCCTAAATTCCACACGTGGGCAGACACATAAACCATCAAACAATTGCTCATGAACGTGAGTAGGAAATTTAATGAGTCAAAGAATGTCTAGAGTAGTATGGGTTTAGTATTCCCATCCATTTGCTGCCGCTATAACCAACTGGGCATCCCACAAAGCGATTGAGAACTGAAGAAAATTGATGAACCATCATCGTTGCTTTTTACAAAAAAGCAGCTAAGGCTAGTAAAACTATGGTTTTGAATAGTATCATATGCAAAATATTCTGAAAGCCTCTTTATATTTTGATGCGTTTGTGAATATTCTTTTGAATCGTCATCAATACTACCACTTCAATAAAACCTTCTATGATTCGCCATTACGAATGTTGGTTTTAAGGAGCATGCGTATTGATGAATCTTTGTATTTCTTCAGGTAAGTTTTCAGATTTTTTTGAAATGATAGGCTCCAGTATTGTAATTAAGACCTTTAGTCTTCATTTGGTCTGACTGATTTAATGAAATAGTTATGACATTCGACTGGCAAGAAGCTCTGAAAGGCTTCATGGTCCATGAAGACCCGTAAATGTAGTTTATCAGTTATTTGAAGGGGAGAAACTGTCGTGGCTAGTGTAATAATCAATGCAGCAGGCAATCAAAGAACCAAACGTCTCCCAATATGCATAGTTGTCGAAATACGTGCAAAGATAAAATAAAATCGAATGTTGCCATATGTCTGTTGAAACATTTATGGGTGCAAAACCATTCTACCAACTTCAATGCTTAACATCATTCTAACCTATTTAGTATGAAAAGTAAGGTATGCATTTCTTCATTCTATTTTACGTCGTATTTTACGAGAGTAATTACTAAATCACTTTTCTATTGCTTCTGGTATTTTATAGAAATGTAATCAACGTCCATTGTTATATGCTCAATAATTTTACCGATGGATTTATTTTAGGTAACTCAAATATATCGGCCGAAGTACTGGAAGTAGCTTGGTGAAGATATCTTTGAAGATATTTTTTTATGATAACAATTTTCTTCTCGACTTCACAGAAATACTGAGACGGAGCGTAATGGGAAATCAACGACTAACAGTTTTATATAAGGGACCAGTTAGGCCGTCGTCTACGTGCCATAAAACGATGGCTTGGTGCCACTTGTCGTACTATGGGAAAAGTTTGGCGCCGAGGAGGCACTGCAAAGGATCACTTGGTAGGGAGAACATGGGACAAGAAGTGTTTCGAAATAGGGATGCTATTGGAAGATCAGCGTTTGAGACGATTTGGAATTTCACGTTGCTGTTTTTCTTTAAAATTTTAAATAAAAGTGAGTCTCATATTTCACATTCGTCTTCTGTTGGTGGAAAATAGTGGGTTATTCAACCGAGTTGTTTTATTTTAACAAATCGCTACTTTAAACATAGAAAATTTACTTTATTATAGTATTTTCTTTATGTATTCGCGAGCGAAACATGTACTTGTCTTTGCAGTAATTATTTAATAAATGACATCACTATAGTTTCCATATAATTTAAATCATGAACTCCATCAATCAATTTCTGGAAGTGGATTTTATTTTCAATACCCTTGGTATGAAAATATTAAGTTGATGTTCTTCCAGTGGAGTTCTTGCTAGAAATTATGAAAGGCATGTCTCATTGTGATGAAACATGAAATTATTCCCTTAAATTATGGTTTTTGAATGCTAAATAAAAGGAGTAAATGTTGGGGTTGAATTACAAATTTAATTTTAAGCATGGCAAAATAAGTTCTTTCAATTCGGAAATTAAAATTTCAATCGATTACCCAGTAAATCTATCGGGTTTTTAGCGCACTTTTGAAAACATTGGATTGGGGAAGGAGCCGTAAAATATCCTTATTTTTATTCGTTTAAGTTTCGTTTGTGGGTCAAAGTATTTCCTTTCCATCAATTTTTCCTCAATTAATGGTTAGTTATCAGTAACGCCAGCATAGTTTTGTGTGCAATAACGGCACAAGAAAGCAGTGAAAAAATTGTTTGAATTTATGAATAATGTTTTTGATGAAAGTGGCGAGTTTGAGTTAGCTAGCGTTTTTCAATCATTCCATGGATAATTCTGCTCACACTTACTTGTATTGTATTAAAAAACATTATTAAGAATCGTAATAAATTTTAGCCTGGAGTTTTGCGATTAACTTAAGTTACTAATATAATATCAGTCATGATATCGCCCCCGAAAATGATAGAGCCAATTACTTAATGAAACACTTTGTATTTTCACAAGTGAATTTGATTCAATGACTTTGTGCGAATCGTGATTTCATGTCTTATGGTCATGGGGATTTGCATGTCTAAAAATTCACGGCGAGTATAGAAGACAAAAGTTCCTGTATAATTTTGCTGCAACAGGTCATGAATTAATTTCATATATTGAATCATAGTACGAGTATATCGTTGAGTTAATATGTTCACTATTTTGAGTGTTTTTTTCAGATCCTGTGACGCAGGCGTAAGACGCTTATAAGTTTGAGAAATAACTGTTAGTTGGCCGGTGATATTTATTCGGAATATTTATATTAATGAAAGGTAATGTGTCAATTTTAATGTTACTCTTGATGATTTTTTTCCTCGCTTTACGTCTAATTTTGCAGCAATGACGTAAAGAAAATTGCATGATAAATTATTGAAACCATTAATTGGAACTAATCAACGTGATACCTGCGATTTCTTAAATATAATTTCTGACTCTAAACTGAATAAGTAATTAGAGAATTATTTTCAATTGTTAATTTTAATAGCTGTGTTTTTAAAAATTGGGCTATAATTGGTTACCGGACTGCTTATTATAGAAAAAAACTACCTTTTCACCTCATAGCCACGACAATACTACATGCTTGCGGCTGTAGAAATTTCGTTTCGCTCTGCAAAATATTTTCTCTCTCAAACGCGTGTTCCGATGAATATGATTTATCATGGTTTATTTAAAAGTTTGATTATTTGGTTTTCTGCGATTTCGAACACGAATGAGTAGGCACTTGTACAGCATAAACGGCTGGTCTCTCTTATGCTGGCAGTCACAGCGTTCTATGGAAAACGAGAAACAGCTGACTTGGAAGATGGAATTGAATAAGACCCTTCTATTTTCTTCCCAGACCTCTTCCACTTCGAAAGCTCTAAGCCGAGCGTATCACCCTGAATCATCGTCTTTGGAAAATTAATCATGCGGAAAAATGAATACAAATCATGACCTGGAATCCGTAAGCAACGCCAAGGCGGAAAGAAAGAGCTCATGACCGATAGGAGAAGAAAGGAGCCCCCACTTATCACAGTTTGACTCCAACAATAGAAAAACTGATTCATGATTCAGTATTCATAACGGCATTCGCCATAGATACCTGCGATAATTGAAACACTCTTAATGTTTGTACATTTAGACCTGCATCATGCCCTCTATTCCTCAATATTCGATGCTTTTTCATTATCGAGTCCTGCATTCTCTAGTGGATTTACTTTACTCTTTAATTCTCTCTATTATTTGCTTATGCATTTGCGATTAATTTTATATTCCATCCTGAAATGCGTAAATTTTCAAAAGATTTGAATATGTATCTATCTGCTATTATGGTGGTTCTAATAATGAGAACTTGCGCCATTAGGTTTTCATTTATTTCTTTGTTTTGTATTGAAATGTCGTTATTCTGGTTTTAGTATTTGTTGATAATTCATTTTTTTAACTAAGATAAACTCAATCATTTAAGTGGGCCACAATTCGTTCTCGAAGCAGAATATTGACGTAGCTAGGTGAATAAAGAATTCTCATGAGTTGTTGCCGCTTCACAACTTGCATAGTTAGTGACTAGTTTCTTCAAGTACGGATTTTCAAAATAAGGTAATTAATTGAAATGTTATAGCAGATAAAATATAATTGAGACATACAGATAAAATAGTTATTGGCTAATTGAAATCTAATAATTACAATAAAAACCTGGCTAAGCAGTCAAATCAAAATATAACAATGAATCGTTCATTAAAAAAGTATATTCCACTATAAATGAAGGATTATTACTGATTTGAAGGAAGAAAGAATTTTTCAAGAAGAATGAACTAGATGAAAGGTTGGCCAAAAAGGGCATCAAATATATATTAGAGAAGGACAAAATATTGAAAATGTCACTTGCCGTATCAGAAATCTGGTCTTCACGGCATGGGGATGAGAATAAACTTGAGCCTTATACCACGAGAGTGCGTAGAAGAATTTCGACCGAGATTTAGACTAACAACGTTGTTTTAAATATGGTAGAAGAAGAAAGCAATAATCTAAATGAAATTTGAAGACACAAATGAATGAAAGAGACAGTGGCGCAGTAAGCAGCATGTTGTAAATCGCAGTTGAAGGAAAAATATTAAAGGATGGGAATCAGGAATGTAAAGATTGTAATATTGGGTGGCATGGAGGCAAGTTGAATGTTGGAAGAACTAAAAAAAAGAAATAATTTAAGGCAAAAAAGTGAAGTCCGCAGAGTGTGTATAAAAGGTTATAGATTCTGCCCACAACAAACCCTTTAAAGAAAGTACTAGGTCATTTATTTTTTCTCATTCTTCCCAAGCCTCGTGGATGTTTCTGGCTTTTTTCTAGGTTATTTAAGAAATGGAAAACTGTGATTAACGTCGTCCATTTCATACTAGTTATAAATTAACTTGATAACGGTTTTCAAATTAGAATTAACATATTATTACCAGGCATATTTTGCTTCATCTTATGACTTTAAATATGAGATATAGGTCAAATCAAACCATTTTACTGGAACGTTTGATATTTTTTCACGCTATTTTATTAAATATAAATACAAAAGTACGGGAAGCTGAAAACATTTTCATTCCACCAATATGGTGGTTAATTTTTACACTTAACTAAATTATGATAAAGAAAGGCCAAATAAAATGGAAAATGAACGCTGAGGTAAACCACGGTACCTAGGTGCGTTTTGGTAGGAAAATACGCGCGGACCATAAAGATTTCTGTTCAGTCAGTTCAGTTCATTTGATTTCATTATTGATTACCTGATTAAAGTACAATTATCTAAAAAAATGGCACGTATATAACATTCCACAGAATGAGACTACCCCATGCCGGAACTGTGATTTTTCAATTTATATTTTTCATGATTTTTGGTGGCGAATCTGTTGATTTCAAAGATGTATAGTAATTTGGTACACTCTGCGAAAGAAAATATACCCCTTTGTAACATGGCAAGAAAATTGTACTGGAAGTAAATACATCAATTAATTTTCTTTCTTTAAAGGTCACAAAAACAATTTGAGGATTGTTGTTACATTTTAAACAAAATAACCTATATGCAAATACATATTCATAGATTCAGTTTTTTTTCCTGGAAATATGCAACGTTCGTATGCTAACAGTACTGTAGGGAGTAAACGCTTCACCTATTAATAGTGCAATTGAAATAAAACTTTCATCATGTTCTTAAGGCACGACTGAATGAAATCAGTCTGCTGCCTTTTTTTCTCTCATCGCTGTTCTATGGTGGAAATAAGGCAGATTCGTTAATTGCATAAGAAGACACCACCTACGTACTGCCGCTGTTAATGGCCTGTGCCGTGCGCATTCGATGTACTCGAAATGATGGAAGCTGGTGCTTAAAGTTTTATGCGTCACATAAAGTGGGACAAGAAGCGTCTTAAGAGCAGAAGAACGCCATCTTGAAGAAGTATCACCTAGATTCCGGGCGAGTCTTACCTTTTTACGCCCCCGGAAGAATTCTTGCCTCACGGAGATTATATGCCTCTTTATATTCACGATTGCCACCCACTTTCTCGCGAAGAACTTGGACAGAGAAAACAAGCAAGGAGGGAGGCACTGGAAAACACTCGGGTGGATGAGAGGGGGATAAAAAAAAACGAGTGCAGTGCCAAAGCTTTCCAAGCGGTTGAGCCAGAAAACAATCAAACCTTCGACGCCTCGTTAAATGGGCCAGGCCTCTTATCCGTTAGTCGCAGGAAGCGCATTTGATTAAGCTATTCTTCCTTCTTCTTCATACTTCCCTCCTCGCTTCCCTGGCCATTTCTTTATCGCCCAATAAACCTCCAGCTCCCCTAACCCGCCAGTTTCTCTTTTTTAACTATGGTCTTTCTCCCTTCCCCTCTGCCGTTTTTTTTTATTTAACGCCGTTCTCATATCCTCTGCACCAAAGCGGAAGAAAGCATTTACCGGGTTATAAATGTTTAGAGGTATGTGTGGTGTTTGTCGTCGCTATTATTAATATTATTTTTTTTACATTATTAATAATAATAAATATTATTATAATAATTGTTAAAAAATATAATTTATGCTCTCTAAACCGCTTTTTTCTATCCCTATCTCTGGTATTTAGGGATGAGAGACTCTGTATCTTTGCTTTCTGATCAATTATTTTCCTCCCAGTTCGTTGAGTGTAGCGAACAATCTAGTTTGAAAATCTTCCTCTCTTGTTTTATTCCCTCTTAAGTTTCCTAGTTCTTCATTCTAATTATTCAATTAAACTTCTGCTTTCAATTAAGAGATTTTTGTGAGATAATAGTATACTTTGATAAAATCTTCTCTCCTTCGTTGTAATATTTTTATAAAATCTCCGGAGACTAACTGTACTTGTATTTAATGCAATGTAATTTCCTTTTCGTGAATTTTGTAAAAAAATTGTAAATTGAAGAAAGTTCAAGATATCCTGAATTTTAAAACCCTATTCTGGTTATGAATATATTTGAAGGTATGATTCTTATTTACAGGTCTCTCTGTAATAAAATGATAAATTCCTTATAATGGGAGGAAAGAATACTTCTTATTCAATTTTCTTCTTAATTGTCAATAACATTTTTTCCAAAAGCTTTATAACTGTTTTAAAATTCTCTTGATGAAAATATCCATTCGGTAAATTTGTTCGACATATCAGTAATTTTTCTCATATACCTCTGCCGAACGAATTCATAAGCCTTACTGATAATTAATGGTTTATTTTTTGTTTGATTACATTGCTCCCTTCCTCAATATAATCATTTGTCGATTGGAGAATTTGTTGCGAATACTAGCTGCCTTGTAATTTTCATCACAAATCCTTTCAAAAATCTCTGTTCCACTTACTGGCAATCGGGTTATCTTCATGTTTTAGAAGTTGCTACCGTATTGTGGCTTACGTAAAACGTGTACTGGAAGCAGTACCGTGAAATAAATTCTTCTATCCCTATTAACCAAGATAGCCATTATATCGTAGAGGAAACATGATCCATGGCACGCCACTTGGGATAGATGTATTCTAATTTATAGCACAATGAATCTGAGCGACATTTTCCAGTCACCTACGGAGATATGCGCCAGAAAAGAAAAATGCCTCGATGATGGAGTTCAAAATGACTGTGATCTTTGTGAGCGTAATATTTCACACTGAAGTTCTTCAAATGTCTTATGGCAAGAGTCCTTGGAGTAAGAAGTGAAAGGGACACAGTACAATTTAGAGAAATGTGAACTAGAGAAAAGATAACGTTTTCACTCTACGTTACCGTTTTATGGTTTTGTCATGCATCAGAGTGATGTGTTGAAAGTCTGATTTAATAGGTACCTTTGTGAGAGATAAGGTTGGTCAACAAAATTTTATCTTGCGTATGTTGGAAATAAAATTGATTTATTATCCCATCTTAATGGGTAGGTACTTATTTTTCGGGAACGAACTTAAACAATTTATGTACCCATTTTAGATGCAATTAGTTGTAAATTCCAGTTGCACAAGTGGTGAAATATCATTTTCTCAACCTTAGTAACAGTCTGGGAACGGATTTGAATTAGAGAGCGGCATTTGATACCAAATTTCTATATTATGGTCGTTTGTGTTTTATTTCAATTGGGATCTACAGGAAGAAGTTCAAATTTCAGTCTTAATTAATAATTGAAACTGGTATTCGCTAATAGACTAATTCTACTTGTTCTCAGTGGAGTGATGAGTCGACTAATGCAGGGTTACATATAAGAGAATAGTTTTTTACTATACCTAAAAGTAAAAACTTTAAATCATTTTTTGATTGATTAGGGAGATACAGTCCACATGCACTGGCAATATCATTTAGCAGGCAACCGAGAAATCAACCAGCGGGATGGGTTTTCAGTCAAAGTTCCCAAAAGACACTAGTTCAGTTTCAGTAATGCCATCTTGCTGCTCGAAAATCACAAGTCTACTTGTGGGCACATTGATAGCTTTCAAGGCTTCTTCAAATAGAAACTAGTTAGGCTAAACATACTCGTGCTATTTTAATATCTTTTTAATACCGTTTATCTAGCGCATGAAATAGAACAATTCTCAGGTTGTTTATTTTGTTGGCTCATGAATGTGGTAGTGGTTCTAATAGTTTTAATATTCATTATTAGTCAAACCAGATCCCGTGTCGACGGTACTGATATGTGCATCTTCATTTATAGAATGGTTGCCGTCATTGACTCTGAATATAATTTTATCGACCAGGCATGTTATGAATGAATAGAAAACTGATTTAAAACTCTTCCTAAACTAAAGTCTCCGTGCTCTAAAATAGAATCCAGAAAGGAAATGAATGGATGCATTGTCATATGTAGCCAATTACAGGTAGGTCATACGTGATTGCTTCAAACATTTCCCTACTTTTATCTTTATTTCGTATATCTAAACATCCTTCTCTTCTTCATGTAATCATTTGTTACACTCTTTCATTAAAGGGAAAAGATTTACCGTTTATGATTTGCTTAAAAATTTCGATGACGTAGACTTTGGATCGGGAAAGAATTAAGCTAGTGTAATGCTTTGTGGTATGAGCCCGCACGCGGCGTTAACTCGTCTTCGAATTCCAGACTCTCCGTGGCTTTGGGAGAAGTGCAAGAGGGGAAAGGCAGGAAGGAGGAAGACGGATGATGATGAAGGGCGAACTGACGACGGTCCGCACGTGCGGCCCAAGGAAGGGGGTAAGGGTGGTGTGGAGAGGAGGGTTGGTAGAGCGATGGGGAGAGGGAGGAGCAGGGCGAGGGAAGAGGTGAAGCAACCGAAACCTTAGGGCCCATCTAGGGGCCGACCACTCTTAAAGGTTCCCAGAGAGACGCCGATTGTCTTGAGGAACGTAACGACAGGAAAGAGTTCTCTTTTATTTTAGACTTTTATTGGAACTGTCGCCGTCGCCCGAATGTTGGAGCGGAGTGTGGGGGCGGCCGGGGGATTTGGAGCCGGCGGATGGGTGCTGGTCGTGGGCGGGTTTTCGCGGGAGATTGATGGGGTGAGGAATATGAGGGAGGGAAAACGGCGTGGTTGGGGGGGGGGGAGCGAAGGTCTTATTTATCCGCTCGGCGGTCCGTTTCTTTTTCCATTCCCCCCCTCCTCTTACCACCCTCAAACGATCGAGATAACGAAGGGAAAAGTAGTTAGAGGCGAGAAAAACTGGCCTCCAAATGGTGCAGTAGGAAAAAAGGTCTTCGCCCTCGGATTGCTTTAAAGGGGGCGGGGAGTAGATTCCAATCTGGAGATTTTTTTAAAGGATTTTTCTCTGACTCCCCGTACCCTTCGCTTTTCCTGCTTCCAAACCCCTCATACCTGCCTCCTGAAGTCCTCCACCGCGGCTACTTCCACCTCCCCACAGAGTTTTGGATGTAGCGGGGGAAATTGCTACCCCCTTCGGTTGGGCAGCCCGGTCAGAGCCGTGGTCGTACCGTTGATTGGTTTGGTGGAGGGGATGGCAGTGGAGTAGTGGGGTGGTTGGGTCATAGGAGGATGGGTCATAGTGGTGTGGGGCATGGCTCTTCTCTGGGTCCACGGAGAGGGTGGGGGCCTGGGCGACCTGATCGGAGGGTCGGAGAGAAATTTCGTTGATTACCTCTTTCTTCGAGAAAGAGATAAGGAAATTCCAGCCTCGGCCCTTCTCCTCCGGCACAACCCTCCTCACTCTCACCCCTCAGCCTCCACCCTCCGACCTCTCTTCCGCCCCCCCCGCGCACTTCCCCTCATGCTGTCTTTTTCCCGAAGGGAAGCCTAATTTATGTAAAAGGTATCTTTTTTGGCGAGCGAGGGGGAAAAGGATTGAAAAATACCTAAAAAAGATAAAATGAAATAGGTATAAAAAGAAGATTCATATCTCGGAGCTAAGTTGCAATCTGTAAAAAAAATTTAGTAACCCAAGTATCTGATATGATTGTCAGGCTATTTCGTAGAGGTTTTTCGGAGAGCGATCGCCTTAAATTTATGGGAGACACGACTGTAATGAAGCAATAAATGCTATATGTATATCCTCGGGAGTCTCAGTAATTCCTTCCCAAACCATTGCTCCCTCCAACCGCTCCTTCTGTTTTTAATGATACATGTCGGAGGTAAATCCCTTCAACTGGGTCAAGATCTAAAGTGAAGGGAGAAGAAATATATAACATTCCGTTTAAATGAATATACTTTGTAACTTCCACACAATTTTTATTCGTACTACCGGTTTCAACGCAACGGCGTCATCATCAGGTACCTGATGATGACGCCGTTGCGTTGAAACCGGTAGTACGAATAAAAATTGTGTGGAAGTTACAAAGTATATTCATTTAAACGAACATGAACCTCCACAAAGTTGAGCCCGAGACCATAGAATTCATATAACATTCCGTTTAGCCTAATCTAACGTTTCAACGTGTTTGATAAAAATGATATGACATTGAATCAAATGCATAAAAATTTAAGCTCACCTCTAGGTGGATGGATTGGCGGTTACTGAAATTTTATATCGTTTGACCATTATCATTGGTGAGCTCTGTCACCTATCGTCCAGACCTTCACATTTGAATAAGAATACGAATGACTCTAGATGTACGTCGTATCTTCTTCTATCAGCTTCTGCCACTTGAGTAAGGATATATCTTAATTTTGTAGTTACCACGTTGATAGAAATGAACATCGCATAAGTGTGTCTAATTTATGTTTATATTGTGATATTAGATAAAAAATTTGTCTTACGGTAGCAATTACTGGAACCGGATCCTTACATACGCACATGTATTTTTGTCACCTATTGCACTCGACCTAAGCAATGTGGAATTGAATTTGTAAACATTGGTTTATTAACCAATGTTTAATTAATGAAGAAGTAAATTTTTCACCGCTTTGAGGATGTAATCGGTTTTAAGGGAAAGAATCAACATATTTAACTGAGGTTAATGTATAAAATATTTATAACGAAAATCGAAATTTAAAAAAAATCAGATATTTCACAATCCAAAGTCCTCAGGACGACTTAAGATAAATTTGCTACATTGTACCTGTAAAATTCTGTGATGATAAACGTAAAATGATAACTTTAAACTTTAGTACAATATTTACTTAGTGCATTTCAATGATGAAAATGACCACTGAGGTAGAGATTAAAGTATTATGTAATATACCACAACATCTTTCAATGCGAGGCCCTGCTTAATTAAATGATAACCCTTAAATTAGTAAATAAAAGCGATTTATCAGTTCAACTTCTTGCTTTATTTTATTGATTCAATGTCTCACTGTTTGTTATAACTTAGCAAGACATAAGTTGTTAACTTACCACTTTGAGAAATCTGTCACCTATCAATTTGATTGAAAGTGGCATTTTCCTAGCGTATGTGAATGTAGTGATTTAATAATTGATGGGAGGGATAATTGTTGTGGTTTAAAAGTGTGTTGTCTTAAGGCTTACTAAGAAGTAGCCGACTAAAGCAAGAATAACGAAGAAATTGACCCTTATTGAACCCCTGGAGTATTGTTTTAAGCGGTTATATGTGAATTCTCTTGATATCGTAGGTAGAATTGAAAATCAACTGTTATTCAGTGTCCATATTAAGATATTTTCTACTTTTGCACAGATCTTATTTTAAGATATAAGCGTTTCACTGACTTGCGGTATCATCAGGTGAGGGTGGTAGCTATGTAGGAGGGTAAGGGATGGTGGGAAGTTGAAGGTGGGGTTCGTGGTTAGTTAGGTAAGGGAAGGGGATTCCTTGGATATGACGTGGCATGGGGTGGCGTCAGGGGCATGGGAGGTCGGTGAAACGAGTGGTATATGGAAATGAAGTCTGTGAAAAATTACAAACTTTTTTAATATGGATATCACACAATTCCACGAAGTGAACCCTGAAACCGTAAAGTATATATGTTTATTTCAAACTCATTTCCTTTAGTAACTGCGTTGCTTATTTTAAGGTACGTTCTTCAAGTATTGAATGGCAAAATCATCCTTCAATTACAAAATCTGTGTCTATGGGTGAGTTCTCCATGCTGGTTTATAAACTGTTCATTGAACCAGGTCTTCCGAAAATGTGTTTTTCCGTTCTTTCTTCTCCGTCACTTATAAAGACGCACACAAAAGGAATTTAACTGGCTGTAGGAAGTACTCAAACATTTCCGGAATTTGTGACAAAGGCTTTTAGAACTCTAAAGAGGTGCATTCATTTTTTCAGGAAAGATTATCCTCTCAACATTTGGAAAATTCCATTCTCGAAATTCCATCCACTTATTTCCTCCCTTAGTACCAAAGCCTCTTTCACGTAATGCAGTTGTATGAATATGAAACTACGATGGATTTGCAATAGGAAAGCTATTTTATTTCGTAAATTTTTTTCCAAGCAGGTAAAACTGGAAATGTTCGTTTAATGGCAAAACGATTTGGCCAGATAATTTCAAATTCACTCTTACTTCTTAACAAAAGTAAGCTAAAATTATTCACTGTTTTCTTTTAAATTTATGAAATTACATTTTTACTGTTACTAAATGTGACAGAGTGATCGTTATATACATGTATCCCTAAAAAGTGTATTGTGAATAACAGTTCTTGTTTAATGTCCGTAACGCCAATAAATATTGAATAGAAGCCAAAATTGGTAATTAAATGGGTCATTAAATTTCACCAGCTTTGCTAGATAAACGAACATAAGTAGATTTGCGACGTGAAATCGAGAGTAAATTTATTTTCATTCTATTTCATTGGTGTTTTGCACTGCCAAATTATTATAAGTTAACATTGGCAAATAATTGTGATGTATATGTTGCAATAAATGTCGCATAAACTAAGATATTAAAAGCAAATCTTTTTGAAGATTCATGGATGAGAAATATACGAAATTTATTTTTCAGTATTATTAGTGATATCAACCGCGACTTTAATGGGCTTAAAAAGAAATTATGGAACTTTCTGCGGACTCTAGTCAACACGATGTGGTGGGAAAAGGGCATGCCACGACTTTTCTTTCTGTAGCTACTTGGATATTCCCGTGGGTTTTGTGAACCGAATTATTCTCATTTGGACAGTTGGTATCCTACATTATCTCCATGAGTGATGATCGTAGAAGACATACGTTTTTCAACATTTTAAAGCATTAAGAGTATCTTTGAAATATGTTTCTCTTTTTAATGTGGCAACTGTCTGGGTAGATGAGTTCGGTTCAAATGTGTTGAACACTTTTCGGGACAAGCAAATAGGTTAGATCACGTGATGATGCTATCTTTTGAAGTTGGCAAACCTTAGGAATGGCTATTAATAATTTATGTTTTAGAGAAATTTTCCTCGTTTGTTTTGAAAAGATACCAGCTATTGAGAAATATGTATGTTAAGGAATAAAAAAAAACTGCAAAAATTTTGTTAGGGGACAACATTTCTTGCTTTTGAAGCTAACAAGGCTCTTATTTCCGGCAAAATTGTGTAATCGTCGTGACGAAGCAAAAATAAGCGACATGCCCGTCTTGAACGGTTGTCAGACGAGAATAAGTTGCAAGGGTTAGCCCGTAGTGGCTTTCTACATAAAATTGCCCTTCCCTCGGCATCGACGATGACGGCGATGATAATAAAGTTGATAATAATAATAAGAAGGATCGTTCCTTTTTCCAGGCGAATTAAGACCCCCGAACTCGCAAGGACTAGCTGCCCTTACTCCTCCCGGTGGAAGGGAGGGGGGAATGGAGTGGAGAACGTGGGGTTGGGGGTCGCAAGGAGGAAATGGAAGGCGTGGAGAATGGTGCGGAAAGAAGTGTAGATGAGGAAGCGAGGCGCAATGGAAGGAAGGGAGTGGGGGTCGCGTGCTCGAAGGAGAGGTGGAAGGAAAGTTTTGGAAGAGCAGATGATGGAGGGACGGCGGGGCAGGGGGGTGCAGGCGAAGGGGAGCTGGGGCGGGAGCGGGCCGTCTACTCAAGAGGTTGAAGAAATTCAGTGACCCATAAGAATCGCTTTAGAGGCCAAATGACTCGGGGATTCTTAAACGGCCGCCTAATCCTCTTTCCGCCTCCCTGGGGCTGACAAAAGACTCAAAAGTAAGAGGAGGGCACATGGGTAAGGAATGGCGATCGGGTGGGAGGAGGAGAGACGGTGGGAATCCGAGAAACGGACTGACTGGGTCGCTAGAGGCTTAGGACTGAGGGGGGCGCGGGAGGAGGTGGGGAGGAGAAAGACGAGATCTCGGGCCGGAGTCCGTGGCTCGGCCCGGCGATATTGAAAATCTAGGCGGGGTTTCGGGGCAGGGGCCGAGGTCGCCTAGGAGGGGGTTGACGATAGGGGGGCCGGGAAATGGGGATTGGTTCGTTGACACGCTCGCCCAGCTCACCCCCTCCTCATCCCTCACCCCCATTATCCATCCCCGCCTTGGTTGCTTTAGTGTGGGTATGGGGGGTGAGGACGGAGTTAAAAGAGTTTTTTAAGATTCTCTGTCTTCCTCTAACTTTCCCCTCCCTCTCCCAAACTTCCTTGCCTTCACCAATTGCACCCCTCCCCAAGTCTCAATCTCCCTACCCCACCGTCACTGCTGCTCCTCCTTTCAGATGACGAGTTTAGCGGGAAGGAAGTTTTGGATTTTTTTCATCCCTTGGACTGTCTCGCTCTCTCTCTCTCTCTTCCCCTCTCTCCCTCCGTGGAGAAGAAAAATTTATGTGGATGAAACGTAGGGGAAAAATCCTCCACTGACGAGTCTCCGTCCTCGTCCGTGGGAATTCGTGCCTCTTTTAAATGAGGCCGTTCGGAGAGGGGAGGTGAGCGTCCCAGGCATTTTAAGCATTTTCGTGGTGTCTCACACAGACCAGCGAGTTTAATTTCATTAGGTGACGGCGTGCTTGCGGCTTCAGGTTTGGTGGGATTTTTGTAGAGCAAATTCGATTATTTCGCTAAATATATTTCGTTAAAAGTGGGAATAATTCAACGAAGACTGAAAAGCGTTTGTTTTTACATCACGGGGATTTATAGGAGTGGTTAGTCCAAAATCAGCAGTTTCTGTAAGCTTCATGGCAACATTTTTCAATCCGAGCAACAGTAACTGTAGTTCTTCCTTACTCTTTATATACTTTAGTACATATCACGAAGTACAAATATTTCATTTTTGAGGTGTTTCAATCTGATTCCTACGTATAATGCATTTGCCATATGGTCTTATTGCATGTAATTTAAACTAGGCCCTTGAAAAAATATTATTCATCATTTCAGAGTCATTTTATGCAACCAAAGTAGGCACTGAGGCATATTGCGAATTTTAGGGAGGTGTTTCCTTTAAAATCTATGAGTGAATTTCAAACTCTGGAATAAAAGTTCCTGCCTACATTTGGTATTCAAGTATGAATATCGATATGAAATAATAATTGGGGAGTTTCAATCTTCCCGTTGGATTTTGGTTAAAACGACTTTCTGTAAATGTAGGTTAGGTATAGGTTAACGATAACAGTGTAAAATATAGGTGTCTATTACCATTAATTTTATTAAAAATGCATGACACCCTCGATGCGTAATTATTTCAAATTTTCGAAGTGGCCCTTTATTTACGAACCGATCACCAGTCAGCTTAGTAATAGAACCTACTAGTGAAATAATGGTAAAATTCAGTGAAAATTGGCTCGGAAAAATGTAAGCTTCTGATACTTAGAGAAAGCTTTATCACTTACCTCGCCTTTTGCCATAATGTAAATAGGTCACCATCTACTTTGTCAACAGTGACTTGAAGATGACAGTTTTCTATTTGCTTTCACGTAACAATGTAAAAAATACTGTGCAAAGTAAAATCAGCATGCAGTATTAGCTCGACGGGTTATGATTGATTCAATTAATTATTGACATGTAATAAAGGATCAAGTCCTGTAGTAATGAAGACTGCCTGGGTTGAAATTTTATTTGTTTCATACGAGGCAAATAATCATAATATCAATAACGATTAGGTTAATCTATATTTGAAGACAAATGAGCACGTTTTCTATGTACATGTATTATAAAATACGAGTACTTCAGATTCATGTTGTGTGCCAAAAAGGTTGAAATCCCGTTGAGTGCAAAAGAATTAAATTATCGATAAGCAAGCGTGAATTTTCACGATGAAACATTTTAAACTATATTAAAATATAGGTATACGTATACAATAACTTTGGCGCACATCATTTTTTCTGCATTTGATGGCAGCAGCGTATTAATTAAATTAAATTCCCACTGGTCTAAAAAGTCGGAGGCGAATTTGAATAATGCAGTCTCTGGACGGTCAACAGAACGTGGAAAGCTTTACAGATGCGAAATATTTTTTTCGTACGGCCATCTGCGCGTCAGGGTTATGAATCGATGATGAGGACTGTCATAATAGCGCGCACGCGGTGCCTCTTTCGTCGAGTTTTAAAAACTGCTGATTTATTCCAATAAAGTATTCGTGGGGTAATTTTTTAATGAGTACAGCTGAGAGCAAGCACAGAATTAGACAGAAGAACGTAAAAATGGTAGAATGGTGGAATAGAATAGTGGATTAAGTAAAAATGAACTGAGGTGGGAAATTAATGAAGCGAAAAAGGATTTTTGGAAGATGTAGTACGAGGATATGAAAAATTTACATAGGAAGAATGAAATTGATAGACTTTAAAAGGAAGATGAAAGCACTGTCAGAAAGCAAGAAGGGGAAATTCGTGCGAAAATTCAAAAATAAGTCAGAAAAATTATTAAATAAACCAAAAAAAATTTAAGAGTGATGGAAAGAATGCATAGAGTAACTATATGGTAAAGACATTGCGCTTAGGCATGCTCAAAGAAAGAGGATAGTACGTAAATGAGGATAATTGAGATCCAGGCACACTTGATTGCTGGATAGAAAGCTCTCAAGGCAATTGAAATAAAATTACAGCATGAAGAAGGTACTTTAGGGGCTCGAAAAACATGGGAGGGAGTGTTTTCAGTGCAATAATGTGTAAGATCTATGAGGGAGAAATTAAACGATAGATATGGTGAGAATAGTGTTAGTTCCCATTCCTAAAAAATGGAAATCAGCCATATGAGACGACAGTAGAATAGATTGATTGAAAAATTTATAAATTTGATTCTAAACTGAGGCTAAGCGGATCTCAGGATCATCAGGAAGAGTTTGGAGGCCAGGGCAAATATTTACTTGGGGGATGGTCAGTTTGGATGCAGATAGGGGAGAGGCATGGTTCATGCCATAGCAGTGATGACATAACAGATAGGGAGGGATAGAGTGTAGCCCGAATGTATTTCTTTGTGTTGAAGATTATGAAGGGGCATTCAATAGTGTAAATTTGGTAGAATTCATTAATTTATCGCAGAGAATAAGAGTAGATTAGAGGGATGGGAGAATTATACGAAATCTTTGCATTACTCCGGCTGCTCATGTGCGAGTGGCGGATGGCGAAAGGGAAAGTGTTTAGAGGGGTAAGACTTAAATGAGTCTATTATCACCGTAGCTTTTCAAAGGGTATGTGGGGAAAATAATTAATGGGTAGCCATGGGAAAAACTGGAGACAGGAATGGAAGTCGGTAGGATTTAAAAAATCAATTTCATTTGTACATGATCTTGCTTTACATAGTTTGACAGGCAGCCATGGGGTTACAAAGCTGAGCGCATTGGGAAGTAATTGTGATTAGCATGGGATAAGAATCAATAAAAGGAAAATAAAGGCTATGAGATTTTTCAAAAAGAAGAATACTGATTTAAATACGTTAATAGAAGATCATACATTATAGCTGTTAGAAACCGTTTATCTCTCTCGGAATTGTTTTCGATCAAAATGTTCCGAGTAGTAGGGATGGAAGAAGAAGAATTGCGTTAGATGAAGTGGCTTTCAATAGGAGGAGGTAAAAAATGGTTAGGGATTAAAATCAGAATGGTATGAAAAGACTCTTTAAAATTTTTGTGCGTAGTTGTGTACGACACGGAAACATGGTGGTTCAGACATTCGATAAGGGTAGATTGGGAGGTTTTTGGATTGTGAATCTGGAGAATGATGGCAAAGTTAAAATGGACAGAAAGGAAAACAAACCAAGTTGGATAGAAAGGAAAACAAACGAAGTGCCAGACGTGGTGTTGAGAGGTGAGAGGATTCTTGGGAGATATCCAAAGGAGGCTGCAAATACGGATGCAGTGAGTTACGATTGGCAACTGAGTATTGAAAATTGTGATAGAGAAGAAAAGGTTAGACAACTTAGGAAGGGATAAGAATAAAATACCGGACGGAGGGAAGGAAGGATGTAAGTGGTTTCATGGGTAATTACATGAATTATATAAAATTACGTTTTAACCCCAATTGGAAAATTTATGTCATGATATTCAATTATGGGAGCGTATTTCATCTAGATTGGTACGATTTTTAGAGATTTAGAAATGTTATGGATTGGCTTCACCGCGAACGTATTGCCGGCATGTCTTTCATAAAATCCTAAAATTGAAATTATAGGTATAAATATGTTCAAAAGAGGAAAATTTTCCCATCAAGACTTCTATGAAACTTTGTAATAGTTGCCGGTTCTTCACTAAAGGAGACATAAAGACATTAGTTCATAAACATTATTTATTGATCGACACAATATATTTGCTAATTAAAGGATATACACAGTTGTTATCTCGTAATGGACCCAAATTGTGACAATTATTTGACTATAAATGTACATTTCTCAAAATGTTTTAGTACTGAGTGAGCTTCTATATTTTAAGTTTTTTTCTTTATTACTCGTGAACGTATTATATTACTAGCGAGTATTTTTCTGGATACTGCATACTCGTTTGCATGCTGTCTACTCTGGTCCAACATGCCTCTAATGACGAGTAAGTAGCTTAAACGTGTTATGCATTTCACAAGCAAGCGCACTGCATTTCCTTTGATTCCTTCAATTCGTTTTCTCTTCTTTTGACCGATTTCACTTCATTTTCAAACCAAATATTTGCGACATCGTCATTGAAAAATAAGTTCTCCTAATAACGGATAAAGAGCGTAGACTATTCGGAAGACGTCCCTATCCTCTCTTACCGCCCTCATAGGGAGCTTGCCACTCCAGTCTGCTTTAAGGTCACGGTATCGCAAACACGGTCCAATTACGCTAATCCCAGGGGTCGGAGGCTGCACAGCGCTCCTAAGGAATTACTTTTGGAAAGTTGCCGCCGGTTTAAGGGGCCGCGGAGAGAGGAAAAGAGGGAAGGAAGGGACGAAGGCCTGGCCCTGATGCGATTAAGGGCCCAGGGTGCGTCAGGGTGTGGCCGCGCGCGTGTCTGTGTGTTCAAGGGTGTGGGGTGTGGCTGACTCGGTAGTGTTTGTGCCCGAGATACAAAACCCATGAGAGATGGTCAAAGTTTGAGAGTTACAGCACCAGGGTTAAGCCTGGCGGGGGTTTTGCGGGGGACACATTGTGGGCTAAGAAGCAGGGCCCCGAGGGGGCGGTAGATAAGTGAAGGGGGTCCCCTAAAGGGTGCCGGAAGGGTCGAGGAGGACAGACTTCCCTTGTCCTTGCCATTGTCGTCGGCAACAATAGGGAGGTTGCCGTGGTGGCGAATCGAAACTTCGCGACAGGGGTCTGCTCTTACGTTTTTCTTTCGGTTAGTCATTTATAAGTATCGTTACGCCTTTCTGGAAGGGACTTGGATGAGTGAATTAAGTGATGGAGCCGAAATTTCATTCAGACAGAACATTCTATGTGTTGGTATGTAACAATGGTAAAATTTTTAGTCTTCCATGCAGTCGTCGTGCACTTTTGGCGGTCACCAGCTAGTTGCGCATTTGTGATTAGTTTAATAGTTTAAATTGAAAGAGTATACTCTTTGATTGTTTGCATTAAGGACTTGATTTCATAATGTAAATGAGCTACATCCAACCAAGTCATCATCCTCTATAAAATATCATATGCAAACAAGTACCAGGGGCCTAAAATAGTGAAATGAAACGATTTATTCCATTTGGTTCTTATTTCAAAAAGATCCCGAACTAAGGAAGACACAAACTTGATAACCAATGAAAAAAATATTTACTTAAAAACTTATGATATTTCATGATCTTAAGCTTTTTCTATTATGGCTGTTTCTTAGTCGCTAGCCGCTTAAATTCTTTTTATGAATAAAAAATAAGATTTCAAGCATTTCTTATTGAATTAGATTTTTAAATTTTTATTGGATGTACATCTACACATACTCCGCTAGCCGCCAAAAGGGCGTGTGACAGGGGGTGTGAGAGGATACCACTCGTGAAAAAGAATGAATCCACATGCGAAACAAAAATAAGAATGACAATTTACACCAGCACAGACGTGTACATTAATGCAAGACCCATTTAAACTGACACACATGCAAAAAATATACTAGCAAATGCGCATCTACGCGCACACCACCTGAACCTACGAATGTACCAAATTTCTGCCCAGTGTTTTTTTCTATGATCATTATATACAATAAAATTATGATAAGTTCTTGTGTGTCTTGAAAACGTCGTTGAGGCAAGATATAATGGTAAATCAAAGACTTCTGAGAAGAGAGTGTAGAGGACATTGGACAAAGTGAAATGGACAGAAGGAAAATGAAACGAACTTCTAGGAATGGTAGCATAGGAGAGATGTTTGTGTAGAGAAATTCAATGGAACAAGAAAAATGGAGACAGGAACTATTGAGTGAGTGGCGATGGAATGAGGAAGACTGTACAAGAGGGGAGGATACTGTACCAAGAACGTAGTGAGGACTGATTAAGGAAAATCATGTTAGATGGTTGCACGAAGAATTTCAATAATGATTTATTATACGAAATGCAGGTTTAATTGTATTTTTGGTGTTAGTTTAGGTAATGCTTAGATTAATAGCAGTGTTTTGGTAAAGGATTCAATAGCAACCTACTGTTATCATTATATATTCATTTTATTCGTTTTTGATATCTAATTAAAACGCGTTAATATTTTTTTAAAATATAAAATGCATAGCTATTGTTATTCAAGGAATAACAGTAAAATTAACTATTAGAGCTCTTTATCTGGCAATATTTTAATTGAAGCCATTTTCTGCGATAGATTAATAGTTTAATAAAAATCTTGATAGATAGTTAATATCGAGGTGATTTCAAAAAATCGTGATTTTTCGGTACCATTATTAACTAGAGAAAACGATTTTTATTAGATCAATAAGAATATTTTATAGTTATACTCTATTTTATCCTCTGCAGTCAGTGTACGGTTTGAGTATCTTTTCACGCCGCAGCGGAATCTGGAGTACATATTCCTGATGTATATTCTCGACTGAATGTCTATATCCCAAAATTCTCTCTTTTCGGCATCAAAATGAGGATCAAATTTTCACTCAAAGCAGTCCATCGAACTATACGATCATTATTATTGGCGGTGGTATTTTTTAAACAATTTTCTGTACAAATATGTCTGTATTTATATCTACTTCGTTTTTACGGGTGGTGACATAACACCTCCCGCCACACACCCTTTGCGGAGGCTTGCGAGGTATTATGTAGATGTATAGATAGATACAGAATACCCCGCCAGCCGCCGCAAGGGCGTGTGGCGGGGTGTGTTAGGCTACCACCCGTAATTAAGAAAAAAACCGTATGCAAAACCCACAAATGTATACCAAAATATGTTATACATTCATGCAAAATTCCTTACGACCCACCCACATGCAAACACACAAACTACCAACTAACATACCCATGCACCTATAAATATACCTGATGTCTTTGCAATGTTTAATTTTGTTCCAACATTTAAATTATATATTTTTAATTTTTCTGAAATGACTTCGGTTACTTACTGTTATGATTCCTGATTGTTCGGGGAAAGAATGAGTATTTTGTATCTATTTGTACTGGATCCTATGTCCCTTATTTAATCTTTGTGGTCTGATCTACCTAAGTAGTGTACTGTTACATGTGGGAGCAGTATTAGTGGCCTGGTTTAAAAAGTACTGCTTGGGTCACGTGGCATCGTAAAATCAACTCGTGGAATGCATTATATGTCAAAACGACATTTATACTTGATGGCGGATTCATAACCCGGTGGTGATCCTGGGCTACAGCTGGCAGGCTCATCAAAGTAGCCTGTTAGACATCTTGATTTATGCCAGGATGCTTGCATTTCCTTTCAACTGCAATGCCATTGTGAGGAATCATTACTATATGACCACATGTTTTTTTCATCTCTTTAACCCTCGTTTAACTCTTAGATGAGATCCTTCAACGTTCCGAGGAAGTCCGCGCTAGGATATCCGAAAAAAAGCACGAAACTATGTCGACAAAAGTGTAGTGACTTGCTAAAAGGAAGATTCGTCGGTGAAATATTGAAGTCTTCGGGTAATGGAATAGGTAAAGAGGGTAAGAAGGTGGAGTCTGGAACGAAATTTTAAAGAAAGGGGGACGGACTGGCATATGGCTCCGGCGGATTTCTTCCTTTCGCTTCATTAGACGCGTTTTCCGTATCGTGGCTTGATAGGGTGGGGAGTTGATGGGGGATGACGATGGGGAAATCTTAGGCAAGCGGTCCTCGGTGGGGTGGAGAGCTGGGCGGGTTAGAGATTTGCAAGATCCGGGGAGGGGAATAGAAATGGGAACCGGCCGCAGACTTTCCGGTTTATGGCCCGAAAAACTTCCCTTTCACCCCTATCCACCCCTGGATGGCGTTCTCATTTTTAACCCCCCTCCCCCAACAGTATTTTCATTCGTAAAGCCTCATTTGAGTGTCGAGAATGGGATGGGGCGTGGCTTTTAGCAATCGCCGAAGGCTTCACGAAAGTCGTCACTAAAGTGCTAGATTGCAGTGGACACCAGTCTAAATGAAGTTGCACCGAGATGGCACTGCGAAAGCTGATTCTCCGCAAGTCATTCGGGGTCCACAAACGCCTTACTAAAAGTTGAAGAGTTAATGAACAATGTATAATGAAACTACTCTTCTAAAATTAATTAAATAATATTTGAATAACTTTGGTGGTAAATCAACTCTGGTAATAAAGTAATCCTTTGTGTAACTTATGTGCACGTTGCCACATTTAGCTGTAAAAAATTCTGTTACGTGTCCCTATTTGATTCTAAGTGGCCCATTTTGATCACTGCACAGTTTTTTTACAAATCTTAGATCATTTATATTCAAATCAATTATCTTTAGATCTATGATAAAAATTAGATCATTTACTTTGTCAAATGCTTCACTTGAACCAATTAATCCTAGGAATGATTTCTTGCTAGCTAACTTCAGTAAATAAATATGTGAATCAGAAGTTAAAAACGTTATTAATTTCAATTTGTGAAAATCGATCATCTAATTCGTCTTAGTGTTTAGGTTTTCAGCATAAATACAGGGTGAGGAGGTGGTACCTACCCTGAAGTCCGGAATAAAATTAAAAAATGAACATGAGATCTGAAACAAAAATAAGAAATTAATGTTTTCCAATTTCAACATTTGTTTCATGACAATGGCCAGTCCAGGACGAGAGATATTTGATGGAAATACAATTAGTGAGAGCACTTCCTTTTGACAAGTGACTACTTTCGAGAATATTCTGTTGGAATGTATGCTATTTATTGCAAATGATTTATCTTATTCCGCCAAATGACATAAGAATTATACATCTACGTAATACCCCGCAAGCCGCCGCAAGGGCGTGTGGCGGGGGGTGTTAGGTCACCAACCTTAAAAAGGACAATACCACATACAAAACAACAACGTGGAAAATTACACCCACAGCAGCGCACACACTCATACAAAAATCCACAACAATCCAACAACACACAAGCAAGTTTTTTTTTCACCAAAAATTTCACATTTACTGGATTCTTAGTCATCTTTTTTAAGGAAAAATGTTCTCTCCATAGATAAGTTTCTTTTCACAAAATTTTCTTGATAAAATTAGACTTAAATACTATGCATTTTTAATATTATTTTATGCTCTATTCCCTGAATTATTGGACGGCCAGAGACACTGAATGAGTTAACATTCTTATTACACTAATACATAAAATAACAACAAATACAGCATATTTATATAAATATATCTTTAGTTCCTCAAAAAATGATTAAGTCTTGGTTTCATGGATTATCAACAAAATATAGCAAAAAAAAACAATTTGACACAATTCAGTGAACAAGTATACGAATTTGCAATTGATATGAAAATCACAAGAAGGATTTTTTTTCTTCCAAATACAACAGTGATAGTGCTTAATATGTAAAGAATTTTTCGCCAAGTTTCTTTTTTTTCAAATGCCGTCTAGCTAAGAAAAACATTTCTCCACTCCGGCCATCAGCAGAGGGAAGACAAGTATCCGTTTCAAGGGTTGGTTGAATGCGTTGATAAACCGGTGGGTATTCGGGGGTTAATAAAGTAGTCCGTTTTTCAACGTAAGGGATCGTCCAAGCAGCCAGTCGGGAAACCCCATGCGGGTCTCGGACGCTGTGGGATAGAACGAGAAATGGAAATGGTCGCCCAGGGTTGGCGGGAAAAGAGGGGAGACGCTACGGGCCGAGGAAGGTCATGCGATGGGAGGAAGGAGGACGAAGTTGAATGAGCCGAGGAGAGAGTTCGGGTGGGCACGGGACGGAGTGAGAGAGCCTGGAAAATGATCCCACTTATTTTTCCTCTGAGATGATGCAAACGATGGGAATGGCCGAAAATTGCGGTGGTGGATTTTAGGCGATAGAGGGAGGGATGGGAAAGAATGGAGACGTGGTTGCGTAAAAGGGGATTACTTCCGGAGAAGAAAAGATGGCGGGCGGGGGTTAGGGGGGTCTTACGCGGGAGAGCAGGGGTGGAGTGAAGGGGTCAGGGGCGTGGCAAGGGCAGGCAGTCAATTGAAATGGGGGAGATTTTAGCGGGGGTTGGAGCTTTGGGGTTGAGACGGGAGTGGGACTAGGCGGACGGGGGAGGTAAATGGAGATGATCTGGGGGGAAAGGAAAAGGGGAGCAGGATTTCATAAGAAATGCAAAGTACTTAGCGAGAAGGGGGAAAAAAGAAGAATGGAGAGGGAATGGGTCGAGGGTAGCCGGTGTGAGAAGTAAATCTCGCGTGGATAGTTGTGTAGCGAAGGAGGATAAATGGTCAATCAACTACAAAAGTTTGAAAAGTATAGTCACAAGATCTTGCATAAGACTTGAACGGTATAATTGACCACCTCAGTGCAATATTACCATAGAAACCATCGCATAAAAACGCGATACGGAATTTGCGACCCAGGTTTTGATAAAATTTTCAAATCGATTTCAATAGCGGAATCCATTTGTTTTGATAAAATTTGTGAATTGAATTGCCACCCGCCGAAAAGTGAACCAACAAGGTCATAAGTTGTTTATAATTTCTGAATAAAACAGCTTTTTTTTTAGAGCTGCAGTAACTATCTGATTGAAATCTCAATGCTTTGCTTTTTAACGTCGACTTCCGCGAACGAATAGCACTGAAAGAGTATTTTTGGGAGGTTAAGTACCCCGTAGTAATATTTCTATCCTTGTTTGGATGAAACCTGATAATTTTGTGAGCTGTATATTATATCCAGATACAATTAAGTGAGTCGGTTCGAGAAAAAATGAGCCAAAAGTTGCGGCTTAGCTTTCATAATTTGTAGTACAGTGGGTTAGTATAGCTAGGAAGAATTCGAAAACCAAATATGTAAATGGTTATTTTAACGTAATAATTGAATTAATGTAAGTATTGGCAATGGAATACGAACTTTAATATACATTTAATGTTATAACCATGGTTAGACGATAAAGTAATCCTTTCCTTTGACGTAAAACAGTTTTGGTGCAGTATGTCATAGAATGTAATAAAATTTACACATTGTGTACCACTGTAATTTGAGTTTCTGTATAAATTTAAGGGCGTAGCACATCAAGGTATCAACTCCGATCAGTGTGCTGTCTGATTGTTGATTATGCTATATCTGAAATGCTTTTATTGCATCAAGGTTGAATTTCCAATGACACTTAGTTTCTTGTTCATTGATTTAGTGATTAAATTATTTTTTCAATTTTTCCGTTGAAACATGTATCTTACATCTGGGGTTGATTCGATCCATCCGAACTTTCTCAATTGAATGAATGTTACGCATCAATATCAGTTAAAAAAGTGTAAAATGTATCATTTCAATTCTTTCACTTGAACTGAAAGTGAGCAGTTGGCCTTATAGCAAAAGGAGGATTTACATGTATTTAGGAAATAAAAAATTAAAATATTTATAAACACCAATTTTCAGTAAATGGAATTCCTAAGATTGAAAAATCTACCAAAATTATTTTATAAAAATAATGGAAAAGTAAAAGATGTTTGCATTTAAATTATTCCAAACCTTGACTTAAAACATTGACGAGTCAAATGTTGAAAAGGAAACATCACCATTAGAATTTTTTATTAAGCATAGTTTTAGCCTGAATATCCTCTACCACTGTTCCGAGCGCCTCTCACTCGAGCTCTCCAATAAAACTTGTGGGTTTTTCCCACTGCAAAAAGCTTTCCGCGACGGCATGGGCACGCTTCCTACTCTTTCCCCGTCGCGTGAAATTCGTTTCTCAACAAAGGCGAACTCGATGAAACCTTTAATTTGATTCCATATCAAAAAATTGACGAGCCGCTTCACCCCTGGGGAGCTCCGTCATTACTGTGATTTCCTCACGTTCCAACCTGTCACGGCGGACCGTTCAGCGTTCGCGGAAAAAGGGTTCTTTGGGATGGGGAGGAAAAATGGCAAGGGAGAAATCCCCATTTTACTCTTGAAATCCAGTCCGCCGGGCGAAGAGTCGAGGGAGGGGGCCTAGGGAAGTGGTTTTTTGCCTGTGTGGAAGGGGCAGGCGACGTGTATTTTGTAAGGAAGGGGCAGGAGGTTCGTTCCGAATCTGGGGAAGGGGTGTTTGGTGCAAAAGGGACATCGTTGTCATGCATTGACATGGCGGCCGGGAGTCCTTCGGGGTTGTCGACGACTCGAGGAATGTCCACTGTTCGGTTAATGAAACACGCAGTCACCCGATCCACTTCCCGCCTTCCGCGCAGATGGAGTGAAAGCATACGAGTATGTGTAGCATTCTTTTTTTGCAGGAAAAGTTCGCAATTTTTTTTCTTCTCTCCCTGCGTCTCATCCTTCATCTCTCAATCCTCGTTGATGGACTCCATTTTTTCCCTCTTTATTGTTCAGATTGATATACGGGAGCGTGAAGGCTGTCCACTCCTATTTTGAGTTGTATTTTTTAGGTGGAAAGAGAAATGATCAGAAGAGAGAAAGGTAGTGAGAATGTGGGAATATGTGGTACATTATGGAAAAAGTTAATAAAATTATTTCAATTCGGTGATCACAGCATTGGCTTCTTTTATGAAGTCGGAAGTCCATTCGTTTTTTTATGTCCATCAGATTTCTTTAAAGCTTCTCGCTGGAAGACTCAAGAGATATTCACCTCTCTGGATCTCAAGTTTGAATGCTTTTAATGTCCCTAGATTTGTATTTGGTCAGTCATGGAATTAAAAGTGTAATATTTTTAAGTTTTCTGTAATGTTTCATTGCAGAAAAAAATTTGATCGCGAACAGTCTAGTCTTGGAGCAGAAGGCATAATTAATTATTCTTAAGCTCACTAGTTTTATAGAAGTTACCTTTCTCTCTCATATATATATATATATATATATATATATATATATATATATATATGAGAGAATTATATATATATAATATATATATTATATATATATATATATATAATATATATGTATATATATATATATATATATATACATATATATATATATATATATAATTGTATAATTATATATATATATATATATGTATAACTTAAAAAAATATATATAAAATATATATATATAAATATATATAAAATTATATATACATATATGTATAATTATATATTTATATATAAATTATCGCCTGATTTGAATCATCACGTGTACATTCACCCTTAGTTTAATTAACGTTACCTCTTAAAATATAAGGTTTTGTGTAATATTTTAGCAACGTAGCCTCTGCAAACATTAATAAAATATTTGCAACCACAGCTTTTGCCATAAATTATTAACTATTTTTCTCCTATGTTCATTATAATAATTTCAAGATGCTCTGGAATCCTCAATGCCATTCAATGTTTGCCCATTTCATGGTATCATCTGTGTTAACTATATTTTTTATATAATAGTCCACATAAAAGTTTCAAAAATGCATTCATTTTAAATTTTGAATTTTATGGACTTCAGAATTTCGTAAAACACACTCATTATTAATTATTACTCAAAATAACATTCATCTATCAATAAACCATAAATAGTTTTTCTGCTCGAATTACCGGTTAGAATTATCCGTAACCAGATATTTAAATGTAAAACGCCTAATTACAGCAAGTCTTCAATTGGCTGATCACCAACAGACATGCGCCCACGCGAACCGCTAGTGTACCAACACATTCGTTTCCTTTTCTGAAAGTGGAGCTTCTCAGTCAGAATTGTTTTATCCATCACGAATTTTGGGGATGTTTTGGTGGAGCGAAGGAGGGAAGAGAAAAATAAACCCCTCTTACTTTTCACCAAACTCGACAGAAAGGAGGCCTGCCTTCATTTGCTTTTCCAAGCATTATTTATGTATGTTTTTTACTTCCACACGAACTCTCTTATTCATCCATTTTCCCGTTCCCCCCCTCCGTCTCCTCCCCCTACCGTATCCACAACTCTGATTCTCCCTCCAAAAAATCTGTTCCTCGGCCTACAAATATGAACCTTACCTCCACTTGCGAAAATAAATATTTTTGTGTTATTTTCCAATGTCTAAAGTTTATTGCAAAGTAAATGATTAAATGTGAGGGTGAGATTTGATCGGTAGTACTGCTATTTGATTGGAACGATTAATTCTAGCTTCCTACGACCTTCGTTTTCCCGGATTCCGTTTCCGAGACTAGAAAGCCATATCGGGTGGTGAAATACACGAACTGAACTTTTTTCCATTCTTTTAAATTCTCTCCGTTCAATTTTTCAATTTTTTGATCGAAAGGAATTGATTAATACATAACGGTTTAAAGAGACAGCTGAATTTTACGCCAGCTGTCTGTTTAATTTCATTCCGTTAATCGTACGATTTCAATGAAAGGTGATGATTCGGGTTAGTCCGCTTAAGGAAGTCCAGCATCGAATTTAGATCAATGACTCTCTGATTTTCCCAACGTGAATGCACTGTGTGTATTCTATCATACTATTTGTCCGTATTTCAACTTGATATAACTTTTTACACGGTTTTACTAGCATTGAAAGATTTTTTTTCAACTTTCGTGAATTTCTCAAACTCTGATCGCTTCTCGTGGCGTTTAGCACCTCGTAACGCAAACTTTCTTAATAAATAACCGTTAAACGATTAATTTTGCGAAATCATTGTTATAGTTGAAGACAAATTTAGTTTTGTCTTAGTTCATGTAAATGAAACCCATCCTTTATTTCATTTTCTCACTTCTCATATCACAATTCCATGTTCGTCCCGCTGTTTCACGTTTCCCCTTACGTCATTTACACGCTTTCATTCAGGTCAGTCTTGATGCATACCAAAACGTTTTATATAAAGGCTGCTTATTTCTATCTTTTGAATATGGCAGTTCATTTTATTTTAATTGTTTTGCCTCCATAGCTAAGAAAATAATTTAGTTTTCTATCGATTTATTCGCTATGCAAAACTGAACTGAAATTTTATTCCGCTAGTGTTTCTCCACCTGCTGCCCTATCCGCTGCCAGCACGGCTCATCTGTAATTCCATTTTAATGTTGTTTTATTTCGGACAAAATATGTTATCATTAATTTTTCATTTAATTGATTATATGTTTACCACTTTAGTGATGCAAAGATTTTCATTTTTTCTTTATTTGTTGCCGAAATATGTTTCGACATTTATCATTACGCACAAATGTTTTTACTAGTCTCCCTTGTGTAAGCATTTGATCGGTAATTCTCTTCCTTTTAAAGTAAACACTTTCTCTTGTCATTTAATGGATATTTACCTTATCCTATTTTTATTCTTTTCTCCGTCACTTAAGGTGTAGGGTTTAAATATTGGACGTGACCAATCTGTCCGAATATCTACCGAATGCGTCGTGTATGTGCCCATCTCATGCTTCAACTCACCACTTTCATTCTCCACTCCCACTTACTCGTCCTCCATCCTCAAAACCCTTTTTTTTCGTCCCAAAGGAACTATCACTTTCACCACACACCTGGAATGGTTCGGATACGACTAAAAACTTGTGGCTTCCGCTGGGGGTTACATTTTGGAATGAGAGGAGGTTTCGAACGAAAGAGCGGCTGGGTTGGACAGCGGGGAAGATGTCGAGTCTTTCTTCCATCGCTTCTCTCCCCCTTCCTATTACTTCACCCTCCCCCCCTTCCTATTACTTCACCCTCCCCCCCTTCCTATTACTTCACCCTCCCCCCCTTCCTATCACTTCATCCTCTCCCCCAATTTTTCATCCCTCTCCCGTTCCTCGTCAAGCGTAAGACATTTTCACTGGAATGAAGCGTTTATATCCCCCTTAGGGAGGAAGGAAGGAGGTGTTGCGAGGGGTCGAAGGAGTTTTACGACACTTTTGACATTTTTTTTAAAGTAAGCACAGAGAGAAATGGGGGAAAGAAGGAAACATTCAGGACGAAAAATATATTTTAAAAGCTACCGGCAGAAGTTACCGTTAGGGGTCATTAGAATTTTTATTATTAAAATCTTTGCATGACTTGTAAATTGAAATCAGAGGCTGATTTCATTATGTAATAACAATAACATGTTTATTAATTATGTCAATTTTGGATGTATTCAAGTCAAAAATTTACTAAACATTTTTAAGAATAAATTTGATAAACCTCTGCTGATTCGTAACAGTGCAAGCATTTAATCATGCTATGTAGTTGAGGTTACGATTTAATCAATCTGAAGGTTTAAGAGTACGGGAAAGCACAACTGTACTGAAAGATATTCGTAGAATAAATATTCAAGGAGATGAGTAGATTAGTAAATATCAGTAATTTCAAGACACACATTTTTATGCTCGAGATTTTGTAATAAATTATGGGTGGTTATTTCATTAAAAATTAAATAACCGTCAAGGCAAGTAATTTGACGAACACATTTTTAAATATTGATACTTGGTTTTGTTCCAAATGTTTTTATATCATATTTGCCTTGTTAAAACCATTTCCTCTAAATAACTGATCTAATATCATTTACTACCTTAATGATAAATGCTCAACTATGATCGAAAAAATGATTAATGGTATGGAAGTCGTAATCGCGAGTACCATATAAATATACCATATAAAAACAGATTTTTAATATATATTACTTAGATTCAAACCTTACGAAATTATGTACGTATTTAACAAAATTATGTGTAGGAATTTTCGTTTGGACATCTTTATATGTGAGAAAATACTGACTCATCCGAGAAAAATTATTTCTTAGAAAAATTAGCAACTATTAGTTAAATTCATAGCCTATAATTATTATTTTGATATCATGCTGGTGCAAATTTTGGTAATTTATTGATTTGTATTCTGATAACTATTCAATATCTCTCGTGTCATTTGTTGAAAATGAAGATTTATAATTGTAAGGTTGAGGAGAAGAAACCCCAGTTAAATATAAACAAGCTTGAGTAAACTTCAGCATATTTTCCAGGTGAAAAAAACATTTATACTCAAAAATGTACGGTAAGTTTATCCTTTGAATTATCAATAAGATTTGATTTTCAATACTAAACAAGCTTCTCAAAAAGCTTAATGTAATCACAGTTATTAGATCACTATGGTTTTTATTACTGATTGACAATTTAAGCATTAGCTACAATAACAATTACCGTTTATTACCTAGCTCTATTGTGGCTCTTCGCACGGTTAAAATTGGGAAGGTTACAATATCACCTTAAACATTAAACGTAGTCAGACATGAAGAAAATATTTTTTATGCATTTTAAATCTACTGGAACGAATGACAGACAGATATCTATGGACGATATTTATGTCTTTTTGACTTTTTGCCTTCACCATGGCTGATTTTTTTTGTTCATGATTGAAGTTGTCTCTCTGATGACCTTGCGAGTTCCTCTTGGTGCAAGGTTATCGGCAAAATTGGAATATTTCAATTCCCGACACCCCTTTCTCACCCGTCACAGAGTGAAAACGTAATGCTAATAAATGAAAGACGCTGACCAATATTTGAACTGATGAATGGCGTGCGGCTTCTTCGCGTGATCTCACGTCTGCCTCGTCCTGATGATCTGGATTCTCTCGGTCCTTCCCTTGAATATCAGCCCCATCGATAATCCCAGTGTTCCCTATCCTTTGGTGAACTGAAACCTCAACCTTCTTCCTCTCACCCTCCTCTACACTCTCCCACTTTAGCCTGTCCCCCGTCGGTAGCGCTTTGAAGGCACACCTTACGACCGTACTACTCCAGAATTTCCTTTCGAAGTCATTTCATCGGGTCGGCCATGAAGTATGATAGGTTTACGAGCGCGAAAATCCCTTTTAATGGCCAACCCAGACCACAGGAAACTGCGCTGATATATGAAAAGTGACGCTGGGATTTTTATTACCATGCTTGCCTTGGTGGCGTTCAGTGAGGGAGGGTAGAGAGAGAGAGAGAGCGATAGAAAAAAGGATTTGATTCAAAGAGGAGAGTGTGCTTCGCGTGCTGTGTAGGTGTATGGGGCATACGGGTGAATATGTGTGTGTTTGTGTTTCCACGGGCCAAAAGCGGGAGGTATATTTTATGGACCCCTAATGCTTTTCATTTTATGAACCGGCAGCAGCGGCCGTGCTTGGCACTCTGCACTGTCGCATCGTTTTAACGTGCGCTGTACTTTTCAGCAACCGTCGCGACCGTCTTCGTAACCCTATTCAGCGTCCCGGATCCTGGTTTTTCCGAATGGGACACCTCTTTCTCGTATATCTCGTTAAATGTTTTCCCCGTTTTCTTTTCTCTTTGTTAGCTCTTTAAAAACTCATTTTTTATTTTATTTTAATGTTTCCCATTCTCTCACGAAGTTGCTGTTGCCTGCCCGCGCCAGGGTTATGGGAACATGAATTGAATTCTAATGGATTCGCATTCGAATGAGCGATTTAGTGTAGCGACGGGTTGGTGGACTCTTCCGTGGAGGCGGAAATAGCTTTTCTAACCGAGGATGAAAAGCCTCCTCCGTCCGATGCATATTTTCCGCGAGAAAGATTCTTGCTGAAGTGTTCCTTAGAAAAAAAATCTGTCACGTGTCACGATGGAAAAAATCAACCTTGAAACTGGAATGTAGAGAGTTTTTGACAGTATTTTTCTCTATCATCGTGGATAAAAAATGATTTTCGTCCACGTTAATCGTACAGCCAATGCAAATACGACCTGTATGGCATGATATCATTCTATGCTATCCACAATGCGTACATTTTTTTCCCTCGCCTCATACGGTATTTTCCCAAAGTATACATACATTTCCCTTTCCTTTAAAAGTTGACACATTGAATGTAGCCATATTTTTCCTAATTTCGCTACCTCCCAACCGATGTCATTGAATATTTCTCCATATTTGGGTTCAATGCGAATATGTCTCCATTTATGTTTTGCTTTCTGCGGTGAAAATCATTTTGGGAGCTAAAAGCTGTAAGTTTTGCATTCAGCATTAAATTGTCAGTCTCCAAGGGCTGAATTCGGGACGAGAAATTCATACTTGTTTACATTTGTGTGTATATATGTGCATGTATATATGTGTGTGTGTATGTATGTGCATATATATGCAGGTAAAAGTCCATGCATTGCCTGCTATCGTTAGTCCTAGTAAAACCTGTGCCCCAGGGCAGAGCATGGATGAAGAATGGCTTAAAAATGTAATATTTTAGGGAAAATTATATTTAAGCTTTTGCCTCGAAAAACATTGTATATCGTTATTTAAACGCTAAAGGATTTTATAGTTTTTTCTGCTTGTAAACGAAAAATCAATACTCCTGCCAAATCAAAAAGGAAGCTATGTATATTAAATAAGTTAGGCATGGGTGCTGTAATAAATCTAGTTTTGTGCATTATGAGAAAAAGGCTATAAGTATTTGTGTTAAAAATTTTATTTATTAGGTTTGCGCAAAAAGCCTTTGAATATAATACTAAGAAGGTAATTTCTGTGATTTCTGAAAGGATTCACTCATTGGTAAGAAATTTTCTTCCTGTCACTTGAAAACGTAATGCCCAAGTCTAGTTGTCTTCATGAACACACCTTGGAATTTTGTATTATGCCGAATAATTCTTGTGCATTTCCAGTACGGTTACACGCATAGTGTATGTGGCGTTTTAATTGATTACTTCATCCTAAAATATATAACTGTATTTATTATATGATTTTCTCAAAAGATAAAATCCTAAAAAGAAAATTATTATATGATTTTCTCAAAAGATAAAATCCTAAAAAGAAAAAGCAATGCAGTATTTAAATTGCTTTAGTTTTAGAAACTACAAAACATTGTATGATAAACAATAACAGGTCATCCAGTGACCTAGAATCTTCTTGTTTATTCTATTCTAGTTAGTTACTTCGTTTTCCAGCTCTTGTATCCTTTTTATATTAACTCTGATTAACGTTTGGTAATTTAACTTTGAGAGAGAATCTTAATTTCTTAATTTTAAATACTTCTTTCTGCTAAGTCGACTAAAAATTAATTATACCGATAATTTATTTACTGATTATGCACGATTAAAACCGTATTTAACCCAGAATTTCGCTAGTCAAAGCTACCTTATTCAGCATAACACTTTAGCTATCTAACACTGTAATTGTTCCTAGGTAAGTTATGTATATCTTGATTAAACACGAAAGTTACCTTGGTGAAACAGTGTTCCAGTGTCGAACTTACTCCAATCGTGACATGCCATTTTAAAAAATTAGCGACAGTAGGGAGATTAAAAAGATTTTTATTCACTCCTAAACGTAAAATGTCTTTTTGTACGAGAAGGGAATTTGTTAGAGTTACATAATTTTCAAAAGTTGCAAAAAATCACGATGCAAAGTAAATGAGCTGTCATTTAGATAAACTAAAAATGATGAAAGCAAAATTAATTGCTCCTACTTTGCATTTTTACAATGAAATTTTTTCAAAAGGATGCCTAAAATAATTATAAATTCCATAAAAATAACAGCATTATTCAAAAAATTAACCAACCAAAGGAGAATTTTTATAATTAGTGCCTTCTCTTGTTTTTTCTAGTTCATTCGTATGTTATTTCATTCAAATACGATGCAAAATTATAGTCTCCAAAATGAGCTTTCATCAATACTTTTTCCTCATCTGGCTAAAGAATATTTTTGGAAAATAATGTTAAAAAATTAATTACTTTTTTATTGGACAAATAGTTTTTTTCGGGAATACCCAGATACTGTTCATACAGAACAAAGAGTTCCACTAGTAATACAGCGACATCTTACCCGAAGCCATATGTCGTGCATCTCTCTTGATATGTATGTTTGCAAAATAGTGAATCATTTTAATGCGATATGTAGCAATGAAAATATTACGTTTAATGTACTATATGTAAAGGATGGAAGTATTTATCTTACCTAATGTATTTCTGCATTTATTTCCTGTATTTTCTAAATCTTCATAAAATCACTGTCATCTGGTCTTTACAATCATGTTCCTAAGCATATTATTCCGGTATACTTTAAAAAATGTAAGGAAGGTGTTCATATTATTATTTCAAGATTGATAGCGTAGAGTGGTATTCAAATAAATGAATCGTAATTTTTTCATTTAACACAAAGGTTTAACACACTTTCATTTCACGGCAGTGCTAACCATAGCAGTATACGAAATGTGTAAATGTAACCCAAACCTTATTTTAACATTTTTCCGTCTGTTACATTTCTTGAATTCATGGATGAATAAAATTTTGATTTTTTTAGGTTTCATTCTCTCTTAAATTTGAAGAATCTCTTAAATAGTTGGTAATTTTTATTTTTGATGTCTCATAATAATTTATGCATTTGACAAAATGATATTGATTTTTCCTCAGTCGCATAGAAAAGTTGAAGAAGTACTAATCTTAGTTTTTTTTATTTCCGTTATAGTTCCAATTGTGGACGTCCAGGGAGTGATGGGGAAGAAAGGGAATCTACCCTGTGACATCAACCCTCCGGACCGAGGGGACAGCGTTTACATGGTGCTCTGGTTCAAGGAATCCGACGGTGAACCCTTATACAGGTAAAAGCCTTTCTGAGTATTCTCTCCCTTTGATTTTAGTTACCTACACTTATTTATCCCTCGGTTTGTTTACAATGAATTGATGCATGAAACAACTTGGAAATTGGGCTATGCTCATCATTAAAAATGAGCATTAATACTGGCGGTTTTTTCTGAAACCAGTGCCTGAAAAATCTGAGAATTATATGCGGCGTCCATGAGACAAACGCATTCGATATGGCGGAAATATTGGTACGGACGTAACTAAAATGTCAAATTTCCTCCTCCAAACTTATGGAAAAATTAAGCCATAGGAAGCCTAATGGACTTATTTGTTTGAAGTAATATTTAACAAGAATGTTGCTTATCGTTTTATATCATGATATTTGGGCACATTTAAGCACAAGTCACTAGGTTATCAAAGTTTTCATGTTTGCATCTTACGGAAAGATACGGTCTCCTAACAATTTCATGCTAATTTAGTATTTTTAAAGTTTCGAGACTGATGAAATTACGTCGAAAAACAAAACAAAACTTCAAATCGTTCCTGCTTGTTGGCTTCAGTAAAAAATTCAAATGAAAATCAAGTATAAAACAATTAGCTATATTTTCAGCAAATCTGATATGAATATTTTTGAACATGGAAACACTAGTAAAAAAACTATTGGGGTAACTCCACACCTCAAGAACTTCTCAAGTTCATACACTAGGAATTGGAAATCCATATTTAATGCACTCATTAATGTTTGAATGAGCGAAAACAGAACTATGTACATGAAAACCATCGTTAAAATAAGCAAGGTATTACTGAGCATAATTGGCCTAATTACAAAAACTGGCAACAAGATTATTTTCAATATGTGATTAAAAACAACATATGCCATCTTGATTCGAGAAAAAAGAAGGCGGGGCATTTCTAAAACCTTTCGTTTAAAATGTAATTAACACAAATGTATGCATATTATATTACTGTATCTAGAAGATTATAAAACTTTAATTTTGTTACTCCGATTGGCAAATGAAGAAACGGTGAAGTACTGATAGAGGCAGGCTCTAGATACAATTATGGCGAAAATAATTTTTACCCGGGATACCAGTGAGATTATACCTTTTCTTGAAATTATTTAAACACAGACATGGGTGGATGGAGAATTTAGTGCTACGGTGACCAAAATACCTGGATGAACGAAGAGAGATTTTTGATAAAAAAGAGATGTAAATAGAAATGGTTTTTTATATTGACATGCGTGTTGATAGCTAATCCATAGGTTAGAAAGAACGAGGATTATTGGGGAATTAAGTAATAGGCGAAGACGAGTAACCGATTAAAAACTTAAAATTAATGATGTGAAAAAATTATATGCCCAAAGGGAGGAATTTTATTTACGGAGAAATATTTTTTTGATATTGCAAAATGGATGTTATCTGTGAAGAGCATACCAAGGAAAAACAATAGCATATATATTGTAGTTAAGAAGAAAAAACAATGGGCGTAACATATTTAAAAAGATAAGGGGATATATGATCTCGTATTAGTAATATGCCCACCAAACGTAGACAAACGATATCTTTATTTTATCTTTAATTGATTAAAAATATAATATTTTAGACTACTTCTATCGCTGAATATTTGGTGTTTAAAATGAAATCTTTTGTTAAATTAGATAAGATTATGTTTTCAAATACAAAATCTTAGTTGTGCAGGTAGTAACATTATTTATTGCTATTAGCTGTATTCATTTTAACCTCTCCCGTTGGATTTAAATGAGATTTAACCTAGTTGTCCATAGATGAAGTTAAATGGTCATTCAATGCCTTCTCTCAGCAGTAATTTTGGTGTTAAACACTTGTCAATGAATGGATAGAAAGTCGTTATGTCTATGTGTTAGAGTTAGCAGGCCGTTGAATACTGTCCACTACAAAGGCATCATAATATTGAGTATTCAGAATCTGGAGACCGAACTCTTTACTTTTTCTCATCGTTGGACACTGTTTTCATTCCGTTAGCGATTCTTCCAAGCGGATCAAATTATGCCGTGCAATGCACCGTATTTCGTAATAAATGAAAGCTAAATTTGCATGATTCATATTTTTTTCTAATGAATTTGCAGCATCTCACGAGCTGCATGCATTTCGGTACCAGTTAATTGACTCTTCCATTACGTTTGCAGAGAATAGAGAACTCCCCTAATCCATGGAAATGCTTTTAGCCGTGGAGGCGTTGAATAAATTGAAATTCACGGGTGATGTTTAGAGGGAAAAAAGTTGTGTACGCATTGAAAAGCAGCGAGAGAAAAAAGGAATGGGGCACCGTAGGTAGCGAAAGAGGAAGGGTCACGAAAGTGGGTCACGATGCCAATTCAGCGATCGCTCAAATGTTTCGTTTTTCGCGGAATAGGGTGAAGCTTTGACGGTGTCCCACCAAAGAGGGCACGAACTGCGATCGCGGGCTTGGTAAAGTTGGCCGGTCATCGTGAAAAACTCTGGTATCCTCCGCGGAATCATTATTAGAGTTCGCCGAGATCGTGGACCGCTCCGCGGCCCCAACCTGTGATGGGAAGTGAAGCTGAAGAAAAGATTTGGCTTCCGGGTTTATATCCATCTTTCTCTCCGCATTATCGTGAGATGAATTGAGATGATAAAATTGGACCCGATTCACGATTCTCGAGGTGAGATTTTCGAATTATTCGGGTTCGTTTAAGCCACTCTCGACTTCATGGGATCTGTTGCTCGGAGTCCGGGGGAGTAATAGGGCCGCCGTTTCCCGACCGTACGTTATGCATGATGCTGAGTTTCTCCCAATCATGCGCACAGTCCTCGTTTCAGAAAAACCAATACAGGTTCACTTGAAAATAAGCCATTGTGTGCATTATTTTAACTTTCGGAGCTATGGAAAAATTTCCTCTCGTTTGAGGTATTAATTGCAATATGTCCTCAATGCTTATTGTTAAGTTGGGCGCTTTTCGCAAATGGCCGCCAATCAAATGTTTTTGCTCAGATGTTTGTGGGAAATTGTGATATCTCTTTTTATTTTTTTATTAATGAAGCTATAACAAGGGCTAATTTTTTTTGGGAGTCACATATATATTTTTCCCTCCGTCTCAAACCTAATAATTACCCAGCCTTCGAAATTATATTAACACTTCTCATTGCTAAAAACTTATTTTTGCCTGAATGTATAAAAATGGAGCTAAAATGACTTAAATTTTGTTCCTAGAAGCGTAGCAATAAAATTCGGTAATTATAATTGATTACTTGCTTTAATGTTTTGTCATAATACGCATTCAACTTTTATTTCAAAGCTTGATTAACTAGGCAGAGCCTTAAATAGATTGTGTTACTGAAGTAAACGGGAATAAAGAGAGCGAACGCTAAATTCAAAGGAATGCTTGGAAAATCCCGTTTTTAAACGAGAGATTACATGTATTTTTGGAAAAGTTAAGGGAGTTGACATATAATGCAAAACCATAAATTGAAAATAGTTTTATGGAAAATAAATGAAGGCCCGGTTTTAATGGTTCCACATGTGAACTGGAAAATATTTTATCAGTGTTTTCATATAAATAATCTTCTTACATTTATGAAAATAAATAAATGGGCAAAGTTACAAAATAAATTCCTATATTTTACTGACGAATGTTGCGATGTGATTATTAGCAATCATAAATTATCATTCGTTGTATATTGTTAGGTTACTAAATATTTTTGACATGGTTTATGATAATATATATATATATAGCCATTGGATGGTGAAAATTCCTTTCCTCATATGGCGCTCTTATGAAGAAACCTAGTGGAAAAAACCTGAATGCACAGGTTCCGTTCGGGATCTATTCAATACTATCAAAATTCCCATTATTATCCCTATGTATATGTTTATCACAGGGAACCTACTAATTAATTCGTCATTGAAAATTGAAGACAATGTTTTATCCTACACACATAAAATGTATATCTCTGCTAATAAATTAAAAAGTTGTCCGTGCTCAACCAATGATGAGTTCTAAAAAGATCACCTTGAAGTTGGATATATTCGCGAAAATATGCCCTTAATTGTCATAAAGAGGGATCAGAGACCTAGCCACATTGATACACGTGTTCCTCTTATATCATCAAAGTAAAGAAATATTAAGGCCGGATGGAGATTGGATGGTGACCTCTATACCATAACAATAGTGCTCTGGTGCTTATTTTCTGTAGCAGGTAGATTAAGTATGGGTTGGCACCATAAACGAATACGTTCAAGTGCCCCTTATTCGTTTCAAGGGTCTCACCACACCCGCAAACATTAGCAACAAAAGTAATATATAGCCATATTCTATTTAATATTGCTATATCCTTACGACCATTGTACGTAGCCCAGTGTTGAGCTCATGAAAAATCCCTCGCCTTTTATCTTATGGAAATATACGCTATAATGCGCCTTTTATGATATTCTGAACTAAGTTTTGACCTAAACATTCATAAATATCTTGACCTTAATTCATGAATTAGGATAAGGCAAGGCTATAGAATATAATTAATCATTATTCCCTCATTGATGAAATGAATATGAATTTACAATAACACGACTGACGAAAGGGCCATGACAAAAATATTACATTTTTGAAAAAAGATTGAAAGAAGATAATTTATGGCAGCATTAATTTTCAATATTCAAAGTCTCAATCCAATGCTTAGGTTGGATATAATAATCAAGAGGAGAGAACTCACCCCGAGTAGAGCGAAGAGCAGTTCAAAATTCAATCTTTTACAGAAAAGGGCTTGACCCATTCTAAATTCCACATTACGTTTTTTCAGAAATATTTATTAACAAGAAAATAGTCTCATTTAGATATAATAAAAGTGGTTGTTCAAATCTATCATTCAATATTAGAACCAGGGTTTTATACGGGCAGTAGTGTAATACTTTACTCTGGCTCTAGTATTTGGCTCATTTACACTCGGTTTGTTTTCTCTCATTATATGAAAAATCATAGAGTATTTAAAACAATTTTTTTAAGACTAAAAATAGCGCGCTTGCTCATACCTGCAAATCACTTTTCTTTTGATGGGGTAAAATTATTTTTCTGGTAAAATAGAAATAGATACCTGTTTTCTAGGATATGAGTCTCAATATTATGAAATAAAATGGTTTTTCCATAAATTTCATGTTACTGAAGATGTGAGTTCCCAACAATACACTCTATTTCAAGTCCATTTAACCTGAGGTCCTCGAAAAATAACTTGAATAGTATTCACTTTAGGTTTTCATATCATGCTGGAAGGTGTAAGACAGACATGGCCCTGTTTTCATCATCTCAGGGTTTCAATACTCAGAAAAAACCGTTGCCTAGAAGATGAGGCAATATTGGAATCCCGATGTACTAGGTTACTCTTCAAGCTCCCCTCCTTGTCTTCGAGTTTAAGAGGAGGGAAAGAAAGGAGGAGAGATGGAATGAGCGGAATATCCGGAACCGCGAAGCGTCGCCATTGTTGGCGAGAGGAAATTTACCGTATCCAGAGGGAGTTTCCTCACGGTCCCGAAGAGCAGTGAAAGGAGGGAAAGGAAGATGTTTCAGGCTCCATCCACGAAAACTCAACTTCTCGATTTCATGAGCGGGGCATTATTTCATTCCTCTCCCCCATCCAAGTCCCTCTCACTCCTTTTCGCCTATCCCATCCAAACAAAAGCCTCGCCTTCGGCCCGGCGTTTTCACGCGAGCTCTTAAATTAAGGAAAAAAAAGGACGCGGGAAAAAATAATAAATAAATAAGCTCCTTCCACCACTGCGCTCATGTCCGTAGCGAATTCTCTTCTCCCGTGCCCATGTGGATATGAGGTTCCCAAGCAGTTTATTCTTTGTTGGTTTTCTTTTTTGGTATTTTTTTTAAACTTCCCACCCCTTAAAAAGCTGAGAGAGAAAAATTATTTTTTTTGCTCCCGCTTCCCCTCACGGGTCGCTAATTAATTTATGCGCGGAGAGATGGTGCCATTGCAGGCGGTACCGGAAAAAAACGGGCCAGCTAGTTGCTGGGCGCTTTGCGAGCATCGAGAGGGCGGTTATATAAGGGTGTGGGAGGTGAATGAAAGAAAGATATGCAAAGGGTGCTGAGTTATTTCTGTACGGAAGAACGGTGTTTTCTCAAATGTCCTTGAGAAAGGTGATGTCCTCCGTTGAATTGGATTAAAAAGAGAAGGTATTATGATCCAGGAGGAATCATTTGACCATTTAGAAGCAAGATACAAAGGAGGGATAAAACCAGGATTGGCCATTCCGTTTCGTTTTATAAATCGATCATTCGCCAATGTTTTCGTGCATGCACGGCATCGCCAGAGAGAAGCTGTTGCATTTTATACCGAAAAAATTAAAATTAGGAGTGGAAATCTGTCCTCCGCTGCAGTCACTGTCATATTTCCGTGGTTCTTGGTTGTGCTATAAGAACATGTCGTCACTCGTGTAGTGTGTCACGTCTTGGAGTGAGAGTTATTCTCACTATCACTGTCATAGTAAACGCCAGTGTTCTCAAGCGCTATTAAATGTAATGAAGTGATCCTGTGTAAAAAAATGTAAAAGTTATTATTTTCAAACCATAATGTGGACTTACTTTGTTTCTGGGTTCTCAGGCTAAACCCCAAAATTGTCATTACTCAAGACTATGCGGTGATAGTACTGGTGAACGTGCTCATACGATTACGATATTATTAATTTGGTGGATGCAATAGCTCAAGATAGAAATTTGGCAAACTTTTATTTCAAATTTAATCGTTAGGCACCATAATTTCTGCCTCTTTACTCGAAAAATAAGAACTTATCTCTAAGACGGGTAACCTGTAAATCAAAATGGTTTTAATTTGTTTTGTGAATTTAGTATAATTACCGATATATCCATGTGTTTGTTGTAGCGTTTGGCAATATTAAAATTTAGAATGATAATAAAATGATTATTAAAATTAAGAATTCTACGTGAACTGGGAAACTTTTCCCCATATTATTTCTAGATCAATGCGAGAAAGTCAATACATTTTACTGTAATAATGGTGAAACTGCGGGAAGGTTTTTAAATTTCGGAAATACCATGTCGTATTTTCATAGTCAAGCATTGGAAAACTGAAAACTGACTTCATCAACTCTTTCTTCAAATTTTATACCTCAATATGGGTACTTTTAAAGAAAGAAAAACAAAGAAAGCTGATAATTTGTTTTTCTAAATATGTTACCATACACTACGTTTTCAGCTAAGATTATATTCCTGAAGTCATATCCGGAAGCTAATATCAAATTTGTTGCGAAATATAATATAAAAGCGCACTGTAATGGCTTCACGACATTTTCATTGTCTTGGAAAGACGTTTGAAATAAAGTTTGACAAAATGTCTCAAATATGTATTTCAGATTTAATATTTGATTATATTATTTCCACAGCCTCAAAATAGATGTTGCCAATGCTGCTGAAAGAATGAAGCATGGCATAATTCGATATTTTATTCATGCGTAATTTTGTTTTTTACACTAGATATAACATTTTTCGGCACTAATATATGCTCACTAGAATATATACTTGTATAGGTACTAGCGATAAAAATTCGTAGCTCTGAATTAAATTCTAATCACTATTTCCGTGTTAATGGAAAAGTTTAGAAAGCAGTCAGGAAATAAGGTTTATTGATAGCCACCAAACTGCGTTAAGCATCAATCTTAAAATGATTGAGAGTAATATAATTTTAAATGAATATAAAAGGTAAAGTTAAATTTCATCGGCAATTTCGCTACCACGCATACATCATCTCATTTTTACATCAAATACAAATCAATATTGTGTAACCAGTAAGATCTGCGGAGAGACATTTTTGATTAGTGGAATGGAAACTGCTACGCCATTCGAAACGCCTGATTTCTTAAGGACAAAATGGTCGGCACAAGGAAGTGAACTCTATTCGAATGCATTGTATCGTAATGTTTTGTGATTAGTACCAATGGGATCAATGCCAAACATGAAAAGTAATATTTAACAAACAGTAGCAAGGTATGGTGGTACATACGTATTTACAATGGTGTTTGGGTATGTCCAAAGCTTAACTTACAGTACCGTTTTGTAATTAGAGGATGAAGTCAACAGTTAAATGTATTATAAAATACGCGTATCCTTTTATTGTTAAAGGTAATATTCCGGGTAAGGTAAGTTTGGATGTACACAATATTCTAAAAGGTTTAGCGAGAACTCCCTTGTCTCTGCTGACAAACACAAGCCAATATTATATTCTACGAAAAAACCCCACTTCAACTCTTTAAACTTCCTTTCTCCATTCATTCCATCCTACATCCCTATCCTGTTTCTGCCCCTCCTTGCTTGCGTAACGTTTCCCCTTATATCACAATGCTCGACCTCCCATTGCATATCAAAATGCCCTGCGTCCCTCTTTCATGTTTCCTTTTATTTCTCCTAACAATCCCCTCTCCTCCCTCGTTAATATAGTTTTTTTCACTTCACCTTCCCCATAATTCTTCACACCCATATTTCAGAAGTCTCCAATCTTCGTCTATCATTCTGTTTCAATGATTTATGTTTCCAAGCCGCGCATAGTTACACTCCATATCAAAGTTTTAACAAGGTTTTTCTTAACTTCTTCAGTCAACGTCGCTGTCATCTATTCGTCTCTTGTGAAAGCTTCTTTGCCTAACTTAATTCTTTTCCTCGTGTCCCACCCACTTTGACCGTTTTGGTCCAAAACCCTTCCGAGAAGATAGGTAAACTGTTCCACCTGCTCCAATTTTTGCCCTCATATTTTAGCGTTTACCTTGGTCTTTTTCTTTATGGTAAACCGCATAACGTTTTTTATTTACACTTAATCTTATGTCATATCTATCGCACTGAATTTCCAAAGCACTCAGTAATGCGTGCATTTCCTTGGCTTACTGACAAAATAAAGCTTGATCATCAGCAAACTTAACTGACGTATTTTATACTTACTTGTTTACATCGGCTAGGCAGTCCTTTGGTTTATTCATCATTTACATTTAATTATTAATTTGAAGGTTCATTTTGTATTTTAGGTCCTTTTGAAATAAGAGGTAATGGTGTAGATATATCTATCATACGAGGGTCATCCGGAAAGTAGTACCCGTTCGTGCCGCATGAAGTGCTGACGACGCGAGTAGCCGCTGGACGAGGTCAGATAGCTTCAGTGGCTTGTCTGCCTTCTCTGAGCCAAGTTGCGTGACGCTAGCATTGCCTGTGTTGTTTCTGTGATTGTTTACAATGTTTAAAAAAATTGAGAACGCCGCCAGTTGTGAAGTGAGGGCAGTGATTAAATTCCTCAATGCAAGAAACGTTCGCCCATGTGATATTCATCGCCAATTAAAGGAGGTGTATGGAGACAATGTAATGGACGAGTCGTCTGTTCGGCGGTGGTGTCGCAACTTCAACATGGGGAGGGGGAACACACACGACGATGAGCGTTCGGGGAGACCGTCTGTCATTACAGACCAACTGGTGAGCTCAGTTGACGAATTCGTGAGGAACGATCGGCGCGTCACAATTGATGACATCTGTGAGCATTTTCCCAATGTTTCTCGAACAATTGTTCATGAAATTGTTAAACACCATCTGCATTACGCAAAAATTTGTGCAAGATGGGTCCCTCGCGTATCTCAATGAGCTGGCGGCGAAGGACTATGCAGCAGGAATACAGAAACTTGTCACACGTTATGACAAATGCCTTAATTTGCTTGGAGATTATGTTGAGAAGTAGTTTAAAGTATCCTCTTTCAAATAAAATTTTTTATGTTTGTTAATATTTACTTTTGTGTCTTTATTTCACGAACGGGTACTACTTTCCGGATGACCCTCGTATGATTAACCCTAATAATTGACTTAAAAGCTTATAAATCTTCATATTCAACTGAAGGTTCTAAGCAAGCGAATAATTGGTGAAGAACTTAGAAATTTAATTTTAAGTGCGACCTTCCCAAATCAGACGGAAACACCTCAACTCAGTTGTCTGCTTGCCTGCCCGATTGCGTTTGACAATCCTGTCGTGCATGATGTGTCTCATTCCGCTAAGAATTTTACAGAGCTTAGCTTGGTGTGCGGGGACGGCGTTGCGCATACCATAATTTATCAACGAGGCCGCAATAAATCGTGATCAGCGTGAAAATGGCCTGATAATGATTCGCGTTGGAATGTGATGGTAGGCGTGGATACATTTCATCCTCTGCCGAAAAGCAAAACCGACCCGTTGACTGAATCAAGTCCATATAATGGGACTCGGGAACTCGAGGGGACCGTTGCGAGGAGGCTTACGGAATTACGGAGGAGAAGTTTGAGGACGAAAGGGGGGGGAGTGGATGATCGGCGTGGGGGAAGGGCGGTTGGCCCTTTGAAGGACGATGCCTTAGATAGTGGTGGGAAGTCGCGAAGGGAATGAGCACGTGGAGAAGGAGAACAAGGATGAAGGGGGATGCGCATCAAGGAATTAGGGTATGAGCGGGAGGAGAAGTGTGGGTAGGGACCGGAGATAGGGTGTGGTGTCAGGGTTTTGGGTGGGAGGGGACCGCGGGGAATAGCCTTATCATGCAGGAGACAGGGGAGGATGGTGGTGGTGGTCTCATTGGTGTGGGAAATGAAACTGGCGGGCAGGTATCAAGATGCTACGTGGGTTTTAGGGGACTGCTCGGTTGACTTTAGCTTCCGTTCGATTTCTGACGTTTTGAAAGCAGCCCTGGGTTCCGTTGTGGTGGCGGGAGACGTGCGAGGACGTCTAGGAGTGGGGTGGGGAGAAGTGCGTGCACCTGGTTTGGCCGAGGACACGTGGGGGATATGGAGGGCAAGGGTTAAGCCGGTGAGTGAATAGTGATTATCTGATTCTCCGTCTTACTGCGAAACCAGGGGGCTCTTCTTACTAGTCCTCCGGCATAAAGCAATGCCTCAGACATTATTAACGCCTCGGGATGTATGAGAATGGGAAGGAATGGGGTGGTTCTGGAGGAGTATTTTGGGGACCGTGCTGGTTTCGAGGGTGGTGTTTGCGAACCCCCCCCCCCCTACCCTTTGATAACCCTCGTCCCAACCCCATCTCGCTGTGTCGTAAATGGCTTACGTGTTGCGGGAGATGGGGAGGAGATGGGATTTGGTTTTGAGGAGGACTGTTTGGATGTTCTGTGAGGGTCTTGAAAGAGGTTAGGGTGGTAGGTTAGGTAAAGGGAAGGGGAGAAACATGTGGATCGGTGAGAGAGGGAGTATTGAGGACTTGGTCTTTATATTTTTTTAATGGGATGGTTGGTTGATTGTGGTAGATTAGTTATGCAAATAGCTGGAATCAGGTTGTGTGTGTGTGTGAGAGAGAGAGATAGGAAGAGAAATATAGCCTGGCTGAAGTTTTGGCGTGTGGTCTACTCTGGATGTGTGCTAGCGGGGTGGTGGGTAGCGAAAAGTAGGGAGATTTCGGGAAACCGCCCGTCTAAGTACCTCGGTCTCTTAGTGGAAGGAATTTCAACGATCTGAGAATTGAGCCTTGGATCGATAAGTCTTCGCAGTCCACCCCAAGGCTTTGAAGATGGATGGGCGTGCGAGTTATTTGTTGGCGTACGGAAAGAGAGTATGGGCTCTTTCTGTATGAGAATGATGAGATGAAATGGCTTCTTTGGCGTTCTTATTTTTTAGCATCCTTTTTTTCCGAAGTTATGGAAGGAGATATTTTTCTCATTTTTCATATATTTCTCTTCTTTTCCATCTTCACAACTACCTTCCCTTTCCCTTCTCCCCACGAGCCCATCCTGTGCTCTTGAGGCAAAAAAAAGCTCTCGGTTTAATTCGATAAGAAATTGGTTTATGCGGTGTCATAAGTTTTCGTTAGGGGCGGCTTTTTTTTAGTTACTTTTCCCCCCCCCCCCTTCCCAGGATTTTATGAAAGTTTTCTCGATATTTCCTATACCCCATGCATAGCTTTGGGAATAGGATGGTAATTCTGAAGTCTCATGGCTGGCTCATCATAATATAGTATGTCGGTGAATAGGGAATGTTCCTTGGAGGCAGGGCCAAGTCGTCACTAGCAAAGCAAGTTCTGCGCGCAATGAAAACTGGTGCTCGAATAAAGTGATTGAAAACTATTGCGCTACAGGGATGTGTTGAATTGCTTGAGAATAAAAATTACCTTTCTCCTAAATATACTTGTGTTTCTGTCTATTACCACTGAAAAATAAAAATATCTTAATTGAGAATTAGATTTAATGAAAACGAGTGTTGGATTTTGTAATGGATTTCGATTTTGGCGCTTACGAATTTCGGTTGTTTTTATAAAACTGTATTGGCAAAATTTATTCTTTTATTTAATCTGTGTGTACTCGTCTCTAAGCGAATTATTTACCTAATTTATGAATACATATCTACTCGTATTGCAAACTTTGCATAACCGTCGCAATGGTTCTCTACCGCAAGAATATGTCAAAGTTGAAGTGGAGGATAAAAAGGAACTCTGACAAAGTCCATCCTTCCCTTTATTTAGACTCCCGACCATGGTTTCGCTGTAGCGTCATTGTATCGGGATGGGTGGTATTACAGAGTTTCTATTTACCATTCCTTTGGAATATGAAGACATTTTACCTTGCCGAATGCAAGTGCAAAAGTTTGCTTAATGTAGGTGGAGACTTCACCAAATCTAAAAACAAAGATAGTGAAAAATTTCCCTTTTTGTCCGAGTTGTATCTTATATGCTTGTACATCATGAAAAATGCTAACAATCCCGAGGTTAATTTTTCATGTGACTCCTTTGTTTATTCTTTTTTAATTTGTTTCTCTTTAATGGCTACCGTATCCTCATCCGGCAAAATGTTTGAAACATGATTACTAAATAAATCGAATTAAAATAATTGAGTGGCAGTACTTTTGCCGTTCTCACTTTTGTTAAGTTACTAAATAATGTTCACAAAGAAAAGGTGTAATTTTCCAACTACCAATATTTACATTAAAATCATTCATTTTGTTCCTTTCTTCTTCTGCTTTGCTTGGCTATATATAACTTTTCTCCAAAAATATACTGAATTAAAATGAAAAAAATATCTTTCCGAAGATTTATTGAGAAAATTTTGTGGCATAGAGCTAAGTAAGCGTTGAGCAATTTCGTCCAGAAATACGTATCCCTGGTATTTGTATTGTCATTCGTCTTCTGAATTTTTGGAAACGGCGATTTGATCTTTAACGCTCGATGTCCAAACACTGTAACCATTCTGCTTATTTTCCCTCCCCGGCCAACATGTGAGCACTTAGCCAGAACGTGTCCCATTTTCACCCAAATCCATATTTATGCCTTTTCTCTCCCCCGACGCTCCCGCTCAGCTTATTTTTTCCCACGTACGGCCCATTGAGAGCTAGCGATACCCTTCCGTAACCACAATTCCTTGACGCATAAAGTCCATTTTGGTAGAACAAAGAGGAAACATTATCTTTTCCCTGAAAAAAGATTAAAATCCTAGATAGGGCTAGCTAGTAAAGTTAGGTTTACGATTAACATTATAATGGAACGTGATTGCGTTATCTTGAGTGTAACATGCAATTAAGGGGGCATGAAGTTAAATAAGTATTTGTGAAATATGATCAGTTAGATTCAATTTCCCAAGCTAGGTCGTTCCTTCCGATCAATTGTAGTGAACTATCGGGGATAACCAGACTTCTAGTTTTGACGGTCGGAAAAAATTTGAAAAATTATCCGGCTAATTATAAGCGGTCCTAGATTGAAAAATATGTACTATATGTCTCTTAAAGCAAGCAGCCGCTATGGCACTCCCCTAGGTAGATGTATACTAAGATGAAAATTTTACGTTGATGACCATTCGGAATTCGATCAAAAGTTTTAAGTTATGTCCTATCGAGCTCTTGGGAAATTAACAGATGTAACTTACGATCCAAGGTTTAATCCTGTTATCAAAGGGAAACACGTGTTTAACCTTACGTTTTGTTCCACGTGCGCAGAAAAGTGACCTTACGCTGACATTCTATTCTTAATGTATTCCCGACATCGGATCGTGGAAACGAGTTGGGCTCTGGATCGTAATATTTTCCCACTGAAATCGAACTCATTAAATTCTCAAAACGATTTCTAGCTGTTATCTCTATCAATCACTGCTCTCAAGAAACTCAATCGTAAAAATTGAAGAATTTTATTAGGATATATAAGGACGAGGATATATTAAGTTTTTTTAACACTAGATTCGTACTTCGTGACGGCTGTTTGCTCTGTGATCTTTTTCACTGTACCAGTCCCTTCACCCATCGATGGTCGCTGTGCCGACCCAAATATCGGTACACAATCTCTTTTCTTTCATTTAGATACTGGCCAAGAATTCGCCCTATTAAAACCCTTTGCTGCCAGTGCCTGAGCTTTTCAGGTTTATTGAAAAAATATAATTATTCAGGAACTTAAATACTATACAAATGAAAATGTGGTAACTTTGTGATTCCACAGAAAATTCATTTCGATACGACCCAGGTTTCAACGTTTAACTTCATCCTCAGGTGACGTCGAAACGAACGCCGACATTGAACGGCGAAACCTGGGTCGTATTGTATTGAATTCTCTGTGGAATCACAAAGTTACTATTTTTTCATTTCCAATATGAATCGAGTCCATAAAATCACGCCGGAAACTATCAATTAAATACTACGATGTATATAGTATATGTATTTATAGAAAAGTTTCCGACCGCAGCCAGTTACAGAAAAAATGTAAAATCTTGTATCTTTGTTAGCTTGGAGACGTTTCAAGACCATATATATATATATATATATATATATATATATATATATATATATATATATATATACATATATACGATGGTGGTCTTGAAACGTCTCCAAGCCAACAAAGATACAAGATTTTACATTTTTTCTGTAAATTTTCTGTATATTATATAATATAATAATATTTACATGTTCTACTGATTTCAGTAAATACATACGTGTGTCGACCTCACGATCCGTATACTGATGTATGATTTTTCTGCCATAGGAAAGTTACGCTTTCCACTATTATTGGTTAATTGTTTATTTTAGCACTCATCTCCGCCACCACCGAAAAGTAAAGGGGTCAATAACTGCTTCTGTTCAAGTATATTGTAATATCTTATTAAGTAATAATATTTTTAACTCCATTTTTTGGCTGTGAATAAAGAAAAAATTATGTAACTTGGAATTATTTATCAGTGAGCAAGACATTTTATGCTACTTGCTATAGGATACAAATTCCCTCACTTGATAGAGTTGTAAACCAACTCGTTCAAGTCTGTCCCCCAAAAGAAGTTTACAATACTTTTTTGTGCCACATACGTTATTGTACTGTTAGATCTCCCATGCATGAGTATTAACCGAGTTTTAAGGGTTATAACTACTGCGGATAAAAGCCATAACATCATCGCATCGAGTTAACCATTAAGCCGCCTGGACGTAAAACGGCATTGGGCTGTCCTTAAAGGTTGCTTAATGCCCGTTCTTAGGAAGCGATACGGAGAGCGGCGTGCGAAGGCTTACGTTTGGGAGGGAGGCAGGAGGAAGGGTAGGGAGAGTAAGAGGGTTGATTGGGAGGGAGACGTTGAGGAAGAAAAGGGTGGGGGCAGGAAGGACTGGGCCAGTGGTAGGGGTCGTCTCAAGACGATCTGACCATTTTCTCCGACGGCGCTACTGCTTGCACACGGGTCTCCCGTGACCCTAGTCCCAAAGGGTTTGTGAGCGATAGACTGCGAGGAGATGGGAGGTTAGGAGAAGGGAACCTTTAGGGTTTGGGAAGGGGGATTGAGGGGGCTCACAGGGGAGTGTTGGCGAAGAGAAGAGAGGTGAAGAGGTTTGAGAAGACGGGTTATTACTCGGGAGATATATTCTTAGGTCACAGTAGCTGCGATTCCGTTCATGACACAGTTTGGAAATCCGTGGATATCCCCAATACGTTCTCCCTCTGAAACTTGAAGCAGGAGTTTTGCAGCTATATTGTTAAGCAAGTGTACTCTTTTGATGTGCTTTGTAATTTTCGATGACTTGCAGAAAATTTTAATGAACCTGCAATTATTATCTAGATTAGAATGAATTGGATTTTTTCTTTTTTACTACAGTAATTCCTTTTAATGATTCTTGCTCCTCATGACGTAATTTTTGCTGTAAGACATTTTCAGTAATATTAAAAATAATAAGAACACTTATTTGACGTTTGGTAGCTTGCAGGATAGATGATAGCAATGATGTTAATTTTTGCTGATACCCCTGAATATTTTAACTTGTAATTATGAAACCGCTTTATTTAAAAGCAGTGAAAAAGTAGTTACTTACCAGGTAATAACCACTAACGATGAGTATTGAAAAGAAAAGAAACATCTCTTAGCGTTCATAAAACGTAAATTTCCTTGTGTATTAGTCGCAAAGGCGTTCATAATGCATCATTTTAATAACCATTTTTTGAATAAAAAGGCTTCAAAATCGCGTTAATGCCTTTCAAGAAGAAAGCATCGATCCTTTCTTTCGTATTGTAAACGGAATCTACGACTGATGAATAAAAGTGTTCGATAGCCAGATGATTTTTATAAATAAGCCATGTGGATTGTCAGATGAAGCATTTAAAAAAAATATAATTTGCAGCATAGTAAAAAAATTGTTGTTTAACCTCTTTTTGTGAGTTTCAGGAAATGAAAAACATATTTCAATTGGTATGTAGGTTGGATTGGGTGCGCTTTGGGGGAGTGGAAAAGGTAAACGAGAAGGGATAGTTAGTTGTTGATGGAGGAATGTAGGAAGGCAAACTGTATGGGAGAGGGAACGGGGAAGGCGAAGAATTACATTTGTGGTCGCAACAGTGAGCTGCTAAGTGATAAGGCGGGGGAGTGAAGGGAGGAAGTGACGTAGGGAGGATAGGCTGATTGATGAGAGATAGGGATGGAGCAAGAGGTAGCCAATTGGGTCCACTTAGCTCTTCTCCGAGAGGGAAGGTAAGAGGCCAACTGAAGAGACTGAACGGAGTGGTTTTGGGAATCAGGAGACGATTCACGATGTCTCTTCAGACAGTTATTGGAATATTCGCCCCCTTTTTTCGTGTGGAATCAAATTGGTGTCAAAGAACAAAGCGAAATGCTATTGCAAAAACATGTCTCTCCTACCTGTGTCGCTAAAATACAGAGTGGATCGGTGAAAAAAAGGAAAGCCTTATATCGCATACCTCTACGGACGTAATTAAGGTTTAGTCAAACGGAAATTGAGCAGAAGAAGTAAAACTTTCACAAATTTATGTAATTATTTCAAGTAACCAAAAGTTGAATTGTTGTTAAGAATTACTTAATAAATGAAAATAAAAATTTATTTATTAAAGTTTTAAAATGATAATTTATAATTTGAGTGAAAATTAACAATTAGGATCTTAGACGGTTTGCGAGTAAATATTAAATAGAGAACCGAGACCGAGCGTGATTTGATTTTTCAGGGAAGTACTTTGGGAAAGTTAAGTTTGGGGAAATTTTCATCATAGCTTGTGTTCTATTGGCAAATAATCTGCGAGCTAAGCTTTCTTGATCAGTTAATATTATTTCGTATTGAGACAGCCAAAAGGGTTTAAGGGTAGTTTGCAATTAATGTTGCCGACGCGCTCTGTTGTCAATGAGATTGATACCCTCTGGAGCATGTTCTTTTTCAAAACATTTGGAGGCTATGTATTTAGAACAAGTGCCTGAAATCCTAGGCTTCCAGTATCTCGCGTTGGCTTTGAAATCCTTAAGACTATTCATCGAAGCCGTCCTTCCCGTTTCCTTTGAGGAGTTCACAAACCAGCGATCATTCGTTTCCCGCGAATCGAGCAGCTAATTTGGTGATGTGTCACACTCCAGCGCTCCTTCGCTCTCTCCCGCCATCCTCTCTTTTCCTCATTCCCTTCTCTTTTCATCCGTGGCCACATGCCTGCATGGCGTAATGGAAACCAGTGAAACGCCAATGTGCGGGTGGGTACACGTCATTCTCAGTTTCGCTTTTCCATTTGAGATGAGTATCTCCCACGCTTCTCATGTTCCCTTTAATTTTTTTCTTTCCACTGGAATTGATCGCAGGGCGAGGAAAGTAAACAGTTGGTGGAAAATTCATGAATTAATTTTTTTTTTAATTTTTCAGGCGTAACGAAATATAAAAATAAATAGTATCATTGGACACGCTGAATATTAATTGTTCCAATTTATTTTGGAGGTGTTCCAGTGGAATGTACAAATTTATCCGTAAATAACATTTACCACGGCTGATTTCAGACGTGGATAAGAAGATCGGAAGTAAACTAAAAAATGCCTATTTTAAACAGCTGTAGAACAAGATTTTTTTTCCCTAAAGCTTTATTTTTCGCTGTTTTGACCGCCGGTAATAGGAAAAAGCCGTGAGTTTCGGAGCCTTAGTTAGAAAAATTCCAAGAAAAGCATTTATAATTATTAACTTAATTACCAACGAGACATCACAACGAAGGATACTAGCTATTTCAAGAAGTTCGATCAATAAAGTTGAATTCGTTTGTTCCTTTGGAACGGGCTCATTACGTTTCCATTTTTTAGAGGAATATGAATATTTCACCTTTCAAGTCAGTGGGAAACAACTGGGAGCTTAGGGGGAAATATTCGGCAGGGAGAGGTAGATATAGGGAGAGATGGAATATCTTCCCTAAAACTCTAGCCTGATTTTACGCACTGCGCATATTGGGCTCGCGGGCCACTTTTTTTTTAATCACGGTTTGATAATCTCCTCAATCGCTCGCCTTTTTATGGCCCCTGCCCCCTGGACCGCTGCGCAATCTCGACCAATTAACTTGGTGCCGGACGTGCGCGCGGCCCCTCATTATCTGCACCGTCGGCCGAACATCAGCGCGGATTGAATGGAACGCAGCCGGGGGCCATCTTGACGCCTCGCCCAACCCCTGCCGCGCTCCATCCTGCGGATCTCTCCCTCTCCCGGCACCCCTAACCAACCCTCCGCATGCACCCTCCATTCCCACATCTCCTTTTTTGTAAGGAGAAGACATTTTATAGAAAAAGCGCATCTTTGCCTTGAAGAGTATGTGGAATACTTCAGGCAGAGAAGGAGCAGCGCTACGCTCCCGATTCAAAGATTTATGAATTCCATGAAAACATTTTCACTAATTAAACTCGTGGCTTTCCTTTGATGCTATAATCAAATGGTTTTATGCCTCATTTAATGGTTTTCGGAATGCCGAAATTAAATTCATCCAGTGCTAATGTATGCTGGTAATTGAGTTTTTGAATCCGAAAAGTTATAAACTTTTTAACCTAATTATTACTAAAACATTATAAATGTCTGTTTTATGCTGTATTGACTTTTTATACCATGATTTAATTCACTGTGTGAAATGGATTTCTGAAAATCATTAAATCTTATTTGATGCGCTATATGAGGGTATAATCTAAAGAGAAAAATGAGTGACTTATTTGCCACTACGTATTGCTTTTAGCGTGGAAAGAGGGTTTTCCCTGCAGTTTTGATACCGTCTTAGTAGAACTAAATAATGCCAGTAAAAATACCATTGAAAATGCATTCTTCTCACATCAAGGGTATTGCCGATTGTAGTAGTGCGTGTATGAGGACTATAGAGCATTATGCCTTTGTTCAGGTGAAATATTAGTCATTATGGGTAGATTCCGTCAATTGGAAAACAAAGATAATTACTGTCGCTTACAGAGTTTTTTGTTCAGGGTTGAAAACATCTCCATTATGGGCCAAAGATGCTCATTAGTTGAGGAGCAGATCAGAAAATTATGACTACTGAGGACCCAATTAATTGAAATGTTGTCTTTTAGACGCCAGGATTCTCCTACTTTCTTTCCTGGTTCCATTTAATGTAGAGCTGAATTTTTACCATAAGTTGATTGACCAATTTGAACAATTTGCATTCGAGGAAAAAATGCGAGAGAAAATAAATTTTGTTCAGTTATTAATCGATCACTCTACAGCTCTAATTCGTAACTCTTGCCTTTTACCGACTGAATCTTTCTTGAGACTTGTAATCCACAACTAAATGTGCCCAGGAGTTTACATTTTGAACGTTCACGTTAGCTTAAAAATAAATAATACATCTTGTTTTTTTAATTGCGCCGTTGATGAAATTGGCATGTTCTACCACATTAATTGGGTATATGCAAATAAAAAGTAGCCAATGTCTGTATGAATCTGATATACAATTCCGAATTCCGTTTATCATACGGGAGATTATTGAGGGAGAGGGTTATCTCAACGGTCCCAAACAACGAATTCAGGCAGCTTTGTGCCCTAATTTTGTGCCCATCCACCATTCCTCATTGAATTACAAAGTAATCCATTGTCTTAAAGACTCATTGTTCATTTTGGGTATATACGTACGACGGTGTAGGTGTATCCTGTGTACGGTGTAGGTATAGAATCCTAACTCATCCCATTATTTCCTCAACAGTATTCTGAGATTTTTCTTGACGTCTCATTGGGCCACGTCGGTGGCAGGCTGTCTTCTTCCTACATTCTTCTCAACTCCATCCACACATACGTCCTTGTCAGTCGAGAAACGAGCGGATCCCTCTTGATGTAACCGCCCAGTCATTGCAAATACTCTGCATAGCCCATCAGGGTTCGAGATCGTGGCTGTGGTCAATGATTCCCCCTCAGCCCATCCCTCTGCACGCTTCCACTCTTTTTACCTTCGTCCACACCTCACGGACGCCCGTTCTCCTCTACATTCCCCCTCCGCTTCCTTCTTTGTAGCCCTCTCACTCTTCGAATTCCCCCATCCACTCCAATTACTCGACTTTCGACCCTATCTTGCTCTCAGTGGACAGGATTACATCCGCTATCAGCGCGCACCCCTCACCAACCCTAACTCTTCGCCACCAATCCCCTACCTGCCCACTGATCACCCCTTCCCAACTTCTTCACGTGACCCCTCGCACCAGTATGTCTACGTTTTACTCCCTGATGACCTTAACCCCACTACACACTCAGGCCGATCTCCCTCCTCCTCCACCTCCCTCATTATCCCTTTCTCAGCCAACCGTCAACTCTTTTCAGCAGCCCTGTGTGACCCTTATCTCCCGCCCTTCCCTCTCCCCTCGCACTTTCACCCTCTACACAAACCCGATTCCAAGTGTTATACCCCCAGCCCACACCCGTCCTCAATCCCTTCCCGCCCAGCCATACACACCCTCCCAAATGACCCATTCCAAATCATAGCCTGACTCGGGATATTTTCCCCGCACTTTTACAGGATGGGAGGGGTTGGCCGGGTATTGGGAGGGATGGTGGGGGAGAAAGCGAGTAAAATGGGAAAGAGTGCCTTTACGACCTCTTCACATGCTACCGAATCCTCGCACGTATCATCGTGGGGGAAGGGGGTAAAACATATATTTTTTAATATTTTTCCCAACGATTTAATTTTTTCCTTGCTCGTTCCTTTTTTTTCTTTCCCTCCCTCAAACTCCAAGAAAGGGACACGTTTCGATTTCCCATTTTTTCACCTCCTACTCCCTCATTTTTTTATATATTCGACGTGGCAACTGGATGTATTACTCGGCGAGAACGCGGGGTCGTCCGGTTGAGGATGGGCGGGGAGCACGAGGGTACGGGAGGGAGGAGTGGTTTGGAGAAAAGAAATGCCCTCGGACGGGTTTATGAACGCTTCCAGAAATAAAGGCGTGTGTTTAATCAGAGCTCATGGTTCGTGAGCTTGTTTGGCAGTATGGTTGACTTGGTGATTCTTGGCGAAGGGCAAAAATATTATGAAAAGTTTGGGAATTTTCCTCCCCTTGTCAGTCATTTTTTTACTATCTTTTTTTTTTAAATTATCTTTAGCCCTCGGCTCCGTCTCACTTTTAGTTTATTTACCCCGTAGGAAAGGGGGTAAAGGAAGAAAAGAGAGATTAGCAGCTTGAATGTGTTGATCCCGCATTGGGGTAAAAATGAGCCTCGATTATTTTTATCGGCGCATCGACACCACCCGAAATGGCTTGTTAAATGGTATTAGTGCCTGCTTTCATGAGCTCATAAATAGAGCAATATAAGGTGCTACCGTCGGCATTGATACTTTCTCATATATTCATGTTCAGTAAAAACAAAGCCAACGTGATTGTTCATTTCTAATTCAGTAAATGTAAAGCGATTGAGATTTAAGTGAAGTTATTTTAAAATTTAGAGTGAAGTTATTAAAATTTCCCACCATTGCTGCACAGACATTACCCAAGAGAATGCCGGATTTTACAGTTAAGAGAGTGATCTTTCCTTTTGATTGAGGTGATGTAATGCTTGGAATTGTAATAAAAATTTGAAAGCCTTCTGCCTACCATAAAACACCGTCGTCTACATGTTAATATGTCCCTCATTTCCACGAAACCTCCTTGAGTCCAAAAAATGGAAACTATGCCAGACTTTTGAGCAGGCTCTGAATATTTTTTCCGACCCCGTTAATAATAAATGTTCGCAAACATAAGCAAAAATATTTTCCCCATATTTTTTCGATCTCCCGCGTCATATTACCCGCCCCCGTGTTTCCCATCGCCGCCATCTTTAAGATTGTCGGTCTCGCGTCTGTAAAGTCCAATGGGTCGGCGCTCACGGCACCCGTGGAAAAAGGCGCTTGGGGATTGGGAGGTGGGAGGGCATTGGGTGGAGAAACACAGGGGAGTGGAGTGGAGGGATTTACAAATTCCCTAGTAGCATTTTTCCGCCTAATTAAACTGCCGGAAGTGGTGCGGGAAGAATGGCCACGGCCGAGAGTTTGATGAGATGTAACCTTGATAGTCGATTGTTTGCGTCCAATGAGTGGCTTTGTGCGGCCTATAGGTGAAAAAATTGGGGAAAAATTTGCACTTGGAGCATTTTCGCGCTCGGTCTGCTCTCGTTGCACGTCGTTTGCCTTCCGCACAAGTGATTCCCGCGATTCCAATCTTTATACTCATTTAATTTCACGTTCTCGGGCGCTCTTATTACTCCCCGCTAAGTCCGCAATCGGAGTAATTTAACGCATGAGGTCTCTTGAACACGCCTATGTTGTTTCAGTTCGTTTAAATCATTTCTCTCTTACTCATTCGCTTCCACGCGATACGTGTCCAAGGGGCGAATTAATTAATGCCTCATCCTTTCCAGCCGTTTCTTTTGCTGCGTGAGTGGATTCATTGCTTTGCCTAACTCGCGCGTGGAGGTAGAGCACTCATGTTTCCACTTGACCCTTCTCCTCGTCAGCACAACGTGCGATATTTCCGCGGAAGTGCTTTCTTTTTCTCCCAGTCGTTAAAAGTGTGAGCGCTCGCATCCCTTGCATCTCTTTATGTCTTTGACTATCGAGTATTCCAGACGAGAATGACTTGCTCGCGGAACTCGTAAGCTGTGAGACTAACAGAGCCCGTTTCACCCGTAGAGTACTTCTGGAAATCTATCTCTTTCTCTTTCATTTGGATAAAAATATCCTGCGTAGATGTAGAGCTAAATGGATACACTAGAATGAGAAATTAATCTTTGAGTATTGCTGTTAGGTATTGCTAACGGAAAAATTCAAGAGTAATCGGACGTTACCGGTAAATCGGGCATAGATTGTTGTAGTATTCCTCTAAACGATGTTATTTCCTGCCAGGTTCTTCATTACCTTATAGTTGGCTCATTTGATCACAGAGAATTCTTTCATTGGCTTAATTTATGAAGGAATTGTGTACTCCTTCATAGTAAACTTCGCGTTATTGCATCTTTTTAATTTCCTTTTTCTATGTGGAATAGAGATTTTGTGTATTATATAGCGTCTCTCCCTTCCTTTCTTTATTTCGGATAATCCTATAAAACATATATTTTTAGCTGCCGTCTGCTCTAATCATGGAGCGTGGGCAAATTTTATGTTGTTTAATTATTAGCAAAAGGTTTTTCGACATCCCCGAGAGTTTGAGTGTATAAGGTTGTGGAGAGAGTACTCTTTAGCGTTCCTATCAAATATTATAACTGCTGATAAGGCTACACAACTACTCCGAAATTTGAATATAGAACATATATAAATACGACTGTTCGGGTAAACAACCAGCGTACGTATTCTGAGCTGTTTGGTTAGGATGTAGTGACTTTCAACGGCAACATGCCGGCAGTTCTATCTTTGTCTTTATACTATATACAATACTGAGTGGTGAGTGCAATTCTTTTAACTTTTAGTGCAAATTGAACTGAGAAAAATAATATCTTGTATGAAATAATAATGTTTCATGTCAATGTCTATCATATTACCACTTATGACTGACCTGCTAGATTTCAAGAAGGGCTTTTTTAGGTTTTGTTTTTCAGTTAATGCAGCAATTGCGTATGAGATAATTAGCATTGACCGTGTATATGTTTTGCCGATATCCTGCATGTTTCTTTCAACTATTTAATAACCCCGTATATTTTATAGCTCTCCCGCATGATTTGAATACACGTATCCTATTATTGAATATTGTTGCATGCAAGTACTTTCTTTCGTACGCTTAAGTTTGTACCAGTGCATGGTCAAGCTATCATTTGTGTAGAGGTGTCATGATTGGGATTGTGCATGTATGGCTGGTGGCCTGAGAACCTTCGCCATTAGTTCCCACGGCGGTATTACGTAGATGTTGATAAGTTACTGCCTAAATATCCGACAACATGTAGGAACCAGCTCTATAGGTCAGGAATGCCTGTACGTACTGTTGCAAAAATAATTTGCATAATTTCATGGAAAACTAGGGTGTTTAAAATAAGTTTATATTATTGTTAACAAAGGTTAGTACGACTTTATTTTGCCTTGAAATTTCTCCAACCTACTTAGTTTGAAGTGCAAATATTATTTATAAATATTTCAGTCACACTTCTTTGAGTTCGCCCAACCTCCCACCAAGTGCCCATTTCATATTTCATTCGTTCGTTTTTTATTTAAAGAAAAGTGGATGGCATCTATGCCTCGTCCTCCCGGCTCAACCAAACAAGCCCGGAGGCCCTGGAGGTTGGGCGGAGGACGCCCCGCAGATGTAGATCCGTCATGCGTCCTTCCTCCTCTTTGGCGTCCCATTCTCCGTCCTCCACTCCATCATATCACCCGCTGCCATCTTCCCACCTTTCTTTTATTCATGCAGCGCACTCTGCACATCCCTTCCCTCTGTCCCTTCGCTTTCCCTTCGTGCACCCCTCCCCCATCAATTCTCTACATCCGCATCTACGCCTTCCACCAACTCTCTCTCCCATTCCTATTTTTTCGCAGCACCAACCTCTTCTATCTCTTCAGCATCTTCCCTCTTCCTCTTCTATCTCTCGTCCCTCAGCTGTTTTTTTCCCTCACCAAACACTTCCGGAATATATAAAGCATCTCTCAGGTCACTTTTTTTCCTTCGAAATTACCAAAGACGTTCCCCCGGGATCCATATACAGTACATTTTTTTAGGTACTCTCTCTCTCTCTTCTCATCTCTTTATTTGCGACGACATTGATTCGTTGGCTTGGATTCGGTTTTTCGTTCGAGTCGCGGTTGAAACCTTTAAGTATTCGGCCATTGAGTTTCGATGCATCTTGTAAACTCTGACACCCAAGAACCTGTTCTCTTGCAGCATGCGTGGGAATGTTGTTTTTATAATATTTATGATATTTTTTTCATTGATATCGACTATGTAATTAGTGCACATAAAACATTCCTGGATAAAAAAAAACACTCCTTGTGAAGAACTTTCATAATGGTCACAAGAAACATTTAATTTGTCCTCAATAATTGAGCTTCGTGGAAACAAATCTTGCTCGAATAGCAGTACTTTGCCTCTTCATAATGTATATCCGTTTTAAAGTACCCATGTTCTAAAAAGGTTTGAGCTCTTCTTTAGCTTTGTTCTCACCCTGATAAAGTTTACTAACTCTATAGTTATAGAGCCTTCTTTCTATCATGTATCACACATTACTATATTGTGGTGTAATTCAAAACCAAGGACGGAGTTGTCAATGACGGCCCTACATTCCGAAGTAGTTGAATGTTCAGTTTTTTAAAACGGGTACCTAAAGGATTTGGAACTCTGTATGGTAGTATTTTTATTGTATGCTAGCTATTGCAAAATAATATTTAGAATAACCTTAACATTTGGCATGAAGTAAAATACCCAGAAATATCCCATTTTTTGTAGATACTTATTCGCTTTATGTGTACTATATCAAAAATGGTCAATAAGGGATTTAGTATCCCTTAAGCCCAATGAACTTGGATTTAAAAATCAATATTCACATGAGAAAACTTCAATGATCCTGGCCAAAATGCAACCCCTGTCACAGTGGGCTACTTGAGAAGGTTTTTGGCGGTTAATATGCTATCAAAATAAAAGGATATTGAAGATGAAGTTTTTATCCTATTTTTTTAAATTTATTGTTATTATCATCAATATTAAAATGTAGAAAACTTTGAACTTTATCCAGTCTTTATTGCAACATGCACATATTTGGCTTGGAAAATACCCTAATTTTTGGTGATTCTCTGAATGAAACGTAATTTAATTTGTAGAAGTTTGTTTGAATTTTAAATGTAGTTCAACCTTTATCTATTGACTCTGTGAATTTTTAAAATTAAATATTTATCCACAAAATAACGAATCATTTTGTTTGACACATAATTTGTGAGATACCTTTTTCCTAATACCCAAAATATTTTTCACCCGCATCCTTTGATTTATTCGTTTTCGTGTGTCTAACCAAATCGCAGTTCATTTCTCCCTCTGGTTTTTTCATCGAAAATACATATTTCATGCCATTTTTTGCTGTATTTTAAATAATGGTGTTTAGTTAATCTTCTTCCAGCCTTAATTTGATAAATTCATACGTAGCAGGGTGCCACCTTACCCATATTTTGCGTTTCAAGTTGATTCTGGTTATATACAATTTTTTTGCAAAGTTCTGCATTTTTACATTAGCAATTTATTGCAGTCATAGCTGATTTTATTACGTATCTATTCATCTATTTAGGTAGTTAATGCATATTTTTATCAGACTAGTTCCTATTATGACGTGTTTTATGGAATTGTTCAATATTAAAATATGTAGCCATGGCTTTTACCGCCAATCTTATTCCACTATACCGATCGTAGCCTTGCAATCTTATTTTAAGATATTATCTGATATTGTTTATCATCTTGTACATAAATAAGTAACTTTTTTACTATTGTCAGGTAGCTTAATGGAAAATATTAGACACATTTTACGTTCATGAATAATAGTAATGTTTGATTTAGGTCTGCATATGATAAATGTTCTGTTGTATTCACTTCAAAACTTGGGACGTATTTTGTAAAGTAATCGTTAAAGGCATTGCTTCGAAGACAATGCGCTAACTCATGCGGTTTTTCATTTTGGCTTCATGTCTTTCTCTTCAACTCCAAATATTTGTAGGCTCTATTTCACGAGCAAGTTGTCCCTGGAACTTGGTCTCAACCCTTTTGTGCCGGGAAATGCTATGAGTGGATGCCAGGCCCGTGTGTGGGCCCGCGGTGGGCGTTATTGGTGTGGCGAGCGCTTGCTTTCTTTTGAGCCTTGATAAAAACATATTGAATGGGATGAGTAGGGAGCGGACCTGGTACGTGTTTGCACTTCCCGGTGTACGTGGATTTGCGTTGGGTTAAAACTTCCACCGCCGGCTCTCGCGCTAGCTATGTAGCGTGCACTTGACTCCGCCGGGGACTCCCGTGTCAAGCTGGTTCCAATACTGTGGGAATTCGAAAAAGGGAAGGGTGAAATATTTGGACAGAAAATATTTGCCGATGGCATGGCATTGCCCATGACTTGATAAGAAATTTCCAGGTGAGGTCATGTGGCTTTGCATCGAGACAATGCCAATATCATCTATGTCAGATATCGTACGTACAAAGAGGAAATAGATATAATCCATTACTTTTCTGAATGCTGGCCTGAAACTTGCCGAAGATGTGCCTTCCTACGATTATATTTAAAAATTAATGACATTGTTTGTATGTACAGGTATTCATCAAATTTTATTAATTTTAACTATATTTTTCCGTGCATCTTGGAAAAAGATACTTTTCATGATAAGCTGAACTCCGAAAAATTGTATTTTCAACACCTAAATGCAGATATCCGATGGATCATTCAAGAGCTCACAGCTCTTGTTAACCGATGATGACTTTACCATAATCTGTAAAATTAGTTTATACGTTACTTAAATATTTACGTCACCGTAGACGCATAAAATCGTGTTTTAAGATTTGTAAAAGGTTTCCTAACGAAGGAAAACACTTTCCATCGGTTTTCGGGTGAAATTTGTTCGTTGTTGACAAATGGGAATGCTTTTCAATCATGGTTGAAGACTTAGAATGATGGGAATTAATTAGGAGAAATAATAGTTGCATTGGAAGGGGAACGCGAAGGCAAAATTGTTCAGTTAATACTGACGGAGTTGCCTTGCACATGACGCCAATCTGATAGGTGACCAGTTCATATGCTTCCACTATCATACAATGGTATTGATAAGATCGGAATAGGATCTCTTAAATGATAATGCTCCGCCCCCCGAGTCACACATAAGGATTTTTCCTTTGATTACATTCAATTTTTTGCTTGTATATTTTGTGCGTCCCTCTAAGTACCTACCTCCTCGAAAGGAGAATAAACATCCTTCCGTTGCCTCTGTTGGACCCAGCCCCCACATAATATACATATATATGTATATATTTATATACATACAACACCTATATACACATATATGCACACACACACACACCCATTCTCCCCTCCTTTTCTTCTTTGACTCTCGCCGGGGAACATGGACAGCTGGAGGGAAGTTGGAAGGGGGAGGACCATAAGAGCGTCGCGAATATCAACGCGCTCGCAGGAGCGCTTTTCCCTTTACGCTTTCGTGGCACTCCCTTTTATTATTCCTTTCTCATAACTTCTCTCTCTCCTCCCATTCGTTCCTTCCTTCTCCTCTTCCAAAGACTCTATTCATCCCTCCTTTAATCGTCTCCCCCTACCTTCCTTTCTGCCTCCTCCCACTCTTCGGGCCAGAAGAAGATGGAAGTGGTAGCCGACACTGCTTCTGCAACGTGGATTATGGTGGGAAATTTTTGGAGATTACAATTTAATTCAAAGCACGAAAGCAATCCATTTAGATAGCAATCGGTGGTCCTTCAATTACCCTTATTGTTTTTGTAGCATATATATATATATATATATATATATATATATATATATATATATATATATATATATATACATACAATAATCGTCGAAGAGTCATGTGATGATTGAGGAATATTTATGTGTTTTTGTGAAAGTTAAAAAATGAATGCGGAATTTATCTGTAAAGCAGCATTTAAAAGATATTTTATAAGACTAATACAAGCCGTATTTATCACTACCATGATACGTAATCAGTGCTGCAATAAAATGAGTTACTATGAAATAAATATAATCATAACACAATTTTGATGATTTGATCTTTAAAGATGCAGAGAAATTACTACTAATCTATTGTATTCTTTCGTAACAGGGTTGCCATTAATACGTAAGCCACATAGGCATTCGACTGAAACCACATGGTTTAAATAAATTGTTAAAATTTTCTTGTATTTAATACTTGCCTTGTTTTTTATTATATGAATTGATGAAATATCGGTTAGATTAGACTCAAGTTGCTTTATTAAAATTAAAAATGGGAAGCTTTAGGCTGAAATACTACTGTATTAAGAAATTTAACAATGTATTAAGAGAGGTTGAGGGATATTGGCTGATGTTCGTCGGTAAAAAAATACAAAATAAATATTATGATGTTTTGCTAAATAATTCGATACGAGTAGCTGAAAATTGAGTTGTATCATAAAGAATTAATTATGCCTTTTTGAAGATAAAACCGCAATGATAAACTAGATGTAAACAGGAAAAATAAAAAAAGACACCCTAAAATTAATGTCTTCATCGTATTATACAAAAAATTAAATACTTGCCTATATGTTTAGTCATAGGTATATTATTTAATAGAATATACTTTGAATGCAGGTGTTAACGTTTAGGAAGAGATACGAGTATAATTGTTTCGTTTAAATAGTCAAACATTTCCAAGTAGAAACATTTTAGTACTATTCCTAAATAATTTGATTCTTTAATGAGGTTCTAAATTACTGGGCACCTTGGACGGTTTAAAATACGGGTTTTAAAATAGTAGTTCGTACTGTCTCATGGAAATTTCTCGGAGACTACTCATTCATAGTGACTAGACCCATATAACTAGATGCAAATACGTGTCAGCGTGATGGAAGTTTTTGTAGAACTTAAGGAATGGAAATATGCATAAAAGAACACCTTTTTGAAGGAAAATCGTAAGTTTAAAAGTTCTGAAAATAAATATTGAGGCAGAAAACTGTCAAAATTAGGTCAGAGACGTTGAGTAAAGTCTTTCTTCGCCCTTATTGATTTCTCTAAATGCCCTATTTTACAAATCTCAAACGGTTCTTGTTAGTTTCTCTCGTTTCGTGAAGTACTTTCCCCAAAGTTTTACATTTCCTTTTTATGTATATGCACTGATTCGTAATAGTTTTCGGATTTTTGATCGCATTCAATTGCGTGTGGTCCGCATGTGTTTGTTTTGACGTGGGGTCAGTTGACCCTGGAGACGTAATAGTCTGAGTCACTCTCTGAATGTACACTTTTTTCTATATAGCTGGCCATCCACGTCCTTCGCTTTTTGTGCGTCTATTCCCTTAGCTCAATCCCTCACCACATCTCCACCTTGCCGCAGCATCCGTCTCACCTTTCACTCGCTCACCCTTTTGGGAGTCCAAACCTAACCGCCTGCCAACCCCCGCGGCCCACCTCTCTCCCCGCCGCTCCGGCAGCCTCCTTCGCCATTATTTATGAGCGCCGGGCCACGTGGTGATGAAGGCGACCAGGATCTTCGGCCCACACTCCCTTCCTCCTTCCATCTGGCCCCTTCCGCCACTCCATTCTTCTATAACACCCCATTCCTTCTCCCGCTTACTGCCCTCCTCCTCTATCCCTTAGCTTCATCTCGCGAGCCCCTTCCATCAATGTTTCTTATATCTATTCTCCTTATGTTTTTCATATTGTGGCTTCTGCTGGGGAAATGTCTTAAAATTCTTGTTGACTGAAATAGTGATTTTTCAATGTACATGGAAATATTAGTCATCTACGTATATATATATATATATATATATATATATATTTATATATATATATATATATATATTTATATATATATTTATATATATATATATATATATATATATATATATATATATTCCGTGAAATGGAACTAACTCTACCTATTTGATATATATATATATACATATATATATATATATATATATATATATATATATATATTCCGTGAAATGGAACTAACTCTACCTATTTGATGGAGGAAATGTTTATGTAAAACATATTATTTCATAAAATCCCATACTTTTCCCGTTTTTATGTAATCATAAGGAGAAGCGGGTAAAATTTCGCGGGATATTTTTTTGATCAGATTGAAGATTTTTGACTGCGGGTATGGTAACAATGTGCTTTTTATATTTAGCTGTTTTTAAGAATTAAAATAATCATATATCCATATTCCTTTCACTCGCCTACTTAACCTTGCTGCTGGACTACCAAAGGGGCAAAACTTGGACGCCTCTACACGAGACGTGTATTTCAGTCCCGGTGACCCTGACACCTGCGGTTATTTTACTCAGATACCACTTATCTCTCTTTTTTCTGAACCTTCAGTCCAACCTTAACTATCCTTCCCATCTTCGGCGATCACAACCTCTTATCTCCGTTCCTATTTGCTCTTAATTTCAACCATTCATCAAAAGCATACACTTGTTTTCAACAAGGTTATTCTCCGCCGACCCCTGCCCTTATTTCGCTCCATTCCTTACTTAAAACTATTAACGTATTAATTAGGCTTAAGATTTATTACAAATAAAACTACATCCATTTCACCACGAGGAAGATAAAAGCAAATTGTTTGACTTCCATTTGTATTGCATATCACCCTCATAATGAACACCTCGCGCGGCGAGGTTTAGCTTTAAATATAGGTTTTCATTCTTAGCTATGATTTTTAAAGGTATTATTAAAGTGTTTATTTAATGATTTATTACTTTCGGATGCTTAATGTAAACAGGAATCTTGATGGAAAGTTGAAAAGAACCATTTTATTGAATCAGACATAACCAGTGCTTTCAACCATTCTAATTAACATTTATTTCTTGTGTACTTGGGCGATTGCAGGAGGGTTAAAATATTAAAATATAATATAAACTATTTTCGAACTACATAGCACTTGAAGGGTAATGTGTTTTTGATATTAGCTCATTATTTTTACAAATATGATACTCTTTGTCACACGGTTGAATTCTATCACAGGTATATTTCGTATTTTGATTCTTGGTGAGGACTCAAAATGTTCAGTTTACTGGACCATGTATCCCACGGACTCCTTTTTCTGACCTTACATTTGAGAATGAATTGACTGAAAAACTTGGTATTCTAAAAATGAAGTTTCATCGGTATTAATTGGCATGCACAAACTCCGTTCATTTTTTGTCATTACATTAAAGAATAAGAATCGGTAATATTGCAGTTCAGCATTTCAGCAGAACTTGTAATTGTCATGATGGATCTTCTCAAATCTGTAATCAGAGCTACGTAGCTATGTATACAAAAGTAGGTCAAGCATATAATATACATAATAGAAGCTTAATTCACTTTCATTACAGTTTGCAAATTATTGAATGTCCGAATGCTGAATTAATTTTTATGGCTGTGTAGAGAAATTTTATTTTGAATTCTATTATACATCTGCGTACTGGAGGTTTATTCATAAATTAAAACTTTTACGTTAATATTCGACTTCCTGCGAACACATGTGCCCCAATTTCTCATGGAACTTTCTCTATTTAAAACCTCTTCAAAATGTATTAGGAACGGCACAACGCACGAATTTGTACTCCACATACAAATGAAGAATCAAAGAGATAAACCACAAGTAATTGAAATTTTAAGCATTACCCTCCAAATCTGCGTTGTTTTTTAGCCTTACAATACGTGTAATATTTTCTTCATGTGACGTCATAATCATTGCGAACATTTCTTTTTTGTTTGCAGTGGTTGAGGGATTTAAATTTCTCCTCTTGGGCTGGATCAATTTAAGAACAAAACTTAATCACTCCGGATATTTTGTCTATAAATCCGAGGTATTCATCGACCAGTGGGACGCGGGAACTAGGTGTATTAAAAGTTATTAATGCACATAGAAATAAGACTACCTTACATGAAATTTAAGTGGTTACCTGTCGTATTAAAAATGCTCTCTTTTGAAAGTGTTTTATTAAACCTTGCCACAAATTACTTAAATTAAGATAATATTTAAAGTTTAATTTATTGGCTTAGGTGGTATATTTGAATCTAAAAATAATCATTAATTACGTAAGGAAGTGGCATTGTGAGTAATTATTGGAATGTTTGCATACACATATTATTAGCATATTTCTAGAATTTTATCATTGATTTTTAATAGTAACTGCGTTTAAGAGAGTTTGTAACAGAAGAAAATATGCAAATTGTTGAAAAATATTACTGCTAAATAATTTGTTAGTTGACTTCACTCAGGGACTTTATCTGCCCATTTTTCTCATGTAATCTAATTGAATATTATTTATTTTAATTGATTAGAATGCCCATAAAGAAGGAATTAAAAACAATAGGAACCTAAGCGATGACGATTCGGCCATGTCTTAATATTGCAAGTAACTTTTAAAAGAAAATGTTTTGATGCTTCGACAATTTTAAAAATAATTTCACCAAGGCGTGAAGAATTTCATATAAGACTAGGGTAAACATTAAGGCGGAATGCAATATTTTACGGTGATAAGAAGTTTTTACAAAAATTTCGCACTGGTCTAGGATATAGGTGTTTGTTTGAATCTCTATACTTCGCAGTGTGACATTCTCCTTGCCGTCTAGATTGAACGCGTCTAACCGTTGCATGTTGTCATCATCCCCCACTGATGTACGCTCGCGTTCCAGTCCTTTGTTGTTTCCCGTACGCCCGTTTCATCAGTTGAAGGCGGTGTCTGAAGCAAGTCTGCCAAGCCCTTTGTGTTTCTGCGGATGCATCTTGAGTTCATTAATGTATCATCCCCTCCTGTTCATCCTCCCCTTTCCCTTCCGGAAACTCTGTCATCACACCACTGGTGCATGTTTTGTGTCTTTGTTTCCGCTCCATTTGGACTGTATTCAATCAAATTCCAGATTGATCACGAGGAATGGATCAATATTTACACAATACTCATTGATTTTCAAGGCCTGCGTACATGCCCAAAGCTGTATTGACACACATAAAAATTGACTGTTCCTTCTTTTTCTTGTCTTCTTTAATGTTTAACTCGAATATCTAGATGTTTATAGCTATACATATACTTTATAAATGGCCAGCATTCTTCATCAACTCATCAAAATATAATATTATGTATATATATGTATATATATATATACACACATATATACATATATAATATATATATGTATATTAAATATATATATATATATATATATATATATATATATATATATATATATATATGTGTGTGTGTGTGTGTGTATAAAATAAAATTGCGAATTGTTACCTAGGTGCTTGCATAACCACACTTCGCCATGACGGGTCTTAATTTATTCCTATTCTTCATTAGGACAAAACTACTACTACTACGACTCATAAACCCGATCTCCACTCTCAAAAAATTTCTCGCATGTCACAGTTCCTCTTTCGTTTCAAACTCCACCTTTTTTCCTCCCGCTTGCATACACGCCTCGTTTCCTTTCCTCACCCCATCATTTTCTCACTCCCCCACTACCCAGGCGTACCCTTTCAACCCTCCCCCAAACCATTCTTTCCGTTCATTCCTCTCCTTCTCTCTCTTGGCCTCAATCCTTCTTCCACGGCAGATTACTCCTTCAATCACGCTAGAGCCCATCATCGCCGCTTGTCAATACGTTTTCATCGCAGTCTTTCCACTCTTCCAGCTCTGAAAGCGCTTCTTAATCGTTCTTCGAGCTCGCTTCTCAATTACGTCTTTCCTCCCCGGCACCGAACCTCCTCCCGCCCCTTCCTCTCCATCCAAGCTACCCGCGTCTATTTCCTCTCTCGCTTCAAGCATCCCCCGCTACTCCGTCCGTGCCGCTGGTCATTTTTAAACCTTATTTTCGCACTACCTCCTACCAAAATGCCATCGGGGGTCAATTTCCTTCAAGTTTTATATCTGTCATCCTTTGATATTCCTATTGTGAATGAAAGGCAAATGCCACTAGGATAACCTTCAGTGTTATAATAATCACTCCACGTGTGTCCTATTCGTTCATTCGTATTTCTACGGCATGACCTGTCATGCTAAAATGCGTTTTTTCCCTTATGATTGATGCTGATTACATGTAGAGAAAAGTACGAAGTGCCCTTAATAAACTTTGAAACTAATGAGGCTCTAATGAAAAAATATTATTATTGATATAATACGTATGTATAATGTTTGAATGCATTTTAATGGCCAGGGAGTACATTTCATTATCATATGACTCAAAAAGTAATATGATATTACATAATAGAAATATGTATGATATGATAATAATATAAAAGTATCGATTGACCAAATGCTTTTATTAAATTGAAATATAAATATAAAAAAACGTATGATGAAAGGTTCATCTGATGGTAATGGCAAAATTCCATATGATACTTCGTAGTTAAAATTTTTATGTTTCGGATTAAATGACCCAGTTGAAACTTTTTTAATCGTAAATCCATGTTATGATTTTTATTTTCTGTAATGTAGAAATGAGATGAATAATTAACTACTATTTGATACCAGCTTGCAATAATTCAAGTCCACCAAATGAGCAATGTATAGTCTGACCAAAATGTTAATAACGTTTTAAATATCTCTTTTCCAGGATGTAATACAAACGCACGTATTTCATAGTGTCTATGCTCTATGTTTATTTTTTTCCGATATTTCAAAGGCGCGATTTTCGTATAATCCGCGACTTTGTTTGGATATAAAAATTTTAGTGCATATACCGTGATGGCGAGGTGATAATCACAGCTTTGCTAGATTTTCTCGTTTAATAGGCCAAATGAATTACTGAAATATAGTATTCACTCAATTTTTCAAGGCGTTATACAGGTACGCTACCTCTACGCTAAATAAGCATATCACCCGTTACACTACTCCACCACATAAATTCTTACAATCACAGAGAAAACCGAAATTGCATAATTTTCTTGGTACCTTAACTTGATTACAGATATTAAGGCGGAACGATAAGCGAATAAAGGACTCCCTAATTTCCGTTAATGCTAAAACATAATGCATAGAAGCAATTATCGTTTCAAGAAAGATCAACCTTTCAAAGCAATGCTCGTTTTCATTCTTTTAAGACTGTGCTTCCTTTTGATTATAATAATTCCATTAAGCGGTTTTTTTATGTGCGAGCATTGGAGGAAATATTTTTTTGTAGTTGAGAATCTTTGGCGATACCTTAAAAGTTGTTGATAATTTGAAGCTGATTTTTGTCAGCAGAATGTTTCAAATTCTCCTGTCCCAATCCTACACTACTCATTGTTTTTGTGTTTAGCTTGCCATTCAGAAATATGGATTATTTTTTTTAACTTCACCTCCGCTTCACAATCTCTGGTCTCCGTTTAAACAATGGCAGGAAGACAAAAACTGAGATTTCGTGGAGGCATTAGTAAGCAGGAATGTTTGCATAGCTTCTGAGTCCTCATGCATCATAGAAAGGTCTAGGATAATCCTTGAGTACACATAATCTTTCCTCCGCTGCAAATACGCCGTCTCTCGTGAGCTCCATCCGACGAGAAGACCGCCCGGTATGGAAGAGTACGCGTTGTAGGGCGAGGATTCCAGTTCCTCCCCGCACCGCATTCCCACCCACCAACGGCCTTCTCAGCGTGCACGAATCCTCCTCCTAAGTGCACCCATCCGCAATAACGTAGTCTTTACTTGTCGAGTACCGTTGAGCTAGTTAATTCTCTTAAAACAGCACAATTACTCCGTTAAACTTATTATCGTGGATAAGATATACAGTCTACTTCTCAATGCTTTGTTTATGTACGTGTTAAAAACTGCATTTAATCCGTTTAGATTCAACACACCCCTTGCACGCATATCGTTTCCTGAATTTCTTCGTATGATATTAGGTAATGTTTTCTTCCCATGGCAATACATCTTGTTCTCCACAATCCTCCTCGACAATAAAAGAAATATGATTTTAGTTTTAAAGCTCCTGATATAAACCGCCTAAAGCGTTTAAGGTTTTTATGGTAAGGTATTATGTCATTTGAGCTGAGTTCCATGCAACTGACCTCTGTCGTTTGAGCACCGAAGTTAAATTACAGTGGAGTTTCATTAAAGGAAAAGAAAATCTGGAAGTCTTTGAAGTAGCCGCCATACTATACTGTCTGTGTGTCGCCGGAACCAAAGTTCGCATCATCTTCAAATATATATATATATATATATATATATATATATATATATATATATATATATATATATATATGCACATTAAAATAAAATTTAGAAATTGAAAGAGTACTTGAATTACATTGGACTTTTTTGCAAGGTTTATTTTGCATAAGTCTTATTTTTACGCTTGTTAAGCATTTGAATTTCTGTGTGTTTTTCCAAAGGAAGGAAAACTGTTAGCTGCTAATTTTTCATTATATAGTTTTAATTTTGAAGCTAATGGGACGTATATCTTAACCAGGTTAAACAGAGGAAGGAACTTAAAATAATAAAAGGAAATCATTTTAACCAAGTACGGACTTTTGGACCAAATGAGGGTAAGTATTCCATTACTCACGTTCACGAATTCCCCAGGCTTGAAATGTTTCATCGAATTTTTTGTAACTATTTCTACATTTTCATTTCTGTTTTTCTGGTATTGATATATCTTTTTTTGATCTATGCGGGTATCAGTTTTAATATCTTTCTTTAGATTTCAGTATTGTACGGAAAATGAATTTTTCGATGGAAATTTGCCATAAGGTTGAACTCTGAGGAATTATTTCGGCTAACTTTCAGTCAACCGTATTCATGAATATTTTGTGACGCACGACGGCAATGGGTAAATAGTCATTTATTTTGCGGTAACTAAGGTTATTTCTATTCTGTTCTCATATTTTATTCCAAATTTTATTTAAATAAGTAGATTTTTGTATTTAAATTAGTTTTGTTAGAAAATATTTGGTAAGTCATATTTTTAAGTTTTCAAACACGCCTCCTTGTGAAATTTACGCCAACATTTGTATTGAATTTGCTGCCACTATTTGCATTATTCTTCTTTTCTTGATTGTAATTCGTTATAACGAGTCGTCCGATTTTATTCTTAACCTTACATGTTATTTTCTTTAGGTATAAAATTGCAATCTTTTAGTCTAATTTCCCTTTAATACCCATGGCTCACCAATACGCTCTACTTAAATGTCTCTAATACCGCCCTAGCGCAATTTTTATTACTGACGTGCATATCCTTTTTTTCATAGAATTTACTCGTTTTTCTGTATTTTTCTGTCAAGAGCTCTTCCAGGTGAAAATCGTATTAGGACTCAAAAGCACAAGTTCTGAACTAAGGGAACCAATGATGAGATATGAAAATGAACCTTGCTATCAAACTGGTGGTTAATTTTTAAGGGCTGGAATATTTGAAAGTTTTAATTATATTTGTCTGTGTGTAGTTAAAGTAAAACTTATTTAAGGCAGAGTTATTTGCAAAAATTTAATCAGTTTGATGGTAACCAAATGCTTCAATGGTTTCTTAAACTTTTTTATAATTGAAAATATTCCAAAGAAACTGCGGGAGATGCCGCAACAGTAACTTTAACGGAGTCATCCGCTAATGTGCGGATGAGTTTAAGAGGACGCCTCGGTAGCTTAAGTGGCTAAAGCACTCGACCGGATATTGAGGGATCTGGGTTCGAGTCCCAGTCAAGGCGAATGATTTTTACGCTCTGAAATTGTGGCATTGAAATGCACATTAGCGGATGACTCCGTTAAAGTTAATGTTGCGGCATCTCCCGCAGTTTCTTTGGAATTTGTCAAAGGGAAAACACCATAAGTGTTTAAAGTTGGCTTTAACCTCGTGGACAGTGGCGCCTCGCGCACGACTACGAATGCATGTGACATTGTATGTACGGTATTTCGTCATAACATCTAGTTCCTTTAAAAGCCCCAAAATTTCAGAGTTTAAGAGGACGCCTCGGTAGCTTAAGTGGCTAAAGCACTCGACCGGATATTGAGGGATCTGGGTTCGAGTCCCAGTCAAGGCGAATGATTTTTACGCTCTGAAATTGTTGCATTGAAAATATTGATAAAAGAAAAGTCAAAGAAATAAATAGATACCTTGTAAAATGTCGCCTTGACTTGATATTACCTAAATTCTTTTAAGCAATTCAAAGAATTCTCCGAAATACCTAATAACGAAAACATTTTCCTGTTATTATTTCAGAGATACGTAGAAATATTCTCATAAATATGTGATAGAGGATATTTTCTTTCCAGTTATACCAATACTGTTGCTTTTGCATTATTTATGCATGAGAAAAAAACGCTCTTCACTATATTAAATTTTCACTTCATTTTGCCTCTTCCGCATCATTTTTTTTAAAATTTTGAATAGTTTATCATGTATTTTGTGTAAATAATCACTGTCTCTTATGTAAGTGCTTTTCCCTATTGTTCTTCATCCAAATTTTTATAATATTTGGTATATATGCAAAGATTTATCATAATTGTACTAAGAATGGCTGGTAGTGAAATCATTATTAAAAGAAGATGTTTTGCATCAGGAGGTGTACAAAATTCAACCATTTGATTGCTTGATGCCTCAGCAAATTCTTTTCTGATGTTCGACATTCCCCTCTAGTTACTGTATTTATCTTTTTTTTCAATCAACTTTACAATCTTCAGGAAATCATTTAATATTTGAAAAATAAATATTCTGCAAACTCTTTTTCGGCATATGTAAACATTTAAGAATTATCCCCGTGTATAGGATATTGGCTGTAGATAGTTAAGGATAGCTATGTCTGATATACCCTTTCAGCTTCCAAATATTTGAAACTAATATATCCCGATTAACATTGACGACCGAATTTGTTCGTGCCATTACGTATTGAGTCTGTTCCTGAACGTCACAGCGTCAAAAGTGTTTTTGCCTTCAGTTCCCTGAACTTTAGAGAACGCCTACACGCTTCCATCCCAACCTCTCAAAAGGTCAAAGTGATAACGATGGCTCGAAAACGTGCACACCCACGTGAGCATGGTGGCACATGGTCGCCCCATCCGTAAGCGGGATGATATCCAGCCCAAGACATCAGTCCGCTCGAGCGGTTCCGTATATAACGCTCGCATGGATACAATATAAGTGTGCTTATGCATGTGTGTATGGTGTCTCTCTGCCTAGCCTTTTATTTTGAATGAAAAAAGCACTGCGATGGACATGGGGAGGTTGGTGGAAAAAAGATGTTACTGTCGCATGATAAGAAGACTGAGTTGTTGCTGGGGGAAAAGTAAAGAGGAGCGTAACCTTTTGTGCTCGCATCATGGGATTTTGGAGGGGCGGGGTTGCAGCTCCACAAAGGGGAGAGCGTTTGGAGGCATTGGGATGGGGGTAGGAGATCTCCGTTGGGAAAGTGAGAGGAGGGAGATGAGAGTATATACCGCTCTTCCTTGTCCAAAGAGCAGGTTTTGCTAGGAAACGGCGAATTTTTCTTTAAAAAAATCTGGCGAGGCGTAGGAAGCAAACCGGTAGCTTCAGGATCAGCGGTCTTCCTCACGAAGCGGGGGGTCGCAGCGTGGAGGGAGGGTTCCGATAGCGAATCTTTGGAGGCGCGTTAGCACTCATCGTGTCCCATTCATGTCCATAACCATGCACGACGGAGACGGGAAAAAAAATCGAAATGGGCAGAAGAATAATAAAGGAGAGAATCGAGGAGGGAATCGTAAACGGAGGGAAAAAAAGAGGAGCGAATGCTATCCGAAAAACATCAAACAATCAAATATCGTGCAAGTGATTTTATTTCTTTTTCTTTCCCTCCATCCTCAATTTCCTCCTCTTTCTTTTCTCTCGTCTCTTCATATCCTGTTCGCTTTCCGTGTCCGTTCTAAAAATGTAGCTTCCCGACCGCTATTTCCCCCGTTTGAGACCGGGGAGGATACTTCTCATACAGGATACTGTAGATCGAATTTTTCCCCCACTTCTGCGTCTCTTAGTCCCACCGCCTTCATCCACCTCATTCCTCTCGATCCATGATACAACAATCCCTCCCTCCCAGTTCCGTTCAATTCCCTATACATCTTTCCATTCTTTAGGAACCTTTTCCACGGCCCTATCCCTCCCTCTCACCATTCGGTTGGCCCCCTTAATCCTCACTCCCCGTCTTCCCTTTCGCCCTTCTACCAACTCTCCCCTTTTCCTAAGGGATCCGGGTGCAATTTGAAGGATTTTTTTCTTGAGTGAGCTTTACCCTGCCCCTATCCCTGCTTTACGACGTCCTCTTTGCCAATGCGTAACAGATACATTATTCCGACCTCTACACTAACGCCTTCCCCTCCTGCCTCCACCCTCGCATTTCCTCCCACAGCATCGAGGGGCTTTTGGGTACACCATGCCCCTTCCTGGAAACTCACCACTTCCTATTCGTGTATTTTTCTCCCTCCTCCTCTCCACTCTGCGTATACACTTCCTGTGTTGACTAGAGATATTCCATTGAAAATCTTATGTAAACTTTAAGTACATTTGGGTACATGTGTTTACTGCACCAATGAAGTATCAAGATTTTAGAAAACCTTGGTCATCAACCTAACACTAAGTAAGAATGTGAACGGAAATAATGTTTGTAATGTATATATGCTTCAGCGAATGTTGAAGAAATTTCAATCTGTTTTGAGCGGCGGAACATCGAAGCGATTTATTAATACTTTCTTATTTTCCCGCCCCACCCGTAATCGCTTCCTTTTTTAGCTGCACACCCTCATGTTAAGTGTTTAGACAGCTGAAGTCGCACCGATGAAAGATTCAATTGTATTGCCAAATGATGTAGCTAGAAAAGAAGAAATAATTTTAAGAGGCAAACTCCACGCTGCCGGAATCTAAAGCAAAAATTATATTATATCTCATACAGGTGTATCTAACTACAAAATGATATTGTATTTATCTTGAATATTCGTCAGGTTATTATCGCATCAAAGTAATATTCTTAGTTTCACTTCATTCATTCTGCTACTTATTAATTAATAATAATAGTTTAACTAATAATAAACATACTTCATTTTTTCTTTTGAAAATTGCATATTTTACCATTTATCAAAAATGTTTGTAAAATGTAAAATTACTTATTTCTGTCCGTCACTATTGGATAGGGATCATTCTACGACCTGGATTGGATGATTTGCCCGAATAATTGGATGAATTATTCTATTTAGTTTGAAAGGCCCCGGAAACAACAAAAATATGACAACTGAAAACAAAAATGTTCTGTGCTAAGAACATGAAATTAAAATGAATCATTCATAGCGGAAGTTGAATTAGGAGGCACAAGTAACACCAATAAGATGTAGGGGGTCTTTCGTGTCAATATTTTTATAAACATATGATTAAACAGGGAATTTAACTTTTAAGTTCAGATTGAAATCATTTATGGTGAATATTGGTCTTAATAACCGGTGTGACATCCAGAAAATGAAGGAAAAAGAAATGAATAACTGGGCTTCGCGTCACAACCTATAGAAGAAGTTTTAGAAGAAACATTCTTGCTGAGCTATCTGTCAAAGAAATGTCTCTGTTAAATAAGTATTTAATAGTTAATTGAGTCGAGGCCATAAAAGATTTATAAAAATTGATAGGAGCTCTTAATGATGTGTTTTCATGGTAGGAAAAAAAACCGGAGGTTTCTCAATAGTTAAAGTAGTAGATCATCTCGTCAGTATTTGAAGAACATCCTCGAGCACACGAACTATATAAGTCCTTTAAAGTGTTGGTACAATTGCTGAGCATAGAGTAGATCACTCATCAATCTGTCACACTGGTCTCATGGTTGAAATGTTACGTTATTTCCTGGTGATTGCATTTCAAACCATCAATCAAATGTCACCTGAATCCGTAAGTGTTGATACTTCTTGTCACTGCCGTTCAAGCTAGTTCTCAAGCCTTAAGTTTACATGCTATCAGCGCTGAATTAATGTGATTTTACAATGGAAATTTCAAACCTAGTTAAAATAATGTAGCAGTGCTGGCTAGGAAGAGTTGAGGTCATATATTCGGGAAAATAACATACAGCACCTTTTATCATTACAAATCAGGATATGGCTCTGAGATACCTAAGATAATAAATCAAACAAACAATAGGGATAAAAAGGCACAAAATACACGCGGAATAAATTAAAATAAGTACCTCTAAAAACGGAAAAGGGGTGATTTCAGTGACAGTTGTTAACTGCCGAAGTTGATAAGTAGCTGAATTAGATCATCTCATTTGGAGTGCAGATCATTATCGGAACTGAGAGTTTGTTTTTGGAAAATATTGCTGTCCTCGAATTATTCTCGAAATGTTTCTAAATTTATAGATAAGATGGAGAAGTTAAAAAATGAGGCGGTGTTTTCACTTCTGTTAAAACCTTGCAATTTGGCATACCTGAGACATTTTCTGATAGCGAAATACAAAGTATTTGGTGATCTATCGAAAAGCACTGGTCGAAAAAATCTACGTTAGCACCTGTTTAAGGCCCCCTAATGTGCCGTCACGAGTAAACTCAGTATTAGAGCTAGAAAAGCGGATAGAGGGAATCATATCTTGATATAATCATCATAATGTAATAACTGGGGGAAATTTCAATCTTCCCTTGACAAATCGGAGAGTTTATAGTTAATACGTGGGCGGAATGGGCCAGAACGTCTGTAAATCGCTTTGGACACATTGACTAATACTTTTCCTGAACCAATTGGTGACATCACCAACAAAGGTACAGTTTTTATTGAAAGTTTATCAACATACAACCTTCGGAGTTGTCTACTTTTAACGGAAGAACATTTGCGATGCTATCTCGTATATCTAAAAAGATTATGTCAGTATTCGTTATCGATTTATGAACTAATAATAAAAAATACTTTGGAAAACATGTTACAGTGCAAGGACGTTTCTCTTTGATCAGCATTCGTAACCGCTTTCTTTCAATATTAAATTTCATTGGATGACATTTATTTAAGCATCGAATTTTTTAATTTAAAAATAAGTACTTTTCGGAGTGTAGAAAATGTACTTCTCGATAGTTTGTAAGTACGAATAAATTACTGATGAATTTATTTTATAATTTTGGCACATACAACAGGTGCTTAACGGAGTTATCAATATAAATTGTCCAGTAATCCAGGTCACGTTGTATTCATCACTAGCCAAAGTGTATAAAGTAAGGATTACGAACATTTATACTGCCCCAGTATAGTTATATAGCAAAAATGCTTGGTAAAGGGTATCATTCTCTAATTGTCTCAGTAAAAACTTTGTTCTTTGTTTTCAATGGCTTCCCTCCAAACTTGTCAAGTATTTACTGTCGCTGCCTCCAAATACTTTAGATATTTTTTCTCCATTTTCACTCCTGATTTGCTCTCGATACTCTCTCGCCCCCTCTCCCCCATGCGTGCAGTCCGACGTCTTCTTCTACTATCTATGACCTCTTCCTTATCCGCTAAACGAAATACGTGACCCTACGCTTGTCACTCTTCTTCTTCCAGCCCCAGAGTCATAATTGCCTCCTGGTTCCTTTTGAATTCCCTCAGCCTAAGTGATTTTAAAATCCAAGCAAATTTGATCCATTAATATGCCAAATTGTATTTATCTAATCCTTTTAATTGATAATAGTAGAGTGGAAAAGTTTATAGCGAAAATCACGCAATTAATTTTGTTTCATCAAGTAATTAATTTTGTTTAAACTAACGCATGCGGTCGTAAATGGGTAGATATTTGATTATTAGTGAGCTTTTTCCCATCTTGCATCATACGTTTTACGATTATGTTAGAGAGCGATAGTACATTTTTTAATTGATCACGATACATTTTCATGCTCCATAAATATTTTATTTTAGAATCAATTTTTTTCCATTTCCGCTTGCTCAAGGCCGATATTTTGTCCTGAATGCCCGGTTTAGTAGGTTAAGTTCCTTCTTTAAAATAAAGGTGATTCTTACGACACAAGTAGTGGAAATCCGTCTGCAACATATTTCCTCATCCTGGAAATGATAAAATATATGTTAAACTCAGCTTGTGATATATGTCGGTGACGTTTCAAAAATCATTTTTACCCTATCTGCAAGTATGTTTTGGTGACTATAATGGACCGAAATACGAAAGAACGGAGGTGAAAATAAAGAAAAACTAGCAGCTTTCCCTGCCTAATAACGCGTATAAATGGAACAGAATGTGTTTATAAAATCATTCATTATTATAGACTTTATTCAGAAAAATAGGTCTTGGTTTAAATTCCACAAAGGAAGCGCCATAGTTTCTATTAATTAATTGGTCTATATAATGTCATTCCACCTGTTTTAATTAGATTGGTTTTTATTTAAAAACAAATCCCTAGTTGTCTCTATACTATAATTTCGTTCTCTAATTTGATGCGTGAGAGACAAAATTAGGGCTTAAACATACACAAGGCTAAGAGCATTGTAAATGTTTAAAGATGCTGTGATAAAAATATATATGGGGAGGATGAAAGGGGAGGTGGGACTGAGGGACAGGAGATACAAAGTAAACCAAATTTTGCTTAAAATTCTGTACGGTTTCGGCAGCAATAATCCACTTATAAGGCAAATCGAGTTTTATTCGCAAAATGCGATTTCCCTGAACATTCGTATCCTCACCCCCTTTACCCTAGGTTTCCTTTTACGCCTCTTCCACCCCTCCTTCTCCTATATCTTATATTCCTCGACCTCTTTCCCTGCCCCACGTTCACCCCCCCCACCCCCGCGGTCCCAAACGGAATCTTCTTCCCTCCACTTTATGACGGCTACATCATAGCTCTCCCCTCTACTTCCCCCCACACCACCTTTACTCTCCAGAATACCTCTTTTTTTCCTTTTAGCCCCTTGCCTCCCCTCTCACCCTTTCTCCTCCCTCTTTCTTTATCCCTTCTGTGGCCAGTTCTTCCTGTCCTCCCTTTTTCCAAAATTATTTCATTCCCTCTCTCCCCTTGTTTCCTCATATTCTCCATCGCTCTTCCTTCACCTCCTCGCCACACTTGTCCTCGCTTCGTTCCCTCACGGGCTCCAAGCCCATTGGGCGAGATTTCCCACTCCGCACTCGACGAGAGCCATAGGAAGAAAGTTTTTAAGACTGTCTCTGACGCCGCAGATTTAGATCCGTAGCCTCTCTCTCTTTATCTTACCGTGCTCGATGGTTCCTCCTCGCGTCCAGATTGAAGCGTAGTAAATAGGAAAGGCCCGAGAGAGCGTCATGGAATGGAAGGAGGGACGTGAGTGGTTGGCTTCCTCTTCATTGTTTCTCGGTCTTCCTTATATTTTTACTCCTGGTATTCTTCCCTTCGAGCGAGGACGTCCTCAAGGGTAAGTCCCTCCTCCATCTCACTACTGCGTGCACCCCACCGACCACCCTCCACATTCTTTTGCGTCTTTTATACGCATTCATAAAATTCCCCGGAATTGATGCGTGGAAATCTGTCCGGCAGTCTGGCGAACTGCTTTATTTGCGTGAAGACGTAGTCCCCGCGTATCCCCGTTGCTAAAGGTTCGGAGTAAGCGCTTCCCCGGTTATCATTCAGCCCGTTGGTTTTGTATAAATATATATGCGCATTTGACTTTTTACGTGTTTAATCAAGTTATTTTACTCTAGTTTTCTGGGAAAAGTTTGATTTTTGGCCTACAAGATCTTGCATTTTAAACCTTGTGGCAACCATGAGTAATATTACCGCTTCCACTTTTCTTATGTATTTTTAACAGGAGTAAATTAAGATAAATATGAGCACCTTACTAACCTATATTGAATTAGAACTGGATGATTTTACTCGTTAAAATGATCTTATATTTTTTTTAATTTAAAAGTTGATCTTCATGCTATATGCAATATGTTGAAGACATCCTCATATGTAAAAGCATAATTGATTATGTCAAGTTTGCGTGATGATTCTTTATTAATAATGCCATAATAACGAAACAAATTAATTGTATAGGGAAACACTGTAATTCGGGTTGATTATACCATATGTATACGAATGACGGTAATTATATTACATGTTTGGGCATATGAGTTTAATCAGCCCGTATTTTGGCGTATTAATAAACATTTAAATATATGAGATATGCGAGGACCAAAATTACACATTTTTTAGACATTCAAGTCTGAAAGGGATTTACTTCTACCATGCATTGATTTAATGTATGGTAGAAGTAATCTGTCGATCCATCTCCACTCATGTGAGTTAAATGCTACGAATATGATTGAATTATTTTTGGAAATCGAAAAGAAACCTGAAAGGGTATATTCATGCTCTCTTACCTTGGGAACATTTATAGCAACGAACTTTCTGTAATAAACTGTTGGCATATTAATGCGTGCTTAAAATTATTTAAGCATTCATGATCAAAATAATATCCACATTGAAGGTACTATCATGAGAATTTTGAACCCATTGAACTATCATGAAAATTTTTTTGAGTTATTTTAATGCCTAAGTTGCACTTCCTCATTGAGCATTTTGTGGTATGCCATTATAATTGTTTAATGAAACATGTACATATAAATTGCAGTTGTCACACGAAAAGGGCTGCAGTGGCATCATCATCAGATAACCTCGTGATGCTATCAATTCTATAAAATACGTGCTCCATATTTAGTTTTCCTTTTCTGCTAATCTGACATCTTTATTTTCAACCCAGCTGATTTTCATCATCCTCCTCAAAATCCATTTTTTTATGTATTTTCTCCTTTTTTCCAATGATCCATGTCTCTGACCCATAGAGTGTCATAGCACAAATTTTTCACTCGTCTTGTCTTTTTCCTTTATTTATTTGTTCACACAATGAATCCTAATGTTTAAGCTTACTTTTCTGGATCTAGTACGAAAGCTTCCCCTTTCCAGTTTAATTTCTTAAAATTTTTCTGATTCTCTATTATGATCTATTTAAACCACATGTTATTCTCCTACCGACAGACTTAAATGTTTCCAGTTACTCTAACATCGTCCGTATTTAGCGGAATAATTTTCTGCATCCTTTCTCTTTCATATGTTAGCATTCTAATTTTTTATTATTTATTCCATATTATATATCTCTGAAGTCTGACCTCATAGATTAATGAAATGCTTTGAAACTCTTCACTTTTTCTTCAGTGTCATCTGCGGAACAAAGAATTCGTTTTTCTTCTCCGCTCATCTTAATCTATCTGATCCCCACTCTATGGGCTTCTTTCATTTCTTTATCCAATATATAATACCCAATGTATAGCTAATATGGAGAGGTATTGTGTGCGGATACATTCTTGTCTGATTTCTAAGCTTTTTCATTTATATTATATACATTTTGGAGGCATGTGGCATTGAAGTCTGCGTATTTTTTCTTCCTGTCTCCATGACATCTTTTATTTCAGTATTATAATCATTACAGCCTTTCGTAAGACCTTCGGTAATCTTCCACTTTCCTTAGATTTATGATTATACCAAAGAGACTTTTTATTTTGACTTTAAATCTGTTCCTCTTAGTATTTTGCCCGCTCCGGGGCTTCTGTGCTCCTTTTGCTGCTCTACCAATGCATCATTACTGGAGGATGCAGATATAGTTCCCGTTGTTCTATTTCACTATCTTTGATGTAGAGGTTCTGAACTATCAAATGGACGAGACATAGGAAGAATAATTGCGGTGCGCAAAGAAGCTTTAATCAGACAAGGAGATGGGAATTGATGGCATACATGTAGACTCTGAGTAAGGTAGTTAAGGATAAATTCATTAAACGTCGATATGAAGTGTGGTTTCAAAGGGAAACTTGATCATTGAAAAGTATGATAGGCTTAAGTTAGGCTTTTGAAATGTGGGTGTGGAGAAGTTTGGAAAAGAGAAATGGGGATAGGAAAGAGAAGAGGATAGGAAAACAAACGAGGAAGTGCTAGAATGCTGGGGAAAATGAGGGGATTGTTTGGAGAAATTCTAATGAGGCAGGTATGGTGGAATTGGCGATGGGATGTTGAAAACTGTAAATTATGGGAGAACGTTAGGCAAGCAATGTTTGATGGGATAAATAGAGGAAGGATATACTATATACACAAATAAGGGAGATTTTATTTTGCTTTGGGGTTGAATTATTTGCTGTAGTTCGGGATGTCAGGTTGTTTTTTGTTTTGAAAGATAAAGAAATCTATCGTTGCGTTTGTATCTATCCATAACTTACGTCAAAGGGTTTAGTCGAGATAATGATAATTTCGATCCATACTTCTCCTTCTCGCTTGTGTTAGAAAGGGAAAGCAACAATCCAGTCGTTTCCAATACATTTGCATGAATTGAAAGTAAATAGGTTATATTTAAATCTAGAAATAAGGATTCCTTGCAACAAATTAGGTGGTTATTGTTTACTTATTAAGTTTAAGGCCCTCCTATTTAGATCAATAGAGTGATGATTTGAAATGTATACTTCAAAATGTGAAATACCGGAGAAGTACATGATGAAAATTGGCACACAACGTACAATATAAATTGTATCTTTCATTGTAATTATGTATGTATAATGTATAAGGCTGAGATGCAAATTGGAACCCATGCGTCCTACGTATGGGTGAAAACGATTAGCTAACAATGAAGGCCATGATGAGTGACCTAAAATGATGCTTGGAAAATAATGTGTAGTAAATATTTGTCGGGAAATGTAGTTTCAATATTTATTTAAAATGGTATATTTTTATGGACGCCAAGCGAAGAAAACTTTATTGTTCGATTCGGGAGGATGCCTCGTGAGGATGGAAGAGGGCAGAACGGGGCTTCTCCCTTGAGATTTCTCTCCGTCCTCAGCTGGGATTTAAATGAGGAGTGCCTCATTTCCAGGAACGATTTGGCAGAAAAGCAGAAGAGAGGATGGTGGAAAAAAAGAAAAGTAACGTCAGGAGGAAGCATTCCGTGGAATAAACTCTCATTCTTTGGGGTAAAGAAAATTTGATAAACTCTTCTAGTAGAACCTGCGCAGAGTAAATCTCGAACCCTTCGCTTTGAATATAGGTAAGATCCGACTATAAAACCGTATGAACAAAATTTACTTGCGGAAGAAGGTTGTGAATATGATTGAAATATGACTGTGACGCTTGGGGTTATGCGAGTGACGTTGGATATTTTAGGTACTGAACTAGAAATCTGAAAATATGAATTATTCTTAAAAAAATAAAAGAAGCTCACACAGAAAACTAAATTTAATCCTCACTTCCATTTCCCTATCACTACTTCGTTGATATGCGCTCAGTGAATCAGAAATTTTTGAAACAATGTAATACCCGTTTAAAAAAATACGAACCATCAAATTATGCAGGAAATGAGGGAAGGAACCATCGAAATGAATCAATGAAGGAGGAGTACGGGATATTGAAGATGAATAAATGGAAATATAAAACCATTGGAAATATGCGAGAGAAACGAAAATAAAACAAGAACGGGTAACAATTGATGGTGATTGCTAGGGAGGAAATAGTTCCATCTCTTGTTTTTCTTTACCCCTTGGCCCAAACTCCCTTCCCCCACGCTGTTTTTTTATCAAACGCCCGCCTCACTCACTCCCTCACGCTCCTCGGCCATGCACATTTTTTCACATCACCGATCGCGATCTCCTCCTCAGATGGCCTCCTTTTTCACACAGTTTTCGTTCTGCGTAATCGATATCAATGTTCCACGTCAATATCCAGAAAGAAGTGGTATAAGGAGGAGCGGTAGTGGCACCATCTGAGGGAAAAGGGGTTGTTGGGAGGAGAGAAAAATGATAATAATAAAATTAGGGAGTTTGTGTGTGTATTTGGAGCGGTTGGGAGTCATATTTTCCGGGAGATACCAATTCCGCAATCCATTCTCCAGGTGCCATGTCGCCCTTGAGCGACCCATCCACCCTCCGTCGTGCGCTCCACGAGGAGGGAGAAGTGTAGGGGCGCCCGGAGGCAGGTGTATGGGGTATCTCTTCACCCTCCTTCCCCATCCCACTGCGTTCCCTCCTCCCCACGCACATCTCATCTCCTTCACCTTATTGATTGTTCCTTTCACGGGAGCGGGGTGTGAGATGTCTTGCTCCTCTCCGCGTGCCTAACCCCCCCCCGTCACTCCCTCCACCCTGCCCCCATCCCTCGCATCTCTTCACCCGGTGCAAAACACATTTCCCTTCCTTTCCTCCAACCTTCCTCCTCGTTTCAACCCTTCTCCAATCCCATCCCCTTCCCCTGTGCCACCTTACTTCCCCTCCTATTCTCCGTGAATGCCAATTTCCGCGGAGCCCTGCCTACGAGTCTTCTCACCTTCCCTCGCCCTTCCGGCCTTCCACCTTGGTCCTCCTCTCGGAAGGGTACAAATACTACCAGTGCACAACGCGTGCATGAGAAAAAACTCATCCTTCGCCACCCGACATCTCCCTTCTTATTTTTCCTCGCATCCATGCTTTCAGCCTATCCATATACGCTCGGTCTCTCATCCTCTCTCTCTTGCTATCCCCGTTGTCATACCGAGCCATTGCTCCCACCCTCCTTAGTTCACTCAAGTTCGAATATTTTGCGCTTGACGTCTCACTTTTACACCACCTACTCCCTGTGTCTATATCCTATGTTTTTTCCTGTTTCTCGTCTCCCTTCTATACCTTGCTCAAGTATGGCATGCACTTTAAGATTTTATCGCGTAAAAAGAAAAGTGTTCTTCTTTCTGAACTCTATACGAAGGTGAAACAGTTCATCAATGAGTATTTTCATCAATTTTATGTGTATCATCCTTATATGGAGCATATGGCAGAAAAGAAAAAAGTGAATGTGCTAGAATAATTTACGTACAATTGTTACATGAAAGATTGAGATTGTGTTCAGCTTATTATGCATTTCATGAAGGGTAAATTTTAAAAACTTAACTTGGAGTTAAATTTAATGATTATTTAGAGGTAGACGGTAAAAAATTGTCTTTAACCAATGAATACATAACCGTTTTATGCTTAGCTTTGTGGAATTCCTTTATGATGAGGGTAGGAAAAGAAACTTTGCACTTCCACATAAAGATTTATTACTTCACAAGACCATTGTTTCGATGATTTAGATGGTACGCAGCATCGAAACCATGGTCATGAGTTTTAATAAATTTTTATGTGGAAGTGCAAAGTTTTTTTCTCTACCCTCACATTGAATCCATATTTACATGTAAGTAGATATTATATATATTGTATTATAGTGTTTTAACATTCAATCCATTGTCATTAATATTTAAGTTACGCGTTATAATTAGTACCGATGGGGCTAATCGAGTTTTATAAATGTGATTTTTCCGAATTCTGAGCATATATATTTGATTAAATATTTCAACCAGTTAACATGTTATTCACTTCTTATTATAACTGGAATAAAATCATATGAGCATGTCACACACACGGAGTTTTTTTCAAAATTCCTATATTGATACTGACTCCTCAGGTTTGTTTTATCTAAATACATTGCCTTTCCTTAGCTTTAAAGGAAAGACAGATTCAAAAGACTTCGTCAATCAAAGTTCTTCCATCTTTGGAGAAATGTATCTCTAGCACGAGAAATAGTTGTTTTTTCCTCACAAAGGATTATTATCCTTCCGTAATTCAGATTTGAGTGATAACATTTATTTTATTTTATATTTATCGGATCTCATTTAATTTTATAATTGAATTCTTTGACATTGCATGCAAGTATTCTCGATTCCACTCAGTGATTGATATCAATAATTGCCGTACATTTTATTTGTATATTTTGACGTACCGTCGAAGTTTGTTTTTCAGTGTTCGGTGTTATCTTCTCCTTCCTATATTTTTATTCATTTCCTCAAATTGTTACTGAATCTATTGATAGAAATTGAAAAACTTCTTTCCTGTAGACTTCATAGGAAATTCTTTCATTATTCAATGCTTTTTAAGCTTTGCCGAGATCTGATAAAATCTTTGCCATTGATACATGTGACCAATTAGTGAGAACGTACCCGTGCATTGAAGAGGAAAAGTTCATCATATATTTAATTGAAATATTAAACCAAGATAGGTTCATTTGCAACAAAAAGCGTAGGAACCACCACATTTCACGGGAAACGGTGGTTTTATCTTTAATGGTGATCTAAGGTGTCCTTAATTTTTTACCTAATCCTTTTATATTATTTATCTTTTAAAACTAGATTAAAAAACAGATATATATATATATATATATATATATATATATATATATATATATATATATATATATATATATATATATATATATGTAGTCCAGGGGGTAGAGCGTCGGACTGCTGAACGGAGGGTCCGGGGTTCGATTCCCGGGCAAGGTACTCTGGGAACCTGCAGCTCCACCAAAGCTATGTGATTTTTCGGGTGCCAGATCTTCCTGGAAAACCATAACCGACACAGGGAAATGAACCTTCCGCACTATTTATTAGGTGCATTTATTTTTCACAGCATTTATCAACTTTTCAAAATGTAAAATGTTATCATATTGGGATTTATTTATTACTTTCTTGCATTGACTTTTCTTTATTATGCTGCTAAATTACTAATGGTTCAAGCCTTGGAATGCCATTACTGTCTGGTTCTTCTGACCTTCTCACAAGTTTCAAGTAAAACTCCTTTTCAACTCTGAAAGCATGGAACCGTTGTCCATAAGGATGAATGAATTCTATAAACTGATTGGAGGAGCGGATGCCGCATCTCATTATAAGCATTCGACGATGTCATCCATCTTTGATGATATCATCTCTTTCGTTCTTGCGCACAGTGAAACCTTTTCTAGAACCCCGTGATTTTCCTTCGCCCGCCAAACATCTATGTTTCCATGTTGCGTATGAATTGAAATACCGGCGTTCTTTAAATGTTTTATATTTTAAAAATGAGCAGCGGAATGTTTCAAATAATTATATTGGTTTATGATGGCTTGAATTGCTTTCCTAGGCTGGAGCATAAAATGCTATACTTATTATTATCATTAATTTTCAAGTTAAAGTTTGATTTTGTAGCAAAATATTCTGTCGACATTATTATTATGATTAAGGTAGTTTATCGCTTAAGGTACGTTTTGGATGGACACAACAACCAAGTAATCCTTTTGCCTCTCCTAACGAAACACAACCCAACATCTTAACCTACTAGAAGCCCTCCCTCACCTCCTTGCGTTTACTTCCTCCCTTCATTCTGTCCAACATCCCTATCCCCATCCTCTCTGGTTCAGCATTTTACGCTCTATCATAACTCTATTGCAATCTTTATCATCCCACTAACAATCAATATGCCTTTTATCCATTTGTCGTATCTCCTTTTGATTTCTCCCGGTAATACCCTCTTCTTCCTCGCCGTATATAGCACGTCCTCATTCGTTTTCCTTTTTATCCACTTAACCTTCAGTATTCCTCTCAAACCCCACATTTCACAAACCTTAAATCCTCGTATATGATTCAGCTTCAATGACCATGTTTCCGCACCGTACCTAACTACGCTCCACATCAAAGCTATAAGAGCCGTTTCTTAGCATTCTCACTCAACGTCCATGTCATTTAAACCTTTTTCCCAAACGCAATTCTTCTCCTTGGACCCAACACTTGTTCAATTCTTGACCATTTTGGTCCATAACACTTCCGAGATACTTAAACTGGTCCACCTGATTTAGTTATTGTTATCCTATTTTAACTTAGACTTCATTTTTCTTTATAAATGCATAACCCTTCTTTCATATATGTATTATTATCACATATCTTCCGCATTTAATTTCCAATTTACTCAGCAACGCTTGCAATCCCTCAGAAGTACCCACCGCTTTTGCCTTCTGACGTACCACTAAAAATCAAAACCCTCGAGTTCACATGCAGCTGGCTCCATGGCGCCGGCTCGAATTCAATCCTGAATCTAGCCCACTAGGGGGTACACCCTGATCCTTCCCATCGATCTTTACCCATTTCGATCACCCCTCTCCTCCCATTCCAATTTATTTCACCCGTCCTTACTATGCCCATCTTTTCCATCACCGGCATCGTGAGTTTTCTTCCTTCCATTGAGAGATTATTTCGGACATCCGAAATAATCAAAAACCGAAAATTTGAGGGTTTTTTTGTTTTTTCAGTGTTATATATTATCGCGATGGTTTTGCCTGACCTAATATTCACCATATATATAACCATAAAGACAGTAATCAACCCGAAGGTCGGTTTAGTAGGTGATGGTAGAGATCACCCAGTAATAAAATGTACGGCAAATTTTGATATCAATCACTGAGTAGAATCGAGAATACTTGCATGCAATGTCAAAGACTTCAATTATAAAATTAAATGAGATCAGATAAATATAAAATAAAATAAATGCTATAACTCAAATGTGAATAACGGAAGGATAATAATCCTTTGCGAGGAAAAACAATTATTTCACGTACTAGAGATACATTTCTCCAAATATAGAAGAACTTTGATGGACAACTATTGACACTACCGTTAAAACTTGAGTAAAATTTCCGATACTAAATAAAACCTTTTTTATATGTACTTTCAACCCTGAAATTGTGGGTACCTCTTGAATTTAGGTAAAGATTATAACATTTATCTTTTCTAATGAGTTCTTAGCTCTTTTTATGTTACAATTTCCATGGAAATTTAATATTGGTTACCTCATAGTTAAAGATTACTTTAATATACCTTAACCATGGAATGTATGTGTATGAAAAAATTATGTAAACAAATATATGAGAGGTTGCGGTATTCCATGGTCCGGGCCTGGGTTCGATTACCGGGCCCTTTCTGGGCACCCTCAGCTCCCTCCAGGCTGTGTAATTTTTCAGGTACCAGATGTGTGAATTTCACACGGCGTCGGACTTAGTACTGGGTGAACTCTACCATCACCCAATGTGTATCAAGCTAGCACTAGTGAACAAAAACATAAAACACGAAAACGCATAAAAAAGAAAAGAACCTCACACGTTTTCAAAATTTCGGTTGTCAAGCCACTTTTTACCCACCCTCTTTCAATTTGTACCACACACTTCCCTGGCATAGAGTCTCTGATGTCAATCCTAAAAAGCCTCTACCCTATCCTGAAAAACCATAATTCCACCTCCAACCTTTTTCCCAAATGTCCCTCAGTTACTTTTAAACGCCCCGCAAACTTATAAGACATCCTTAAATCAACCAATCCACTCTTGGAATCCCCGCTCCTTCCCAAAGCCAATCCCATCCTCGGCAATAAACCTAGATGAAAAATGTGCGTGTGTTTTCAAAACTCGAGCCCCATCTCCCTCCCACTCGCTTTTTAACCCTCTCCCACCAATATCCTACTCCTCATGTACTTGTAGCTATATGGTTCACTTTCAGAAGTGCCAACTATGCCCTGCCTTCTCTATTTGACAGTGTACCAGACCCCTAAATATGATACCCAAGAAGCACAGTGCCTCATGCAAGAATTCTTGCCTGATTGAAATGCTCCCGATCCCAAAACATGCCATTGAACACAACTCCCTTTGATGAATGCTATAGTGTCTCTATTTAAGGATCCCTCTCACCCTCTGACACGCCACTCATACTCTAAACAAAAAATCAGGCATTTATCTAGCTCCTAGATTCATGGAAAGAACACGGAATGACACAAAATTAATATAAGACATTAATTACCCCAATCTTCAAATATTTTCATCCCTCCTCTGCTCCCAAAATCTTTCATATAATTCCCACACTTTCCAAAACTTCCCCTACCAACTTTTCCCCTCACAAACCTTTCCCCAACTTCCCCCTCCTTCCAGCGTCCCTGGCCCCTTCTATTATAACAATCTCTTCAGTTCCTTCCTTATCCACCTTGAAAAAGGCGGCTTGACCACTGAAAATGCGAAAACGTGTGTTTCTTTAATTTTTTGCTGTTTTCTGTGTTTTTGTTCGCTATTTCTAACTTGGTATACTTAATTTGCCCCATGCGGGAGACTTTCACATAGATATTATATATATATATATATATATATATATATATATATATATATATATCTATATATATATAAAAGTATAAGTGAGTGTGTGTGTGCGCGCGCATATATGTGCGTGTGTAATTTTAAGATAATGAGTTTTGATCAACTGCCCGATACACAATCACATGGTAAATATTAGCGGCCATTTACTTGACGGTATTAGCAGCAGTTTAGACAATTTTTTAAATAAATTAATGTTATCCGGCAATGGTAAACTTATACATTTTTCAATATCACATGATGTTTCAAGTATTTATCGTACGTGTGAAAGATGGACTGAAGAGAAAGCCTTTATTGTTGATATGACCTTTCCTCGGCATGTTGTAAATAAGTGAGCACAGAAAAATTCAGGCTCTAGAATTGGTGCTTATATTTTGGGAAAGTAATTTTCTGGAGCGCTAGGAACGGGGAAGATGACATTTTGCAACCTACCTATAGGCGTGTGTGCGCCCGGGAAGGGAATCTAAATTCCGGTTTTTTTATTTTTATTTTGGAAACTCAATTTCCTCGGTCCCGCCCTTGGTCGTCGGTTCCCCACTCCACCTTTTTCTCCGCCAACCTCTGCCCCCCCCATTCCTCCTTTCTCAACCTCTTCCTCTGCCCCGACATGTAATCTATTGCCACTCCCTCCGTGTTCCCAATTATTCGAAGTTAGAGTCGCATTTGTTTTCTTCTCCTCTTTGAGCCGTGCATTAATATTCTAAAGTAAATAAATATTATGTAACTGAAATGATAAAGTTGGCTCACTTGAATGATCTTCTAAAGAAATGTGACGACCTTTGGATTAATAAATACTTATTTAAATTCCAAGCTGTGGATTTTGGTTGCGTATTCATTTTTGGAATTCTTTAGGCGATGTATTATTACCAGCGATGTTTACTTAAATTCCGGTGCATAGGGGTATCTTGCTTGTCTTTATAAATTTCCTTCTATAAATGCCTGCCGCTTTCCCATCTTTTTAACTAATACGATACTAAAATATTTTATTTGAAACTTTTGCCGTCTACAAATTTTAGCTGATTTTTTTAAATATTTAAAGAAAGGTTAACGATGCCATTGACCTAACATTTTAATCGAGTCTCAACGAAAGTTAAGATATGAATCTCAAGTCCTCTTTTATTTGCAAGTTGATCCGATGGTAAATAAAAGTTACGTGAAATGTCTGTTGAGAATGCATTTAAACAACAGTTAATCTGATTAGTTTAGTGGATCGCTGGCTGCGAGACCTAATTTATGGTATGATCTATCAAAAATATTATTCAGCTAATTTGAAAGTTGTACTCTAAAAACACTTATTTCATTAGAAAAATTCCGGCCGCAAAATAGTACTTGAAACAAAGTTTGTCCATTTGAGAGTTATTAACTAAAATAGAGAGGTATTTACATATATTTGTGAATTACAGGTCGGTATTGAAGGATGCATTAGATAATCCAAAAGAAATATCAAGTTTAGAATTTGTAGTTTATAACTATTTCATATGTCTATATGACAGTTGTTACCCCAAGGTTTTTCATTGACATGAAATTTCATTGGATTATTTATTGAATGCATTCTTCATTAGACTTACTCAACTTCTATACTATCTAAAGTTTTTAATTCATAATGATCATATTAATGAAATTTCAAGAGCCATCATCTTTTAGGAGAACTGAAACTTGTGATGACATGAATCCATTAAAATCACGAAGGCAATCAATTTCAAAGACGGTCTATTATAATTCACGCTCTCCTCTTCTTGTGTCGTTGGTTGTTTTATCTCCTATTTGTTTTATATTGTGAGTGTTCGCTGAATATATAGGGATCAGTAACATATTTAAGATATTGAGAAAACTGCTAAAATATTGTTGGAAATGAAACTATTTCCGTTCTCTGAAATTTTAATGCTTTTGAAACGTTTTTTTATTTCTGGTAGCATCAAAGCAATATCTTTGATTAAAGGGGAAATCAAAACAAACAACGAATTTGATTCAAGAAAATTTCTGATATACTGATGATGAACGAAGCATGTAGAGCGTTTAAAAGTGACGAACTATGTGCAAAACTGAGTGATCCTGTTTTTACTTGATCTTCGAAAATCTGTCAATAAGGGCGAACGGTGTGTAATACCCAACTCCCGAAAATCAATACTTAGTAGATTCTATTCTAGTCATGGAAATAGGTTTTACGTAAGCTCTGGCGGTTCACTTCCAGAGGATAGAAATGCCAAGCGATGGCTTATCGGCATGTCAAGAGTACACGAAATCGAAATATACTATAACTGAAAATACCGAAAATAAAAGTATTCACTTTTGAAAAGCTACACACAGTCTACCAAATGCTTAACAATTGCATACCATATTGCCTTTAACAATAACATTATCTCCATCTTCACACTGGAATTCTAGGGAGAAAATATCTTATTTGAATATTTAGGGCGTTCTGTTCACTTTGCATGCGCTAAATTTCTCATACAACTGCCCCTTCAACCGTATTGCCTCTCCAGGAAAGCATGTTATTTTTTCTCCTTTCTTCCTTCCTATGGCCCCCTCCTCCCTTTCGCCGTCCATTGGGGAAGGGATGGCCCCCAACCCTGCTCTGTGTCCTCCACTTTCCTTTGTTCATACCGATTCCAACTCCTAAAGCACGCTCATCTCATTTGTTTTACCGAGGGGAACTTTGCCATACCTCCCCCTTTCCGACCTTTCCCCATCCAGGTACCCCTTCGTCAGCTTATTGGTTTCAGTGCGTGTGGAATTATTTATACTCCTCGCGATTCTAGTACTTCAAGTTAATTTTCTCTCTTTTTTATATTTTCTAATTTTATAACATTCGCATTAGAAAATATTGCTCATAAATATTTAGTGAATATTTTATTAATTGGTATAAAATATATCATTGATTCTAAAGTTTAAAAAAAATCTCAATTCCATGTCAAGGATCCAGCTTATTACATGACTGGTGTTTCTCCATAGAAATTATTGGCGAACAATACTCTCACATTTAAATTCTCTGAGATATTCAACTTCCGATTTAAATTTGAGTTTATACAGATAACTCCATCGTATTTTCACTCATCATGTATTCAGTCATCATTAATAATCTACCCCTTACCTCCATCATCAATATAACGATGCTCCTGTGACATGCAGATTCTGCCATGTGGACCAAAATAGTCTCTGGCGCAGATCCCTTTTTCCCATCTTAATTAAACTTAGGGGGGAAATGTTTTCCATTTCTGCTTGAGTTGAAAATATTTTCCCTTTGTAATGTTTCAGGAATTTTGTCTGGCATTATAATTAAGTTTTATCTTTTTCTTGGCAAATATTAAAGTTATAAAAACATTGGAATGGATTTGACCCGATGGAAAAGCAAATTCTACGCAGAAGCCTTCTTGCCACCTACAGGGCCTCGAAATATTTTCATTACCTTTACAAATAATAAAGTTTAAAATCTTTATGTTAACAAATTTATTTTACATGAAGCGATGAGGATAAACATACATATTTCCTTCTAATTTCTTGAGAAGTTAGTTTTACCCTCAACAGTTCAGTTTGACGTATGTATTTCTCGATGTCAACTACTTGAATTCCTGTCGGGCACAGTGCCTATTATATCTCCTTCATGCTAAAAAATATAAAAATAAAGTGAATGCAATCTATATTTTTAGATTCATATCTTCCTTTATTAAGGGTTTATTGTATTATACTGTAGCGTACTACGCTTACACATATTAGGAGGTTTATCATGTTATTCACACTCTTTTTCCGTTGGAATGTTGCCGTAATTTTATATATAGCGGAGAATATTTTGGAGAAAGTTATTAAAATATAGACTTATTTCCTCTCTTTCATTCAATAAGCATGTTGTCCGGTAATTCAATTGGTAATTAATGAATACATCAAAGCGGTCATCATTAACCATTCATAATGAACCAGGCATCTCCCTTTTTTTCTTAAAAGATGGAAGACATTAGTTATTTACGTGGCAACGCATTATGATTAGGTTTCCTTAGTCGATTTTTTAGACAACCGGGACAACGTTAAAATCACTCCAGGTGTTAGCATACTGATCACATACGGGGATGTCCTGTACCATTTATATGAATAACGAGTGATAGTCTATGCAATTCAATAGTTTCCTACGCAGAATATGTTAAGATATTGGAAATTATAATTTTCATTTGCTTTAATTCATATTTCCTATTTAATTCTCTTAAAATATTAGTTTGGGCATCGTTCAAGTGATATATTATATATCAAGGCCTGAGACGGTTCACTTATTTTATATATTCTTACATCTAATTCTCCAAACCAAGTATTTATTTCCATATGTTTAGTTTCCCTGTTTTCCCAAATATCAAATTTCGTAGTTTTAGTAGGTGTGTTGTTGTTGAATTTGAACATAATAATGTACAAATAAGTGTACTTTTCCACTAGATATTTATTTAAACCAGGACCGATTTCGAAATATTGCATTATCTTATTGAAGATTATGCAGTACATCGAAACCGGTCGTGGTTTAGATAAATAACGAGCGGAAAAGTACCATTATTTATTCTTCATTACCTTTTTGTGAATAATCGACCGCTTTTACCGAAGAAATGTTTACTCTACTTGCCTTGGAATGAAAAGGTCAAATGTGAAATACTTGCACACCCCACGGGGAAGTGTGACCTCTAAAACCCAAATCATCCTTCCTGCAAAATATTTGTTTTCTTTTGCCGACATTGCTTCCAGTCAGTTTTCTCTATATTGTTGTATTTCTTCTGTGAGCGCTCCCTCGCGAAGCGATGGTACTACATATTTAAGCGTCAGATTAGAATATTAACTCACCCAGAAGGTTTTAATAAATCCATTTGAAGAAAGCTCGAATCCTCTATAATAGAAAGTAATAAATTCGTAAGCTCATTATTTATTTCAACGCGTACATCTGGCCATCTGTCAAACATCCGTTTTAATTACTTTAACGATCCAATTTTCCGTGTTATTTCGATTTATATTCATTAGTTTGCTATTCTCAGAATTTCTGTTTATTTTATTATTATCATATTATCTGATAAAAGTTAGAACGTTCACCATTTTTAGGTTAAAGTAGATTTCTGCAACAATTGCCAATTTCCTCTTACAAGGAGTGCGTGAGTCAGTCGGAATATTATTTGGTTTCGCATTTTTCTCTTTCAGTCCTCTCCCTTCTCTCAGTTGCTGATCTCAATGCCTTTTTCTTTCCACTAATCTCTTTCTCCCTCCTCTTATTCTCCAAGAGCCAAAGCTTCCCCAACGTTTGCCATCCTATTGCGAACCTCCAAAAATCAACCATGAGACTTTTATCTCGTCCTTCAGTCCACGTTCTTCTTTCTCTTTATTTTCTTTCATTCCCATCATTTTCTTTTCACAATCTTTTGCAACTATACCAAGCAGTGTTCATTTTTCCTCACGCAGAGGTTTCTCGCCTTCAGCAGGAGTATAAAAACACCGCATTTAATTATACGATCCCTAGGCAATGTCGACCGCAGCGCCCCGTTGTTTATCTTGGAGGTCAGCGCTTGGTTCAGCCATGAGTGAGACAGGGATCCGAAGCTACATCCCGGGAATGCTTGCAGATGGCAGATTTCTCGTTGTTTCTTGAGAATTTTTTCAAAAGTTAGATTTTTAATGAAGAGAGCGGAATTTCCTGTGTGGTTCTTGAAAAATGTTCCGTTCTTCATATTTTTCCGCTGGTAATTTCATCATAAAGTCTCTTTCCTTTGATATGAATTGTTGATTGAATTATTTCCTCGCACTTCATGTCTTGGCAAACAATTCAACGCTTTATTATTCAATGATACTTCATGACTTGCGTAATACATTTTTATTTTGCAACTTCTAATGATAATATCTACTAGCTTTTTTACTTATTACTTGAAAGGAAATTTTTCCATATTTCTTTCCAAATTATGTGGGTTATTTCTTCTCGCCCAAAGAAGCATTAAATTAAATCACTAGTGGAGAGGTTTTAGAAGCTAATTAATAATATTAGTGCCATAGTTTGAAATATATTTTTGTTACAATTTTAAATATTCATTTTCATATAAATATATCCGTATAAATACTTATAAAATATTAATATTTATTAGCTGAACGTTCTCCTCCTCTATTTTTATGATTCTAATATAAAACTAATGTTGATTTCTCTCATTCAATGACATTAATGCTCATTCTACGTGTAATTAAATCAACTCATGGATTTTTTTGGTCTATGAATTTATTACACGTCATCCCCAAAGTTTGCTTTGGTGATTTTATTGGTAATTTTACCTTGTTCTTCACTGATGCTGAACCAACCGACAGGTATTTTACGCATTACTTTTCAAGTTAAACTTAATTTAATTCTTGTTTTATTAAAAAAAGTCCGGGTTCATCAATAGAAATGGATTGAGTTATGTAATATAAATTTACCTTGAAAATGTCAACTTTTTCATTCTTTCAAAAGTCCTCTGCAAAAGTTCATAAACTTTTTTTTTCGTGATAGTCTGGTTTAATTTCTGTCAATCATGAATCCTTAGCTGGACGTTCTTAGCGTTGCTAATCATGGGTCTTTAGCTATTTATGGGTGAGGATTTCATGCTCTTGGGAAAAAAATATGAATGAATGATCAGCAATTTATCAAAATCTTGGAAAATATAGTTTAGCAAGTTATGATTCCAGGGGTTATTTATTCACAAATTCGACAGTTCTGAAAGTGTATCATTCCATTGTTGTTTGTTGTATTGTTTTACAAATAAATTTTGAAGCTTGTTTTAAGGAATCTAGTAATTTTTTTTGCATTTGAATTCCATTTTTCTATCACTGACCCCACGTTAGCACCACTTTAAGACAGCCTAGTGACAAGTATGTGTCTTAACATCTGATTTCGAAATTATAAAAAGTTAGTTTTCTCTGGAGGGACTAGGTAAAAACTATTTCCATTTCCTTGGTCTTTAGCACTGCAAAATATTATTCAGTAATTTTCGCTGAATGAGAGATTTTTTCTATGAAGACAAATACATATTTTTATTTTTAGCAGCTTTGATCAATGAATTATGTACGTTGCACAGAAATTAAGAGTGGGCAGAAAATTTGCCGATGTTCTAATGCTTAAAATGAAATTTACAACCATGTATTTTTAATATGTGATCCGATTTAAGGTTATGTTTTTGGTTAAGAAAGGCCAGAAAGGTATACTTTACAATATTTTATGCATCCAAGACCTACTTAAACCGGTAGAAAACCTATAATAATCAAAACCTGAAGTCTGGCATAATTCACTTAGTGTGATTCTATCCGGCCGTATGTTCAGCGGAGTTTTCCCAAGTGTCAGAGTATTCTAAGAAGTCCGCCAAATCAAGAAGTCTGACTCATCCTCCAACCTTTCCAATTTACAGAATGGGAGACGAAGTCTTCCTTCGTCTGCACACATATCTGTACTCATTTATTTGAACCCACTCAATCGGACCCGCTGAGCGCCTTTTCGAGAAATGACTTTATCCCCTATTGGCTAACTTGGAGGGGTGACGACGGAGAATTTAAGGAGCGCGTGGAGAGGCAATCTCCTGGAGGATGCGAAGGCGAGAGTGAGAGGTGAAGGACTTGGAGAGAAAGGTGAGAGCCTCCTTTCTCATACCAATTTCATGAATGCCTTCCATCCTGACTCACCAATTACGTTGCGTGCTGCGGGGTAATGTTTTGAGCACTATTGGCGCAAACAAATTTTGTCCCTTGCGATCATTAACGGTTACCCACAGGCATCTTAAGAATCTGAAAATCATACTGCGTGGATGTTACGCTCGTCTTACTAAGCATCGTTTCCAGAATTTGAACCTGGAACCTTCAAGTTAATAAGTGATAGCGCTTCCAATACGGCTATCATCACGTTTAAGAATAATTCACTGCAAACATTTTCTGAATCAATGGCTTTTATGAAATCACCGCTTAAAGAGGTTTAGCAGCTTTAACCTCAAAACAGTATTCGATATAGTAAGGAGTCACCTTTTTTTGAAACGAATGAAGTTTTTCTTCAAATATGTATGTTTACATATAATATATATTCAACTTCATTTTATGAGTGAAAAACCAAGGTGAGGTTTAAAAAAATGTTTGAATGCTCGTATTTCATTATCGAGTGTTTTCCTGCTGACACCAATTCATTACGATTTCATCTGAATCGTAGTTCTTAATTTTTTCTGAAATTTTGATGCGCAATTCTTCATACCTGTATACATATTAAGAGGGAAGAGGTAATGTTTCTTAGTGTATGTTTCCTCCTCAGATGGTATGGAAGGTAGAGTAAAAAGAGTGCAGCATTTTAAATATGCTAATCAATGAGAAATAATGAATGGCTTTCTTTGTTTTAGTTTTGGCTAAAATAATCCTAGTATTTAAATAAAAAAACAGAATATTAAAGGGTGAAAATATTTTAATTAACCTGTGGATAAAGGAGTGTCTGAATGTGTTCTTGATTAAATCTGACTATTCGTATTTTGCAAAAAGTATTCGCTCTTATATCAGCTATGTAGTCAATGCGAGTCTGCGTGCTGTTGTCTGTCGCATTCTCAAGCCTTTCGTAATTGTGTAACCATTCCTGTCACCGTCAGAGGCCTTCAACGGAGAATTTCCATTGAGAATTTACCTCGGAATATTCGTCCGTCACTCATGCTGTCAGCCGTACTAAGTGCAATTTACCGCTTATTCCATTGTTCATTTTCTTAATTGTTTTTAATTCGAAATCGGATAATCGGGTTATATCGACGACATGATAGAGACCGCACGAATCGAATACTTGCTGATTGATTTGAAAGAGAAATAGTTCCATCTTCGGGTTTGTCGTTCGTACCATAGGGTTCTTTTCACCTTGGGCAAACATTATGTGCAAACATAAAACAAAAGATTTGTGCTCCCTCATTTGAAACTAGAGTTACTTTAGACAAATTAATACATTTATGCTTCATTCCTGTTAAGTATTTAAATTTATTTTTCTGTTATTATTTTATGAGCCTCAATCTGATTAATCTTTTAATATTTTATGATTGTACAGACGTAATTAGTTACTCGTGCGCATGGTGTACGAAACAGATTTCTAGCTATTGACGGTAAACAATGTTGCTGGAGACTCAGGGGTTATCATCACGGTACTCGTTACGTGAATTAATAATTCTTGTTATCTATTATTATATATTTAAAATGTTTATATTTTACGAGGTTGTATAGTAGCATCTCTATATGTTGCGGGTCAGTTATCCTAAATCGCTGTTTATCTGTAAAAAAACATCGTACTTCATTTCTTTTCTCGTGATTGCAAGGGAAACGTCATATGAGCTAAAGGATGAATCTGTTCTACTAAAAAATTAATTAAATTTATCATCGATTTCAATTTTCGCCAGCTTCTTACTAACGTGTGTCTTTCTGTATATTTCTTCCTTTCTTCTAACCAATCTGTTCTAACACCTAATGAGTTTTTTACTCGTCCTTTTCTGAGCCCCACTTCGAAGGAAGAGGAAGTTTTGCCTGTATTTCTCCTTTCACAAACGAATGAGTCAACTATCTGAGAATAAAAACCGTCACTCACGAGTGGATTTGTTCAAATGCACACCAACAGAAACTGGAGTGACAACCGGCGATCCGAGACCTCTTTCAGGGCGGCTCGGTTAAGAGAGGGGAAACTGATGCTTTATCTTAGCAGTCTTTCAAAGAAGATGATTCTTGGAACCGTTGACTTACCTTAAGCAAAAATAGGGCTTCCGCAAGAGGCATGAGATAAGATCATTCTATGAGACAGGGAAATTTCGGATAAATGTTCCAGAAGCGGTCTGTTTTTGGATGTATCATTGGTGTTAAAAAGAGCTTCGTTCTGAGAAAATATCCTATTTTTATCTTAATAATGCCAAAATTTTCACCTATTGGTAAACATACTTGTTGTCCTGGTGCCTCTGTTGTATATCTCGTTTATTCTCTAGACCCATGTCTTGGAACAGGGCATTTTTTATCTTTTAGTCATTTCAAAGGTAAATATACAGATTACAATTTAATTTTACTGAAGCATATTTATATTTGATATTTGTCGGCCTCATCGCCGGAAAACGAGGAAAATTTGAGTTTGCGTGCATAAAATATTTATCAGGGTTTTATTAACTCTCAGTTTTCCTATTAAAGAAGTTTTTTTATTAAGATGAGCGAATATTTTTTTAGCTTGAATTCATGTGTATTCCTAGCTCAATTCCGCTCGGAGTATGTAAAAAAGTGTAGCTACAGGAAAATACAGAATCAGAACCAGTTTTGCGTAACCTCGGAAATTTAGTAGATTTGTACCGAAAATAAATTACTATTTAGAATCTTTAACTTGCGTAATTTTCAGCTCTTACAGATGAAATCCATCATGCAAGTACCGATTTTTATTTAGGAAAATAAGTATTTTTACTTTAATGTGCTCGTCTTATCTCGTAGACCAGTGAGGGTCAGGTCAAACGGCTTTATAGTTTGGGTACTTTACGTGACGGTATATATGATTGACTAGTAATTTGAGGAGGTCTTATTTAATACAAATGTTGACAACCACTTTCCTTACAATCCCTTTCTTCTCCTCTCAGTAAATGCTATTTAATTCAAATTTTTAATGAGAAACTTTAATTTTAATAAGAAACCAGAATTTCTGGTACTATACTCCTCATTTTAAGCAGTCTTTACGAGAAACAAAATTCAAAAGGTGTTCGTTTCAATACATTAATCGCTACCATGTGAATACTTGAAGTATTCTTCTGTTTACTTTGTCTAGGTTCAACTATTTTTTACGTAATTCAGGCAAGAACTGATTTCCATTATCATCCGAATGCAGATGTGTACTGCATTTTACAGATATTTGACTGCCCAATACGGATAAAAAATTCCCCAATCCTTCTATGTTTTGTGTTTAATATTCAAGATAAAATGGTAATTATTAGTTATAAATCTATATTCCCAGCCAAATTGCTTTTAATTTTATGTTGCTCTTGTACTCTCGGTTTTTTTATTTGATCCCGTCGGAGGCTCTTTTAACAGCATAATCCAGTTTTTCATTACCTTTAAGGATATAATTTTTCCTTTTTCCCCGATGATTTTCCATGACTTAAAATCTATGTACCAAAGGTTCGCAGTGTGTGAAATTGATTTGACATTTTTGGGAAATTTATTTATTCCCAATCGGTTTTAACGATAAATACAAGCATGTAGATCTTAGAGCTGAATAAGTATTAGAGTTTTTATAGGATTGAATTTATAAAATGTTATCATACCAAGTGTGTTAATGAATGAGGCCTCAGCTAATAGAACAAATTACACATATTATGGACCTCTCTTGGCACAAAATGATACATGCACACTTTAGTTTTGGGTGATATTTTACTTTCGCTGGCTATAAATCATTTTGATTCCAATTAGATTAATCAAGTACGATATTCCTAAATAAATTCCGGGTTCACGCGAGTTCATGGTGAAACAAAAGAGAATTTCGCAATGATGGGCTTTTCCAATTGAACGCAAACAGATGACACTTATCCGTTTAGCTATTATGATAGCTCCCTTTTTTGGCTGAACCTTCCATATCCGCCTTTGCCACTTTGAAAAATAAGTGCGTCTCCATACTGAGAACTGTTTTTCACCACTTTGGTCCGTCAACAAAAGACCCCGGGGTTGGGTCAAGGCCGGGGCGGACAAGAGGAGGAAGGAAAGTGCCGGCAGCGCCTAAAACACGAAGAAAATTGAGCCATTTTTCTTTCCGTTCATCTGATAGTTACTTTTCCGCTTCAGCGCTCTCTGATGTTCTACTCTCCACCCTCCCCTCCAATATTCCTTTCTTGTGCCCTCTGTCCTCCCACCCTAACCCCTTCTCTTTCCCGTTCTCCCAATCCTTTTCTCTCTCCCTTCCCTCTCTTCGTTCTTCTCCTGGTCTCCCGTTTCCTTTCAGTGTCTCAGAGATTCACTTTCACCCTGCCTTTTTCTTCTCCTCCTCCGTCTCCTAGGTGTGTTACCCGGGAATTCAGTTCATGCTGCGTCCTCCGTTTTCCCAAATTTTTATGGGTGTATCCGCCCGGCCCTTCCCCTCCTACCACATTCCCGGTCCCTCCGCCCCAGCGTTGGCATGGGCAATGGAGGGCCAAGTGGAGGTCCTCACAGGGATCCGGACCGAGGATCGAAGCCCAAATCCACGTCCCATTGAGCTCAATCGAAGAGGAGGCCGCGCCTAAATCTTGGAAGCCGCCTGGGTGACACGTTGCAGGTCGCGTAGGCCATAAGAAGCGAGGGAAAACTTCCAGTTGACTGGCTACCAGGTGTGAATGGGAACGGAAAGAGTGAAATAGATTATCTTGGCAGATTTATGTGATATGAGCTAATTTATTTTCCACCCAGAGAATGAAAGTAATATTTCTTTCCTTATTTCCTTCGCTTATCTTGCGATTTTAAGATATGCGACCATGTATATCAATGAGGGATTTGTCATGACTAGTCTTTGTTTTGTTATTCTCCTTCAGCGTTATTTAGTAATTGCATTATGTTTCCATTCCATTTGGGGTTTAGGCTTTATTACCCTACTCGGCACAGGTCTTATCCTGTCTCAAATCATTTTTTTTTACATTAGCGATCGATAGCTTCTTTTAGAGTTGAGGATACGTAAAACGCTGTATTTTATTAGAAAAAAATATGTTCATGGAATATTTATTAACCATCACTATCCCTCATTTACCGTTGCATATTATATAATAAAAAAATATAATTAATTGTGATCCACGTACAATGCCACCAAGGTGTGACAAATGAATTTCCGAACATACATATATCTTTAAAATTAAATGCTTGATAAATCATCTGTAAAAGGTTACTCTCAGAAAATGTTATATTTTGTCATTAACATTCAGGAAAGACGCAATTTTCGCTAAAAATGCCAATGGGGGACGTGGTAATTCCGCCTGTTATTCAGGTTAACGAAAGAGAACTTCATTTTTGAGTATCAGCCATGGAAATCTGTTCCATATGAATGAGAAATCCAGTAGTAATTCGTCGCTAAAATATTTATATGCCTCAGTCCATTATGAGATCCAAATGTGGATTTTTTTTTACCACAGAAACCTTAAGAGGTGGCAACTTTTTTCTTAGATTTTATATGAATTCAGTTCGGTGAATTAAAAAAAATAGTGATATTAGCACATTGTGAAATATGTCTTGTTTTCATTATGTATATATTGACATTCCTCCGCCTCGTGATAGCCACGTTAAAAAAATAACTATTTAATAATCGATTTCCTACAGTTTCCGATTTTTTAAATTGTCAATCAGAATGTTTGACTTTATAATTAAATTCCGTTATTATGTTTGTCATTTCCTATATTTTTTTTCTTTTCGTGGAAACAAAATACAATGGCATATGTTCTAGGTCCTACCGTTAAAGATTTAATGATACGACATCAATGGAGCGTGTTAAATTATTTTTCTTATTCAAGAAGGGAGGCTGCTTTGTATGGTACACGCAAGCCTTATTGAATTTAAGCATTCACATAAATAAATATACTTGCATATATATATATATATGTATATATATATATATATATATATATATATATATATATATATATATGTGTGTGTGTGTGTATTTTTGTGTTTGTGTAAATATGTATACATACCTATATATATGTGTAAATCTATATATGCTCACATATATACAATATCAGATGGAAACCTCATCAAACTGTATGGGATGGAAACATTCACGCTCTTCACACAAGATAACCGTCGCTTTCTTAGCGCGTATTTTCTCTCTACAAGATCCCAACGCTCTCATGATAGTGGAAACGCTCAGAATCCTCCATGACTGGGAGCGTGAGATCATCTTCGCACATTACTCGCAATGGCCCTTTCCTCATTTTTCTGAGTGGACGCTGTGGATTCACACACACACTAGAAGAAAATTTCGGAGGGAGTGCACAAGGGGGTGGGAGAACCCGGAGAGGGAGAGAGGTAGGGGTCTGGAGCAACACCGCTGATGTACTCTTGGGGGCAATTTTCGTAAGTTTGTCTCGGGGACTATCTTATTCCGGACAACAAATTCTCCTTCCTTCTGCGCTCATTCCTTCTTCCTTCATCCTCTTCATCCTTCCGCACCCCTTCAATGCCTCTCTCACATCCTCTACTCTCCTTTTTTCTATCTCTTACTTTCCGTTGGGTCTCCTCCTATATCCCATCCCGATTCCTCGCCGTCACACCTCCAGCCCGTGCCCGCACGTCCTCGCCCCGTTCCCCCCGCCCATTTGCCTCCTCCCCCCTAAGGGTTTTCTCTTCCTCCCTCGCTCTCCACACCTCTCTCTCTCTGCTGACGCGTTAGGTTTTTGCCGACACCACCCCCGCATTTTTTTTCCTCTCTCTCGTGCTCCTCCCTACCTTCTCTCCTGAAGGATAGAAAAAAAGAAAGGCTTCCCGTCCTCGCCCCGAGCCGTATGAAGCCCTCTCGCCCTCCCCTTCATTCCCACCATCACCCCACTCCCTTCGGCGCTAACACCCCAATTTCAACCCTCAACTTCCATGGCCTGCCTGCACCCCTACCGCCTCGAAAAGTGAACACCCCGAGAGGGAGAGAGCGGGCCCTTCCTCCCCAACCCCCGAAGCCCAGGGCCCTCAGGGTGGGTGGGTGGGCCGCGCGCTATCTACCCCGTCCAATCGTCCGCCGGACTAACGTTTCTGCACCGCCTCCCTTATCACCGGGGCCGGCCGTATTCCGCCTCGCGTCTCACCACTTTTCTTCCTCCCGCGTCCCGCGCCGACCTCTGGCCAGTTGCCCGGCTCCGGGAAGGATGGGGCAGAAGGGGAGGTCTCCCATCTCCTCCCGCCTCCCCTGAAGGAGACCGTTCCACTCCGCACCCTTTCTTTCTCTCTCTGGCCATCAACTTTCCTCCCCACTGTGCACGCTGTTATGGCGACAGGGGTAGGGTTTGGCGTCTGCTCTTTGCCTCCCTCCGGCTCCAGGGTGGTTCGGTGGGGAGGTGGAAATTGTAGCCTCTGTCCCATGCGTCGCAGCATTTTCGAACGTACGGAAGAGAGCAGGCAGTAATGCAATAGTAAGGTAATGTGGATCGGTACCACGCAAACGTGTAGGAAACCCCAATTGTGCGGAAGGATGAATTATCTTCGCTGAGCATTATTATGAGAAAACAAAAAAATCCCATGCAGTTGTTGGAAAAAATTATTCGAAAGCTTTTGTCGGTAAAACAATTAAAACTGCGATTTAGCAATCAAGATAGGAGCAAAACGTTCTAGTTGAAGGTTGGAACCGGGGGAATAATTTTTGCCCCGGAATACATTGACAGAAATATAAGGTATGAATGTATATGCTGAATTGTTCGCTCCATCATTGGATCGTTTTCTCCTCCCGCACTTAACTGACGATTTAAAATTTACATGCTTTTGAATGAATAAAAAATTAAATATTAGTTTTCTTACAAATTTGAGTTGAATTTCATGATTAGGTCCCAGTTCATATATGGGTTTGTTGCCTTCGCACTCCTTGCCACTTGTCTATTTGGGGACTTTCTAGGTATCCGTTGATGTGCCGATCGTGGCTATGAAAATTGACCCACCAAGGACGCTCCATACCAATGAAAACCATTATTTAGGTAGATATGCTGTTTTTGCAATAGAAGGAACAATGCACATACATGTATGTGAATTGCTACAGGTATTTACATACTTGTATATTATGTCAATGAACATAAGCACTCTTAATTGATCTGAATTTTGGATTGATTATTAAGAGTTTAAAAAAAATACTTTCACTTTCTTAACTTTAGTTTTCATTCTTTGTTGTTGTTTAATCATCCACCAATTGCCATAATTGGCAGCAAATTTTCAAAAAAAGTGCTTCAAGTTTGATTCGCCTTTAGAGTAATCGGAAAGGTTGCGCCTATGATGTGTAGTATTGAATGAAAGATTTACCACCGAAGGAAAGAGGAAAACGGATGGATGTGAATCTTAATTAAATAGGAATTGAAAACACAGGATCTCCTCTTTCATTCAATTATCAGGAGATGGGATTTTGAGGAAATCAAATTATGTAAGAAAGAAGAGAGGGAATGATTACGAGTTTACTAAATTTTATGTTTAATCATCTAATGTGTGTCGAATTTCGTAGCTTATGTTTACCAGAGCAGCCTTGGTGCCTCTGCCATTGCCCACACATTTGGAAATAATAATGACAAATTGTAGGCTCTCTTTTCATTCCCCCTACTTCATCCATAGAAACTCTCACACCCTCTGAGATGGTTTTAACTATGTCGGCATAATTCATGCTCGTCAAACTGTGCAATAGTGTACGAGTGTTATATATCAGTAGGTTATACATCTTCTAACGCAAATGAATCCTACTGAATTGCCTAATAGATTTTCCTCTAAACTTATTATTTTTAAGTGCAAATTTACGTTGGAAATATTTCTGTCGGGGCGCTTTCCTGAGTTAATGAGTAAAAATGAGTTCTTAAACCTATCATTTCAGTTATACCTTCCTCTAAATTTATATTTTAGGTTTGGCTGTTTTGGGTACCGTTGGCCGAAAACATTTCAGGGCTATTCATGCCAAAAACATTTCCTTATCCTTATTTTACGGCATAAAGTCTTACTTCTCCATCTCTGTAACCGTCGACTAGTTCGGTGACGTACGGCTGCTTTTCAATGCAAATATGCCAACAGATTTTATTTATCATAGAATCGATTTTAAAGCGGGCGAAACTTTTAAGTTTAAGAAATTTCCGTTCAAGTGAAGTCCGCTTGGGAAAGTTCATAGTGAACTGCGCTCCCGTTGAGGGTAAGACGAGGTTCTCTATGAGCCGTATAGCAGTGTCCTTCCAGCATCCTGTGTCCTCTCACTTCTGAGACTTGCGGCCGGGGCCGTCTTCGCGCTAGGCGCCCCACCAACTCTGACTTGGATCAATCACTTTCGGGCTGTCTGCCGAATGGATGGTGAGGGGGTGTTGTAGGGGGATCCTCGTAGGATGGCCTGTGATGACACGAAAGGAGAAGAGTTCCCCGGTGAAGATATAAGTCGGGGTACGTCGTAAAGGAAGATGAGGAGAGGGAAATGATTGATCGACTGCCACTCCCCTTGATTGTCTCCAACAATGAAAACGGAGGAGTTTCTTAGACTTAAAAAAAAATCTTCTCTCCTCACTGGCAATTAATAATAATAATGCAATATTGGCGCTCGGCTCGTCAGGATCCTTTTTTCTAGATTCCTGACTTCTTAGTGGATGGGAAGTGCTCCACTAAAGCTGCCATTCCATCAGTTTGATCTATCTAGCCTTTGTAGACACTCTTCCTTCCAATGTATCTTTCTTTTGGATCTTAAACATCTCACTCGCTAGACGAAACTTACTGGAACATTTGAGATATGCTACGATACAAGAGTTTGTTTCTTCCAATTTATCGCATTCTAATGGACTGTTATTTTTGTGTTGCAAAACCATTTTTTGTGTTCATCCAAACTTTTTATAGATTTTTTAACTATGATTGATTCATATCGGTTAAAACAATCATGAGATAATGGAGATGAAGACTACTACAATTTTTCACTAAACACCACACCGGAATCTATAATTTATGTGAGATAACGGTTTTCATGACTAACGAATGGTCAGCCTTCATATCCGATGTTCTGTTATTACCCCGTTTTTATTTTATTTATGCTATTTCAGAGTGACTAATAATTTTTTTGTCTGCACATATTTTTTTGCCAATTTAAATCAGCTTTTGTTTGTATTTGAAAATGAAACTTAGACTAACCCGTACCAAATAGATTGAATAAATAAATAATGGATGAATTCCACTGGATACCGAGAATTCTTAAATGAAAACTCGATTGGAAACAAATGTTTATTCATGTATTGAGTAAAATTCATTTCTGGTTGGCTTGGCCGTAATGCAGGGAAAGCGTTATCCATATTCATAGTAATTTACTACACATTTGACCATTTGTGTGAATTCAGAGTTTCTTGGCTTTCCTGAATAAAATAATGAAGTCTTCGTAGCACTGCGTTAGTTCTTACCTAATCCACGAACTTATATTGATTACCAATTGAACGATTGGTAACGAAATTTAAAGTATTTAGTCACTTTTGCCAAAATTGTTCTTTGGCTCTTGGAAATGCGTCATTATATACTATTCACTATGAGAAAATTATCCAATATGAAATCTTCCTATCCAGCACAGTCAGTAGGGAATAGATACGCGTTTACCGAAAACACTATCCAAATTCATGGTGTATTCTATTATTGAATAAGTATGATTTTTAATTGACTGTTTATTGAACACTTCATACTGTGCAATTTCCTGCTCAAATGCTGAATCAGTTCCTCATTTTTCCTTCATCTGTAATGCGCTTACTTTTAGGTTACTACTAAGGAATTTACAGACTAGAATACATTTTTACCAGGTTTCTCTGAAGGGAAACAAGCAGTGATTCCACAGATAAAGGATATAAAAGAATGAGTATGTTTGATATTTCACAAAAGAGGAAAATGGGTGAAAGGTGTGAGCGGGTGGAAGCGAAGGGCAAAAGAGTGAGTTGGGCGGGGAGTAAGGACGAAGGTCGATCTGTGGGAGTCTCGGAAACACAGAAAGAGCGTGCGAAGTGGAAGATTTAATGCCGGGAAATAATTCAGCGTGGCCGTAGGCACCGCGGATCCAGTCCTAGAACAACAGCTGGACATTAGCATAGGGCGAGTTGCGATGGAGCCGCGGAATGAAAAACACATTCAGAGAGAAACCTTCTCTCGAACCGTGACTGGAGTTAGATTTCAGGTAAATATGAGAGCGTGAGATTCAAATGAGCTCCATTCCATTCATTTATAATGGTCGCCCTTCGGACCGCCATGCCGGTTGGTCTGATACAAGTGAACCCTCTCCAGCACTGAAATTTTTTCGAACCATTCTACTTATTTAAATTACTTACTACTTTACTTACTTAAACATGCCAACATTCGTTACTATATATCACTAGAGTTTTTTTCCAGGGTATTCGGTGAAATGTTAACGTATTGCACAACCAACCACTCGGTATGCATCGTAAAAGTATTTGGAGGATGCATTGAGTTGAATCCAAAAGAGTGAGCCCTATAACTGAGCGTTCCTCTCTACCATTACCTACTAGTGATGGAATCACCTCGGGTCTTAGGTAGAGTGAAACGGTGTCTCATGTTTTGCCTTTTTATATTGAAAATTAAGCTTTGAATTAACTACCTTTTCACTGGATGGATTGACAAGTAATTACTAGACTTTCTGGAATGAACGTAACTTCATAACTGAAAATAGTATCGCATCGGACTTTTTTAATGACCACAAATTATAATAAATATACCGTTGAAGATATTCATATCGAATAAACTACGAGGAGTCAAGTTAAGGGAAAGTTAGTACAAGGCAGTTTATCACATGTTAAATTGAAATTGACCTTTTTAAATACGGTTTAATATACCTTGCATATAAAATTTATGAAATGCTGGCATAAATTGTTATTACAATCTTCCACGAAAACCCATTATTATATAAATTTACTCTTTTTATTTTATTTGAAATAATGTACACGCCTGCAGCGTTATAATGAAATATATGAAAATATGCCCCCCAAGTGAAATCGACGACGGAATATCTTCGCTCATAAATGCCAATGTTACATTATCCAACCCATGCATGGGATGTTTCACCCTAGAATTCAGGAGTGGCCATTTTATTGGTTGCCAGAGAGGAAAATTATCGCCTAAACGAGAGAAATAACCGGCAAAAGTATTTTTAAATTCAAGTCTAAACTGCCACCTCGACCCTCCTTTAGCAACATTTTTCTTCATGTTTTTCCCCCAAAGAGCCAAGGGAGTGACTGTATCTGCTTCTCCCTGGGAAATCCTCGCAGCTCAAGCGATGGGGGCGTTGGTTGTTGGCGGGCGAAGGACGAGGGGTGGAGGAGATTGAGGGTGGGGTTCGAGTGGACCGGTGCGGAAAATGAAACGGCATTGGCAGGAGATTCCCCTCGCTGCCAAAATCAATGTTGTCCGACCTTTTTTCAACCCTTTCGACGTCCTCCCGGCTACGACTCCGCGGCGCCTGGGTTTTCTTTCTGCGGGAGAGTGGGGATGCGAAATGAGCGTTTAAAATTGGCACCGATTGGAATGCCGTCCCAGTCGGTCGTCGCCTCATCTCGCACGCGCGTCCTGAGCAATGCTCGTTCGGCTGTCACGGTCAGTGCTAGGCGGGGACCTTCCACGGATTGCGCGGCCTCTTACCCCCTCTTCGCCATCACCCCCTCCGCAGAACTCACCCCCCACTCTCACTGCGACGCGAAACCGGAATTGCGTTATGGAAATAATTACCGGATCATCCCGCTTTCAGTCGTCGTTCGCATTGCGGAATAACGGATTTTGGATACCAAAATTCCATTTATCGTATGAGTAATAAATGGGCAAGCGTCCGAAGAATGCAGGCCACATTTCATTTGCAAGCAATTAGGATCGCTACTCGAACACCGCAATCGAATCAAGAAACTAACATTTCTCTAATCATCGTTTTTCTCTCTCTTTCCTTTAAAAAAATCACGTTACTGAATTCAAACGCTGCAAAGTTGTGAGTACACCGAAAAGAGAATATTTCTCGTATTGACATTGTTATTTAAATATTACCTTACATTAATATTTTTTGTGATTTCATTTCGTAGATCATTTTTACGGTTCCATAGCTATTGCATATAATTTCCTTTTGGTATATATATACACACACACATATATATATATATATATATATATATATATATATATATATATATATATATATATATATATATATATATATATATATATATATATATTAGGTAATCTACCGGTTAAGGTAGGTTTTTGGTTGGAAACAGCTCCTAAATAAATATTTGGGAAAATCTACATCAGGTCCCTCTTCATATATATATATATATATATATATATATATATATATATATATATATATATATATATATATATATATATATATATATATATACACACACGAGGGTCATCCGGAAAGTAGTACCCGTTCGTGAAATAAAGACACAAAAGTAAATATTAACAAACATAAAAAATTTTATTTGAAAGAGGATACTTTAAACTACTTCTCAACATAATCTCCAAGCAAATTAAGGCATTTGTCATAACGTGTGACAAGTTTCTGTATTCCTGCTGCATAGTCCTTCGCCGCCAGCTCATTGAGATACGCGAGGGACCCATCTTGCACAAATTTTTGCATAATGCAGATGGTGTTTAACAATTTCATGAACAATTGTTCGAGAAACATTGGGAAAATGCTCACAGATGTCATCAATTGTGACGCGCCGATCGTTCCTCACGAATTCGTCAACTGAGCTCACCAGTTGGTCTGTAATGACAGACGGTCTCCCCGAACGCTCATCGTCGTGTGTGTTCCCCCTCCCCATGTTGAAGTTGCGACACCACCGCCGAACAGACGACTCGTCCATTACATTGTCTCCATACACCTCCTTTAATTGGCGATGAATATCACATGGGCGAACGTTTCTTGCATTGAGGAATTTAATTACTGCCCTCACTTCACAACTGGCGGCGTTCTCAATTTTTTTAAACATTGTAAACAATCACAGAAACAACACAGGCAATGCTAGCGTCACGCAACTTGGCTCAGAGAAGGCAGACAAGCCACTGAAGCTATCTGACCTCGTCCAGCGGCTACTCGCGTCGTCAGCACTTCATGCGGCACGAACGGGTACTACTTTCCGGATGACCCTCGTATATATATATGCTTTCATAGACGTAACACGGAAGTGCCGAATAGTACAATACACAGTAACACATAATATAGAAAAACAAAATAAGAGAACACAGAATTTTTGAGCCTCGAATTTTTCGACGAAAGTATCGTACCTTTAAAAAGACCTGATTTCTGTCGTATTTCGGAAACATACCGATATTTTCATTCGGAAGGGAAATGGTTCGCCGTCTTGCCAGTCACAGAAACTTTTACACGAATTTTTGAAACTTCACCGACCGTTTTTCTTATATGGTTGTCGCAATGTACGCTCTTGTAAAATTTCTCCGGGGAAATAGTTTAAAATTACAAACGAGCTCAGAGGCGGAGCGTTTCTCTCTTTATTTTTATTAAAAAATAACTGTCCGGTGGACAAATTTGCGTCGATATCTTCCCGGAACGACGTTTATCTTTAATCCATCACACTTGATTGAAATTGAGGCACATCAATGTTTCGAGGCGTAAACCCCATCAGACCAGCCACATTTTTGCCAAAAAGGACGTTTTTTTATGGAAGACTTGCTTGCTGCTTGCGGTTTGGATGGAGCGCCCCGCCCACGGCCGTCGGCAGGCCTGTGATTATTGGAACCCGCATCAATCACTTGGTGGGGGAAAGACTTTCGTTCAGGGCTTTAAAAACATAAAAAATACTCAGTTGAGCCGCGCTTCGGGGAAGCGTGGAGTGGGGAAAGGAATTGTGAAAAATAAATTTGTGGAAACATGGGTACAAACTCGACGGCAAATATATTTTTCCTATGTGGAGACGTTGATAAATTTCGCTCTTAATTCTCAGATGTATCAGGATTCTTTACAAGGGGGCATTTAGTCACTGCTGATTAGAACTCCCCAATGTACGATGGTAAACTTGACAGATTTTTATTGTATAGGCACAAATATTGTACTCTTATCTATTAAATTTTATTCCTCCATTCCTTTCCTCACAATCCAGTAATTAATATCATAGTTGCTCAAAATTCTTTGTATGGGTTGTTTTGAATAGGGAATAATACTCGTCACTTAATAAAACGTAATGAATATTTTTAAGTTATATATTAATATTGAATTTCTTAAATATTTTTGAAATGCCATCGCCGAAGAGAGCGGAGGAATTTTTGTTTTTTTCCAGATAAGAATGAAAAAATTAAAAATTTCAGAAAAATCAGCCGTCAAGTTTTGAAAAATCTTGTAAGATTTTCGTAGATTTAAAAAATTGTCATTCCCTTCCCTCAGTTCTGTGCTATAATAAATTGCATTATGCTTAACACAATAAATAATTCTTGCTTGAATTTTGGCATTCGCGAAAGCAATGCGAAAAGCAATGAATGCAAGGTAAATTAATTATGGCATATCGCATCTTCTTTGCTTTCCAAGGAATATGTAAGTTTTTTCTTATTCAAGAGGGCCGAGCGTTATTACGACTTCTATTTAACGAGACGGAAGTTTGAGTCAACATTTACGGTTGCATATTTGTCGAGATAAATTTATCTCAAATTCAACGTCCACCTAATGTGCGGGTAAATATTTCCAGTAAAACGATGCATTACGGACTCGGGTCTTCCCGAACATCATTCATTTGCTTTGCCAAAATCCTAAATGGTTATTATTGCTATCATCGTTGAACCTTAATTTTTTTCAAGAAGAGAGAGCTTATTTCTGTGATTAATAGCTTATGTAAAAATACTAAACCTTTATTCGTTCTCAACTTACTCTCCTTTTAAATTGATTGAAAAATTATAATGCTGAATAAGGAATTCCGTGTAAATTATGCAAAGCTAAAATAGCCAAAATAAGTGGATTCATCAAGGAAATCTACGTATGGGTAAAAATGAAATAGGTAAGAGATACCTAATAAGATAAGTAAAAATTTCTATGGCGTATGCGAGAAGTTAGTATTGGTTAAAGCATTGTAGAAGCACCGTACGTATTTGTCATAATTTTAATGCTTTCTCAATAAGTAAGGCTACCTGTGTACTCCCCATTTCTCTTTTCCGTTGGCAAATAACTAAAGATGCTCATGGATATGACCCTGTGGTTGCTCTGGACCGATGATATCCACCTTCTGATGGAAAATTTGGGGCTTAGATAAATTACCCCCCGGAAAGTTTCCTGTTTCAAAAATGCACAATTCTCATTTCCATCTCTGAGGTGAGCGTTTGTTGAATGATGGCGCCTTGCCATGTATCTAAACGAACCTAATATACCAGAGTTTTAATTGCATTTTTAATGTTTCTTTCTCTTTTTGAAAGAATCAGGATGGCTGCATTGTACTATGTAAGAGCTCAATGTTATTTTTTATGCCTCTGAAAGGAAACGGAAAATTATTATAAATATATATGAATAAACATATATATATATATATATATATATATATATATATATATATATATATATATATATATATATACTGATATACAGTATATATATAATCTGATATACAGGTGGGTATACTACCTACCGCAGGCTCATCCATAAATCGGCACTCGGGGCATAAAGTAGACAAAGGATATGGCCAATTCCCATTTTGTGAATATTTCAATTGTACCGGAAAATTTCTTTACACAACAAATTTTCAACACAATTTCTATCCTCTCCAAATTAAGTCTCCTCATTAGAAAAAGTGTCTTGACTTGCCGGCTGCTAATCGAGTGCCGTTGGCCGATAGTGTGTACGAGTATTCTACCGTCACATTCTCTTCGATCTGCTGCTATCAAACTGAAATGGGACAGCATTAAACCTACTTCAGGAGATTATCATCATATCGTACTACGATGGGTCTTATTGTCATATCAGTGTCTAAGTATAATGTCATTTTTGAGCTTTTTCATAATTGCAATTCGTCTGGTTAAATCATTACACCTATCACATTGATGACCGCATTGAATAGGAAAAGGTCTCTGTCATTGAAATACCATAAACGAATCTACCACTTTGCTAAACGGTTGTTTGAAATACATAATTTTAATTTTTTAATCTTTCCCTAATTCATTCACTAAAATGTCTTGAATTTCCTGGTTTTGGACTATTTTACAATTTAAAGGTCAATAGACATTGATTGCAAGAAGGTGAATTAGAAGAAAGAATATATTTACCAGGATAATTTGATCCTCCCTCCAAAAATTGGAGCGGCGGAATAAAAATATAAGTAAAACTTCGTTTTGACGAATCTATCAAAAACAATGCCTAACTTTTATTTTGATACCATTTAATCCGTGCGACCACACTCATTTTAGAATTTTCGTTAAATCATCGTTCGATAATGACACCAGTTTGCTTTTTATAAATTTATGCGTTATTCTCAAACAGTTTCGCGTAGTCCTTTAATTATAAATCTATTTCGTCGCATTATCGACAGCTTTTTTATATATTTTTTTGGTAAATTGCTGTGATGCTTCATTATTTATGTTTGGATTGAGTAATGAATGTCAATAGCTCAGTTCAGTGCGCTAACATTAAAAAAAATGTGGAGTTGTAATATAATTGTCACTTTTTTGAAATAGTTCCCAATTAACTGAAAAATAATTACAATGAATTTCATATTTGGATTTTCACCTTATTCCTCGTGGAAATCTTTATGAAAAGGCCTACGACAATGGTCCAGAAAGTAATAATAAAAATAGAAACTAATAACTCAAGTAGTTATTTCTCCATTTGCTGGCGGAATTGAAAGGTATAGATAAGTTATCCATATTTTTTCAGGTGCAAGTTTCTTCGTAATGAATGTCGCGGTCGGAAAGGAGGATGTGTTTTTCCGCGTAGTGACCCAGTCAAATATATTTGTTCCGTCGTGGGAAAGACCAAAGGGGTAGGGCGCGTGGAGTTCACACAAGGGCGACTTCTCGAAAGAGAGAGGAAGATGTGACGTCCTTGAACGGTGAGAGCCTCCACAATCCATTAATTGAGATTCAGCGCACGGAACGATCAATTCCTGAAGGGAAAATTGGCGGGAAATCTCTTCCTGGATTTTGGTAGTGGTTCATTTGTTTTCGTGCGAGTGGAATTTTGTTTTTGTGGCCTTGGGTTGCACCGAGAGATGAGTTCAGCGTTTGGCGGGACCGCTCCCACCCACGCCCCCTTCCCCCTCATCCGGGGCCTCGCGCTTGTTCCGAGGTAGGGACAAAGACCGGGATTAGCGATCTAAAGTGGGTGGTCCCACTATCAGAGGTCACCCCCGCTTGTTATTCGCTCGTAATTGCGATGCATATTTTCCAATCCGGGATTTTGCCGGGGGAACTCGCAAAGAGAGGTCTAAAGGCCATTCATCTTTGTTTTCATCCACCTTCATCCCACATCACCTGCACTCCATACTTATCGTTTGTTTTCTACGTCCATTATGCTTTTTGAAGATATATGTGTGGGCTTACCTTACTGACCGATTAGCGTCCACGTTTCATATTTATTTCCCATTCCTATGTAAATATTTAGCTCTGGAGCCTACTCGTTATTTTTGCTACATTTCTGAACGTTCCGATGGTTATACATGCGTCAAATGAGAATATATTTCTCCCAAAATTATTTACTGTCGAGGTTTGAGTGAAAAATTAAAATTTTTGGATCATAGATCATCTTGACTCAGCCTCCGTCTCGACGATATTGTTGTGTGAGAAATCTTTGTATGGGTTCTTCAACTCGAGAAATGAGTAGTGGATTAAAATTTCAAAAGGAACTAAAACTTGATGTGTTAGATCCAAGTAATGGCATTTTGCAAAGACGAACGAGAGTTGTACTGTTAACACATTTTTATATCATTGTTTGTCTTACGAGTAAGTTTTTACTCTCTTTTTAGTGATCCTATACCTTTATCTTGAACTATCTCTTGCTAGACCCATGCATATTGCTTTTTATAATCATTTATAATTTATTCCAAATTGTTCTTTAACCAATCATTTAGTTTTTTCTTCAGTTGTGTCATTAGTTGAACTTTTCTATATTTATAGTGATCGTAAAACCGGTATATAGTATCTGACACTCTCTTAATGCAAGATAAGGGGCTGATTCACTACCTATTTAAATTTTCACATTGTATCAGCTTGTCCTATACCTATCGTGAATTGGAAAGACTATGAAATACCACGTATTTTCCCATTTGCATTTGATTTCTCCATTGTAAATTCGCGAAGCTTTACCAGTTTCTTAAGTATTCCTCATTTGCTAAGGTTGGTCAGAACCATCTGTGTCGTCTTTATTAAAAGTTATTTTATAATTCACAATCAAATATGGATTATAGTGCATTTAATTTTTCAAAGAGTTGTCCTATCATCGAAATATATCCTCTAGTTGTATCAGTCTTCAGAGTTAATGTGTATTAAATTCATGCAAGATATTTATAGTATGAATCATCCTCATAAAAAAGTACATCTTTACAAAAAAGTATACTAGAGAGGGGAACGAATGCAGTAATTTAGCTGTCAAACAGCAACCAAAATTCAGCGATCGATTACAGCAAAGTTAACTTTAAGCCATGGAATATGGAAATATATTTTGAAATAATGTCCTAATAAAATAGGATTATCTACTTTCTCTCTCGTCATATTTCTCCGTGAGTTATAGCTGCTCTGATGTTACTGCCTGATAATATTCCCATATAATTAACTCACCTACAGTATGCTATGAGTGGTAATATACCTGCCAGAAAAGAAAGGTTGGATTTATTTTATGGTACAAGCAGATTGCTGATGAAAATGTGGAGGTGCATTAGCCCGAGAAATTCATGAAAGAAATTTTTCGATTCCTTATTCAGAATATTGAAATTGATTTTAGCTCATTTTATCAACTAAGTTATGAAAGCAATGAGGGTCCGCTGTGTGGTGGCTTTAGGAAGTTTTTTAAGCCCTAAAAGCAGTGGAATACACAAATCAAGGCATACCGTCCGAAAAAACTACCGATATACAATGAAAACAAATTTTTCACTTTTTCTTCAAGATGATGCCTTGCTTTTTATTTGACCCTTATTTAATCAAATGAAAGCGCCACAAACTATACATAATGGGTGTGTAATGTATGATACGTAATATATTTCTGAAATTTAAGGCGCCAACCATTCATTGTTCCAAATTGCAGTGAAAATATTGAATTTGTCTCGCATTTTCCAGTCTCATTATGCATTTTTGTTGAGTTTTATTTTAATTTATATTCACAAATGCATTCTTGAAGCCTCAAAATTTTCGTTTGTGTATTGAAATAAGAACAAATAGCAATGCAGTAACTTTCACTACATTAATATTAATCTTGTTGGGGACCATATTTGAATTATACTTCAGACCATCTCTTCTCTTAGTGAATTTCTGATTGCACAGGCGAAATGAAACAGTTATTCTACCATTAATTATTTTTCTCTATACTCATGTATTCACCAATGCAGCATTATCATTGGGCACCACTAGATTATAATGGTTGATAATGGTGAAAATATGCATTGATATTGCATTTTATCTTGGTGGTGGAAAAGTCGAAGCAGCGTCTAAAACATTTTAAAACCCATATTTGATGTTTCTTGTGGATGAGAACCAAAATGCCTGTTTCTCGAGAAATGTCGGGAATTCTTCCAGCTAAAATGGCCTCTTTTTCGGCTTGTTGCCAGTTGCTAGCAATATTGAAATCCGCCATATGTTGAAGGGACACACATTCTATCGCAAATTTCACCATTATATCGCTGCAGAGTTATATTTTTCTTGTTCAGTTACTGTAATTGCACACCAAGCAAGCGACGGGGCAGGTCTGATATGATTCGTTTTGTTTTTAAACTGTTACGTAGTCTTTGTCAACCGTGTTTTAAATCGACGTATTTCAAATCGTATTCATGCATTTCTTTGGTAAACTGGCTATGAATAATTCAATTTGATGTACTCTATATGTATGTATTGCATGCGTCTGTAATAATTAAATTATGCATCCCACGGTCAGAGGCTGAAAATTTTGCGGTTTGAAAGTCAAAGGAATTCTTCCGCTTGGGATAAAATATGTTGTGTTCTTATCTGAACTATCTGAATTAATTTGTGTTCAAATATGAAGTTTATTCATTTAATTGGTGCCTGTGAAATTCAAATTTGGGCAGGTAGTTAGTTAGTGGATAAAAGCTTAAAAAACATTTTTTCTAAGCTCGAAATAAATTCTATCTTGATGCAGTGAACTAAATAACACAGTTTGGAGAATTAAAGGAAACTCGGTCAAATTTGGCGTGAGAAGGTACTTCTTATATTGGATAACATCGACACGATTTTTCCAGCTAGAGAGCTGTACTATGATAACTCAGCAGCACTCGCTGATTTCTGTTCAAAATTTCTAAGATGGTCTCATCCTCCCAGAACAGCCAGAGACTCATCTTTTTAGTCCCTCAGGCCGTAAAGAGTAATCATTATCGTGAGCTCACGGGACTACAAAGAGATATATCATGAGAGGAGCAGTGTTTAATGGCTCGTCGGCTGTAATTATGTTTACTTAAGCCCTTGAGTGCCTTCAGCACGCGTGAGAAATTCGCTGCGATACGACGGTGAGTAATTTCGAGCCTTTAAGCGCGGTCTGCTGGGGAAGGGATGTGGGGAAGCGGGGGTGGGGGGGGTGGTCGGGGATCAGTGGAAGCAGGGTCTAATTGATTGCTGCGTGTACAAAACTGCGGACCTTTTTTATTTCTAGAACGAAAGTTGTCCAAATCTTCAGGGGGATTAATTTTTTCTCAGAAATCATCCGCCGCTCCCAAGTTAATGAAAAAAAAGTTACTCCTAATTGCACCAGAAATATGTATTGATGATGTTGCATGTGGTCCTTTCATGAATGTGGATTAAACAATTCGTTGATTGCCTAATCTCTGTGGACAAAGCGAGTTTACTTTTTTTTGATCGCCTGACAAATCGCCCAGGTGTAAAATATCGAAAACTTCTGAAATCAATCAACTAAAAAATTAATCTGTCCCTTATCGTTCGCTTCAATATGAAATTGATACCCCTTTTGACCATTATTATTTGATTAAAAAATGAATGTTTTAAAAGAATGCAATTTCAAATTTGAGCTTGATATGAAATGCTGTCATTATTTAGTCCGACTAATCTCAAAATGTTCGGTTTGCACTTATACTTTGCTCATGTATTTTTATTTAATTTTGTTTGTAACTTATCTCGCGTATGCAATATATCCGTCAAAATAATCTAAGATGGTGTTATACAGATTTGAGATCCATTTAACCTGATAATACTTTAAGGAAAGTTTGACTCTTACGTGATGTTAACGAAGTCAAAGGACCAATTTGCTCCGAATTAAGACAATCCCCAATAGATGTAGTGAATTATGTTGACAAAGATGACATAATTTTCAATGACTAACTTCATGAGTAGTAGTAAATTATAGGTGAGGCGACCGACAGTTAAGGTAACCGCTAGGGATGGCCAGGAAATAATGAAGGGTGGAGAAAAACCTGGGATCGGCATTAGCGTACTCTTGTCGAAAGGCGCGGAGAGGTCCGCAATTTAACGTCCCATTCTACGGGCAGCGTACACTTTCCAAGTGCTCTCCATAAAGCACCTCAAGTAGGGATCGAGATACTCCTAGAAAGATCTGCCGCCACCGGGATACGACCCCGGGCCCTCTAGGTGGGAAGCCAATACGTTAGCCACTGCACCATTCCGTTCCCGACTAACTGCATGAATTTTATTAGTCCACATTGATGCTAATATTAAAATAAATGTCAATCATTATACATTTTTGATGTAAGCGTTGTGCAAATTCTGTTTGCGCCTAACTGCTTGTTTAGATCTTGTTTTAGACCTTGACTACAGAAGGTAAATATAAATTATTTTTTATATTGTCTTGATTGGTTTTGACTCTCTTAATTATGCCATTAATTTTTTAAAAATAGAATTGTGTTGCTAATCATGCTTTAAATTCCGTTTCTCGCCCTTTTTTATTGATTTCCTGGTTTCAACAAGTTAATTTTTCTTTTGGGAAACCTTTGGCATTCATTTAATGATGCCCATATACCGTAACTATGCCAAATTTATGATAAGATAAAATGTTGCTTGCTCCTTAGATACATTCAGATGCGTCATTTTGAATCTCATTTCCTCGTCATTCGCCCAGAGAGCTTTATGTCTTATTCGCCAGGCTTTGTTTGATTTTCCACAGTTTTCTTTAGTTTTTCAGAATGCTTCTCGCTGCCACAGGATTTCCTTATCCTCACGCTTCCATAATCGGATGCCTCTTAATTAGTCAATTCGTATTCCGAGGGAAGTTTACCAAATAAGTTATTATGAAGCGAACAAACGACTATATTTCCGAGAATATTCCTCAAGTTAAACAACGGACCACGAAACAGGTATTGGAATATATTTTACTGTGCCTTTTGAAATGGATAAAAAGCAGGAAAGAGGAGATAACAGTTAATACACCTCGAGTATTACTCATTGAAAGTCCTCTCACATTGTCATTTATTCTCAGTGCTTACTGCAAGACCTTTCCTTCACGATATGATCGATTTCCTCGGCTGGTAGGGTTTCCGTATCACTTGTGATAACGAATGAAGCAGTTATATATTTTTGAAGGAAAATAACCAAAGTGACTAACTGTTAAATGCATGTGACAATAAATTTAAACTATTTATTCACTACGTAAAAATCCGGAATAATGTCAATCCTTTATTGTCCGGCATGTTAAACTTTCCCATGGAGTTTCATTTCTCTGAATTCGAATGGGCAAAACATTAATTAAAACTCTTAATAGAGACCTATTTAAGTGTCTGCTCCCTTCTACAATACACGTTTTTCAATGGAAACGGCCAAATCTTACCTTGGATTTGAATAGCATAGATCAAGTTTCTGAGTTTTTACCTTATTATTAATTTTGAGATATCTTTAAGATATTATCTTGTGGATTATATAGCGACGAAAATCTCACGGTGACTTTTCTTCACATATGTATAATTTCCAGTATTTTTATTTTGTAGCAATAATGACGGTAATTTTAGTCAGTTCATCCATGAGAAAACTGAAAATTAGACTTAGAAAATAACAGTCTGTAATATGATTTGATAAAATGTATTTATTTCGAGAGAATGGTAAATATGCTAGAAAATATTTATAGATTATTAGAAAATTATGGGTGCTAGTAAGTATTAGTCGGTCTTGAAATTGACGAGAGAATTGAAACCGATGTAACATTTTGTTAATTTATATTTAAATATTGACCGTTAGATGAGCTTCTTTCATATAGTTATCAAGTAATAATGTTCATTGCATTTTTAATATGAATTATTGTTTCTCATTCATGCGGTTTTTTATGTACTTCGAAATATTTATTTTTTATTTTTACAATTACGTTGCGATTAGGCAATGTTTTCGGTGGCAACGGTCAAGTTTGGTCAAAGGTAACTCTTACAACGAAAATTATATGCATACACGCACTGTAAAATCAGATAAGAGACAAAATATTCTTACATAAAATGACACTTCCACATCACATACAAACAAACTTTCACATCACATACAAAATGCCGTCCACATCACATACAAACAATATTTTAATAACTACAATAAAGTTTATCACCCAGTAGCTGCTTTACATTGATACTTAAAACTTCTAAAATTGGATGGAAAGGGCTCAAACAAACCTCCAGGCAGCTGGTTCCAATCAATTATAGTTCTATTTAAAAAAGACTATTTTTTCTTATTTGTTTTTTGCGTCCTTATTTTTATTTTGAAACTATGGTCTTGAAAGTTAGGCTTTTCTATCCCTTGCCATAAATCTTCCCATGCTTCATCCTTTTTAACAATTCTATACATCGCGCCCAACCTACTCCTTTTCATTGCACACCTTCTTGTTGATTGCATAAAATATTGTTTTATAACTCTATGAGAGAAGTTTACTCAAATCAGCTATGTATAAATTTGTAAACATAATAATATTTGAAATGTATTATACCATGGTCATGACCCTTAACCTGTTAAAGTTTTATGTTCCTCTTCTAGAAAGTAACTAGAATTACTGCTCGAGTTCCCTCAATAATCTACTAGGAGAATTTAAGTGATGATATTTCGACTTCACATATCCCTCGTGGATGACACGTCCTTCCTAACTTATTGACTGTTTAGCATTTCTGGTTGATTGCGACGTACCTTAGGAGTATGGAAAATGAAAATGTAACGCTATTCATAGGAATTTTAGAGATTACTGCGCTACTTTACATGCTTCACGGTTACCCTTGGGCATTTTATTATAAGTGAATTGTTGTCGTGAGCTTTTCAGAGAGTTGACAATGGTGCATTCCAGAATGAGTTTCTAAAAAGAGATTGAACGAAACGCAAGCATTTTTCCCTTCTTTAGATTTGCCTTTCTCCATCCTCGCAAAAATCGCACGCAATGAACTTAACCCTCCGCTTGGGTCCGCAGGTTTACAAACGCCGTACGAAAGAATCAGCAATCTCGACTTCACCGAAACCATTATGCAAAATAGACCCCTCTTTCCATGAGGCCAGTGGAGACGGTAGGGCGCGGAAGGTATGCAATAGAGCCTACCGGTCGGAATACCCTATGGATCGCGGGTGGGTGTTGGGCGTTTGCGGGGGCGAGATGGGTTGGCGGGGAGAAATCTCTAAATCAACCTTTCCTTGATGTCTTCCCCCAAATATTAAACCGTCTCCTTCATCCTCTATTCTTTCCCCTCCCACAAGCTCTGAGGAAAAGCATAACTTCGCGGGATATATCCACCTTTCCCCTTCCGTACCCACCTGCCACGCATCTAGAGGAGATCAAGATGTTGGCTCCTTTAAATCATTTCCAGTCTGCATCTTTTCAACCTGTTTTGTTCTGCCGTGAATCTCATTTTGTTCTGCTAGGACCCACGTTGTTCTATCTCCGCCCTCCTGCAATTCTTTCTTTTTTCTCTCCCTCATTTTTACTCCTGCTTTGTACACGTCTCTCTTCCAAGCTTCATTTGTAATAAACATGTCTTTCCTATTCTTTTTGATTAAGTGTGGCAAAGTTGAATGCATTTCTATTAACTGTTCATTTTAAAAAATTTTCAGCGGATCTTTATTCTCGTATTTACCTCTAAACAGTCGCCACGTATTCAGACGCAGCATCAGAAAAACAACAGAGCGATGTTTTTTTATCTCAATTTGAACTATTAACCGACTTTGAAATCGTTATCGACTGTGGTCAGATATATATATACCGTTGTATTTAAATAGCAGAATTTTTGAGTAGAAACTTTAAAAATAAGTGTCCAACCTGTTAATTGAGGGTCATGATTATCATAAGTATTTTTTAAAGAGTTAAGGAAGTTGAGGATTGGTTAAAACATTACTGTCCTTATTCCCGCATGATCACTTGCAGGGAAGCGTTTAATTAAATTTGAAAATTGGAATTCAAGGGGCTATTTCAAAATCATTATAATTAAGTATTACGGATTGATTGCTAATAGAATGTTTTATTTTTGACTCTTATTATTGAGATGATGAGACAGGTTTGAAAAATATTTATCAATTACAAGATAAATTGAATATTTTACAAGTTAGCTCTTGATGAAAGTAGTTGTAAAAATATTTGCTCACTTCAAAATCCAAAATTGATTTGTTCATTACCTTTGATTTATATCTTCGTGCGTCATTAAATACCGTTATTGTCAGTGACAAGCACATTAGTGATATTTTAAGTAGTGTCTTAGAAATATAAGATTACTGCCTCACCGTAAAAGATTTATAGTGTAGTTATCAACTCTTTTAGTGTTTTCATTCTGATAAAAGCATTTTGCAATTTTTCCACTCATCGAGATTCTTTCCTTCAAGAATGTATCCGCCCTTGTTTCCGCCGGAACTAAGCCCCGTATCCTTCTGTCACTGATTTTCTGCATCGCGACCCTCTACCCACTCCTTATGTCCTTTATTCTCCCCCTAAATCTTATTCTCCCTCAACCCTTTTTTTTCGGTGGTTCCTCTTGCCTCGTCTTTCCAAAAGACGGTTGTGTTCCTTTATCCTCGTCACCCGTCTCCAGCACCATTCGTTCTGGCGACTTCTCGTCAAAGGAAAACTCCAAATACCAATCACTACCACTCGCCCGCTCTACAAACCCTTTCATCTTCTCCACAACCCACCACTGTAAACTTCAAATTTACTTTTTCCCACCCTTACCAACTGTCCGTTATTCATTGTTGACTTTACGGTCCTTCATAAAATCCTAACGTGAGCAAAATCTTATACATCATTTTTTTCTGGCGAACACTTTCATTTTTGAAATGTGTTGACAAAGGCCATATGTTAATTTTATATCTACAAAAATGTAAACTACAGGAAAATTTTGAGAGATACACGAGAAAAAAATGAATGTGAAGTTTTTGCTGGTCTTTTCGTCTTATTTGCACGAATTCGGTGTTTATTGTGAATGATTAATACTCAATTATTCCAAGTATTTTCTGTGCTCTGTCATTTAAACCTGCATATTATGCACGTGGTACTATCACTAGAAGAAGAAAATGGCTGTAGTGAAGCGCAAGACAGGGCGATAATACGGATGGCATTCACCAGTAATTCTCAGGTTCATTTCTACAAAATTAAGTATGATCAAATTATTTGCTAGTTTTGCGTTACTTATCATCGATTGAATCAGCTGACAGGGATATATAACCATAATTTCTGTCAAATATTTCATTCCATGCTTAAAGTCCAGGATGCCGTGAAGCCAATAAATTTATTTTAGAAATTGTCCTTGGCATTTAAAAAAAATTTTCGCAAAATCTATATCAGCTGATCTAACTACAGTTATGTGAATAAAGTGTTTCAGATGGTCTCAAATGAATATCGCCATTGCTACTATCCGCCGTGGTAGTCACAGTAATATCACATGAATCGTGAGAGTGGTTTATCTTTGTAGGCCTACTGATTTGGGTCAAACATTTTATTCGAGTTCTTGTTGAAGAATTTAAAAAGATATTAGTCATGATATAAACCGGACTAAGAAAACCCGAAATCTATAAGTTGTTGCTGCTCAAGTAACGTATTCAAGTGGTGATCGATGATTTTTTATCTGACTGAGAAATTGTGTTAAAAATAATTTGCGCAACGGCCTTTTAACTGTTAATGTGTAATATGTTATTACTGTAACATCAGTTTATTTTAATAGAAACAGAGTAATTTAAGCCTATATATTTTTTCTGTTGTTTTCTCTTTAGATATCATTGTAGCATGATATTTATTACATATTTTTCATATATACATATTTTATATGTATTGCCGACCCCGGTGGTGGCGGATTAACGTCCTCGCCTACCAACCCAGAGGTCGTGGGTTCGATTCCCGCCTAGGTGGTTTTTTCTCCACCTAGGGCTTTGGTGTATATGATTGTAATATTGTTGTATCGTTGTTTCAAAGTCCGATGTAAAGGCCGAAGTTCTGTTTTCGGACTAATGCAAAATATATAAATAAATAATAGGATATAGAGTTTAACTTCAAAATTTGAAAGAGAATAATATAGCTAAATTCATATTTTTTCCACCATATCTCGCATTGTTGGTATTTGGTATCTTTTACTGTTTGATATTATATAGTTTTTAGGTCTCATAAGGATAGCTGATAACAAGTCAAGGTGGTATTTGCATGTTCCGGATAAATTTGCCAAAACTGATATGCATTAAGGAAACGAAATGGGAAACAATTTGGCCTTCTCGTAACCTTTTTCTAAAAAGTCTCCTCAAATAGCCTTCTATTAGAATATGCCAAAAAATGTGTTGTTCACATCCGAAAAACAGGTTAGCTAATATTCCAGAGGTTAAATTTTTACGTTCAACCAACAAGGAATGGTTATTTCCCACCTTTAGACTGGGTTTTTTCCTCCTGAAATCGTTTCTCTTTATTCGAATTCACGGTGAAATATCTCATCAAATGGCTTATTATTGTAGTACGATATGTTTAAAGATAAGTGATACACTTTGGTGTCACGAATGGGTCTCTTAACTTACCCTCCCGTGATAGAGCTCTCTTAAAATCCTGGGCAGAGTTTGTGAACTATTTCGCAGTCATGGCGTGACTAAATGTATCCGGAAGTTCAAGATATTAGAGTTGAAAAGTAAAAATAACTGCATTTTCAAAAGACTGGTGCCTGCCAACTCCTGGTTGAAATATGTTGTAGTACGTCTCGATAAAATACCTGCGCTAAAAAGTACTTGAGAAAGGGACTTTGGAACAAAGCGGTGTTGCTAAATATAGCGTTAAAAGGTGTAACTGATATGGTATAAAATGCTTCCAGCACAGTTTCACACCACTATCCTCCGCCTCGTCCCTACTTATCGCTTTTCCTCCCCCGGTTTTCTTCCTCCATTAATTCATCACCCTCCTCCTTCCGGATAAAATGCCGACACTCAAACCCTTCCCCTCTTCACCTTCCTCTCCCGAACGACGTTCACAGCTGCCCCATCCATCCTCCTCTCTCCCCTCTCCCATAGGTCCGCTCCTAAGGAGATAATACCATACGCCTTGCTTCTTTGCCCACTGAAACCCCCCCCACCTCGATTCCCTTCTTCGTATTTCCTCTCAGATTCGGGCTCCTTCCTTCCGCCCGCGCCCTTTCCCAGAATTACCTTTAGCTATCGAGGCGTTCAGTGGCAAATTTACTGTCAACGGGATCCGAGTGCTTTTATTACCTCATCTATAATTAAGAAAAAAATATATACCATCAAAAGAGATTTCTCAATGATGCATTTGATCGTATGATACTCTCGCGTGTTACAACCAGAGGGTTTGCCATGAGCTATAAATGACAATCATGGCCATGAAAAATATGGAATTACTCTCATGCTGTTCCAATTTTGAAACTTAATCATAAAATTTTAGTTTTACTGAGAAAAGTAAAAATAGTTAAATCTCATCGTTGTTAATGTAAAAATAAAATTTCCGTCGAAATATTGCATGATGTAATCTTCGCTGAATCCTCTATTTGCTCGCATTAGCAAGTAAATGGATTGATGGATCAGTGTATTTTTGTCATATGCGAAAGTTGTAGCCAGGGGTAAATTATTACATGCCTCACGAAGTGTGACAGAGGTATTCCACCTGCAGTGACGCAGTTATTTGGAAAGAAATATCCTTGTTCCCCATTGGAGCAGTGTGGTCTCTTAATTTTTACTTTACGGCTCTGGCGCAATTTGGCCATGCGATGTTTATATCACCTTGGCCTACCGCTTAAATTTAAACATTTATGCAAAGATCCGTGTGCCTAGGTGGCAATTTACGTCAAGTACTAATAAAGATTTAACCCCTCCCGAGGCTTTTCCTCCACCCTTCGACCCCTCCCACTCTCACTGCCTGCTTCCGACCCACCGATCCCTTTCCCTTTGCTTCTCCTCCCTTTTCCCTTCATCTATAGGGCTCCAATTGCCTTTCGCTCTTATCTCCCCTGCCTCGCATTCCATCTCATTTTCACCCATTTCCCTCTTATTTGCATTCGCATCTGCATAAAACTCATCACTATATAACAAGCAGGTTGTTTTTCCTGAGAGAATATTAGCCGCAGTGAAGGGTCAATATTAAAAAGTAAATAAAATGCATTCGGATCAAAATACGTAACAAACCCTTGCATCAACAAAAGCGTATTCATTATAGCTTCTAAAGAATTGAAATTTTTCATTTCCATGTTGGTTTTTTTTCATCTCAAATATATAGGCACACGTCCTTGCAACTTCATCTCTATGGTTGCAGATACTGCCAAATCCGGCTGTCGATAACCTGTGTTTCGTGCGTTTTGATCAAAAATGAAACTTTAGGCAGTAGCTAAAATTATATTTTTCATTTGTTCCAAAATATTTTGTCTCTAGCGTAATGCGCGGCAAAGGGAATAAAAACAAGGCTTGGGGACCACTCAGGGGAGACATTCACATGACGCAATGGCCTGGAAAAGCTTCCTTTATGAATCAGTCGCCAATACTTCATTTTTTTCAGCTGCGATTGACTATCGTCCTTGTCTGTTTTGCCTTGCCTATTCCACCGAGAGATTTTTCATTTGTGAATTCCCTCCCGATTCTCCAAGTTTAACTTGGAATTTCCTAACTGGCCAAAACGTCTCGATAATATTTCCGCTGTAGCATCCGTTGTAAATTTACTGTATCTAAAACCTCTAATTTCTCCCAAAACATGTAGCCTTCAATAATATTCGATTGTCATGCCTTCCGTAGTTTCATATAAAAACAACCCTCACCTTATTCTTGTGTCCATCACTCAAGTTTGCTTCTTTCCCTCTTCTGTCATACTCTCATGCTTAGACTCGCTGCCAGTATCTTCTTTCCATTCGCTAAATAACCTTTCATCATACTTGGTTTGTTCAACTGATAGCGGATTTCATCAGGTTGGCAATCACTTTGTTAAATAACATGTTTTTTCTTCTCCTAAATACTTTTGAATTAATAATTCTGAATTTATCGACCGATTCTATTAAGCTATAGTGTAAAGAATGAATTTTGAGTGAACCACTTTCATAATATTATCAATCTGAATGATATATTCGATATAAAATTGACCTTTTTCAATGTCCACCCAAGTTAAGTCACGCGTTAGTCGTCGCAAACGACCTTAGCTGGCTGACGCCTCCTTTAATAGGTCAGCTAAGATCATTGGTTTATGCCTTTGAAGAATGTCCTTTACCGCTACAACAGCAAATTTGCTGCATTTAAAAGTTTGAACATCTTAAATAAAATTAGTTGATATAATGAGATGTTGTTATTGCGGTTATGCCTCAATAAATAAATAAATAAATACATACATATATATATATATATTTTAAAGTTATCTACCGGTTAAGGTAGGTTTTTGGACGGACACAACTACCAAACAAATATTTTATTACTCCTAACAAAACACAAAATCCATCATCCTACTCTATATCAGGTCCCTCTTCATCTCTGAGTACTTTCTTCCTCCCTTCATCCGGTCCAACATCCCTATCCTGTTTCTTCCCTTTCCTCTTTTGCCCAACATTCTACCCTCTATCACAGTCCTCAACATCCTACTGCCGGTCAACACCCCCTTCATCCACTTTTCCTGCCTCCATAGGATTGCTCCCAACAAACCCCATCTCTTCACCCACCATACCAAGTACTTCCTCATTTGTTTTCTTCTCTGTCCATTTCACCTTCACCATTCTTCTCCACACCCACATTTCAAAAGCCTCCAGTCTACGTCTATCCTCCTGCTTCAATGACCACGTTTCCGCGCCGTAGATAGCTACGCTCCATATCAAAGTTTTTACGAGTCTTTTCATAACATCCTTACTTAAAGTGCCTGTCATCATCTCCCTCCTCCTTGTGAAAGCCTCTTTGCCTAGCGCAATTCTTCTCCTTACGTCCCTACTACTTTGACCGGGTTGAGCCAAAACACTACCGAGATACGTAAACTGTTCTACCTGCTCTAGTTTTTTCCCTCCTATTTTAATGTTAAGCTTGGCCTTTTTTTTCTAGAAAATCGCATAACCTTTGTTTTATTAATATTGATTCTCATCCCATACCTGTCGCACTGAATTTCCAATTCACTCAGCAATGCTTGCAGTCCCTTGGCTGACTGACAAACTAAAGCTTGGTCATCAGCAAACCTAACTGATTTTACGAATTCCCCGCCCACTTTCATTCCTACCTCGAGTTCTTCCCATGCCTCTTTGATCATTTCCTCTGCATACAGGTTGAACAGCAACGGTGATAATGGGCAACCCTGCCTTACACCCCTTCCTAACACTGCCCATCCTGACTCCCCGTTTCCCACCCGCACCTGAGCAGTCTGAGACATGTACAGGTTGCGGATTAGCCTCCTTTCCCTCCAATTTATTCCTATTTTCTGCAATATACTCATTAGTTTTTCCCAATTCACTCTATCAAACGCTTTTTCGAAATCTACGAAACAGGCAAATACCTCCTGGTTGTGTTCTATATTCCTCTCGATTAATAATCTCATTACTGCAATGGCATCACGCGTACCTCTCCCCTTCCTAAACCCAAACTGATCATCCCCTAAGTAATCATTTGCCCTACTCTCTATCCTTTTGTTTATGATTCTAAGAACAACTTCAGCTGCGTGGGATATCAAACTAATTGTCCTATAGTCCTCACATGACGTGGCCTTTACCTTTTTCGGAATAGGAACTAAAACTGATCTCACAAAGTCTTCCGGCCAGATTCCCCCCTCATAAATACTACGGATCAGCCCATATAGCCTCTTCCTCCCACATTTTCCTAAGCATTTCAAAAGTTCCACGGGAATGTTATCTACCCCTACGGCCTTATTTAGTTTCATCTCCCTTAATGCCCTTTCTATTTCATTGTCTAGTATGCCTGGACCTAAGCTGTCTTCCTCTACGTCATTTTCTTTTTCAATGTCTAACTTTGTTGGTCTGATTTCTTTACTATACAGTTCTTCTATATACTCCTTCCATCTCTCTTGGATCTTTCCTGCGTCAACTATAACCTTACCCGCCTTATCTCTAACTGTTAGCATAGCTCTTCCTTTCTTACTTCCCGATAACGATTTAACTTTGCTGTACAGCGCACCGATTTCACCCTTCCTCTGCAGACTTTCCATATCCTCGCACTGCGTCTATCACCATGCTTCTTTCGCTTTATTTGTTGCCCGCCTCAATTTATTGTTCAATTCTTTGTACTTTATTTTGCCTAATTCTGTATTTATATTCTTCCATTTTCGCCGCTCATCCATCTTTGTAATCATCTCATCCGTGATCCATGGTTTCCTAGTCCTTTTAGCGTTAACGGTTCCAATAGTGTCTTTTGCGGCTTTAGACAACCCTTTCTTGATCATTTCCTATTTTTCTTCGATAGTACTAAGCCCTTTACCATCCTCCATGATATTCTCTACCGCCTGTTTGTATTCCTTCCTTTTCAACCCATTTAATGCTTCTACATTCCATTTTCTAACTCGCCGCCCCTGCCTTATCTTTTTGAAACGTACGCTACATTTCATAACAACTAAATTGTGGTCTGAGTCCGCATCCGCTCCCGGAAGGTGTGGGAATTTATCACACTGTTCCTAAACCTGTGTCTAACCAGGATATAATCTAGCTGATATCTTCCTGAGTCACCTGGCATTTTCTATGTATACCTGCGTCTTTTGTGGTGTCTAAACCAAGTGTTGGTGATGACTAACCCCTGTCTCCTGCAGAACTCAACTGCTTTCTCCCCGCGGTCATTCCTCGTGCCTAAACCGTAGTCCCCCACCTCATCACCATCTCTTCCTTCGCCTACCGTCGCATTCCAATCCCCCATCACTATCAAATGTTTCCCTCTTCTTCCTTATGGTTGCTCGGTGGCATGTATACCTGAATAATAACTAAGTTCTTCGGTTCTGCTTTTATCTCCACTAGTAGTATTCTATCCGTTACCTGCTCTATGTTGACTACGCTTCTTCCTACCTCTTCATTTAATACTATGGCAACCCCTCGTTGGCTCTCGTCCCCACCGCTGTATATTATTCTATACTTATCACTCCAGTAATCCCCGCTATCTTTCCATCTCACCTCGCATAGACCTAAAATATCTATATTTCCCCTTTCCATCTCTCGCTTAACATTCTCCAATTTCCCTGTCCTCATCATTGTCCTAACATTCCACGTTCCTATTTGGTAATTAACTAATTTGGTTTTCTTCTCCTGCGTCTTCTGTCCTGCTGCTGCTGGTTTTCCCTTGCAAGGGTTTCGTGGGATGACGACCGCGGAAGCCTTGCCTCCCCCGCTGCCGGGCACGACACACGGCCGATTGGGCCGAGCCCCGTGGTTGCCAGGACTCAAAATATCTCTATTGTCCATCATATTTTTCTTGGGAATGATAATTGAGGTGGTTTCCCGTTGCCTTCCTCAATAGTGTTTTTAACGTGACACCTTCACTTACTGGCCGCCCCACTGGGGTCAGACGCCATTGCAGCCGCCTCACTGAGGAACATACGCTGCGTGGACTACCTTTCATCTGGCTCCTAACCTTCGACCTATCTGGCATGGGTGACCCTGCCAGGAGCAATTTTTATTACTCCCGCCAGTACAGCTCTAGGGGTCATCGGAACGCACAAGCCCTTCCACCACGTCAAGGTTGTAGTCCGGGGAGGGGATATATATATATAGTATATAAATTGGACGGCACAATAGAACAAAAAATAAAAATGATAACATGTTACAGGACACTCGCATTTTAGATTTTTTGAGCTTTCAGTCTTCTTTAGGTGAGATTCTAGAGCTCAGAGTCCGACCTGAAAAAGGCCTCAGAGAAGGCCGAAAGCCCGATCTAAAATGTGTGTTTGTGTACGCGTTATGAATTTTATTTTGTGTTCTTTTGTGCCATCCAATAGCTCTCGTGGTTGCTTCTACATAATTTATATATATATATATATATTTATTTATATATTTATATTTATTTATATATATATATTTATATATATATATATATATATATATATATATATATATATATATATATATATATAAATTATGTAGAAGCAACCACGAGAGCTATTGGATGGCACAAAAGAACACATGAACATATGTATATACGAGGGTCATCCGGAAAGTAGTACCCGTTCGTGAAATAAAGACACAAAAGTAAATATTAACAAACATAAAACATTTTATTTGAAAGAGGATACTTTAAACTACTTCTCAACATAATCTCCAAGCAAATTAAGGCATTTGTCATAACGTGTGACAAGTTTCTGTATTCCTGCTGCATAGTCCTTCGCCGCCAGCTCATTGAGATACGCGAGGGACCCATCTTGCACAAATTTTTGCATAATGCAGATGGTGTTTAACAATTTCATGAACAATTGTTCGAGAAACATTGGGAAAATGCTCACAGATGTCATCAATTGTGACGCGCCGATCGTTCCTCACGAATTCGTCAACTGAGCTCACCAGTTGGCCTGTAATGACAGACGGTCTCTCCGAACGCTCATCGTCGTGTGTGTTCCCCCTCCCCATGTTGAAGTTGCGACACCACCGCCAAACAACACAGGCAATGCTAGCGTCACGCAACTTGGCTCAGAGAAGGCAGACAAGCCACTGAAGCTATCTGACCTCGTCCAGCGGCTACTCGCGTCGTCAGCACTTCATGCGGCACGAACGGGTACTACTTTCCGGATGACCCTCGTATATATATAAATGTGAACCGGAGCATATTGAAGAAAATTGATAGTCACGCATAGATGCTCGTATTTAAAAATTACATGAAATGAATACGTACTTCGTCAGAAAGGCGCTGATAATTGAGTGAAATAAATCGTAGGTGGCGGTTTCCGAAAGACGCAAGACATGAAGGTAAGATTAAAAAAAAGTAATTGGGATTTGCTCAGAGGAGAAAACAATTACCGACGAAGGCTGATTGTTTTTTTAAATTGACCTTTTGGAAGTGAAGTCATATTGGACACAGGTGAAAACTAAACAGTAGCGACTCCATTACTTGGGCTAAGCGTGGGGAAAATATTCTATAGGCCTCAGTTCAAAATCACAATTCTATGTGAATACTATGAATTATTTTCGTTTTAGATAGTGTAATTATTCTCACGAAAGGTGTTTAAATTCAATTAGATAACCTTCACGAAGAGAGATCATTTTGTAGCTGCATAAACTACCTGTTTTTGTATACTCTCCGGTAAATATTGGAAATATCCATCTTCTATCTCTATTTAGCTTTTGTCTTGAATAATTTGCATGAATGAAGCCTGCCCAGTCTAAATTCTTTGAAATATATGCCTTTAATTTTCAATTTAAAAAAATCTGCATTTGATTTACTTGGCATATTGATCATTTGGCCATTGTTTCACTCTCAGCTTTATATTGTTTTCATTATTTGGTTAAAAGTGAACTATTATTGTTCTACATATATTCGAAGAGAAAATGAAAGGTAGCATGAAGATCTTGATATTTTATTCTCCACGGAAAAATACTTTCACTGTGACTTAAATTCCAGTTTTTGTTCCGCTGTTTCAGATTGTAAATCTGATATTTGCACTATAAGGGATCAAATAATATTAGTTGTTTAATCATCGGAGTGAATTCTTTCTTTTGGCGTTGCATTTTTACCTCGAGCTTGTATTCTTGGCATTTCATCTGAACTATTTCAGGCCTCAGCGTAGTAAACAATTTTATCTTTGCGCGGTATATACAACTTAGTGGTTGTTCACACGCCTACACCCCCAGAAGCATGGGAACACATTCTATAGTCTTTGTTTTATTTGCATTCCAGTACCGTACATTGAGTTTTTGAACGAAGTAGCTTAATTATTACAAGTTTATAGAAGACAATTCTTCATGATTAGGGCACAAATGAATAGGTTGCCCCTCAATGATTTTCTTTTTTCACTTGATTTTGACAGTCTCGCTTTACTCAAAATTGGTTGAATTGCGTGACATTTTATTTATATCGGGAGTTTCCCTGCAAAGTGTAAGGGTCCTCGTCATTCACGTATACATTTTTACATCGATCCGCGTATCCATTCCCAAAACTGCGTCAATCTCTCGGGATCTCGGATATGCATCCATACGAATACATCCAAGCTTCTGTGATTATAATGCCTTATTAGCACAATTCATTTTATGACTGAGCCAGAGTACAGCATTTTGGGAATCCAATTAGTGAATTTCGACAAAATACCGGTTCCATAAATTCACAAGAAGAAAGCCTGGCAATGAGTGAAGCCTATAAGCTAAGATGCCATTGTAACGCCAAATGATCGAAAGTTATTCCTAGTTTTGACAGGCTTCAAGATACACGAAAATAGCTGCCTATAGTGAAGAGAGTTTACTTTCAAACGACCTAAAAACTAAACTGAAAACGGAAGAGTTTGTAGGATCTATACTAATAAATTATCGTCAGAGTTTATTACTATTAGGTGGATTACCGTTTAAGATGGTTTTTAATGAAAACACCCTGAAAAGCGCTACAATTCTAAGCGCCTGGCATAGGAAAATCTACGTTAAACCCTTCTAAATGTCCGTATAAATGATCAATGTAGATGAAAGATTGATGAATAGTTTATTTATGTTGAGCCCAGTATGAAGTAGTTCAGTATATAAATATTACAACATTTATTTATTTTTAATTCATTATTTTATTGTTTTGTTCAATTAATTAGCTTGATATGTATTAAAATCATTAATTTATTATGAATAACCTTATTAGCCTTAGTACTAAGAAGTCAAATAATACAAATTTGATTCTGTTCTTTTATTTATATGTAATTATCACTTTAGCGCAATGAGTATACTCTATGCATTCTACTGAACTACTCAATTTATACTACTTAATGTTCTTATTCGAGGTATATCTGCTGGCAAAGCCAATCACTAAATCTTGTGTGTCTATGGAATGCATATATTTCACCTGTATCAACAAACATGCCAACAAAGAAATATTTTTCTTTTTTCCCATATTCTACACTTCCACCAGCGAAACAAAGGCAATATCTTTCTACTTTCCCGTTTCTGCATCGCAATTAAAATTTTCACTAGGTAGGTACGTGTAATTTGGATCGTGCTCTGAGAGGAAATAATTTTCTTTGGGGCAAAGCCGTTGGAATGTCCGATCCAGCACTGAATGAACTCTTGAATGACTTTACTTTTTTGCGGAATACCGAATGCTCGTTCAATTATTTCATCTGGAGGGTGTGAAATGACAATGTAACCCATTCGCGCCTATGTACAAAAATGACTCGGGTGCATTTTCCAAAAATGTTAGCCTCGAGAAAAAAAAAAGCTGAAACGCTCCGAAAGGCATCCCTCCTTCCATCCCACTCACGTCACGAGATCTTTTATGGGGGAGAGCGGTTGGTTCATTTACAGCAAACGCTTTGTGGGAAGAAGAGGGGGGTGAGAGGTGGAGGGGAAGGGGGGGAAAAGGGGCGAGGGGAGCACTGAGAGACGCTTCGTGGAGTAGTTTACCACTTTTTATTATTTTTCTATTCCCTCCCTTTGTCCGCCCGTTTTTTTCCCGTCGTAAAACTTTCACTATTTAGTTTTCTCGCTGAACATATTTCCTCCCCACCATCCTTCCCGCTGTACTTTGTAAAGGGATGAAGAAGAGGAGGTGGGGAATGCGAGAATTACTGCCTTCGCTCTTGGTCCCCGAGAATATTTAAACCAGTATCCATGGCAACTGCTCCTGTCATAACCCCTTCCCACTCAGACACTCGTACTGACCTCCTTCCCCCCGCACGAGCACTCGTTTCACCAACCTCCGACCCCTCATCCCTCTCCACGGCTCCCGGCCCGCGGGCTCCAAATGGTCTCAAAAACATATCGAATTTTTTTCGTTAAAAATCCCTTTCTCTTTTTACGCCTCATCGCGGGCGAGCATAACGTCTCGCCTCCCATTCCAACCCCGACACTTCGTCCTCTCTTTCGGGAATGGGATTCAACGCCCTCACATCTGTCTTTCCTTTACTGCTCTCCACCCACCGTAGCACGCGACCCGCTCGGCAGAGGATACAGAAGCGAGTCCTTCTGACAGAGCTCGGCAGAGGGAGGGTTTGCCGCCTTATTCCGCTTGCGTGTGTGCTACTACGCCTCGCCGGCCCATTTCTCCAAAAATCTGGAGGACGTCGAAACTTCATCATAGATATTGAAGTTTTCGTTTGAAGCGAGAAATTGCGAATACCTTGGTGGTATTTTATCGTAGTATTGTCGAAGAAAGAACTCATAATTTATGTTAAACATATTTGCCCACCTCTGATAGAAATGATGTAATTCGAAATGGTAGCTTCCGCTCTTGTTTTGTTTTGTTCATATGGTTAATATATTTTTAATTACTGAAGATAGACTTCACCATATTTTATCCTATAAATATCATCTCGATGGGGATATTTTTGGTCATTAAGTAGTGTATAAAGCGAACAGTAACTACGGCCGTATGAATATAATGGGAAGAGTCAACCCCAGCCGTAATCTTGTAAATGGGCAAAGGATGGGTGAGGGAAATTAGAGAAGATATATGCAGTAAATCAATAAAAATTATGAAAATAAATAAATAACTGAAAATAAAAATAATAATAGAATAAATATAATAAAAATACTAAAAATAATTGAAATAAATAGATAAAGCAAACGGTTAGAACAGTGAAATGGAAAAAATTCAAATAAATCACGTACTCTCTAGCTTGGATATACTATACAGCATTGATCCTTGTTAGTCTCAAGCAATCAAACGAACGTATTAAACTAAAATTAAAAATTATGATAATAATAATAAATGAAAATTAATCACGCACTCTCTAGCTTGGATGCATGTATTAATTATATTAAATAGTGTGTTTTTAATTGATAAACGAGACTTTTAAAATTATATCATTTGCTTTTGTCTGCCGTTAAAATTCGGCAGAACAATACATCTGAAATAAAACAACATTTGACAGTTTGTAAAATGAAATTTCGCTATCTGTTGTGTAATATGAAGACCTCAACTGAGTTCTATAATGATGTTTTCCCTCGCAGGACAGCCATGTGAAGTTTAATATAGTTTGGTATGGTTTATGAGTAAAGATTATGTTACGTACGCACTAAAAAATGTTGACATGTCATGCCGAAAGGTAGTGTGTTGCATACGAATGCACTTAAGTTTATGCAAAGGTAGACATCGACATAGAATTCTTGTCTCATTACGCCACAGGGTAACAAATTTATATAAGGACAGCGCGGTAACTTAAAAATGTCAAGAATGTTTGGCAATATGATATCTTAGGCAAAGAATATTCTCTTTAGGTAAGTCATCGAATTTGAGCGATGACCAAATATGAACTTAAAATACGTTACTTCTGGATTACACAAACATTAATAATTGCCATAATAGCATACCAGTGTGTGATATATTTTGTATTGTTGAAACAATAGTACAGAGCTTTTGTGGATGTATAACGGTCGAATGAGTATTATTTTGTTATCACGTTTGTGATGTTTACGCAAAAGACCCTATGAGAGCTGCATGCAGTAAACGTACCTTCCCAAGCTTCATATAATTGAAAGCGAGCGCCAAAAAGATTGTCAATTTACAATTCATGTCATAGTCCTTTTCTATGTCGGACGTAGTGCACCTCCTCAACAAGGGTGGCATGTATTGTAGTTAATCAAATTATCCAAACAAAATTGTGGTCATCATAGTGAAGCCGTTGAATGTTGAGTTAGATATAATTAACTATTTATAAAATAATTGCCCAATGCAAATTTTAGCGGGAAATGTTCATTTCCACGAACAATATTAAAGATCCATTTCCTTTTGCTATGAATAGCATTGAAGTCACCTAGGGTATTTATTATATTTATAAATTTTTTCAGGTTCATTTGAAACAATGACAATTATTTAGGTGTCTATAATAGACACTCTCCTAGCAATCGATGCGACTAGGCACCAAGTCTCAAGCACCCGAAAGCATTAAGGATAATATTTATTTGCGGTTAAAATATTTCCGATTTGGTCTTTGGCATATAAATCTCATAGTTGACAGGGAAGAGGACTACTCTCTTCCGTAGGCGTCTCCTGCCCTGCCGCCCACCCGTACACCCACGCATACTCGCGTATCCTCCACACCCCTGGAGCCCACACTCGCTTGTACAGCACCCTCTCCACCATCATCCCCACTCCATCCCTCTCCCTTTTCCATCTCATCAACGTTGGCTTATCTCTCTCTCTCTTTCACCCCCGCCATCCGCCCCAGGGCCCCACCCACCGCCCTCGCCCTACGTGGGCCTCCCTAAAAGGGCGCGCCTGCTTTCTCCAAATCCCTTTCCACGCCCTTCCGTCGCCTTTCAACGCGTTCCAAGAATTCAGCCCGCGACTCCTCTCGCCACCCTTCCTCCTCCGTTTTCCCCGGAAAGCCTTCCTCCCCTCTCCCACTTCTCCATTAATATTACTCTCCACTCCTTCTCTATGTGAACTTCAAGTCATTTCTCAGTTCACATGCGGGCAGTCATGATGCATGTATATTTTTTGTGTGCGTATATACATTTTATGTCGTATGTATATTTGTTTGGTGTACACGTATGTATACATATTTGTTTAAAGAAATAAGTATTCATAAATATAAGTACTACCTATTTATTAGCCTTCTAAGAGGATCAAATAAACACTGTAAAATAATATAATTTATGATGCTGCTGTTCAATCTAACTATCATCAGAGTACAACAGTATACAGTATACCGATTAGGTCCAGTTGTCCAACTTGAACTTAGTGCTATCATTAAATCGTAATGCTTTCATTTGTATGAAGTCTTTTAAGATGGGTACACATCGATCGTCAACCTTAAAGTGGCAATTTTAAATAACTCTTGAATTTTCAATTTTACATATATTCTACATGTTCATGTCAATACGCTGTTAATCGTTTAAAAAATGGGTTGGTAATCCAAGATTATTCGGGTCTCCCACCGGGTCCATGTTCGTAGGTTTGCCGACGTTTCGATGGCCGAGTCGTCCATCGTCTTCAGGGCATGTCGGTACTCAGGTATTTGGCCGCCTTATAAAGTTTGGTCAGGAGGTCAGGTCTCGTCTGATTGGTCGGACGCTTTCCGCCTCTTGTTTTCCTTGATGTTCCTCAAAATGGGTTTTCACGCGTATAAGGCGGCCAAATACCTGAGTACCGATATGCCCTGAAGACGATAGACGACTCGGCCGTCGAAACGTCGGCAAACCTACGAACATGGACCCGGTGGGAGACCCGAATAATCTTGGAAAACATTATTCGCCGGGAAAGCACCAGATCAATGGGTTGGTAACTTTCATTCCAAGCAAACACCCCATAATTATCAATGCAACAATTTCAGAGTGTAAAAATCATTCGCCTTGACTGGGATCCCAGTCAAGGCAAATGATTTTTACACTCTGAAATTGTTGCATTGAAATGCACATTAGCGGATGACTCCGTTAAAAGTTACTGTTGCGGCATCTCCCGCAGTTTCTTTGGAACCCCATAATTAATTATTGAATTGTAATATGGATTAGTACATAACTCCTCTGTTAAAAGTTTCTCTGGCGGCATAACCCACAGCTTTTTTGAAAATGAAATCGGTGTCAGAAGGCTATCGGGATATATATACTTTCTCAATGTGTATCATAATTCAAACTTGAGGATGTTTTTAAAATGTCGTCATCAAATATTTTGGGATAGGTACCTTCGATTTACTTGAAAGTACACACATTAGATACACGGAGAGTTAGAATTTCAAGTGTGACCCATTATCTCGACCTCACATGCAAAAAGTCGAATTTTTCGATTCGAGGCTAAAGTCAAGAAATTTTCAAGCATTAATAATTTCGAGTTTTTCCTAATAATCCGCCGCCTTGTCTCCCTTTCACTTATTCTAAAAACTCTGCCTCCACCATATTGTTTGTTAAATCACTTTAATTATTTGCGCATATAAAATGTCTAACCTTTGCTGAATACCGATATTTAATTTCTCAATCGCTTAATGTGGCATATTTATTATTTTTTTTCAAAAATTCACCTTTGTTTTAATGATACTAATGAAAGCATGGATTCGTGCGAATGAATGATTTTTCTTGTATAAATTCGTATCCATCGTCCACCACACCTAAAACGAATCCATTGGCCCCTGGGAACCCCTTAGTGGAATTACCTCTCTCCATGATTATATTAATAGCCCAGGGCGAAGGAGATACCACTTTTAACCGGACGCCTTTCGAAGAAAATTAATAGAATCTTTTTTGTACGGTGGTTATACATACGCCCACAGCTGGCCTGACTTGATCATGCAAGAACCTTGAGTAAATAATTTTTTGTTATTAAAACTTTGGCAATAGAACCTTATTAATTTGAGAAAATAGTAAAAAAATCCTTTCAATATGCATACATTAATACACACACTGTTAATTAATAAACCTACCCTCTGCGCGGCGATCAAAGCATTTTTTTCAGATGATTGTTTGAGTGTTTAGCGTCAAAGCACTCTATCATGAAAATATCGAACCGCTTTTAGCGTGAAATTTTCAAAGATTCTAAGTATAGTTCGCTTCCGTCAATATTGTAGACATTATCGTGTGCATAAAGTATTAGATTAACGATAGCTAACAAAAATGGTTTTGTTTCAGAAGCAGAATTAATCATGGCAGTGAAAGCATACTGAAAGTCAGGCTATATTTTTTTTGGATAATATATTTAAAGAGTAAGATAGAGTCCTTTTGAAAATTAAGGAAATTATGTACCAGTATGTTGACGCACTTTTAAAAGGAATAATGTAAATGAACGCTTTCATAGTTTATTGAAATGGGTAGTTGTAATCTTAAACTAAAAATATTGTCTGTAAGTTTTAAAACATGTATAAGAAAAAAAATATTGAAAGTCCAGGAACAATATATTTATGAAATATTCTCTTTAATTTAAATTATTTGTACGTCTTCTCGTGTTTTTTATAGCGTAAGTCCTGATTTTATATTCAATACATGTATTCACCTCTGTAAACAAATCTTTGCAGTCAAGCGTAGTGATAATAAAATATCTCCAACTCCAATGTTCCAATATTAAAATACAAGAGAAGGCTGTTGATCCTCTATAATTTTGTTTATCTACTCATTAGAATTTGTAGCCAAGGACTTCGAGGGTATAGCATAAGAATCAGCAAGAAATTCAAAGTATTTTTGTGAGAAATAGAGAGAAACTCAAGGAAAATATCACCAATTGAGGAGTGAAAATATAGCTAACTTCATCTACCTGGGCAGTAATATAAGATGAAAGAAGTTCCACCGTTATTAGAAGAAGAATAGCTCATGCTAAGAATGTGTTGATGGAATAGAATAACTTCTGTGTTGAAAGAATATAAGGTTACAAACAAAGCAGTTGGTTGAAACATCCAATTGAAGTATGTCATTCTACGGATCGGAGGCATGGAACATTAGAAATGTGGACCAGCCAAGAACTGAAGCCTGTGAAGCATGGTGAGGAAGAATGCTGAAGATTGAATAGATATGTAGGGAAGAACGAGGAAGTACGAAACAATATTACAAGAGAGGAACGAATAACTTGGAGAATATACAGCAAAAAAACTAGATGTATTGGGCACATCTAGAGGCACAATGGAGTAGTTATGAACATAATAGTAGGGGAAATTGATGGAAATATCCCTTCAATTTTGAAAAGAGGAAGACCAAGAGGCCTATACATAGGGTAAATTAGGAAGGACGGAAAACATAAAATCCGGTCCGGGAATTATGACTGAGTACAGGAGAATGGAGGGATTCAGTAAACCAATTTTAGGATTGAAATACTGATGATGATTCATTAGCTAACTTGGCAAGAAGTATACATGGCATATTTTGAAAGTAATTGGCATGCATTTATTGTGACGCGACTACCCATGGCAGCGCGGTAAAACCGATCGGAAAAAAACTCTGCCGGTTGCCAGTTTGCTCCGAGCACTCTGAGCGAAAACACGTGCCTCCAGATCAAGTGTGTTTTTGGACTTCGTAACGCGGTGCGATGGAGTGTTGTCTTGAACAGCGATACACCATCAAGTTTTGCGTGCAGCTTGGATAGAATTCAACGGAAACATTCCAGATGCTTCAAGAGGCCTTCAAGGACGACTGCCTTTCAAGGTATCCGTCTGGGAGGTGGCACAAGGCGTTCAAGGAGGGCCAGGAGGAGGTCGCTTACGTACCCCATTCTGGACTCCTTACAAGGGCCAGAACTGACGAAAGCGTGAATCGTTTGCGCGAAGTTTTGCGTTTCGACCGTCGATTAAGCATCCAGCAAATTGCTGACACCCTACATATGTCCACATCTGCGGTGTATGGGATCGTGACCGAGGGTCTGGAAACGCGCATGGTCCGCGGGAAGCTTGTTCCGAATGTGTTGCCACACATCCTTCACCGTTACCAGCTACCTGGCCCGAAGCACCACCCCCTGGTGGTCCCCCAGCTCCCTTTAAGACCCAATTTGGTTCCGAGCGATTTTTTTCGTTTCCCTTACTGAAGAGAGAGCTGAAAGGAAATCATTGGGAGACCGTGGAAAACATCCCAAAGCATGTTACGACGTTCTTGAGTGACATTCCACGTCGTGAAGGGTTCAGGGTGCCTTCCAGGCGTGGCAGATACGTCCCGCATGTGTAATAATGCAGGGAGAGAGTATTATGAAGGAATTTAAGCATTTGTTCAAGCACGGTCAATAAATCTATTTTTCCCCGAGAAATGAATTATACCATGCGCATTACTTTCATAAAGGACCGTGCATATTCCTTTGCCTAGTAAACTATTTAAAGTAAAGTTTGAATTTAGTGAAGTAAACAAAGTAATTTCTGTCGTAGTTAGCGCCATACACTGAATTGATATGTAGCAGTCACTAGTTTCATTTCACCCATGCAATGGCGTTTATTTACACTTTAGTACGCCATGCATTCAACCAGTGCCTTTATTTCTGAATTTAATTTCATTTAAATCAGTCATTACGTTAAAAATACGTTTTTCATATGAATTTGAAGCAATTTGAAACAGAATTTGAATTTCATTTCGAGGAAAATTAAAATGTTTACATTCATTTGGGTTACTTTTATGATTTATTTAATGTTCTGGTTTTAGCTACTACATTAATGTTAACGTCGTAGAATTGCGATAATTTTTCGCTGTCTGTTGTGTATTTGTTAAAGGACTAATACATTTAGTGTATGCGGGTCACAAGTTTAATTTCCAGGATAACAAAATTTGGACGCAATTAATTGGAAAAATACTACTTCACTTTTAATTTCCAAATATTGAAAGTAGGTGTTTTGTTAATGGAAAACGAAAATGCCAAGACCGGTAAAAACAAGGTGATAAGTCCTAGGAAAATGGAAAACACTAACTCGGTCACTTGGGTGTGTTTGATTGAACAGCGATTCTCGTTTCCCTCATTCACACACAAACAATGCAAAAATAAATAAAGAAATAAGACTTGCGACCACTCGATCTCTAGGGTGTGTTAGGGTATAGCAGCCACACTTCTGAATCGCATTCACACAAACACGCACACACACGCAGGGTTTGTAAGGATATTCCCAAATTGAAAATTAACTGAAAACAAAAAGAAAGGACCCAAGTTCAACTTCGCAGTCACGTAATCGCTCGGGTATTACATCTTTGTGAATCAGAATTATGCAGTGTTTTATTGATACTGTGATTCAAATTTTTTGGTGAATTTCATTTCTGTAAGACATATCACACTCAAGATCTATCAAACATTTTTCGCTGGATTTATTGAAAAATATTCTAATAATTTTTGTTAAAAAAGAGATCTAATGGAGACAGTGTTTAGTTATTAATTGTTCATCTACTAATGGAGCTTGTCTCTGGGTCCGCGGATGGTACTTACAGTGATTTGCCAGAATATATATAGTCGAGCTACCTCTTGTGGAATGAATTTGCTTAGTTTAGGTTATTGTATTTCGATATTCGATGCTGCACTACTCTATAATCTCATCCACCGCATAGGCTATAAACCTCAATCACTACAGACGTGAACTAACTCCTCCTTCAGTATTTTGCCTCCTGTGGGTACATATTTTTTTAGCCATCGGTCAGTAGTGGTGTCTTAATTTCGTTTGGACTAGAGGGAAGTATTTCTCATTTAAAGCAATAATCATTTTTAATCGTGAAGTTAATTGTTTCCGTCTTGTTTCGCACCTGATGATAATTTTCGTTTATTCAAAATCAACTTATTCCAATGCCTTGTTTGTATTTTTCCACTGATATTATTTTCATTAGGTACCCTGATGCGTGTTTAAAAATCAGCTATTCATTTCAAATGATCCTACGAGAGGATCAGGATGATGGTAACCTACAGGCTTCCCACCGAGAGGGCCCGGGTTCAAATCCTGGAGACAACAAATATTTTTCAGTGGTATCCCGATTCCTGCTTGAGGTGCTTTGCGGAGAGCAATTTGAGTGATTATGACGCCCGTCGGATGGGACGTTAAACTGCAGACCCCTTGGCGCCTTTCGGCATGAGCACGCTAATGCCGACGCCGGGTTTCTCTCCACCCTTCCTTTCCCATCCATCCCTAATGGCAACAATGACCTTAGCTGTCTGTCGTCCTCCCATAGAAAATATAAAAAAATGATCCATCTTTCCTGGACTTCAAACAACCCCTAATATCTCACAACAAGACATGACAACGCCGCGCGAACAATATGTCCTCCGCTTCCTACTCCGGGGCGTGTAGTCTGAAGTTCCTCTTCATTTAAATCACGTTCCTACCCGTTATTTTTTCCTTCGCCCCTAAAATCGCCCACACCGCATCTCCAAGACGCAATCCTTAGCACACTCCTTAGCCCCGATTCTTAATTCATTCACTCCCCTCCTTCGAGAACCCTGTGACGCACTTCGCCTTCTGGACCTTCCCACAACTCCATCCCCTCCTGCCCAATTTCCTTATCTCTTTCATATTCTTTGCACGTCTCGTCGCTTCCGCGTAATCGCTTTTCCCATTCATTTTTCTCCTCCTGCTTAGGGTGCGCACCTCCTCCTCCATCCCTTTACCTTCCATTCTTGCCCAGTCTCTTTCTCCCTCTTCTCATGTCATGTCTTTCTCGACTCTTTGCCATTGCTTCAGCATTGGTTGCCGTAGCCTAAAATATATCTCAAAACATTGGTATTATTCTAACGCTAAAATTATGAGAAAGTAATAGGTGCGTAAGAAAACCGAGCACATATCTATGACAATATTTTAGCAGTGAACAATTAGGAGTTTATATTTTTGTATCCCAACTGAATTAATTTTTAGAATAAATTCTCGATAATGACGAATAGCCAAAGGTGGAGCGAATGATAACATTCTTTTAAGCAGATACCTTATGTAATAATTAGCAATTTTTCACATACGCGGAATATTGTTTTTAGACGAATAGCCGAGGGTGGAGCGAATGATAACACTCTTTTAAGCAGATACCTTTTGTAATAATTAGCAATTTTTCACATACGCGGAATATTGTTTGTAGCTAGCATCTTGCTTTGCATCAAGTAAAAAAAGTTCAAACGCTGTTTTTGGTATCTAATTTGTTGTCTAAATTTCCATAATCAACTACAGCAATGGACGAATAAATGTTTTAGTTACTCAAGGCAAACTGAAATAAATGTGTACTGAAACGTTGTATTCAGGGTTAATACATTTCATTACCTAAAAACAGTAAATTTGATTTCGGAACTTGGGATTGAATTGGACAAGATTTTCATTCCCTTGACAATTTCTCACTAACTCACCGTCCGTTGAAATAACCCACTCCACTTGATTGAAACTATCAATCTGAGTTGAATGAATTTATTTGAATATTTCTTCATTGGATTTATATTTGATGCTGAATTGACGTTAATTATTTTTTAATTATATTTATGAAGAGCTTAAAATTTAAAAAAATCGGTCATGTTAATGTATGAAGAATATCAATATCGATCGAGAATGCTGAAAGTCGAAACTGACTTCAGTTAATTATTTTTCTTTGATTTATGTCAAGCCAACAATCATTAATCGTTTTCATTTTTTAGTAATCCTCCCACTTGCTCTTTTAAATTTGTCCAAAAGAGATTGACTTTACTAAAATTATATTCTTAATTAATCTTACCGAATTTGTAGCCATTTCTATATTCCTATTCTTGGGTAATGATCGTTCAGAATGACAAGAACGTTACTTACTCTCATAAAAGTTTATCAGATTACTCCACTGAAAAAATAAACAATACTATTTTGAGAATAATAAGTAAATATTGCTGTTTTGCAGACTGGTAAATTAAAGAAAGTCAATAGTTTGACTTCCTTTTTATATAGTATGTCATTTTGTTGTGTGTCTGCCTCAATTTTTCAGTTTTATGTTAGTCCAATTTTATTAGTCCACCTATAACTTGCAATTAGAACATTGCGCATGCAATAGATACAAATTAGTTCGGTGGGGCAAAAAGGTTTTGAGCTGAAAAGAAAGTTCATCCATTTTCAACTTCATAATATCTTGGCTTTAAGCTAGTAAAATAATTATCTGATGCCAATTCGAATAACATGAACCCGACGAAAGACTTAAATTGGTTCGGCTATTCATACTATTCGTTATTGCACCACGACGCATATGCTGTTTAAAATGAAGGCATACTTGTTTCCTTTAGGTACTAACGAGTGTCCTCACATCACTTACCCTTTGACCCCATGTGTTCGCTGGTTGGGTTATATGTACATGCAGAACATTCCTCTAACCTGCCTACCCCCAATATTTTCAGATGGCACACATGCCCAAATTCGAGGCCAACATCCTCTCCCTCGTCCCAACCCTTCGCCCTTTATCACCACCCCTCCCCTAAGCCGTCTACCCTCGCAGCCGTGATTCGACGACGATGGAATCGAAGATCCTCCCGATTGCGTTGTTATGCCGCCTCAGAGAGTTTCCTTGGGACTCCGCTCCCCGCCCGTTCCCCTCTGCTTTTGCCCTGCCTTTCCTTTCACCCCCTTTTCTCTGCGCTCCCTTCCTCTCTTTCGAGGCGTCTTCCCATTCCTATCGATTCCATGCATATCTTACACACTTTTTCACTAATCTTTTTTTCGATGTATTGTCAATATTTCTCTGTACGCTATCTTTTATTCCTGCCACACTAACCTATCGCTTTCCTATTTCATATTCCTTTTAAATTTCTATGAATGAGCTATCGGGTACCGCTTAATCTTCTCTCGTTTTTTTTACCCGTTCAACGTTTATTCTAGTCCATATACCATCGCAGTGGATATTGGGTTTCGACTACTAACCCTTGAAGCGTAAGAAATTCACAATGCCATGGTTGGGTGGACGTTTCCTATCCTTTAGCCAACCTTTGGTATCCCTCGAAATTCCGTTAACCTGAAAGTTCTCACCGGTTAGATTTTTAACAATTCCAAAGACAACCATAGGATTCTGAATCAAAAATATTTCGTCCGGTAGCCAAACCCCCTGCTTCTAAGCTACTACTGGTAAAAATATTTTATTTGAACAGGATTTAATGCCTTCATTTGCATACTAAAATTCCATTTGCAATCAAAACTCTTCAATAACGCATTAATGGATAACCCAACTGTTTCTCTCACGTTGCTAATTATGTTAACTGTACCAGTGTCGGTACGCTAAGTCATGAATGGGTGGGAGCATATAAGGTAGTGTTTTTCTGAGTATGCAAAGAGTATTAGATAACTTAACAAACCACCTAGTTTAGTCATTTCACTTTGTTTTATTCTACTGCAGCTAAAATGATTCGATTAATCTTTTTGTAAATATCCTTGTAATACCCAACGTGCATTTAACTGATAAGGAAAGTAATGGATATTTCTAAAGGCTATACAACGCTGACCAATATGGGAGGATTACTGTTTAGCACGGATGAAGAAGCCCTGCCAGTTGACGTTGCCTGGTTAACGGCTCCACTTTGCAATAATGGGCATTATATCCCAGCCTCCTATGCTTACGTTATAAACATACTTTGCTTTAAAATTTGTTTTTCACACAGAATCTGAGGCTTGGCTATGGAAATGAACGCTGGCACTGGGGTCTATTATACGGAATCATTCAAACCATCCTTATGTGTATTATTTAGATACAGTTAAAGAGAGGTGTTATGTCGCTTTAGTTAGGTCCAATTTGGAATACACCAGAAGTATTTTGGATTTTCGGAAAAAAGCGGTAATAAAAGAATTAGACAAAGTTGAGAGAAAATTTACCAGATTCGTCAAAAATTGTTATATTAAGAATGCGAGTGAGACAGGCCTTATACATGTAGACACCTTAATTAGTTTGGAAACCGCTTTAGATGCGAAGAGAACAAGCGTTATGAAGGTTCAGAACACACGTGTTTAACAATAACACAATGGGAATTATCATGGCCTCACACTATTTGGCTGGTTTACATAACAAAGATAAGATAAGGAAGCTAGAACCCCACTCTCACCTGAGCAGCTTGAGATATATACAAGAAGCGGATTAGCCTCCCGTCTCTCCAACCTATTCCTATTTTCTGCAATGTACTCCAGAGTTTTTCCCAATTCACTCTATCAAATGCTTTTTCGAAATCTACGAAACAGGCAAAAACGTACAGATTGTAGTCTATATTCCTCTCGATTAGTGATCTCAGTACTTCAATTGCATCTAGTTTGCCTCATCCCTTCCTAAACTCACACTGATCATCCCCTAAGTAATCATTTGCCTTGCTCTGCATACTTTTGTTCGTGAGAACGCTTAAGGTGCGTGGAAAATCAAATTTATTGTTCTCTAGTCCTCACATGATGTAGCATTTCATTTTTTCAGAATCGGAACTAAAACTGATCACACAAACTCTTTCGGCCAGATTCCTTCCCCATGCATACTACGAATGAGTCCATATAGCCTCTTCCTCCCACATTTTCCTAAACCTTTTGTAGTTTTTCAGGAATGTTGTCGACCCTCTCGACCTTATTTGATTTCATCTCCCTTGATGCCCTCTCTATCTCCTTGACGAGTATGCCTGGACCTAAACTATCTTCATCTACGTCATATTCTCTTTCTATGCCTAAGCTTCTAGGTCTAAATTCTTTACTATACCGTTTCCCTATATATCCCTGCCATCTCGCTTGGATTGTCTCCAGTTCAATGACTTATCTCTAATTGTTAACACAGATCTTCTCTTTTGTACCTCCCGTTAGTGATTTAACCTTGCTATATAGTGCAACAATTTCACCATTTCTTTGCAAACTTTCCAGATCCTCCCACTACGTCTTCCTCCATGCTTCTTTAGTTTAATTTGTTACGTGTCTCAAATTATTATTTCGCTCTTGGTACATTTTTTGCCTTAATCTGTGTTTAAATTCTTCCATTTCCTTTTCTCATCTATCCTTCTAATCATCTCATCCGTGATCCATGGTTTCCTTGAACTTTTCCTGATAACAGCTCCTATGGTTTGTTTTCGGCTTTCGATATCGCTTTTTGGATAAATTTTTCCTCGATAGTACTCAGTTCTTTACCCTCATCCATGATTTTTTCTACAGCCTGAAGATTTTCCCTTGTCAATCCAGTTAATGCGTCTGCATTCCATTTCCTCACCCGCCGCTCCTGCCTTATCCTTTTGAAACGCACGCCTCACTACAAACAACTAAATTGTGGTCAGAGTCCACATCTACTCCCGGGAAGCTCTGCGAATTGATCATTATATTCCTAGATCTGTGCCTAACCATAACATAATCTGGCATTTTCCATGCATATCTACGCCTTTTGTGGTGTCTAAACAAAGTGTTCGTGATGACTAACCCCTGCCTCCTCCAGAATATAATTGCTTTCTCCCCGCGGCGGTTCCTCGAGCCTAAACCGTAGTCCCCAACCTCATCACCATCTCTTCCTTCGCCTACGGTCGCATTCCAATCCCCCGATGAGTAATGACCAAGTTCGTCAGTTTTACTTTTATCTCTAAATGAAATATTCTATCTGTTGCTTACTCTATGTTAACTACGCTTTTTCCTACCTTTGTATTCAATATTATGGCTCTCACCTCCTTCGCTGTATATGAATCTATCACTCCAGTAACCCCCGCCGTCTTTCCATTTGACCTCGCATAGACCAAATGAAAATATGAGTAATTATCAAAACTCTGGTGTCAAAACAGGATGGTTTAACGGTTGTTGCCAACCTATCGGTAACATCGGGAATAAGTTGTTACTAAGGTATTAAGGTATTTGATTTTTTAAAATTATAAATATAGTTAATAATTAGTATTTCGCATTAAATATTGTAGTAAGTAAATGCTATGCCCTTTAGTAATGCAAAATCAGATATGGATTGGTAATACTGTACCCGTTATATTATCTACTCTTTATCTAAATAGTGAACGGTTCGTTCGTTCATTTCTCAGTCTACAACCCGCAGATCAACCGCATGAGAAGTCCATCCCCAGAGTATTAGTAAATAAAACAGTATGATAATATATTCAGGCCAAAGTAACACGCGCACCTCCGGGGGGCCCTTGGTAGAGCGAGTAACAAAACACCTACACGACAGCGAACGCGTTAGCTCGGGAAATTTTCTTCACGTTATCTTCATGTTTTACGTGTACCTAATGGCATCGCAGACGCCATGTGCATGCAGTCAGGCCATTCCACGCTGAACGCCTCTACTCGTTCGAGCGGTGGATAGACCATGTATCCACCGTAGGAGGAATCCTGCGCATTCGCTCTATGCGGAATGAGTTCCTCACTTTGTGAGTTTTCGCATCCTAAAACGTGCGCGTGCTATTAAACGCGATAAGTCAGCCCTTGCCGGCGTGCAGATCGTAAGCGAAAAATGCACGCTTGGCGTTTTTTTAATAATTTCACCATCGAGTTTCCACCTGTGCTACATATTTGTGTGTAGAAATAAAAATCCCAGATACCCAGGCTCAATGAAACCGCAGACGAACCACTAATCGACACGCCTCGCTCATGTTATACAAGGCCTTGTATAAAAATGTCCTTCAATATAGTATAGGATAGTAACTCATACATTCTGCATACATTCCGCATACATTCTTTTTGTATTTTCTTCCTTCGTACTATTCACTAAGTTTCACTAAAGCATGTGTCTACACTGTTACCGGGTCACCACGACTACTGATTACAATTGCAGGTAATCTGTGGCGTTCAGTATCATATCCTTCATGACAAGCGTGAATCACCGTTTTTTTTAATTTATATAACCTGCAAGCCACCAGTAGGGTGTGTGGAAAGGGGTGAATACACACCAGAATAATTTTACCGGAATGTGACCCTACCGCGGTCGAACAATGATCCCCTATCGTTTTTGGAAAAAATGATCGTTAAAATTTGTTCTACAATTAATCTCGCTGATTTTATTAACATGACTGCTAAAGAGAACTCCTTCCCACTTATGCTAGAGCTTCTATCTGTAATTTAACCTTCGCTCCGTGAGTGATCCCCAGCCCAGCTACTCTATTTTTTTTGGAAACGCTACCAAGATCGTCATGGCAACGTTTTACAAATCTACGCTGCATGCGTTCCCTTTCTGCAATTAATCCAACTTCGTGAGCATCCCATATACTTGAAGCATATTCCAAGTGAGGCCTAACCAATGGCAGATAATATTTCTCTTTGACCTTTTCATCACATTTACCAAGTACTCTTCTAATAAATCCTAATTTTGTGTTAGCTTGTCCACATATTCCCCGTATGTGTTTCACCCAGGAGAGATCGTGAGTGAGGGTTATGCCTAGGTATTTAATTAATTCTACACCTTCCATTTTGGTATTCCTAATATAGTAGGCGTTTGGGTGGGAATTACTCTTTTTTCAACAATTTAGGATTACACACTCTTTTAATTTTAATTCTGATTGCCAATTTTTTCACTAGCGTGGTATAGCATTAAAGTCATATTACAAAGCTGCTGTGTCCTCAGGATCGTGGATATCACGGTAAACTACTGCTTATGCGGCAAATAAACGTATCTGACTAGTAATTACGGAATCAATGTCGTTACCGTAAACTAGGATTAAAAGAGGTCCGATAACACTTGAATCTAATAGCTGAAGTAACTTGTACTGCATTTGAGCTATCTCAATGTATCATTTTTTCTATGCCGTATACTTTTAGCTTTGCAAGTAGTTTACTATGACGTTCTTTTTCGAAGGCTTTCTTAAAATCTAAAAAACTCGCGTCCGCTGGAAGATTGCTCTCTCGTGAAATAAGAATATTAACAAAAAGCACAAGTTGTGTCTCGCAGGATCTACCTTTTTGGCAACAGTGCTGATTTTTCATTAATAATTTCTGATTATTGAGGTGTCTCACGATCGAAATAGTAACTATATGCTTCATAATCTTGCACGAATTGTATGCGAGGGAAATAGGTCTTTAATTGCTCGGTTCCTCCTTGTCATCGTTTTCAAATATTGGTGTTACGTTAGCCGTTTCTCTGGAAACCTCGTGATCTACCAACGACTTCTTCGATATTATTTCTAGATACGGCGCCATTTACGAAGCTAGCTCCTTAAATATGTATATGAGCGTTTATTTCATCGGGACCGGAGGATTTATTAGGCCTAATATTTTTCAGCATAGTCTATTCCATTAAATGAGATTTCAATGTTGGTCATTTGTTGACCGGCACAAATTGGTCAGCTATCGGTGGTATTCTGTGAGATATTGGTGAAGACGCTTTAAAAGAAGGAGTTTAATAAGTTAGCCTTTTCCAAACTTCTGGTTACTCTTTCGCCTTTATCATTTTTGATGGAGTTAAAATTTGACTTCTTTCCCTGAACCTCTCTGAGGTATGACCAAAATCATTTTGGATTCTCTTTCAAATTTTCCGCTTTTTCCCTTTGAGTTCACTAGACGCTTTCCGAAGTTCATTCTTGACATTCGCCCTGGATATCTTATAATCATAAGTGATCTCATTATTTTTGACATCGGAGAATTCATGCCTAATATTTGTGATCTTGCCGTGACATAGCCTTATACGTTGTAATGCCATTTTTTCATCTGCGCTGCATCATCTAGGTTTCGTGTTATCCTTTAAAAATTTACTGGGAATGAACGTGTTAGCAGCTGAGCGCGTGATCTTAAGATAGTGATTCCTCGTATCCTCAATATTAGGGTGATTACTGTCCCTCTGTAAACTTGCAAATTTATTCTGTAGAGCGCACCTTAAGCTATTGTTGTGCCATTCTTTAAACAAGTAAAATTTCCGATGAGGCTAATTATTTCAGACCCCATGTAGCGAAAACTTAGCATTTACTGCCCGAAGTCCAAGTAATTCCTTTTAAAGTTTCTATAGTAAAGACCTTTTCGGGAATATTCGTTGCTAACTAGTCAGTATTATCGCCCCTAGTTGGTTAAGTGACAAATTGATTCAACGAGTTCAACGTAAAAGAAGTCAATCCTGATTCGCAGATATCTTTGTCTTTACCGCCCGTTTTAAAACTATAAATGTAGGTCCTCCAGTCAATAGATGGGGCATTGAAATCTCCAGCGATTATATCTTCGCGATCATTGTGTTGGGTTGAGAAACCTTTAATTTGCTGATCTAATTCTAGTATTGAATTGTCTCTGTCGACTGGTGGTCTGTAAAATGCTCGTACATAAATTCTTTTAGAGTGAGGACTTTTAATTGAGCATCAAACGCTTTCCGAACCATAACCCAGTTGATACCTGTACGTTTGACAATGTAAGCTAAGTGTATTCTGAATGTGCTTTATTCTTAAATTTTTCATTTTCACATCAATGGATTGAATGAAGGAAACCTGGAACTTAATCTACCCCCATCTTACTACGCTAGGAGAGATCATGTCAATAGAATTAGTGAGATGAAGTGTAGAACAGATAGATGTAAGAAGTTATTTTTTTCCACGAACAATAAAAGATCATAATAACATTGTTCGACCGCGGTAGGGTCATGTTCATGTTCGGGTAAAAATTAGTCTGGTGAGTAGTCACCCCCTGCCACACACCCTAGCGATGCTTTGCAGGGTACATATATAAATAAAAAAGTCTCACGCTTAAATATTTCCTAGAAGCCTCTGTAGAACTTTTTTTTGAGGATATATTGGAAAAGCTGTGAAAACTGTTCTTAAAAAGTTGCGACTGGTTGATACATTTATAATACATGTATAATACCTGACTAACTATTTTAAAGATAAAAGTAATATCGAAACCTCACAAATTAATAGCGATCATACTGTCTACTCCAGAAGTCCAAGGTGACCTTGTTAAAATTACGAGCAATAATGGTATGCTTTATAGAAATCATAAAAATTGACTTTTTGGACAAATAATATGTGTTTTATAATGAGAGACGCAGGAATTGTATTTCCTCTGCAGAACACAAAACCCCGCTTAGATAATTTATGATTTTCTGGATACCTATGTCATTCAGATTAGGGTGAGATGAAGAAATGAGGGAAACTTGTTACCAATCAGATATCTTTTAAAGAATGTTCCAAGATATACGCGGATTGATGGTTTCAGCTACGAACAGTGACCGTCACACCAGTTCCCTATCGTGGAAACACGCCGTTAGAATTTGGAGTTAACGATGAGAAGTCCCCAAAGACGTGAAATTGAACTAGAACCCTCGGGTGTGAAATGTATCAAAAGCTCTAGCCATCCCACTAATCTGATTCCATTGTGAATGCCGACGATTACCTGTCTGTTATTATGAAACTCACATCTTTCGAGTAAAAGGGATTTGTTATAGATGGAAGCTTTCTGACCCATTTTAAATCAATATCTGCGTCAGACGGATTGATGATTGCAGAGCGTGCCCAAGGGGACTGATTTTTTATTAAAACGTCGCTCCGCCAAATAGACCGCGGAACATATCTGCCATGAAGTCTACCCACGGCCCCATGCTCCTTGTTTGAGGGCAAAGAAAGGAAAGGGGAGGGAGGGAAGTGCAAGGGGAATATCGATTGCGTGTCTATCGCCCCGAGAATGAGAGCTTCTGCGGTACGTCAAGTGATTGCGATCGGTGGGGACGCTCCAAAGGTTTTTGTGTGTGGTTTCGAGGAACGATGGACGGGGAAGCTGGAATGGAATGATGGGAGGCTTTTGTAGACGATCGCTTCATATCAATCTTGCCTCGCGTAAAGCGTATTTCATTTATTCTTCTTTTTCAATTAAGGTATACGTTCTCCTCCGGAGTCGCGGCCTACTCCTGCAAACAAATAAGACGTAATCACGGAATCGATCTCTATTTCTTCACCTCTTCCTATCACGTCTTCCATTTATCCATTCTTTTCCCTCTCCCCTCTCCTACCCAAACGCATTTCCCTAAAAAAAAACAGTCCACCTATCTGCGGAACTCGGGCATCCACCCCTGCTCACCCTCGCATCCTCTCCCTTCCCCCTGCATCCTCACCACGCCGTACTACCTTTCTCTTCGCAGGCCACACAATACTCTCATCCCTGACCCGTTTGCGGGGGATGTAAGGTAATCTAGCGCGGGTGTGTTTGTGGGGGAGGGGTTGTATGGTTAGGCGAGGGGTGGGGAGGATGTGAGCGTGAGGGGGAATAATGAAGTAATTTGTATGTATGGTGCACGGCGCGTCGGCATCCGTGGAGATTGCCTTCCCTATCCGCGCCCTCACTCGCCGCCCCCCTTGCATCATGCCTCCGCTCTCTTCCGTCGCTGCTTCCTTCGCCCCACGTGCCCCCCCCCCACACGCCCAAAAGAGCGCCCACGCGCGCGCCCAGGGGGCAAGTGCACGCACCAGAGGAGTGTGTGTGTGTGTGTGTGTGTGTGTGTGTGTGTGTGTGTGTGTGTGTGTGTGAGTGCGGGAGGAGGGCACGAGAGCAATTTTGTCGGTGACTCTCCTCCGGGACGTTCTCGCAAATTGGCGCTTTTTCGCGTATTTTATTTCTAGGCTAACTCGCAGTGCGAAACTGCATGCATTCATTGCAAGCATTCTACCGATTAGAGGAATGTTTTGGACGGTCCATGAAAATTAACACTGAGCGCCGTTGACTCCGGCATTTCACCACAAAATCGACGTATGTGTTTTCTTAGCTAAATCCTTCTTTGGTTTTTCATGATTTCTAACCTGGTTCGTGTCGCCCTAACTGCCAATTCTTTTCCTCACTCTTGGCTGTCGTATTTTCTTTTTTCGCAGCCTTCAACTACTTGTTCTACCGTATGATATCTCCTCCTTTAATGTTTGCTTTGTATTATGCGCCAAAGAAGTTTCTCTCTTCTAATGCCATACCTATCGCTATGCTGCATGTTTTCCTCCTTTCGTCATCGGTCATTATTCCCTGGAAAACTCAGATCTCGGAAGCTTTTTACTGTAATCCTCTTTCATTAATTATTAATCGTGCTTCGCCTCACTTCCTATCAAATTGGTCGATGTTTTATTTCTAAGCTCAAAAGTAGCGCCTACATAGTCATCATTTTCGTTTTCATGTATGCAATTTGAACTCTCTGGGAATGGTCTATAACTGATTTTATATATTTTTTTTAGCTCGGGCAGAAATTCTCGAAGGTATTTTATTTCCTCCGTAATTGTTGAATTGAAACAAATGTTCTCACATATTGCAGAAACAGTATATTTGTCAAAAATTGTTTTATTGATAATTTATTATTGTTGACATTAATTTTATCTTTAGTTCAATTTTGCTAATTTGTCAGTCTCTCGCACCCACTGTTACTAGAAATAAACTAAGCCACAGACTTATGCTACGCTAACGCCACACTTTATATGCAGGAGTGAATAGTTGGTGCAAAAGAGGGTTGGGGAGATATCCCAATTCCACAATTGCACTCCATATTTTCAGTTTAATATATCACTCTTCGTAAAACAAATTTAAGTCACATTTCAGTGAATGTTTTGAAGGGGATATTTGAGCAAATGAAGTTGTAGTCATTTTATTTAATATGTAATATTTTATTTTAGAACGTCTCACTGCCGTTAGGGACACCATTAGTTAGTACAGGTATGTGTGATGGCATTGACAACGATATCACAGAAGTGCATAGTTGTATTATTTAATTCATTTTAAGTACGTTCTAAGCATGAGAAAGAGATGAAGTTTCGTCTTCGCGTGCATTGCATTTTGATTATTGAAACAGCAATACCCATTGAAACTTTTATCGCCCATATGAAACTCGTACGCTTTGAATTTCATATTGCTTCCAAGTGCTGCATTTTACGCAATGGTACGAATATTTTTACTAGTCAAACTACTGTGAGGAAATTCTATATAGTAATAGTTACCAACAGAAATACTGTAATTTGAATTTTAAAAGCGCATAATATAGTATAAGGTAGCGAGTACAATTACGTACGAATTAGAAGTTGAGAGAGTTTCTAACAGGAACTGTCATCATTCTTTGAAAGTGCGAATAAAATATTTCGTAATTTATTTGCAACATGCATGAGAGTATGTATCCTTCCATGCATATAATTATTCACGGACGTATCAGTTTCCTTTTCTACCTTCCCTCTACTCCTTCATATCCACTTTTCAGTGACTTACGCTGAGACAGCCTCCGGGGAACAATTGCGAATTAAAATCAGAGCATCTCCACTGGTGTTTCCGACTCACGGTTGTGCCTCGAGTATTCCCACTCGTGTGCTATAAATTAAACGAGTTTTCCTAATGCTTCATGAATTGCAGTACAATAGTAATTTATGGATTAATTGCATTTCTAGACTCTACCATGCATGGTGTTAATGGTGTAAACTCTAAGGAATGAAATGAGAAGCTACGTCTTGTGTTGTGATCTATGAATTCGTCGCTTCTAAAACTCCATTCATCCGGTTCCATGAAGGTTGAAAGTTAAGTCTCGGCAAGTCATATTGTGAGCCAAATGATATTTTATTCGATCCAATCCAAAATCACCGCATAGATAACACTTTCAATTTGTCAAAAGATATTAGGTGAGAGCCAATTTGAAAAATCGTGATAGGGTCATCAGATTTCACGGATAAAAAATGCCTCCTCTCTTTTGAATGGTTTTTTCCTCCAATCAAAATTGTATCAATTGTATTTGCTCATCCGTTTCTTTAACTTAAGACGCACCGAGTGAGTGAATTTTGTGGCAATTAATGGTAATTAAGAGACTTTTCAAGATGAAAAGTCTCTTAATTACCATTTTATGTGAATTTGGCGTTCCGTAGGTCTAATTGGGTGTATTAGGACTCGACAGGGGGTCGTCAATGCTTAAAATTAGTAAATTATTCAAAGCTACCAGCAATGGTAATGTTAACATTTTTAACAGAATAGCTTACCTTTTTTGGTATTACGTGTAATAATTATATTTTCAATGTAATATTTCTAGATGTTTTCTATTTTTGCCGTTTTCACTGATCTCCTTGTTGTGGATTACGGAACACCGAATAAAATTAATGAAACAAAGGTTAATTAGGAATATCTCCTTTGATCGATATTAATGAAACTCTACGGAAAAAAACCGAGAAGATCATTTCTTTCTACAATGCAGGAACGTAACCTCAAATATTTTTGGCAGTGGCCGTTATATTATAAAATAAAGTACCAAAAAATGAGAACAATCAAAGGTGCCGAACTTGTAATGTAAAAGCCTTTGAAACTATACCAATAAAATTTTCAATCTACATAATACCCCGCAAGGGCGTGTGTCGGGGGTTTTTGACAAGAAAACTATTGAAATAATAAGTTATCTCTAAAATTTTTGGAACAATTATTAATTTTGACATTTCGTTTTGATGAAAAGAAAATCACTACTCGACTATTTGCGTTGATTCCACCTAAGATATGTGGTTACAATTAAGTCTGAACTGAGAAATGCTGCCGAAAAAAATTGATTTAATTAAAATTGTCATATCACCAAGATGGTATGATTAATCTGTGGATTATGTCATATTTTCAAGGTAAATGTCCAGCAATTCCAAAAATATGGACTGGCATGCCTTAAAAGATAGCTTTGAGGGTGACAAGCGATAGGTTTTTCGGCACAATTAATAAAAGAGATGCAAGGTTTTTCCATAAATCGCGAATATTTGTGGAGTGTGGTACATAAAAGAAATATTTGAAAGGAAACTAATCTCGCTGTGGAAGTTTACTTACCATTATCGCATTATCGGGAAAGTAAATGGAGAATTTTTCTTTGCTCGATGCAATGTCCATAGATTAAATTAAATTGTGCACAAAATATGAATTTACCGAGATAATTGTTAAAATACAAAAAATTGAGATACATATCCACAATATCGTAGGTATAATATGGAAAATACTGGAAATGGACTTTCAAAATTGGTGTTTATTGTTGAAACTACGTAAATTGGAGACGGGTAAGGGTCCAAGGCACGAATTCTAAGGTGAAAAATAGTACGTTACTCACTACAGATAAATCGTTGTGTTCCCAAGAAAATCTTTATTGAAACTCCTGTGCCTATGCAAAGTTATGAATCTACTCAGGAAGTTCTCTCGGGTTTCCCACCGGGTCAGCGTGGTGTGCACCGACGTTTCGACGGCTAACTCTGCCATCGTCTTCAGGGTGAAGTGCAGAGCAATGAATTCGCCATGTATTTATACCCTGTCGTAGGGTCAGGTGTCCTCCGATTGGTCCGATGTGTTCCCAAGTGCCTTGGGAACACATCGGACCAATCGGAGGACACCTGACCCTACGACAGGGTATAAATACATGGCGAATTCATTGCTCTGCACTTCACCCTGAAGACGATGGCAGAGTTAGCCGTCGAAACGTCGGTGCACACCACGCTGACCCGGTGGGAAACCCGAGAGAACTTCCTGAATATAATACGCCGGGAAAAACTGAGATCCTTTATGAATCTACTATTTAATGAATTAAAATAAGGGAAGTAAAACTATTGTTAAATGAATAACTATGTCGTTGTTGGACAAGTACAGGTTTAGGGTACAATAAATGTAGTTTAAGTAAATTGTTAAGTTTTGCTTCATTCCGTAGAATACATAAGATATTTATTATTTCGTTCATAAATATATTATTTCGTTCATTTATCTGTTTGTTATAACCAGCTAGAGGTGACGTTCTTATGCCTTATTTGGGAATGCAGTGAAGGGCTTATTTTTTCGTAACAATTATGGTTTTTCTTAGTTCCTCGAGTACGTAGTTTTTACTGGTGTAGCCAAATATCGTCCGCAACTACTATTCTCTTCCGATTACACATTGAAAAAAAAAGAAAATTTTAATGTGACAACTAACGTGGATTCCGTAATTGTCGGGGAACGTGTTTTTTCGTCGCTTTGGTAGTTCTGTTCTGAGGAGAAGGGTAGCCACGGATCGTGTGCTTTTTCCCTCGCGGATGCACGAGAGGGAAATCCAGCAATCAGAGCGGGTAAATTTAATGTCTTCGCGAATGCTTGTAATGGATGCGGATATTGGTTTGTCTTCCGCGCGGTCTGCTGATAGGAAATCGCTCCGTGGGAAAAACTAGGTCTTGCACAACAACCTGAGTTGATGGAGTGCATGTATTTTGTTTGGCGGTGCATGTCGAGGAGACGGGCGTCAATATCCGCAGATAACCACAGGGGCGCTATGCAAACACGGAAAAACTCCGCATCAGATGATTTTTCCGCGTCCTGCACCTTGGTGAGATGCTACACTTAGAGTGAAGCAATATTTCCTCTTCAACTACTGTTATCTGAATTAGTGACGACTTTTGGCCTCAGGTTAAAACTTTTATATCGATCCTTTGAAATAGGCTGACACGTGTCGTTTCAGTTTTTGATACGGATTTTTCAGTTTTCATTCTTGGATTTGTAAATTGCAGAAGTGCTTTCGATTTTGAAATTTTAAAGTATAGTTAGGTTATTCAATGTACTTGACAGTAACACCGCTATTGAACGCGTCCATCTGGGAAGCTATAGTTTCGATTAAATATTTACTTGCACGAAAACCTGTGTTTTTCTCTGGTATTTGTTAATTCCAGAGTTTTTGCCTAGCCTATTTTTTAAACACATAGTTTTTGCTTTATCAATTAAATATTTTTCGTATTTATTCAGATTTCACCGAGAGTTTTAATTCATTTTTGTTAGATATCAAACTTTGTACTAAGGTGCTTGCTACCTCCACTCTGATTTCATTTAGAACTAAATGATAATATCATTAAAATTTTTCTACTATAGTCTAATGTGTCACTTCTGCTTCCCCAATATTTTTTTAAATTTGAATTACTTACAGCACGCATGGACTACTAAATTTCTCCTCCGTCTTCTTAAATAAACGTCCTTACGAATATCAATTTATGTTGTGTTTCACAATGTCTCGTATAAAATTTGAACACTTTCTTTATGATAATTTATTATCATAAATTTAAAATGCATATTTACTCCTTTTCATAACTTTCCAGAATATTTTCACTCACAATTTGTTACGCAAAATATGGAACACAATAGTGTTTTATTCTAAAATGCTATTTAGTCTTCCAAAGTCCCTTTAAATAGAAGCGTCAACCGCGGGTTTAAATGCCACTCTTTTCAACAGGCAGTTATTCCTTTACACCAGTATTCTCTCGGTGAAACTCGATTCGATTAAAATCATCTTTCCTACTTGTTTTCGCAGCATTGCCGATATCGCATCCCCATTTCCAATGTGCCTCCTGCCCCATTTTCCCTTTCGCACCGTTTTTAGTATATTGACTTTCAATCCCGAAATACCTCCATGCCAAGATCCAAACACTGGTTTCATATAAATTACAGATGCTTTACGCTTGAAGCCGATCGGTTAATTGCACTACGGATATGTTAGAAAAAACGAGCCTGTTCACTCCAAAGAAATTAACGCGTAACCACTTGAAATTAAGTTTTTCGTACTCGCGGTTGGTGGCGTGCATACAATCAAGGGGACTTTGCATGAGTTATTCTTTGGATAAGTATGATATTTTGTAGTGGTGATGAATTTCACCTTCATCCTTTAAAAAACTCTTGTGCATGCTTCTTCCCGTTTATTCTATCGTTTAAAACTGGCGTGATATTCCGATTGGTATTCCAGTGCTCATTTACCGACTGAAGTCCTATGCTCAAACACAACTCGCAGCCAAACTTGAGCCATAAAATCTTTCGGTTTAGAGAAGTTTGAGGGAAAACCGCATCCGAAAGGAACCTCCCTCAAACCCTCTTCTGTGAACTTAACAGGGATTAGTAAGAGGCGAGCTTCGCTCGCACCTCTCAAACCAACCCACTGGGTTCGTCACGGTGGTTGATGCTAGATGCCTTGTGGGTCCTTTTGTCTAACGCCTTGCTGTTTCTCTCTCTCTCTCTCTCCACCAGCTTCGACGTGCGCGGGCGGCAGTTCGGGCAGGCAAAACTGTGGTCGGCTCCATCTGCGTTCGGTACGCGGGCCTTCTTCCGTACTGCGACCACGCCCGCTCAGCTTATGGTCGATGATCTGACCCTCGAGGACGAGGGCGTGTACAGGTGCCGCGTCGACTTCCGCAATTCGCCCACGAGGAACCTCAAGATCAACCTTACGGTCATCGGTAAGTACCCTCCATAATCCTTCCTAGGTTTTCTAATTATGTGTTTTAATTTTTCTGACTGAGGGTATATTTGATTCAAAATGACACATCGGCCGTTTAGCATTCCAGCCGAAAATAATTTTCAATTGATTCCTCATAACTTTGACTTTAAAATTTATTCGATTTAAAATAAATGCGGGATTTTAATTTTCAATTTAAGACTTTTTTCACGCATTTAGTTTTATTCCACGTGCTTTTTCAGGCGTTCAAGTGTATTTAAGTATAACAGTAAACTCTGAGCCTCTTTCGGAATTTGGAACCGCACGAAAGTCTCCAATTTCGGGTGTATAATGGCAATAATTTACTGGTCTGCAATTCATGTGAAGTCTTGTCTTAGGTTACCGCATGCCAATTAGCAAAGGTTAAACATGCCATCGCCCTTAAGTGTCTAAGGTGAAAAGGAAAGTAAAGTCATTGAAACGTAAGGTATGAGAAACCTGAGCTGGTGACACAACCTTAAGTAAATCAATGCCTAAAAGGCGTTTTCCTTTTAATTTTTTATTCAGAATACGCTGGTTGTTTCATTAAAAAAGGTAATTTGACTTGGAATTATCCAAGTATTTGGAATTCAATTTTGAGTTCATAATTTGTATCCAATCTCAACTTTTCCAAGTACTGCTGCTGAATCTTTCGGAGATTTTAAATTATAACCTATTATATAAAATAAATTAGGGATTATTTACCCTCGAGTCGGATATAAATATTAATAAGCTTTGAACAAGAGAATTTTGTCGGGGAATTTTCACTTTATAATGCATAAATCACCCAACAATACATTAAATCATACAAAATAGATTTTGTGCTATAGCCTCTGCACTTCCTTTGTCTCTACGGTTTCCATTCATCTTTGGTTGGTTGGAGCTCTATTAATAGATTTATGGAAACAAATCGTAAAAAAACAGCAAACATTACCTTGACTTATAGTTTTTCTTCCATTGAAATTCGATGGCAATTATGATTAAATTTTTATAAATGTATTTACCAACACTTGAAGCAGAACTAATCTCGAAATGCTAAATAAGCGAGGAATTTTACTAGTGAAAAAATAGGTATATATTTCCAGTCATCTCTGCGCAACTTCTTGATCGTTGGGGTAGCATTCAACGTAGGGGTATTGAAAAGCCTTAAAGAGTAGCATGGTCGAAGAATATTCGAAATCAGATTATCGCCAGACTTTAGATCACAATTCTTTTCCAAGAAATATTTCCCTTCAATTTTAATAGGATTCCAGAAATCCATAGCTAGCAGTTTTCAAATTTTAGAATTGATTAGCGAATAAAAATTAGCACATAAGGAAAAACTTATGGCATTTTATCTCAGTAAATCATAATTGGAATCAACCATTAAGTTTTGACAGTAGATAATATATTTAAGCTCAAAGAGGGTATGTTGCGATCACGAATACAATATTTTTCCCATGTAAACTTTGATTTTTACACTCAGTTAAACTATCGTACAGCGGAAAAAAATACTTCCAGTATGTTCCCAGGGGTAGGTATACCTAAGTTAACATACACACGTAATAAGTGGAGTCCCTTAACCGGAGAATCTCTTTGTGAGAGAATTTAGCATCCCTTTGTTTCAAATATCTAAGAAGCATCAGCAACTACCTTGGAAGAGACGCAATATGTCTACGGCTCTCGAATTTTAGCCCTATTTTAAAATATCAAGTCACCACAAGATGTATTTTGTATACACAGCAACGTGCGTCAAATACATTTCCCGCTTCCTTCCCTGATCCCGGACCATGGGTCTCGTTAAATAGTAAAGTCTGACGCGTTGGCGTGCATTTGGGTAGCGCGCATCGGGACTCCTTTATTTGTTTCCCGGGTTGGTTGGTCCGTGTCGTGGGGCGGCTCGTTGCGCGGGACCAATATTGTGGCTTCTGGACTTCAAGTGTCTCCCTTGCCGGTAGTATTTAACGCGGGGGAGGAGGGAGATGTGGGGTCGGAGAGATGGTGGGAGGATCCCCTTATCCTCGCGCGCGTGTCATCTGGGTCACTTGGGTGGGCGCATCCAACGAGCAAAAGCCCCGGCTGGAAAGGAGAGGTGGGTGCGGTGCTTTTGCCAGCGGTTTGCGGCGGAGGATTAAGGCTGGCCCGCTTTGGAGGGTGTCCCCGGTTGATGCGTCGGCGGACGTCGGAGGGTGGTGGGAGGTGGTTGGGGGATACGCGGCGGTCAAATAGCGGGTGGGGGAGGGTGGGCTCTGGGGCGGGCGGACGGCAGAGGACCCTGGGCCGCCAATTGATTAACGCGCTCACCGTTGAAGGGAAGTGGCTCCCGCTCTTCCCATCGACGAGAGCCGTGATCCTCTCAAATTGCACGGCTTAGTGTCTCACCCTCTCTCAAAGCACTTAGAACGGATGGGCGCTCGGCAAATTAGTAAGCGGCCAGCTTTCCTAGGAATCATGCAGGAATGCTTCTCCATGGTTGAATTAAGATGAGGAAAAATGAGCATAAAAAAGGTATAAAACTTCAGTTATCAACACCAAGGTTAGTTGGATAAATGAGGAAAGAGTTCGCACGTTCCAAGCCTGCCGGGTTTGAAATACACACATCAGAGTAGGAAGGGCTGCTCCTTAATCTTTATCTCCTGGGATTTCTCAGGAAGAACTGCAATCCGAAAAATCACAGCGTGGGATAGAATGGGAGCGTCGTGCGTCTACAACGGAAATCGAACCCATCACTCCTAAGAATAGCAATTCGCTCATAGTCAGGAAGCCATCACACTTGAAAATATTTATAGAAGTGGCATATAACTTTTCCCATACATTGAAAAATATAGTTACTACAGGTCGATATTCTTCATTGATAACGTCTTCAATATACCTCTTCTGACACAGCTGGATACATGAAATATCCACACCGATAAAAACATAAAAAATAAGAAACTATAAATACGATATGGACAAAAAGCTTTAAATAAATTTTTGCCACGTACGTACTTTATTTTTGCAAATAAAGTACGTACGATATAAAATTACGACTAGTTCATGGCATATTTAGCCTAACATTGAAGTGATATTATTAATTTTCATCCAGTCGATAGGTCTACGGTGAATTTTTAGTATTGATACATGCATGGCCGTAGAGGGACACAAAGTTTGTTTTAAGTTTGTTTCGTGGATTTTCCGGTGAAAATTAAGTGCTCTCTTATTCCACCTTCTTGTATTGCCATTTTTTGCCGTGCCGATTTTTTGTCGATTTAAAAGTTTTAATTTCCGTTATAACATGTTACAAAGTGAAAGAAGAATATACTCTGAATAAATTAACAGAATATAACGGAAACCCCGTTTTAAGAGAATATCCTCTTCGGGGTGAAATTACGAAAAGGATGGACGCTACAAAGAGCAAGCGATGCCTACATGGTTGTATATATAAACTTAAAATCAGTCATCTGTTAGGGAGAGACAACCCATGCCTACTATACCAGTGGATTCCATACATTGCGGCAGAGGTGGCAATGGTCTAAAAAGCGAAGTATTCCGGAAGTTAATTCAGACTAAACAAACACATTGTTGAGTTGGAGTGCGAAAATATTTTTACGCATCTCCAAGTAATCCGAAAACCACCATTTTTGACCTTGTACGTCAGCTTAATTACATGCTATCACAGCGCAATGCAAGTGAGTTTCCTTCTCCTAGCTGGAGAGAGACCTACCTATGAAGGGAATTGAAATTATGACCTCTATGTTAGACGGCGATGCTCCTCGTCAGCGAGTCCAACGAATAAGAAAATAAACAATAGTTTTTCAAGATATGCAATTATGCAATTGTATTTTACGCTCACAACACGTTTGACCATTACAATCCGAGGTAGCCAACCGATGTCAGACGAGAAATCTGATTTCTTCCTGTTTTGCCCGTCGAAATGTCTCTCCGTGGGCAAAAATGAATGGCACTATGATTACTTCCGAGGCCAACAGCGAGAAAGTGAAAGTAATTAGTGACAAGGCCGCGTAAACACAAACAAAAATAGCCGTCGCCAGGAGCCGACGCCGACAAAGGGAAAGGTCGGAAAGAGAAAGAGACGGCGGAACCAGCAGCAACAATTATTTTGGTCCTGAAGACGCTGGCTGCCGTGCAGCTTAAAAGCGGGGCCAAACAATGATCACTAGGTAGCCAATTGCGAGTAAATATTGCTGGGAAAAAGTCAATATTTATCATAATTTATTGTTCAAGTAGTTATACCGACTTATAAATATTACACTAAAACCCTTAGCAGATAACAGCATGTGTGTGAGACGATTTTGGCCTACCAGGCACGGCACGTTCACTTTTTACGAATTGACGTCGAAAAAATATTACTGGGGCACTTATAATTAAATATTATTGTTAATATATTAATTTGGTATTGCGCTGAATTTTCTTTCCGCCTAAATGCTCATAAGGATATTTATGATTGACTGGCAGTCAAAGCAGCCACTAATGATTTTCATTGTTTGAGTTGTCAAATATGTTACTAATCACGACCGGGGGTGTGAATATTAATCCTCAAAGTTATATAATTACTATGTTTCCTATTTTTGCGTTAGTAAAGTAATTAACTCTTACTACACTGTTTCGAGATTTATTCATTGAAAAAGGCGTAATTGTAAATAATATAACCAAAAGACAAATACTGTTATATTATTAGAATTAAATATCTCTCTTTCACTTATTTAAATAACCAGATCCGTAAAATAATGATGTAATTTGTAAAACTTTTCTTCATTAATAATTTTGAGAATATGAATGAAAATTTTAGTGGTAATATTAGTTCATTAGTGATTTTTTTCCTTTTAAAATATCGAGATGTATTGCGAGAATCTAAAAAATGTATTTACGATAATTAAGCTACTCACCTGGTTTATAATTCAAATCAGATATTGGTCGTTGATATAAATTGAACCAATTATTCACAAAGCATTGTAGCAATGATTGTTACATTTATTTTTTTGATATTTCAAGAAAAATATAGTGTCATTTATTTTAAGTAGTGGTTTTTAAATATATTTTGGAATACTCGTCAACATTTTTGAAATTTATTTTACCGTTGAAGTTATTAATAAAATTCATTTATAGTCGAAAATAATAAACTTTGCTTTTTACCCATTCATATATTCCCTCGAGTGAAAAATATACCCGATGTTGGGAAAAAAGGGGAGAGACAATAGCTAATTTCGTGGAACACATCGAATTCTAATTTGGAGGTGAATCCAACGATGGGAACAAAATCTCCAATACCTGATACACCCCCGGGAGATAACCAATAACGATCGCTGCGGTATTGTATCTCTCTTCGCCATCTTGTTTTGATTGAGTACCGCTGTTTCCACAGAATGGTGCATTAATGAGTTTTTCCTGGTTTTGGCTTATTACGCGCTTGATCTCTCGGCGGTTCCTCGCAACTGTTGTTCGGTGGAGTTGATCCGTGAGTAACCGACCTCGAATGAGGGCAAAATAAAACGGTTATCTTTGTCATCCATATATAAAACATTCTGTTTAGTCAGTATGGATATGGGTGCCATTCATTGGACGTCGGTGCAAAAGTCAAGCCAGCTGACAAACACCTTGGTTGTGAGGAGCAAAATCGGGGAAATGCTATGAACTGGCAAATGGTAAAATATAAAAGGCAACTTAGATAAGTGGAAATGAATGTGGGATAAGTGGAATGAGTAATATGTTTGCTTATAGAAAAGGATCGTTGGAAAAATTGCGTAGTTGTGTCATTTTAATAAGTCACAGAATTAATTTTTTTGTTGTTTTCAAGTGAAACAGCGTTAAATTCCAGAATAAATCTGTGTTATTAACCAGACCTGCGGTAGATAATGTACAAATTTACTTCGGATATTAGTTAAAATATTAGCAAAAAGTCATTTTTGTCGGGAAGTGTGTAAAAAACTTTCATTCTGGTGAACTATAGAAAATTCATCGTCAAAGAATCCATTATCGTTGCATTAAATATACAGGTAAACCATTAAGAGTTATGAAAACAAGTTGTGTGAGAAAAACCTGGGGAATTCATGTAAATATTCAGGAAATTTCCTTGCAGAGGGAGATAGGGCCTTAAAATATCCTCGCCGCAAAGTAAATATTATGAGCATACCGGTGAAACGTACGGTTTAATTAATGGATATAAATCGGGCTTTGTGAGAAAGGAGTATCGTGGCAGTCAAAAAGACTGGTCATTTTCTCCTTTAAGAAGAATTGGGTGATTTGAATAAACATTGAAGCACGCCTACTTTCCAATTAATCTTTAATGAATAAATTCATCTCAGGGTCCGCAATTTTACATCCAATGGTTGGGTTATATACATTGTGCTGAAATTGATTGTTTTCACGACAGTCAAATATGAATTGAGTAATACAGAAACGACCTGAACGTTGATTTGACAAGCTAAGATATTATTGAGCGCAACCATGTGTTAAATTCACACATCTAGGTATTAGGGCTAGTTTCTTCACGTTAGCCGCTATTGTTTGTCTGTAAGTCATTCTAGAGCTTGCTGAGTGTGCTCAGGTAAGCTGGGTGTGCCCAGAGGCGTTACACTGAGGCAAACTCGGGTTCTCCGTTGAAAAATAGCGGCAGTCCTGCGAGTCAACTAATCCTTTCAGTACATCTGTACTTATGAGAAATGCAGTGGTTTTTGGGTTGAAAGATATATGTTCTCTTGACTCTAGAAGCATGAAATTAAACTCTATTCAAATTATTTACTGTAAACCTAAATCGATGCAACATTTTTTTAATGATTAATTTTAAATGGTTTTATCACAAATGTCAAATAATTCTATTCATACATATTCACATTATTTTTGCGGTATTAAATCAAACGGGGGCAACAACCTTTTATGCACCTTACGCTATTAATAGTGCATCCTCTGTAATTTACAGAGTGAATTCTTGGTTCTTGTCCATGAATGATCCATTTCTCTAAACTACTTTGTTTGAGTGAAGCTTAGAAAATGCTTAGTGGCTCGTCATATCTTAGGTTTCGGAACAAATCGAATAAAATCAACGAGATCCATTGCACTTCGAAACGAGTGGAGTCACGCTTCGATTTACGAGACGTCTCGTGCATAGGTTTCGTACTCACCTCTATCATATACGTTGTAGCTAGCCAATTTCTTTTTAATTGCCTCTAAAGAATGAATGAAGGGATCTTTTTTATGTTAATACAAAATATTTGACTTGACAATGGAATCTGCTTTTAATTGATTAATAAGATTCACCATTTCTTTATAATGGGAATGAAGGTATCAGTTTATATCAATTCACAGGTAGACTGCCACCCGTTGCATACACTCATACATAGGTAAGGTGTACCCAGGGTAACTGCTATGGATGCGACTGCCTGTATGGTCATACCCTTACATTAACTAGTGACCTTGCCCTCTTGAATTTCGGAACGACTGATCTCATGATAGGATAGATGACTTCAATAATAAAGAGTTCTTTACCTGAGAGAAAGAAAGGGTGAGCATGGAATTAATTTGCACATCAGCAGTGATCGTGTGGCCGAAGGACGCTTCATGAGTCGCTTATTTCACGATAAAGAGATAGTAAGTGCGTGGGGGATCCTCAGTCGTGAGGCAACGACTGGGGTTTTTTTCTTAATGCATCGACGCAGCAAGAAAAGGGAAGGGTGCGTTTGCAGGGGAGAGTGGTGAAGGGAGAGTGAGGAATATCTCTGGGGAAGTTTCAGATCCGTAGCGATTTTTCCTCGAGCCAGCCGAGTTTTGGAATAGGATTTTTTTCCCAGGCGTTTCTCAGGCGCGAAACCACTCAATAAAAAATCCGAAATCACCATCTTGGAAAGGTAATCCTTGCGCTTTCGGAAGAGGGTCGAAGAGATATTTATTTATACACATACATGCACGCAACATATGCGTATAATATATTATGCCCCGGGTGGGGGGATAAGTACATAAATAAACGCGCACAAACCACTCTCACCCAAAAAGATATTCGTGAAAAAAATGAAATAATTTTCAAAAATCCTAGAGACTGGATGGATACTGGGGGTGGAAAAAGTGTAATAGAGGAGGAAGGAAATAGGTTACATCCAAGGAGTCAAGTTGGGGAGTGCGTCGGCGGCTGAGAAAGAAAAAAATAGTTTCCTTTGCAAGGAAATACTTGTTCCGCGAACGTGAAGAACGACATGCAGGTCTGATACGATTCTCGCACCTGAAAGACTAAGCCAAGGGAAAGGATTGGGAAGTAAGGGGATGTGGAGGGAGAGGCTGAGGTGAAAAAAAGTGAAGAAAGCCTCCTCCAGAATGTTTTCCTACTCGAGTAAGATGAATCCGACCACGGGAATTTCCGTCTTTGGGCACGGATCCAATCTCATCTTCAGAGATTCCTTCACCTTCTCCTCATCCTCATCCACCTCTCCCGAAAACCATTCTTCTCCACTTCCTCCCAGCCGCTCTTTATCCCCACCACACTCTCCTCGAATCCGTGCCCTTCGCATCCCATTCCCTCATATCCTACTCGGGTGTAAATCCCCTGTGCTTCAATTTGACCCCCTCCTCCGACCCCATGCTACACACCCTCGCGCACTCTTATCTTCTCCGGACCCCTCTGCGTTGCCACTTCCCAGCCCTCCACCATCCCCAAACCCTCGCTTCCTTCCGCTCTTCCCGGGTGTCCCATTCTCTCTTCCTCCTCTCTCTCTCACTCTTTCCGCCACTCTCCCACTCGTCCTCCCAACGCACCTCCTCCCACTCGTTCCTTTATAAATATTCCAGTCCTAACTAACTTAGAGGGAGCCATTCCCGTTTCACTCGTTGCCAGATCACGGTGCCACTACCAGGTATTCCCTTTATGGAACTCATTCCACCTTCCCTCTCCCTCCCACTCTCTCTCTCCCTCTCCATTGGGATTAAGTTGGTTGCCGTCTTGTTTACTCCAGAGGTACCTGTTTGTAAACCGAGGATCTTCTTGCGTCGCTGCACTCAAATCGCGGGTTGTTGAAACGTGTAGCAGGAACGGTCTGGATTCGGAGGTACTATTTCAAAGATGACCAATTTGATTAATAAGTTAGTGTTAACTTCGCGACTCATTCATGAATGTTATACCATTTTACCAAGTTTTTGAAATTTACGTCCTCACTGCTGATTGTCATATGTTGACCAAAACTTGGAAGTATTTGAGTACTACGTATTTAAAAATGTTTTTGGTTTAGTCCGGATGGAAGTAGGCAGTAGCTTTTATTCCATTGCCAATGTTTACGCAAGGAACTGACTTATCAAGCTAGACGGCTTTTAACTTGTAATTTTTACAATTCAAGGTAGTAGATTGAACTGTGCCGAAAATGACTTAAGGCATTTGGGGTATTTTTAATGGTGGAACTATTTTAATTAATAAGACGATGCTCATTAAATCAGTGCGCATTTATTACTGTTTATGAATAAAGTGTGTTTTCTATACTAAGATTGTCACTTTTATGTCAGTATTTTGTCAAATATTATACTGATGATAGGCTACAAATACCAATATGTTATCCCCAGTCCCGTGAATCATTTTAGTTTCAGGGATATGAGGTGTATTACCAACCATTAAAAATCATGAAATCCTTGGTGACATGGCTAAATTAGATAGGCTCAAGGAAAAAAACGTTTTTTTACATGCATGAAAGCCCTTGGAAAGAGCCATTCTTAACGGGTAACGAAATAAAAGTATATATCAACATAGCGAGAGAAATTTGCTCAGAATGATTACGTTGAATTGGAATAATACGAGCAGAATAGAGTGATTTCTTTTGAATCATGTCTCATATACTATATACTTGAGATTATTGAAATAATTGCTAGCAATGAACAATTAAGAGTTTAAGCTCTTTTGCTAAAATTTAATTTTAAATAAGGGTACTAAGTTAATTGGGGTATGGATATTATTCGCTGCTTTAATTGATGCCGCTTTTCTTATGGCACTTGCTTTAAGAACCAATAATTCCTACTGTCTGGCTACTTGTAGGAAATAATTCAGCCTTGAAGGGGTTCATGTGGGGAGGAGAATATAAGCATAGATAGTGGAAAAATTCATTAACTTCTAAGTGTACTACTTTTAAGTATGTTTCAATATGTAACTCTAACCATAAATGTGCCTATGGTAAATGAGTTTTAATTTTTAATGAAAACCTGATGATTATGCCATTGCATTGAATCCCTGGCCATTAGGCATTTTAAATGTGGGTCTGTACAAAAGAATGCCTGCGGTATATTTTAATGGAATACTACCAAGTTTAAAAGTTAATTATGGTTCTAATGGGTCAGGTGAAATTCAAAACTACGTCGAGATTGGGGAAATGTTTTATTTAAAAAATGCTTAATTGGATCCTTAATATATCGCCGCATTGAGTGAGATTAAATTGACTAAAAAGAGATTTATTGTTTTCATGAAAGCATCCGTCGTGGACAGGTAATTCATCTAAAATAGTTTGATATTACATAAATAATATGTATATATATTTATAAATGTTTGATTGTCACTATGACGCAAATTTTTGTTAAAATTTTATAAACATTTTCAGTTGCGGTAACAGTTTTTTTAGGTTAGTCTGAGAAACAAATAAAAGATATTTTTCACTTAAAATCGTCCTTCCATGTTTTGGAATCAAATATTTAGTAAAATAAGGATGTTCGATCGTTATAATTCAATAAAAATGCCATGCCAACAAGTTATTGATAATATATTTTTTCTAACTATTGGAACAGTACTTTCTTACCTAACCTGGTTTTCAAACCTACATGGAAAAACGCCCTTGTGGTTGAATATTCTTTTTGTTTGCTGAAGGATTAGGGTTTAAGGCCCATCATTATTATGGAAATAAATAGTTTCAGTGTACGTCTACTAGTAATTGTTTAAATATCGGTGAGTTTACTACTCTGTTAGTACGCTTTGCTAGTATTCTGAACTATGTCTAATGCATATTGTAACAGTTAATGGTAATTCTTAATAGTTTTAATGGAACGCACGAAACGTGAAGCTAAGAAAAATTTATGCGCGAATTGAGACCTAACATCAATAAAATCACGGGCGCGGTTGTTAGCGACGTCCCAGCAAAATCCGATTCTCAATCAATCATTAATATACACTATCTTGAAATGAACTATAATTTGGTAACTTTAATCAATAACTGGCTTGATCAAAGGCGTATTAAATAAAGCTTCACCGCTCGATGAAGTGTTTCGGGACATGTGTCGTAATCAATTTATGGAATGGTGGTTCATTTATGCACATTTTTTTCGAAAACTCAGTGATCAACTGAGTAAAGTTTTCATGAAAACAGGAATTCCTTCAAAACTATGAATTTCGATTTCTAGATCATTCGAAAGCCACACAGCAACGTTGTCTATCCTCTTGCATTATCCCATCTCAGTGTGAACTTTCCGCTTTAATTCCAACCGCGACTCACATTTCCCACCCTGACCACCATTCATTTGTTTCGAACGCTCCATGATCCAGCCAACCTCTCTTCCCTCCTATCCCACTCATTCGGTTCGATCCCATTTTCACGACAATAGATGAAGGGAAAAAAAGTTGACTACAGGGTTCCGTTTCTCTTACCTCGCTGGGTCGCACCGCCCCTATATCCCATCCACTTGCTCGCCCGCGAGTCCTTTATTGTCGCCTCGCCCTACCCGTCCGTCACCCATGCCGTCAGTCCGAAGCGCACGCCGCCCGACCGAGTGTTCGTGCTTTGCCGACGGGCTTCCACTCTCCCTCCACTCGACACTCAAACGTCCATCACGCCCCATCTGTCTTGGGTCTGCGGTTTCTCCCGCTGCCACGACCATTACTGCGTTCATTCGATCCCGTATGAGGTCCTCTTCCAATGATGGAAGTACGAGAAAATCTCTTGAACATACTACCAAATGGGTCAAGTGCATATCATCTTTCCGCTATTTGAAAATGTGCGTCACATCGAACATTATTTCGAACGCATACTAACGATTTAAATTTAGATTATTACATAAATATGCAGCGATTATGAAAATACAAGCGGTCAGATGTAATATTATGTAATTAGGATAGTTCCGGAAGAGGTATCCTAATATTATTGCTATTGTCATACTGACATTTAATATAGGTTTCGTATGGATATCTTTATATATCCACCATGGGAAGGGCTCTGTTGGCGTTTGCAAGAAAAGAAAATTAAAAAAACATGTACCCGAGTCAAGAATCAGTCAGCATTTTCATTTTTTACATTAAGTAAATGGAATCCGAAATGAGCACTTTTAGACAGTGTATGGTAACCGTTACGACCAGGCCTAGTAACTTGCTCCCTGATGGCCCATCCCAAATATCCCGTGTGAATTGATTCAGACTATTTTCTTCTGAAAATATAAAATGTCATTATGCAAAATAACCTTAGTCTTTGAAGAGTCTAAAATCAAACATTTTTTATGCTTAGTAAATGTTATACCCTAGTCGCTTGTAGGATTTATATTCGTTTTAATATTAGAAGTTATTATCGTTAAAGCGGTATACTGGCATTGGTAGTGCAGAAATTGTCTCAGAGGGAGGCAGGGTTTCGGGCTGATTTGGAACCGATGCATCCCTCTTTGCGACGTTCAAGCTACGAACGAATTTCGTTTCACCAGTATTTGCGTGACGGTTACGCAGGCAACTTGACTTCAAACAGTATCCCGTTAGCCTCTTCCCCGTTCTCTCTGTTCAGACCCTAGCGAGGGTGAGGCAACATCCCTGCCAGTGCGCAACTCAATGATTTATGAAGTAGATTGCAAGAAGAGTCCTTTATTTTCAATATGTAAACAATTAGGCATTTGAATTCATCCTACTGACATTTGCAAAATCGTTTTGTTTAGGAAAGAGCCCTAAGGAGAATTAAAATCACGATTATTAAGCTTCAAAAAGTGAATACTTACTGCATGTTAACAGAAAATTCTAATAACCCGCGAAAAGTCAAGCGGAAAGAATCTTTTAAGGTTAGGGTGATTCTTTTCTTTTCCTTTTTCGCCATTAACCTTCTCATACACAGCTGGTCTCTGTTAAAGTTATCTTGGTTTAGACTGGAGTGCTGGAAGTTATCGCCTAAAATAATCCCATGACCATATTATGTCTTGAAACTCTACTAATAAGAAAACTTAATTATTATCAAATGAGATCATGTCATTATTCGTATTGACTCAAGTAACTCCCGCGTATAATAATGAGCACTATTGCATCTGGAATCGAAGTTAAGCTGAAAGGATGAAGCGATGTTGCAGCTATATACTTTGACATGGGCGACCTTTTATGGCATATACGCGATTAATATTTCCATCTAGCTCGGAATCAATCGAACGGTAATTCAGGATTTTATTGTGATTAAAAGTAGTTATTGATATATTATTTTTATTTCTGGTTAAAATGAATATAAATTTATTTCATTGTTAATAAATTTTCTTAATTTAATGAACTAAGCAGAAAAAGAATATGCTTTTCTATTTCACACAGCATACATTGTTTTTGACCGGTTTCGACACAGATACGGCTCGAGACTATCTATAACAAGCCAGCCAGATGATTATGCGTTTCATTTACCGAAACCAATCGCGAATAATTTTATTTTTTAGAATGGAAAAGTATTTTTTCCTACTCATGAAGAAGGTCCGCAATGTAACGCCGTCCACCATTGCAAACATTCATATCAGCATTCCTTTCTTCCATTTCAACCTGCTAAATGTAACGGTTAGAGAAGCTGACGGACGAGGATATTGTAAAAAAAATGCTTGATCAAAGTCGAAAAAATATGACTAAGGCTTCACTGTAATTTGGTCCATTTACGTTAAAAATTGAAAATTTAGGATGAATTCACGCAAAGATTGATTTCAACTATGTGTTTCATCCTGGAATTTAGATAAGACTCAGTTTTTAAAGTAATACATTTGCCCTTAATTTACTGATTTCAATTTTGTGACTGATTATTAATAAATTTATTTGATCGTGCTACATTCAACGCTTGACGGTGATATTATCATTTCCTCTCCCTTTCCGTAAAAGTAAATGAGGTATCATCATAGTTTCTCATTTTATTCCTCCCCTCAGAATGGAATGCACGTGGAATTTATTTCGAACTCCAGGCCGGCAGCTTTATAACTCGAAAGCAAACAGCGTCCAGTGTCCCGAGTCTAATCATGGGAGCATTCGTATTCTCGTGCAAGCCAGTGGATCCGTGTTCCTCGCAAGCGCAGCAATTAAGTTCTGACCATTCTCGTGATTTCCATGACGGCTTCATTGTTTCTGGCGAGCGTGTGCTCGCGTCTGTCGCTGTGGCTAAGCATGTACCGACCGCATTCGCAATGCGGGTATTATTTTCAGCCGCGCAGCCCCAATGCTAAGCCTCGAGTCGGATTTTGAAGCGTACAAGGGCAGGAGGGGAGAAACGATTGTCCGTATTTGACTCGATATAAGAGCTCTTGAGCACACAGATACAGAACATGTCCCGCGTCGATCAAATGGGCTCTCTGCCGACCGCGTTTGGATTCTGGACGAGGGGGGGGGGCAGGGACAGGAAGCGACAGCGGGCAAACTCCATTTGGGAATTAAGGCAGATGATGAGTTTTATTTATTTTCAGCTCTCCGAACCGTTTGTGCTTAGTCGTGCATTAGTTTTATTGCGTCATGCTCGGACAGGCATTGAAAAAATATGTCCTGGGCGTCCACTTTGATTTCGTCAAACGTTCATAAACTTGCTCCGGCTTAAAATTTAATCCAAGGTTTGATAATTGCCATCCCGTTTTCAAAGGAGCGTGGAGTCATTACTCTGAAATCGCTACTTCTGTGAATAAAGGCATGCTTATGCTGATCAACGCTGACTACGGCGCTGACTACGCGCTACTTACGTTCGCTACGTACGTTTGAAATAAACTAATGTCTGTGCTTAATTGGATACTTTGTTTTGAAAATGCGTTGCTGTCATAGCAACTGCCATTAGAACAGTATGTGGAATCAATTATATTTTGACTGATCTGAAATCAATTACCCCCGGTCCCACCTTTGTTCACTATCTTGATTTATTTATGCAGATTCTGTGATATTTCAACACTTCGGCTTAAGCGAATTTTTCAATTTCTTATATTTAATTTATTAAATAACTGAGTCGTCATTCTTGCAGGAAGCAACTAACTAGAAACTCCAATTTCTTAGCCTCTCTTAGCCGCAAAACCAGGTCTTAAATTTCGGCCTGGTGCCCTGGGACTTCCCATTTGAATTCCAGGAGCAGGTTTTATACCCTTTGAGCCCCAAGAGGACAAGTATTATCGTTGAGAAACACCATATCCGAAATGAAGACGATTATCTATCCATTTATCTATCTTTCTATCTGTCCTTTGAAGCTACGCATACTATCATCCGTCGTTTTACTGTAATCAAGGTGTTTTGTAAAACCTCAGTGGAGCAGTGATCGAAATAATTCCTGGAAATATCCATTAAGATCATTAATTTTAGTGCGACGATAATACATCATGCAGTAATTGACACGTGCCTTCAGGACTTCCGTAATGGGAGTGATAAGTAGCAAAAGTTCGTTTCGTCACATATATGTTATTTCCCGATCATAAAATTCCAAGCCCAAAACCTTACCAAGTTTTAATCAGTTATCATATACGCCTTGCATTAGCGTACATTGACGTAATTTAACAATCTAATGGAAAATGTACGCTGGTCACACTTATTCGACCTACAGAATGTGGGTAAGAAAACTGTACATCGTAAGCCGCAAGGTTTTCAAGTTTCTTCGGCATTTCAATTCCGGCACCGTGATGGGAAACTCACAGGATTAACGTGCAAATTCTCAGAAGGCAGCAAAAATTCAAGTAATGATGGGTGATTTTACCTGTGCAATACATATTGAACCTCGGGCTCTAGAAATTGTGTATACATAAAGGTTACCAGAGTAAAATTATTAGGTAATAAACACGTCATACCTTCCTGGAAATTTCGATGTTTTCACTTTGGGCACTTGCGAAACATAATAAACACTGTTCTCAGTCGTATTTTCATGTGGAATATCACCATGAATCTTCGCAATAAAATGCAGCTATTTTTATTCAAGATATTGTTTAAAAATAGTGGTTCCACACCTAAATCATGAAAACCTCTATTTAGAGTGTTGAATTTACAAAATATCAGGGACAATCTTTTACGTGCATCTTTACTTGACCGTTTTTCTGTTGGTAACATGTTTGAATGTTTCCTTTTACAAAGTGTTGGTGTAAACAAAGTCAACTTTTGTATTCATATATTTTAATGGCTTAATTGGTATAATGAACCAAGATTATCAGGTTGAAGTGTCAGGATACTAGTTTCGCCTCATAAAGATAACGTGATTTATGTAGATATACTGGTGCTTCGTCGTGTAATATCGAAATCACAACGAACAAATGGATTTACGATGGATGTCGTGTAAGACTATTGAGTCCAATACATTTTATTATAGAAAGTAATCTTGGTTATAAAATTTTCGATGCATGGATTCAATTTATTTTAAGTATGGGTGACATTTCTTTCTAATACTATTCCCACACATCATTAAACCTATGTTGTTAACTCATCACATAATGATGATACTCTTTATAATTTCTTGTTTGAGGATGACGGATATGCCGCCCTTCGTGACTTAGAGATTAATTTGTCAAAGGGAATCACGGAGTAGACGTCTCGAGTTCCAGGAGTGGCGGCAGCAATTCTTGTTGTATTCGGAACTGCTGCTGAGCCGGCCATAAAAGGAATTCAGTTCCACTCCCTTTTGAATATGGGTATACCTCCGGCATTCCTTTTTATTATGATTCATTTCTCAGATTATATGGTGATTTTTGTGAATCGAATTCATGTGGGGCGAAAGACTCGCATGAAATCAATTTGAAGTGGCGGACATTATGAAGTGTGACATTGAAATAGATCGAGACGTGCGTGATATTTTTGCTCTTATCATATTGACATGTCATGTGTTTTTTGGCTTCTCATGAAAATGTGTCTTAATTATTTTGCCCTATTATTGTAAAAAAAAACTCTTTTGGTGATTGCATGGATTTAAAAGGATTCCGTGTTCATTTGTCAAAACACCGTCAAATATTTTCCCTGTATATCCATCGATTTACCCATGAAAATGTTTAATAATATACCTTTATTGTCATACAAAGAGAGGGTTTTAGTTCTTCAATTTATTAGAGTATAAATTTTTATGATTCAATTATATCAATCGTTAAAGGCCATTTTTTATGAAAATTGTAATATATTTTTTAATTCTTCTTTATTGGCCTGAATAAGACCAGAACACGTTTGTGTTATATAGGTATTTAACACGGCACAAATAATGTAGTATCATAGCAAATTTCAATTTGCCAACACAAATGGATGCCTATAAAATAATAAGGGTAGATATTTAAGATTCGTTGAAAATTTCTCCTCGGCTAACAATGTATCGAATGAGGGCAAAGCTCATTAGCTCTTCAGATCCGTAGTGTTAATTATTATTTGTTATCACATATTCAGGAACCTATGGAAATAAAATATTCTTTTCCCGGTGCACTTTGTTCTTATAATCGGATCGAGCATTGATGTTTATCGATATGGGAGAAGAATAAATTGTTAGGGGATCTAGGTTGGGAATCACTAACAGAGCGAAGGCTATATTACAGTTTCAATTTCTTACATAGATGGGAAGGATGTCTCTTTATCAACGTTTTTGCAATTGCGTCATTAGCCACAGTGTGTCAAAGAAGATCATCTCATTAAAATGATGAGATCGAGAGATGAAATGCAGAACTCATGGATATAAGATGTCATTTTTCCTGCGATTGATATGGGATCAGAATAAAATAACGTTTTTCACAGCGCGCTAGGAGGGAAAAGCGTTTTGGGTCAATGGAAGCCTGGTTTGTAGCCACCCTCTGCCACAAACCTTAGTGATTCCTCGCACGGTATAAAGTAAACACAACTAAAACTATAAGGTCGGTAAATATGATGATTATAAGTATATGGGATAGAATATTGATAAGATACTCGTAAATTCTTTTATTTGCATTAGGTATTAAATTAAATGTTTGAATTAATTCATATCACGATTGCTATTAGAGTAAACGAAGTCATCCTCGTCGTCATTTAATTTTAATAGTTTCAGAAGGAATGTCTATTGGAAGTATCTTGATTCCGGGTAACATCTCTGGTCATCCTCGGCTTCGCCCAAGCTTGGTGTTACCTGTATTTTGGGTACCAGATCTTCCTGGAAACTTTTCAAATGACGTTGGGTTCATCAAGAGGTGCGCTCTACCATCAAATTTCGAAAGATTCTTGGAGGTGATAATTGTTGAATATAAGGAATACAGAGTATTAATCAAAGATATTTATTTTACCTAGAGCATAAGTTTTTGCCTAGCAATAGGAAAGAATCGGGGATTCCATGGAGAAGGGATCGATATAAATCATGTATTACGATCGATCCTCATACAGTTGCATTGCGATCAAAACCTTACGAGGCATGTGGCACGTGGAGGTACACATTAGTAGATTTTCAACTAAGTTTTTTCAGATATGTACATACCATAATCCAATGAAATACATGTAATACGTACGCGAGGAATCCGTTCTGGAAAGGCATCAGTCAATTTACAAATTCACTAACATGAAGCATTCTAAATCAAATTTTGTTTAATATTTGCTTGTGTGTACTTAGTTATAAATTTATGGCCGATCGTAAACGTACTTAAGAAGCCGTATACTCCAATGAAAGACCACTAGAATGAGTAAATGAACTTTTTAATTTGAGATACGGAACACTTAAGTCTGTCTCGCCAAAATGATTTATGCTCTTATGAACTGCCCTGCAACCACTTTGGAGTTTGTTTGAAAAGCGTTTTTTTGTGACTAAGTTTAATAACCTGCAGAAATTGTTGTTTATTCCCTCATGAGTTAAAAAGAAATGTAGCTTATTTTTTGCATTAATATCTAATAATTAAAATAATTTCGAATTCTCTCTCAAGTATTTTCTAGCCGCAATATTCCGCTAATGAAAAAAACATCGGCTTGTTTAAATTAAAATTTGATTGTAACCTTAGTTTTCACAAAGCAATATCCAAGATATCGGATATGTTGTACCTGTTTCAAAATGCTAACGTTGATTAATTAAGTTGGTTATCTTGCAAGTTTACGCATATAACCTCAACTGTTGGTCACCTTCCCTAATAGCTACTACTACTTGAAAGTTTATTAAACTCTAATGACATCAATCATCGTTGTGTTTTACGGAGACTTTACGATAGCTATTCAAGAACATCATTGTACACGTACAAGTATGGCACCTGAAGGATATCTGCACACATCGTAGTTATCAAACATTGAGGGCTTTAAAATCTGCTTAACATTTGCTGGAAGAGAAAATGCAAAATGTCTTCCCTTACAACTCCCGAGAATACTTTGGAATTTACCTTTTAATATTTATGTGAGCCATCCAAATCCGGAAAAATGTTTTTCTTTAATTGTGAAAATATTTGAATCCTTAGTGATATTTGAATTGCGCATTTAAAAAAATACCCTTACTGCTTTAATAGGTAGTTCATCTACCTATATAATATTTCGTCATGCCTAATCATGGTGAGGAATCACTCAGAGTATGCACCTTTCTATTTACAACAATTTTATTCATGCTTTTATTCAGCTTATTATTCATCACATAGATGCGTAGGTATGTTAAATTATTTAGATAACCATATAAACTGACTTTTAATTCATTCATTCGTTCAATTCGGTACCCCATTGAAAAAGGGACGTCTTTCTCATTATCTTTTGCACTCTATATGCATACACAATGGTACCGTTGTAAAAGCCAGGCATTATATTTATTCTTCTATACGCTCGGCCGATTAAGGGGAATTTTTCTCTTCTGAGCCGACGTTCAGCCAATTCGTTTGTGATAACACCACCGTGCTTCTAGTTCCATACAAAAAAGAACTTCGCTTCCTGTTTCAACAATCCCTTCCATCATTCCTTTCAGTTCGTGGAACCTCATGCAAATGATTTATTAATTTTCCCCAAAGAAAAAGGGAACCACTGTCAAATGCTTCCCGATGATTACGCATTGAGAAAATGTCGAGCCGTCGAAACAATCTGATGAAAGGGAGTGTAATTGGTTAAATAATATTCTTAGGGTATTTTATACGAATGAGTGGATGATATTCTCCAATTCTGCCCCTATGCAACTTTTAATTTTAATCTTCAAGAATATTTCTCGTTTGGAAACCAAATGATGCAGTGGATTAGTACTTAGCAGAAATGTATTTTAAGCTTTCCGCAATAGACGTTCAAATTTTGGTCAGGTTCGGTTTTACACCGTTTCGTCGGATTAAATTTAGGTGGCCTAATTTAAGTTTTCTTCGTAATTATATTTTCATAAAATCATATTTTTACCACACACGTCAGAAAACACTACGAGAAATACAAAAAGTATGTCAGATGAGAAAAGGTTTTTTGGGAATGATGCCCTAGGAACCAAATTATAATACGTAATGTATTTCATTCAGGTATATTATTTTTGTATTCTGATATTAAGTATAACTGAGCATTGATTGGCATTAGTAATGAATGCTGCTTTCTGCCCAAAGTTTCCAAAGCAATTGTAGGTTAGGTTTCACAGTACGCTATAAATTTCTCCGTTTGTAACATAATTTTTTAATAATCTATTTTATTTCTCTAATCATTGATATTATAACCGCTCCAGTGTAGCTTTTGCTAATCACAAGTTAGTATTTATTGGATATAGGCTAATACATTCAATGAAAAGAGTATTTATATTGAAATTGATTTACGTTTTCAAGTCGGAACCTCTTTGAAGTTTTGATATTATTTTATTTACTTTCAACTTGGCGGAAAATAAAATGAAATATCTATTTGATTTCTATTGATGAAAAAAGGATTATTTGATATAGCCCTTCGATAAAAGCAGTCAGGAGCCTTAACATCCCAATGTCGGTTGGAATTTAAGATTGATTCCACAATTTGGGATCTTTTTACGCGTAGGGTCGTACCGGCGATGGGATTTTCTCCTGTATATTCTTCTACTTTCCAATTTAATCCTTTTAGGTACACTTGTTATTTTTGCCGCATATGCTGATTCCGACAAGATACGTGGGTAGTATGAATGATAACAATAGATATTGGCTACAAGGATTTCAACAAAGTATCTTCCCGGCAGTAATATTATATGAAAACGCCCAGCATATTTTAGGACGGCCTAGACGTCATCATAACGCATGAATGAAAACTCAAGTTAAACCCAAGCGTAATAAATCTACCTACACTATTTCCTCCTTCGACTTCCTCAGCTCTATTTTTCATAACCCTCATTAAATTCCTTCCCCTTTCTCCCTTACTCGCTCCGTGAAATATCTTCCTGTTTGACCCCTCCCGTTTCTAAACCTTTTTTTATATGGTCCGGAGTCAAATATTTTTTCAAATTTCCCCATCTAGTTTTTTTTAACTTTTTCAAACGACGCATTTGCATAAACTCAACATTTTCTCCCTATTTTAAAAAATTCTTCTTCACTCAACCAACTTCTTCTGCCCACCACTATCCTTTCACCCAACCTCACTCCCTCTCCTCCCCACTTACATATATTTCCTACCCTCTCTTTAAATAAGATTCGCACAAATCGCCATATCCCCATAAAACTGCAAAAAAAACTGTCTCCAGCATACGTCAGGACCTCTGCTATTCAAGCTTACCCGTGCCCCGCCGACCATTTCATCCACAACCTCTCCCCCTTCCTTCTAATACGAGAAATATTCCAAACCTTTGGAAAATCTTATTCTCGTTAAATTGAATGATATAGAATCAAAGACCATTTTAAATTGAGAAAAATATGCTCCTTTATATATTATGCCAGTTATTCAGATTACCGTTTATCCGCTGGATTGGTTTTATCAACCTTATTTTTCTCGTACTTTTCGATGGCCTTTCCTCTCTCTTGCTGCAAGTGCCCACACTCACCCAAGAATGTGTTTTTAATGTCTAGGTTTCATATTTTTAATTTTTCTTCATGGTGAAATTACGATATGGGTAAACTGTGGTATTTCCTCCTACCTTTCCAACAGCGTTCTGAACTCAACATCTTCAGCGTAAATATAAATCTTCCGAAGGTCATTATCGCAAATATCATGGTTTTTAGATGGTTTGCAAAAAAAACACTCCTGGAAGACTACTCTTTGAATAACAGCCAGACTACAATATATCATTCCTGGGTGAACCTACCAAGACATATCATAATAGACACCGCCTATTCTGTCTCCGAGGCCGAAGGAATGTACATGTTGTTTTATCACCTCATGGTTTTATAACGTGATATTTGAGTGGGAACTCAATGTTATTTAAGTAAGTACAATGATTTGTTTCTCTTTGTAGTTGAGAGAACGCATCCTGTATTTCTGTTCTAGTTTTAAAATATTTTAATGATAATTTGGCTATGATGTAAAGGATATTGAAATAAAAGATGTCTATATATAACGAACAACTTAAAGTAAATAATTTTCTAAGTGATAATATCGATAAATGAACCATGGCACAAAGAAGAATTTGATTTAATATGACTAATTACTTACTTTTGAAATCCGTTCAGCAATCCAAATAATGTAGGCAGATAGTCCTTTCCATGATTTTGCTTCGTTTATATGCTTTGATATGGTGATTAAGCTTTGATTTAATTATAAAACAAGCTGAATTTTAGCGTATCTTGCAATGTTTAATTTTACTTGTTGTTTTATTCAAAAGCTCGTTTCATTTCATAAGCCACTGAGAAATATTTTACACCCATAAAAGCAAAATACTTAATGATATTTACTGTCCATTAACACAATTAAAGATTGTTAAATTTGATATCTAGGCCTAAGCATTGCATACTTATGTTATTCCTACAATTATATTTCCTCAGTTTTCGGCAATGTTATTTTATTATTACGCATTCATGGGAGTCACCTTTTTTGACCCGTTGCCATTTCATTCAAACGGAATTCCGATCGCCGAACGCGCACACACGTACCCCTAAACTCGCACAATGAATGTAGCGGAGAAAAAAAATCCATTTGGTTGGTCACTGAAATCTTCGTTACCTCCTTTTAACTTCTCTTTTATTCTCTTTTTTTAATCCTCCCGCTGCGCTGATTTAATGCCTCAGCTACCCGTGTCGATGAGAAGCAAACCACCGATTCATTCGCTCAATTTAGCACATTTCCGTCGGCGTAATTCTTCGATTCGCGGGGTTCAACCTCACTCACCTCCTCCCCTCATGTCAGTTGCTTTTTAGGCAAGAAGCGTGGTGAAGAAGGGTTTGGGGGAGACGGGGTGAAAAGTCGATGCAGTGCAGCAGAATACCGTTTCGTTAATTACGGAGCCGTAGCCCCCGCCTCCAGGCCTTGACTCAATCGCTTGCCCACTCCCTCATCCTTGAGTTCCCCACTCCTCTCCCACTTTTCTCCACTTCCTTTCCTTTCTCCGTACCCGGCAGTGGTGGATCCATACCTGCGTGCCCCCGGCGGATTCCAGCGAAAGAATTTGCGCTTTTCACTCAGAGAAATCCATGGGGGCAGAGGGCAAAATGGCAACAAAAGCACCAGCCAGTTTCCTGGCGTTTTGTTTGTCGTAATTTCATTTTTCTATCAACCTTTGGGGTTGAAAGGGAGGAAAAGTCGAACAATGGTCTCATTTTGTAAAAAGCTGGCTGGAAGTCCGAGGGGGAATTTTTTTATTCTTCAATTTCAAACTTCTCATGGTCACTCTCCATTGATTAACTTGAATGCCATGGGATCTCGATATCCTTGTTTATTGTGAATTATATAGCACAGGATGCCCATCTTTAGCAAAATTGAAAAAACCTCCGTATTTAAAATTACCTGAAAATCGTCGTATCAAGGATGCTGATATGTGTAATTTGGTTAATTAGGTGTATTGGTTACTCTGTGTCAGGTGTACATGGAACAAAATGTCTTTTTTGTTAATATTGTAGAAGTTAACTTTTGTACCTGGAATTATGTATATTTATGACTGGCATCTGCATTCTTATAATGTTGAAAGAAATGTGACATAAATGAGTAAATTTCTTATAAAACTTTGAAATGAAACTTCTATCCAGCATTTGGTGCTCTTTATCTGGCCTGAAATATTAATGAGAAGGTCCGAGGGATAGAACGTATATGTATTTTAATCAGTATAATGTGCAAAGCTCTACTTAATTTCATTTATAATCACGCAATCTGCTGAAGTTTTAATTCATGAAATCGAATACCTCATCTTGCTGGTAAATCCCTGTCATAGTTTTCCAAGTGCCCACGTAATGATTCAAATCATGAATAAAATGACATAGTACTTCAGCACTTGAATAAGTACCGACAGTTATTTTGATTTATTTAACAAAATGATGTCCTTAATTATCACATGAAAATGTCCATCAAACAATTTGATGAAACAAATTTTATTCGTATTATATTTTGAAACTACTATTTTGTACCAGAAAAATAATCCCCTGCGTCGCTTTCTTTAGCGAATTCTCATTTAAAAAAGGTAAGGAAATAGGCGAAATTGAAAATAATTGGTCTTAGACACTACAACGATCAGGTTTATGAGTTTTATTGAACAATTTTTCTTAAATTTAATTTTTCGTTGTATTAATAATTTTATCTTACCAAATATTGAATCAATTAAAATTGATCGTTTTGTGTACCTTCAAGTTGGCCCAATGAAATCATGTTTCATCGCGTAGATATTTGACAGATTTGAAACATATATTTCACATAGCTGAGTGACTTGGAAATTCAGCGCGATAGATACGGGATGAGAATTAATACTAATAAAGCAAAGGCTATGCGCATTCTGCGAAAGAGAAAGGCTAAGGTTTACATTAATATAGGAGGGCAGAAACTAGGTAGGTGGAACAGTTAAGGATCTAGGGAGTGTTTTGAATCAAAATGGTCAAAGTAGGAGGGACGTAAGGAGATGAACTGCTCAAGGCAAAGAGGCTTTCACAAGGAGGATGGAGTTGATGACAGGGACGTTGTGTTAGGATGCTGAGAAAAGACTCGAGAAAAATTTGATATGGAACCTATTAATGAACGGCGCGGAAACATGGTCACTAAAGCCAGAGGATAGACGTAGATTGAAGGCTTTTGAAATGTGGGTGTGGAGAAGGTTGGATAAGGTAAAATGGACGGAAAGGAAAACAAATGAGGAAGTGTTTGGTATTGTGGGGGTGGGGAGGGAATTGCTGGAAGAAATTCTTAGGGGGCAAAAAAATCGATGATAAGCATATTGACTGGTTGTGGGATGCTGAACAATGTAATAGAGGGGAGAATATTATGCAAACGAGGAAAGGGTAGGAATAGGATAGGGATGTTGGACGGAATGAAGGGAGGAAGGAAGTACATACCCAGAGATGAAGAGGGGCATATTGTACAGTAGAATGTTGGGTTGTTTTTTGTTAGGAGATAGTTATTTGGTTGTTGTGTCCATCCAAAACCAACCCTTAGCCATATATTACCTAATGATAATCACATCGCAATATAAATAGATAGCATGGCTATTAATGAAATCAATCATATTCATGTACTCTGAAAACATGAGAAAAAAGTTAAAAAGGCGAACGACACATGTGTTTGCACTTAAGTAGTGAGAATATATGGATTATTTGAGTGTTTCTAATTCTCAGGAAACTCCAAATGTGTTATCCAATGTATTTTAGAAGTTGTGAATTTAAAATGCTGCTAATTAAGCAAGGAAAAACGGAAGTTCTTGACTTTAAATATACTTCCGAAAATATAATGATTCAGCTTAAATTAGTTTAGTGCGTGGGGTGGTGTGTTTATTTAAATACGAGTTAAATCGTAGGTTCATTTTCATAAGCGGCAACATAAAGTAATGCTAGAATATTAGTATTGAATGGGGCCACTCGACGCGTAGATTAATTTTCAAGAAGGAATAATTAAACCGTTCGTCGGTGAAGTATTTTTTTCTTCACTTTGCGTTGCTTCTCGTTTTCACTCCCATTTTGGCGGAAACTAATCTTCATTCCCCGGGTGCAGGGCGAAAAACATCAGCTCTCTTTTTTACTCTTGCCGTTTTATTTCCAACCTGAACCCCATTCTGTATATTTCCCTCATCATCCAGACGTCCTGGCTGACGAACGCTCTATTCAAAATCGCCACGAATCTAGGCTAGAAGGTGTTGTTGTTTTTTGCGAGGGGTCTCAGTGGTCTGGGGTTAAGGTTAGTATAGGCAGAAGAGGATTTTAGCTTAAAGCAGGAAGTATATTTTGAAAAATCTGACTACATAAAAGCCGAAAAATTCAGTCCAATGTTATTGGAAAAGCAGAATGAGTTTCGAGGCTTCGATCAGGTGATTTGATCAACTCCCATCATTAAATACACATGAACCAAATCCACTCGAGCATTTTGACTAGCCGTAAAATTACCTTTAAGACTGATATTATTTACCAAAAATTCTTCTGAAACTTTATGGTGAAAACACCAAGTAATTAGAAAACGAAAAATTTTCTATTAACACATGCATCATTATTCAGTGATTTGCAGCAAATGGGAAAGGAATAACCTATCCTATGGTATATTTGAATATAGACTAAAACCCACATCTTAGTTTTTTTTCACTACACATTATAAGAGCTAAGCTACATATCCAACTTTATTTTCCAAATCAAAAGGTCTTCCAAACATAAAAAGTGTGAAATTGAAGAATTCCATTGTTTTCTAAAATTTTTATTCATAAAATAATTATCATATTTTCGGATCTTATTTTATAAAACAATAAACAATTCACATTGCTATTGCAAAAATCAAATTATCGGGTGTTTTACTTTGAAAACTAAATGGATGTAGACCCCTAAGTTCATTTTATCACTGGAGGCCCTTATTGCAAGTTATTAAATATTATTACTTATTCCTTCCGGGAATTTAATTTGATTTTCTTTATTTGCTTAACGTAGTGATATGTATTATATTTATTTTGCTATCCAAACCTTTTAAAGGTAACTATTCGACGCACGCAAAACGAAAAATGTTGGCAATTAATCTGTGAAATTTAAACTTCTTGTGTATTCGCGGTTTATTTTCATACATCTTTTTCTTTGGGTTTTGTTACCCGTACGCCATCCTCTTAGATTTCTCTGCTGGTGTGACTCCGTCTTCCAAAACCCAAGCGTGCAAATCGTTATCACAGTATCTTTAAGGCAAACATTTTTTCCCTCAAACCACTGACTGATTGTTATCAGATAAATCTAAAAGAGGGCGTCATTTGTGTTCTCAACAGTATATGTATTTCTAGGGCGTTTTTGTGAAATTTCGAGTTGAAATACGAAAACTCTCAATACCTTTGCCTATGACAAGCACCTGTTCATATGGTTACGCGTATTGACTTCAAATGAATGAGTCATAGGATCACAATTTTTTCCAAATTAAATCACATTAAAAGCTTCTTTTATTTTCGAATGTATTTGCACATTTTTAAATTATGGATGCACAATTTTAATTAACTCAGCATTTGGAACTTGTTTATATTAAACTCGTCTGTAAAAGAGGGCACATTCTTAAACTAAAGCATTTCCAATTGGTACCAGGCGAACAAAAGGTAATCCACCGCACCAACAGTCTAAAATCTATTGTGATAACCTTAAAAGGGATTACATTTAAAATTTAGATTGCAATCTCATGCCTCAGTGGATTTTTGCAAGCCAAATTGTTATGCCAGAATATCATGTTGCACCAGCTTTTAGTTAGTTAAATTTAATGGTGATTTGTATTGTTATAGTTTGTTGATTGTTTATTTTCCATTGATTGAAAAAACCTACCTCGTATATATGATTTACGCACAGATTTTGAGTTTGCCAAATAGTTGTATTTTTACTAGCGAAAATCACGTAAGTGCTTCAATGGATTTACAAAATATACAGAGTTGTAATTAAATGGAGCCATTTAAAAAAGCCAGGGACATTGAAGAATTACACATTATTTTCAGAATGAAAATTTTAAGCATTTTAGTCGTCATTGTAGGGCAGTTGTAAAAAACAACATGAAGAAAAACCAGTGAGGCGTATGAATTGGATAATCAAACTATCGGTGTGAGTCTTACGCGTATAATTTATTAATTTCCTCGTAGCATTTTAGTTACACATGGCTTTCAAGTCTTGGGGTAGTAAACACAATCATAATATCTCGACGTTAAAATACGGTAGTTATTCTGTTGGAAGTGAGCTTAGAACGCCAAAAATTATGATGGTTTCGGCAAAACTTTCATTTTACCCCAACGCTATTATTTGGTAAAATAAGTAAAATAGAGCAATTGATAGCAAAAATTATTCTTCCGGAGATGTATTTGGTAATACGTTGATTCTATTCCAGTGAATAAATTGACTGGTAAATAGACTATAAAAGATTAATAAAAGCGAGTGATTTTGCAATAGGAAAATATTCCGCACATATCGGTATAGGGGAATTATATTTTCAGTGTTATTTTCTCAATTTTTCGTTGGCACTAGCAGGCGACTCCGCTAAGGACCAGTTGCAGTATTCCCCGCTATGTCTTTGAACAATGAGTATTCCTTACTTATTATCGATATCTTCCGAAAAGCAAATTTGATAAAGTACGCTTTGCAAATAAAAATACCTCCTAACTGCTCTTCAACAAATGTAATATCCCGACTTAATGTCTTTTCCTAGTCATTATAAATGTATATACCTTTTAACTAAATACTATTTAAAATACTTATGAGTATGATGATGCGTGTGTAATGACATATGAGACTCGTACATTCTGTTTGTCACCTGTATTTTGTGCAACAGTTTCGCATTTTAATCTCTAAAATATTTAACAATTGCGTCGTTTAAATTAAATATTTATTATAAGCCGTTATATGTTCTCTGCAACTAAATGCAATCATCATAACTATTCCCGACATTAAACGGTCTCATTGATGTAAAACATCACTCGTCGAGTGCATAGCTTTTGAGCTTCTGCAAGAAAATTAAAGCACATAACTACAATTATATAAACTTTTTTTAGATGTGATGGATCGAATGGTATCCACAGACAGTATTTATTTTGTTTATCATGCCATTTCTATAAAATTTAGCGTGCATTAAATTTGCATTTTTGTCTTTCGCCGTGATAAATACAAATCAGATTCTTAAAATATACGTAACGCTATTCATATTTGATTACACTATTTTTATCTTCACATGAGACATATACCACCCCAGGATTTCTCAATATGTCACTAAAAATCAGAAGGTCATGTAATTTTACATTAAGTGTCTGCTTTCGTATAAATTGCGTTGTTGAATATAGAGGTAACAGTAATGCCCGTGTTTCACACAGCAAAATCTGTGTATCTGTAGTCCTGGCTGGACATGAGGAGTCCAATGGAGAAAAACAAACGCTTGTATTTTCGTGTACTTGTCACTGTACAGTGAAATGAATAGTCATCTATACGTGCCCAGTGATCGCCTGCTCAGGCACTATTGTTCCGAATCTGCAATTCCAGCTACAAATTTGGCATTAAAAGGGATACATTGGTATCCATTTACTTGCCGTGGGGAAAGTTTTTTAGGTTATTTTTGCACCGATGGGGTGTAATGAAAATAGTATTTGTGGGATTCTCGAAGAAAATTTTCAAAATGCGTCAAATACATGCTTTTTTACAGTCAACTGCTGTTAAAATACTTAACCTAGAATCTTTGGGCTTCCGATTGGTTTTGACGTGGAGACGAATCCCGGTGAGTGCATATCAATTTGTAAATGTTTTTCGATTTAAAAACCATTCCAGGTACTGAAATAGTCGGACACAGTCCGGTAATCCCTCGAAACGCGTCATCGTGTTATGAAATCAAAATATTCGTGTATTTAGGGAACAGTACACACTTTAATTGCACCAAATCTTTGTTTGCTTTCACCTAGTAAATGCATGCGTCTTAATTTCCGAAATTAAATCATGTTTATATGAAATGAACGATCAGCTTAAAATGAAATCAAAATAAAAAAAAAAACATATGTCCGAATAAGCTATATTTAAAATTAAGTTCGAATATACACTTTATCCTGTGAGACCGCGATTAATTATATTTTTACTAAATGTTTTTAAATTTAAATTCTGATAAAAATCCATTTCTAAGAATGGCATTATTTTAGCTCTGGAAAGTTCTTTCCCAATTCTTTAAATCACTCCAACTTAGCCCAAGTCATGCGTACACAATTTTTTTTCCATCTTCGTTTCCTATTTAAATACATGTATATTTTATCTATTCTTTTTTCATTCAATGTTTTTAATTCGTGCTTGCAACGCCTTTTGCAGTCTTTTTGAAATAAATCTACAAAATTTAGGCGCAGTATGTTGATAAATACAAATTTTTCTTTTATGTTTATAGGAATTGTTTCTATAGACCTGGTCATGTCGGGGCATCATCTCCATTACTGTTTTCTGACAAGTAGACAATGACTATTTGTCTATCAAATAGTTGTAGGAAATTCAAAATCACGTGTTTTTGTCTCATCTCAAGTTTAATAAATATGGGTACCTACTATTACCTCGGAAATATAGGATTTATGAGTAAGATGTGAAACACCTCTGGTGTCACAACCATACTAGTTAAAACCAAAAGTAAATTAAAACGAATTTTCAGGACACTCCTAATTAATAGGATTGAATGTCAGCTGACCTATATATCATACGTATGATTAACATACTGATACTTGGTATTAGCGTTGCGTAAATTTTTTAGTGTTTTGAAAAGTATCAGTGATGGCATTTATATTTCCATTCTGAGATAGAAATTGAAGAGTTAAAGTCACTTATATAATTTATTCTTTAATCATAGTTGCATCTCGAAATATTTTGTATTTGATATTGATGGCCTAACGAAAAGACATCGATACAGTGACTCTTTTCCACATCCAGTGGTGCAATTAAGTGACACGAAAACTTTAGCATTAGCAAACTGTTTGGCATAGTACGCGTATCGCCCTTTTTACTCTCTCTTTTCATACTGAAGTTTCTTGTTTGCCTGAAAGTGTATGTGTTATTCAAGATTAGCTGATAAAGTATCAATGTGAAAATTTTGCGATTTAACTAATTTTTTTAGGACTACGGAAAGACTAAAAAGCTTGAAGGACATCACATCTCTCTGTCTTATTTGCTTCACTAGTGATCAATATAAGTATAATAAAAAATTGAGATGAACTGGCGTCATATTAATTTGATAGAATGGTAATTTACAGAAATTACTCGAAATTCCCTGATGTGACCGTTTTAGGAATGGTACAATTAAAATAGGAAAATGAGCGCCAAAATTTGTCGCAGTAAAATAAATGACTGCTAAGAGTATTGTCATGTTATTGAGATACACTACGTTTACAATTTTCCATTGGCAATGCCAGATGATTCTTTTTCGACTTCGCTGATGTTTTAATATTTTGGAATAATAGCCTTCGATAGGAAAGGGAGTGGTAATTGAAATGCATGGAAGTGTTTGAACGTTAGTATTGACGGGGAAGGGCACCATTCATTGTTTGCGGAGCGGAGTTTGAGGATCGAGTGGTGGACGAGGCGAAGTCGTGATTTCCTCATTCCCCTCCGATCTCCGTATCTCATATTCAAAAACGTTTTTTTTCCTTCAAAAAAATTTTTCCCTCCACCCTCTCAAGCTCTCTGGACCTCGTTCCCCACCCTTCAATACCCTGATTCCCGTAAGCGCATGGGTCGCTTCCGCCAATTCTGGGTCACCTATTGAAAGAGGGTGGATCCCTCTTTATTTTTCCTGCACCCTTCGACAAGTTCTTCTTCTCACCCGTGGGGCGTAGGGATCGATGATAGTAGGAGTCCCTTTAAGGACGACTCACCCCATCCGTAAACTGGCCAAACTAAAAGTTCACGTAATGTTTCTACGAATAGCTGAGATTCATTTTGTGCCCCCCTATCTCATCAAACGAGGGCGGAGATATGTAGTACGTAAAGTTGCTCTCTCTCTCTCTCAAAATCAGAATTTTTTCCTCGCACGGTAGTCGACATTCGGCTAGACATTTAGTAATAAAAGAAAGGAGACGTAATAATTACTTGTACTATTTGCGCCATTAATTTATAAGATGCCAACATTACGTTTTACTCTTCCAATATTTATCCATGCTAAGTATGCCTAAGTTCGGGAGGATTTAATATTTCCCTACCCGCATGCTCGATCGGTCTCTGCAAAAAACTCCTCGCCTTTCCACACGTCTTCGCCCGTCTTCCCTTTCACTCCCCTGCCGCTCTGGCTCGACATCCCTCTCCTCCCGACGACTCCCATTCATCCACCGCTATTCTACTCGTAGACTCTAGTACCGGTCCCACATTTCAATCCCACCTTTCGCGGTGAAACGCGGAGCTCTGCCTTCTCTCATTCTATATTCCTCTTTACCACACTACTCCCTCTTTCACTTCTCTCGCTGGAACTTCGCTTCTTTATCTGGTTAATATACTAGAGGAAATGTGGGAATGCTTGAAGAATCACCCTAATGCCATTTTTTGGAATATTATAATCATTACTTAGGATTTCTTCTTAGCTATCGATATTACCTTTGGGAGATATCCGAAAAATATTCAACATTTCAATGAAAATAACCAATTTTATTTTATTCATATTCATTATATCAACTGGTTTAATTGATTCTCATTACAGCGTGAATTTTATTGCTTTAAGCTCGGAATATATTTTAAAACTTAGCATTTGTTTATGAAGCATAATTTGTGATTGATTTATGAAAGCACTGGCAGTGAAACATTGATTCAATCTGTTTTAAATCACGCTATTGAAAATATTTTTGAGGGCATTTATTCTTATTTTGATTCGATTTGTTGTGATAATTTGAGATACGTCATGTTTTTGATTTTATTATTCATCAACTCAATTCGATTTGTCCCTTATCTCATTTCTCTTGACCATAAATTGCTCCAGAGGTCATATGGTTGCTAGGAAACAGTGTAGGCAAAGAAATATTTCAATGAGTATTGCAACGAACAAATTTCATCCCTTTCCAAGTCACTGGTCAATAAAGTCTTTAATCTAAAAACTTTAACCATTTATTAGAAAACATTCTTTCAAAATCGGAAAGAATCACCTCGTGAAAACAAATCTTACCAATACCTTCGACCCTGATTATTTGAAAACTGTTTTTTCCGAGTCTTCCTTCTTTTCTGAACAGTTGTTTTTAAATTCGACACTTCGATTTTGTTAAATTCTATGTAAGATTTCGTCGAAACGAATTTTTGCTATGCATTGCAGGTATCTAATGCAGAATCACTCACTTAACCCAGGCTCCTATCCTTTGTCTCTTTGCTCAATTATGAGATGTCACTAATTGCAAGCGGGACGAGTTTCAGAAAAGTGTAAAAAACTAAAGATCTCCTTATCTTAGGGTGCTTTGTCGTTGGGGGTGGACTCCCACCTTCTTCTTCACTATCATCCCCTCAACTTTGTCACCTTCCTCCACACATTCTTCTCGCACTGATTTCAATTAACATTTACTGAAGATTCGTTGGAATCCGTCGTCATATTACGCTGTGTGAGATACTGTTGGTGGAATCAGAGTCCAGAGCTCGCGTGAAATTAGAAATTAAATAAAGCTCCATCACCACATTTACAACTTACTCAAATACGTTCATAAAACTGACAACAAGGAATAAGTAGGACATTGTGCTGTGAGGGCGGGTGGTAATTTCTATATTAGCCCCTGGACCCAAACCTATTTGTTTCCTAAACAAGAGTGTAAATATAAGGTAAACCAACGGAGAGTTTCTTATCTTCCAAATTATTATATCCAGCAACAAATTCTATTAAGCTTTAATCTTCGACGAATTTGCTATAATTCGCTGGTTAGGCCTCAATAATAATATGCTGCTAGTATATGGGATCCTCAAGAAGTAGAATTGATATCCAAATTGGGTCGCGTATAGCGTAGAGGAGCGAGATTTGTAAAACGTACTTATGATCCAAAATATGAGGAGCTAGGCAGGCAATCACTCAAGGAGCGAAGGTTAAATTACCTATATTAAATCTCTTGCAGCAATTGGAAGTATGTATCTTTAGCAGTGATGTTGAAAATATATTATTATATTATTACCCTTGCCGGACTATGGTGGACGAGATCATTTCAATAAAATTAGATTGATTAAGTATAGAGCACATAGATTTAAGTTGACATTTTTTCCACGGACGATAAGGGTTCAGAATAACATCTTCCGACCGCGGTAGGATCATATTTGGGTCAAAATTTGTCCGGAGTGTATTTACCCCCTGCCACACTCCCTAAATGTGGGTGCAGGGCATTAAAATATCTATCGAGAGCAATTAACGTTTACACATAGAAGACGGACATGTGGTGACACATCTGTTGTATACTTAATCTCTGTAATTTTATGGACATGATCTCTCTCCTACCGTAGTACGATAGATCTCTAAATCTATAAATTTACGATTCATAAAATATGCACCACATATGGGTTTTATAAATAATTACGATATGGTTTCGTTCAATGTTATTGTATCGCTTGTGGACGTTGTGACAGCATTTGGAAAATATTTTATTGTTTGTATTATTTTGAGCGAAAGCCTTCAATTAGCATTGGGCACGCATTCTAGTTAAATCACCGAAGTCATAGAGGGTACATTATTAGTTATGTCGACCCTCTATGCAAGCGGAAAGATTTCTGTTTTCTTTACGAGTTTCGTCGATTTCCGTTAGAATCAGTATATCTGAAAGTTCTCACTTTCTGATCGACCACACTCATTTTAACCTCTCTGGGGTTTTGTGAAATCGAACGCATTCAGTATCTTTCAGATTCTGATTCATGTATTTTTCTTTCTGTGCGACGAAACGGTAATACGTTTGTACCACTCGAATTCAGACTCAAACAATCATGTGTTTCCATCTCTTATTGTGCCTTTGAATTTCACCTCTCTGTAATAGAGTTGTCGAATTGTATTCATTGCTGCATGGCAAGTGAATAAATATCTCTTAAGATGTTTTCCACGATCTTTATTTAAATCTTGTATTTCATACCGGTCACTTTGCTACCATTCAAACTCCATATTCGCCTCGGTGCCACCATAATATAACAGTAGCTAAACAGCTCAATGGTAAGCCAAAAACAATTCCCGGTAATATTATTTAGCAATACGGCAAATAATAATGCGCCGAAATTCATTATTGAATTTTTAAATGAAAGCAAATCAAAACCAGACACCATGTAGTTCCTGAGTTGAGCATACGAAAGGCAAGAAACGTAAATATATTTTGTAATACTCATAAAGATCTAAGTCAAATTCTTTGGGAAATCATCAAGTTCCAAATTCAGGAGAGAGATTAATAATAATAATGAGTAACAACTAATTTACGGCAAATGAGCTAGTTTGTTTAAAATTCGCAACGGGTATTAAGTATTTAATATTTCTACAATGAATATTTTAATGATAATTTGATTTTCACTGAAGTTCTCACGGATGTTATATCATAATATAGCATATATTGTACTCACCCACTCTCACAATAAATTTATAAAATTATCTCGTGGTGCATCTGTCGACCTGGCTCTGTCAAAAGAGAATAGGAAGCTGCGAATGTGGGAGAAGAGAATGTCTCGTTTTATGTCATTTCCCTCGTGGACGATCGCTTTTCCTTCTCGTCCTCGTGGGTTTTCCAGTGACGCGAACGGTTTAGAGTTGATCTTCATATTTCACGTAGCAGAATGCGTGCGCGTTTGGAAAATGTGTCCAACCAGTGCCCTACCACGACTTAAGTCAAAAAGATGTACAAAATATCGAGAGTTGGAAGGATAGTTTGATTATTGTTTGGAGATCACCTTACCATGAATATATCTTTCGTGATATCTTACGTACTTGCTTTTCTTTCCTCTCCAGCAATTTCCATCAAAGGAAAACTGACATCCTGTGCTTGCTGTTAGTTTCCAAATACACCACACAAATATGCTCTTTCGGTTTTTGAATCTTTTGAGGGTCTGATAACGAAAAGGAAAAGTTAGCATAAAGGTTCCACAAACTTATCATTTTAAATATTTCTCTGAAATGCGTCAGAGGGAATATTTTACTTACTGAAATTTTTGGTCGAGACTGCAACATATTTAAGCATTATAAAATGTGCTTTCTCTGTGTCAATTGATTAATCTTTCTCTCAATGTTTCATGCCCAATACTGGGCGTTTCATCCTTGTGAATCACCGAACTCAGGACACAAAAGGTTGAAAAAGATTAACTGTGATAACTTAATGATGCCGGCTAGGACAAAGAAGTTTGGTAAAAATCTACGCATTGCAATGTTAAGGCGATAAAGTAAATGAATTTCGCTCTACACCTAGAAACATTGTTATTTTTATGTTAATGTTACCACCACTTGATTATATCATCTGTTCATAATATTAGTGACTCTTTTATCCATGATGAAAACGTTCGATAAAATGGCGATAATATTGAATTTGATGGTTTCACGCTCTACTTTGTGAAAATTCATGATCACTGAATAAATAAACAGTATTTTTTTCCAAAAATGTTTCTTTATAAAAGCACCAAGTTTATTCATTTCGCGGCAAAAACAGTATCCAAATGATGTATTCTAATATCTATTGATTATTTCGGCCTCCTGGTGTGCCGCAATTGTAATGAATATTTTTTAGAAACAATGTTAGCAGGCTTTGCAGTTATTTCCTTTTCAAGCTTAATAGATTGTAATTGAATACAATTACTTAGCCCCTAATCACTTAAATATATTTTATTCTCAAATATAGTACTCAGCAAAGTGAAAATTTCGTATGTGAAAATTAGGTAGTACAGAAGAGCGGCATCCAGGTCATAGACTTATATGGATGGCTATACGCAGAAAACAGGATCTATAGTTAGTTATGTCAACTTTTTTAATACATTAAGAGAAAGGGCCGAATAGTGTCTTCGCAGTATGTGCTGGTTTCAAAATTTGATATTCCGCTCATAAAGGTCAGCTAACGATTAAGTATTCTCTAGTTCATCTCTTTAGTTGGTAAAGTTTCCTTAGCATAAGTTCTTACCTCATCCGCAATGAAATTGTTGCAGTATTCAAGGAAACGTAAATTAAACTCTATTATATTAAATAGTTACTAGTCTATAACATATAAATTTTCTATGATGGTGCCTAGTTAGAAAAATGATACCAGGTTTCACTAATCTCATCCAATAATACCATAGAAATTATTTTTCTTTATATCCAAAATAGTTTTATATTACACCTTCTCACAAAAGTAAACATTTCTACTTGCGAACTCTCAAAGTTTCCTTCGCAATTAGTTTTTTCCAATTTAGAGACGTAGTTTCTTTTAATAAATATTTTTTTTACAATTTCTTGGAATACTTTAGAAAAGCAATCTGAGGAGTAGAGCCCTGGGATACACTTTTTAAAAAAGAAAATAGATAAACCATTTGTTTCTAAAACAAATTAATAATGTCTTGTTGGTTTCCTAAAACACATCACGCCTTTCTCGTGTTTCACCTAGAACCCCTATTTGGAAAATAAAATAGGAAATACAGAAGAAGCAATATCGTGCCGAGTGCCAATAGCCATTAAACTGCCGAAAAATTGGAATATCAATATTCGCGCCCGATTGCCGTCGCGTCGGTCTAGGTATAATGTAGCCTATTTTGCCCTAAGCAGGAGACTCAAAGGGAATGAAATAAAAATAGTTTTTATGTACAGGTAAGAAGCGGACGGAGTTTTACGTGCCTCGAGTCTGGAAGCGAAGTGCCGTGCGGCCGAAGAAGGTGAGGCGTGGTGGCGAGAGAGAGAGAGAGAGTAGGGAAGAAAGAAAGAGCGAGAGGAGATGCGTCACCCGAGCTCACTTGAATAAATTGGATGAGCGCAGTTCAGCTAGAACTCCCAGCCAGCGTGGAAATTCTCGCCAGTAATGGAATGGGTGCACACTCCGCCATGTTCCTCCCTTTCTGCCTCCGTATAACGCAACGCAACCTCATCCCCCATCCCCCCTCTTTTTCACTTCTCAGATATTTTCGTTCAAGAAGCGACCACGCGCGGCGCTTCCTATCTCCTCACGCAAGTGACGGCTGTAACTTATTTTTTTTTCACTTTACGTGTCAAAATTGAAAAGCATAGAATCGAAAAGAAAATGCTCTCCCGTACCAGATCGTGTCATAAACGTGTAGCATGTAATTTAGAATTTCCTGAATATTAAACTGCACACATTGGGCACACCAGGGTATAGATATTTCCCATATCAATATACGTAATCATTTGATCGAATAATTTCCTTCTTTTTAACCTTCAAAAGAAGCTATTCAAGATCATTTTTATTCCCTGGATCGTTTCAAGAGTTTAGACACCACCTAGGAAAATAAGCGTCTCATTTGTAAGAGTGTTACTAAGTAAGGCTCCAATATCGCCCAAACTATGAGCAAAAAATGGTACGAAATAAAACTTTTTACGAAAACGATCTTTTAACTTATCAAAAATATAGTACAGTACCTTCTGTCGTTGGATATGAGTTTTTACGTTAAATAATTTATTTCAGGGATCTCTGTTTCCGATGAACGATTATTTCGTATTTAACATACCAAATAAAACTTTAAGTAATTACTTTTCAAATGTTTGACATAAATAAAAGAGTAACAGTTTTATCGTATTATCAGATTTATCGTGTTATGTCTCGTAGAGGTCCATTTTTATTTATTTTAGCCAAAGTTACATTTGTAGTGGCCATTCGGACGATCTCTCACAGGTATACTTGTACGTTCCGGAAATGTTCTTGTGAAATGGATGATGCGAATAAAGAGAGCTTTTAAGGCACATTGATTGTTCTTTCGCCAGTAGCTCGCATTTGCACGGGACTTGGATGGAGCAAGTAAGAGGATTTTGTTTTAAATACTGTATAATTTTGAAAAGTGTATCTTATTATTGTTTTACATGGTAAGAACTGCCTTTTGCTGCGTTAGTTTTAGGGATATTTGAGAATGAATGCATTCGTTCAGAATTGAGATACAAATAGTTAGCCTTCTCTCAAATGCATCATGAATTAGGTCTAATTGCGCTGAAACAAAAACAAGTATTTACGTGTCTGTAATTTCATTGCGATGTCACAAAGCGCATGATGGAATCTAAATTACTAAAACCTCTGATTGCCACTCAACGAAAAGCGATAACCATATACACTTCTACCGGGGAACTATTCATATTGTTTTAAAAGTTAGATTGTATTCTATTGATGGCAAATTTACTGTTTTTGCCTAGAAAATTGTAATTCTGATGAAAATATTTTGATTTAATACTGGCATGAGTTCCACAAGCAAATGAATTATTGAATAAAAAATTGAATAAATTAAAAATATAATGTTAAAACACTTAATCGTAAATTTTTTGAAGATGGAATCAACGTGTTTAGATGTAAACACCTTCTGCATTACCTGCTTATACTGTTTATACATGCAGTTTTGCTAGCCTCATCTTTAATTGCAGTGGTGCCCGTTTCCGTATTTGCGTTCAGGAGTTTTGCAGTGGAACAAGTTATCGGTACTTTCAAAACTCTTCCCCATCATTCGAAACGCATAAGCTAGAGGTGATTCATCGACATCCTCCGGCCGCCTTGCATCATTTGAAAGCCATCAAACGCAGCCAAGGTGTATCTTCTGTTTTCCTTTTACGATTGATTAGAAGGATTGTGTGCTTCAAGTGACGGCGACATTGTAGTTTAATAAGGGGATCGAATTAATATTAGCAAAATTATTGCAAACGTAATTACCACCACGCCAAAACTGATCGAGTCACTTCTTTGTTTTATTTCCTTTCAAACGTTGGAGAAGGATGAGGAGAGAACAGTGGTAGAGAGAGAGTGAAAGGACCATGGTCATCAATCCTCTTTCACATCAGATCGTGCAAACACAAGTTCCCTATGCTCTCTTACGTCTCTCTATTGGTTTGTGACCACGCACACGTGTGAAATTTTTGGTTCGCATCATAACCTCTCACCAATTCTAATCTCGGTTTTCAGCATCTATTCATTCAATTTTTCTATCCGCTAATCTTAAGGTTTACATATTTCGAACCTTTGGCGTCCATCATTATTTTTCATATCCACGGTCTTCTGTATTTTTAATCTTACCCTAACAACTTGTCTACATCGATCCATCGAGCCTCATATTTTGTTCAACAAGGCTGCCCTTTCTTGATCTCCGATTTTTCACTGACTAATATATTCTCGTACTCTTTTTGGAATCATTTCACATGGTAATCGGTCCGTCAGTTTAACCTTCATCTTCTCCCTTTAAATCTGCATCCTCTTTACTTGTTTCTTCTTCTGGATTTGCGTTTCAGCATGGCATTACTTCCGTAAATATTTTTTTGATATTGATAGTAACGGAAGTCCAGTTTTGTAAATAACATCCCAAATAACTAGTTATGACGGATGGATGGATATGACTCATGGTTTCCTTTTGCTCTTTAAAATTGGTACTCAGTTGTACGTATAATAACAGAATAATAACAGTCACCAAAGTAAGTATTTATGCAAACATTGGTATGGTTTTATATCAGAGAGCTTATCCCGGGAAAGTTGTAGTAATTTGAGGTAGTGGAGAGATATTTTGTGAAGTGCTATGGGATCTATTTGAAATTTAAAAAATAATAGACCTTTGAGGTGAAGTGATGGGATTATTGGCGTGGTATGCATTTTTTAGGGGTGAAAACTGGTATCTTAATCCACGGAAAAGTTTTAACCGTGCAGTATTGAGGAGAGGATAACCCGAACTTTGATGACATCGAACGAACTTAAGTTAAATTAATTATTTCACGTTCCAGACTATTGACCTACTGATATTTTTTTAAAGTTCTGTAAACATTGAGTAAAAATTTGAAATTTCTGATGAATTTTGGATAAGATTTGTTCTTTTGAGAGATAGTTGAGACCGATACTTGTCGAAATCCATTTATAAAGCGCGAAGAAAGAAACGAAGACTTTGTGTTTCAATAGGAAAGAATGTATTAATATGTCCACGAGTTTCATCACACTGCACCATCTGGACAATAATAAATTATGCCTTTTGGAAACGCTAAATCTTTTATTCTTTCTTCATGCTTTACATTAAGCTTTGATGTATTATAATATGCAATAATGTTTTTCGTTTTTCCAGAAATTATGTAATCCAAGAGTATTTATTTTCTTTTTAACTTGTAAAACCTTCGTTTTAGATTGATGCATTTCAATGCCGCAGAAATTATGTTACCTTGTGGATTCTTCTGTGGTAGACGGGGTTCTCAGTGGACATTATCAGCACCCGTGCACTACGTTGTAAACAATATATAAAAATAAACGCAAATATTTGGGAACTATATTCGCGAATTTCCATCGCAAGTAACAAAAAACTAAGGCTTTAAGTGTTCACGCCATCACTCGAAATCCACGTGAGTCATCGAAAGGATTTATATCGCGCGACACACACACACGTAAGCGAACGGCTGGCTTCGCGGGAAGATTTTTCAACGCCAGGAAAGGACGAGGTTGAAGGCCGGCGGGTGGGGGAAGGGGCGGGGCATGCTATATAAAAGCGCCTTGCATCTCTCATTTGTTTCCTTGTTTTTCTCCCGAAAACTCCCCGTCTCTCCGCCTCCTCCCTGTACACGTATCTCCCTCCAATCGCCATTCCCTTCTCCGTGAAGTATTCCTCGGGTCTTATTTTTTCGTGCCTGCGACTGGTTTTGGGGCTGGGCTTGGAGCGTGGTTGTACAGACGGGGTAGGCGTCCTGTTCTTTGGGGAACGGGGGTACCATTCACCCATTCCAAACCTCAATGTCTATCCTCCAAGGGTGGTTGATGTCCGGAGGGAGAGGTTTCGGGTTTGATTTCCACCGAAGGATGTAAAATGAATGGAGAGGGGGGAAGAGGCGAGAGGGAGGGAAGCGGGAGTAGGAATTCTCTCTTCTCCGATTTTTCAACTGTTTATTTCCCCTTGTCGTTCGTCCCACGGATTTCTACTTCAAAAGAACTATACTCCCAAGTAAATTTCTCCAGAGTTACTCTGTTCTGGTGAAGTTTTGACTCCGTGCAATTATTTTTAATCTTGTTACACACCATAGTGGCATCCATTTTAATACTCTATGGGGATAAATTTAGTTCTGTTTATATTTATGATGTCAATATAATCACTGAAATCATTATCATTTGATCTAAACCTTGAGAGTATGACATGAGAAAATTAAGACATAAGGCAAAGGGTCTTTGAGGGAGTTCTTTTAAGTTTATCTTTCCTTCTTCGATTGCCTTTATTGGAAGTTATTATAATTTAAACTTTTTCAATGAGAGTTTTAGGTATCATTCATGCTGCTGTTTATATTCTAAAAAAAAAGATTTCAGGAAATAGCCCTGTTTCAAATATGCATTATAAATTTCTTTATTCATTTTTTACCAGGTGCCTTTCTCAATACATAACTTTATCTGTGAATTTCATCCCCCTTGATTTTTGAGTCTCTGTTTTAAAAAAATAAATGTTTTATTCGATATTCAGTATTACCCTTAATAATTGACTGCACCGTTTTATATGGTTTTTCTTTATTGTTTTTATAAAGTTCAAAAAGTCCGCTGTTACCTCATTTTTCATCTTAATGCGCATACGCCGTCATTTTTATGCTGATAGTATACTAGGTGTTTCGTAATATTATTTTCACCACTATTGATCTACACTGTTTTTTCAGTGCTTTAATAAATATTTTATATTTAGCGTATTTCTGTGTTGATATTAATCTGCACATTGCGTACAATTGATTCAAATGTATTTTTTCCTTGATATTTTTCCATGTAAATGTCACCAAAATATTCATTGTTGTTGAGTTATTTGTTTGATTATTTTTTACAAGACATGATTGAAGAACTTTTTCCATTTAGGTGTTTTTTCTCACGTTTGCGACTCCAAGCATCCCGGTTGCACCTCATATATTTCTCTCTATTACATTTTATCTAATATCCGGCACACTCCCGGCTTTCTGCCGGGGTTTCCCTTTATTACTGTTCCTTCTAGACTTTCACGAATATATCTCTCTGCCTCAGTCAGAGTAAATATTTTTTCCACTGTTGAATAATTTTTAAATTTCTTCATTATTGAACCCCCTACACGTTCATATTCACTTGCTGTAACAGCTGAGATAACCCTTTCAATCATCAACCATGTTCTACAACACAGAATATTTTAATTTTTTCCTTCCAGAGAACCAGAGAAAAATGTTTCCACCGCTACCAAAACAAATACGTTCGTCTAATCGCGCGCATGTGAATCAATAGGCCTGAGACACATCCCAGCCACTTTGACTTTATGTTCAGTCTTCGGGTGTCTTTGTACCTGTGTTTTCCATCTCTCATGGATCCTTATTTTGTTCGGCATCCATCGCGATGCTTTCCTGGGAAAACTAATGGCTGCAATGCTCGCAGAGCATTCTCCCAATCTCTCTTTCACCCGCTCTCTTCTCTTCTATCGTCCACCCCCCACATCCCTCCTATTCCCTTGCACCGCTGTGGTTCTCGATTCTTGTCGGGGAGGAATGAAAAAGCGTTTCGCGACGGAGTTTCTGCAGCCCCGTACACCTCCCACTTCCTCCTCCTCTCCCAACTATCCCGTCTCACTCCTCCCTTCCTCAGTCTCAATTTCATTCTCTCAAACGGTGGCAGCGCACAGTATTTTTTTGCGAAGCACCGCCGTGGCGAAATTTCGTGACGATTCTTTCCTTTGTCCCGAGCGCCTCTTCCCCCTCCTGTACTTGTGGGGAAGGACGTATGGCAAGAAGCGTGGAGATGGAGGGAATGAATGAAAAGTTGGCGTGGTTGGAGGCGATCCTCACGCCGCGTTGATGGAAAGAGTTGGGGGGGGAGGCATCTCCATCGTTTTCTCTTTTTTTTCTTTTTTATCCCATTAATAGGAAGGCTCATGCACGAGGCTTTGCTTCGAGGTTGTTTTCCGCCTGTACATGTGCTGATATTCCTTCTTCGGTTCAACCGTGATAACACCGAAATCCAAATTTCAGATTTCGTCAGATAAGCCTATCAGTCAAAAAATGTTCACCTAGCCTAAGAAAATATTTACCTAGCCTAAGAAAATATTCGGTGATTGAAAATCTGCCTGAAATTTTCGTTTACTACGTATTAATTCTCGTTAGGCAGATTTAGAATAGGTATAGAATTCAGTTAGAGGTAAAACCCTCTTTGGTCGTTTGCCGAAAGACAATTTCAGAAAACATTGAGAAGTGAGATTTGAGAATAGAGGTTTTTTTGCGATGCTAAATCTAAATTATCTCAATAAAGTTTTATCAACTGTAAAATATGGAAATCGTGTGTAATTTATTTCGATATAATTATTGATTACAAAAAATTACAAATTTTGGAAATAACTCGTAAGATAAGTTTGACTATTGTCAAACTATTAAAATAAATTTTCAATTTCGTTTGGTGTATTAGATCATTGGTTCGATTTTGGGATACGCTCCTTTTAAAATTTGCAAAGATATTTAACAATCAACAGCACAACAAAATATGAACTATTATTCGTATAAAATAATTTTAAAATGTATTATCTTGGAATTTTTAATAAATTTCACTATTGAAATAGTTTGATAAAATTATGACCCTATTCAATGAAAAATAACATTCGTCCTATTTCCTATGGAATACTTTTGAATGGATGCGTTCCTTTTTTAACGGCTCCATAAGTCACAAAGATGAAACCATTCAAAATGGATATCCCTACAAAGATTAGAGGGGTAATATGTAGTATGTGCGCATATTTTCAAACATAATGGCCTTGTACACTCGTCAACCAATCAGCTTTGCAAGTGCTGCTTCAATATTTATTCATGAGGCTTCCGTGAAACGGTTAAAGCATCGTACTATTAAAAATTATTTCTGTGTTATAGTTGTATATTTTATTTAATCAAAATTCTATTAAATAAATTCTGAGGAGGTAGAGTTTCAAACGATAAGTTTTCTTTTTTTAGTAATCTATCTATACGAAATAAATGTGTGTTTGATTTTAAAAAGCTTATATACGGTTTCAACGTTTCAGTACCAAATTTAATGGTCATAATTTTTGACACCCTAAAAATATATTGTGAGAATCTTCTTTCCCTCAAACATTCCTATTCTCCTAAAGATGCGAAAGCATTTTAAAACTTATATTTATTTCTAATGTTAACTGAGCTGGAAGAAAATAGTGTTAAAATACAAGATAAAAGAATGTTGTATTAATTTATTGGAAATATTAAGCCTACACTGTGTTTTGCATGCTTGTCAAATTTGACCCGAATATTATTCAAAATCCTGGGAAAAATACTGGTGAGGTCATACGAGAAATCCATATTTAACCTAATTGATAGGGCGATATATTGATATTTTATGTCAACAGAGTGCATGTATACCATTAGTAAAATAAGCGGGAGATTGTGTAGGTTACTAGTCACACATTGCTACAAAGCTAATTGTTCAATAAATATTTAAGACGGTCAGTCTAACTTTTTTATTCAGGAAAAAATACTAAAGGAGACATCAGAGACATGTTTTTCAAAGTTATTATTTTTGTAGGTTTACTTGGTAGAGCTAATGATTTTTCTACATGTTTTTGTAGATAAAATGATTAATTAACCTAAGACATTCCGTTCCTACGACAATGGATATTTTTAAGAGATTGTGATGTTGTCCCAGAGGTTAATTTATCTATTTGCTTTCATCTAATTGATAAATAAACTAAACTTGTGTATATATGTAAGTCATGAATGAAATAGAAGTATTATTGGTAGTACAACGCTCTTACTATCCTGCTAATCAATTGTGTACACATTCTTAAGTTCCATGCGTAGTAAGAAATATTATCAACCATTGCCAATGTAGGAATATAAAATTATTAAACGACGCAAACCATGTACGTAGGAAATCCTTAACAAAATGATTGAAAAGGAAATCTTTCCAGGATATAAACAACCATAATTAAACATAATAACAACGAATAACAAAAAATGTGAACACACATGAATGATAAAGAGTCTTATTTTTTTTAAATCACCCAGCAAACTAGAAACAACAGGAACAGAACTAGACTATAAATAGCACTAGAAATGAAACACCCCCTGTAAATTTAATAATAGGTGATTAGTAAGATCACTGTCATTATTTGGTTGAGAAATGAAGGCAATGGAAGGCTGGGGCAATGGAGAGGTCGAATTTCGTAATGATAACTCGATGAATTTAACGTAATTATGTCTACAAAATTTGTGAAAAGCATTGAGAAGTAGAGCAGTAGATATCAATAGATGAAGGATGTATAAATCAAAAGATATAGTGTATACCAGAAATAAGTTTTTAACCAAGGCAAGGGACGATTACGCATTTGACATTACGATGAAAGACCGTGGAATAAATGAAAATTTAATTGACAGGAAAGTTAAAAACCTAATTTTAATTGTTGTTTAATAGTTGCGTTAAAATTGTTTGCTGTAATTGTACTCCATATCAGTGTATGGAAGTTAAAATAAAATTAATTTTAGAAATTAGAGGTATAGAGGGATGGTGGTGATATTAAATGCATTTACATAGCATATGTGTATCGCATATCTATATGTGTCCAGCAGGATATACATTAAACAGATGCATGATGAGAATTCTTGATCAATAAATGCAATACGATGAAAAATGAGAAAAATATTAAAACTCATAAGTAATTATGCTAATCTTTGTTGCCTAAGAAGTTATTTATTATTATGATCAGTAACACTCTTAATTAGAACATTCCGAGTTTAATTTCAACGAATATGCCAACTATTTTGTGTAACTTTAAATATATTCTTGCCAAGAAATATATTTTGCCTTTGTCCTGTGGTAGTAAATTCCATAATAATTTACACTTATAAATAAAATTCTTGGTATGGTTGGCGAAGAGAGGGGTTTGTTGGAAGAAATCCGATGGGGGCAGGAAAAATGGATGAGGGGCGTATTGACCGGCAGGCGGATGTTGAAGACGGTAATTGAGGGGAGAATGTTGGTCAAACGAGGACAGGGAAGGAACAGGATAGAGATGTTGGACGGGATGAAGGGAGGAAGAAAGTACTCAGAGATGAAGAGGGACCTGGTATAGAGTAGGATGCTGGATTTTGTGTTTTGCTAGGAGTCACAAATTATTTATTTATTTAGTAGCTGTGTCCATCCAAAAACCTACCTTAACCGGTAGATTACCTAATAATTATAAATAAAATGGAAGCTTAAATAATACGTTTACTATTTAAAATCATGGCCAAAGTTATTTTTATATCTGTTACCTTAAAATTTACCCTTAACTGATGAATGTTTTATTGAGGAAGATTTTGTTCTTGAGCAGAAAATTTAGTTGTTCAATTGGAAATGGAATGAAATCAATGCCATTAATTCTTAGTCGGCGCAGCAACAAGAAAATAACTATGCTAAAAATGATAAATATTGGAATAAAAATGTGTATTTTTTGTTAAAACTGAAGGATAGCTTTTAAATCACTTGGAAAATTTTAAATTTTGGCCACACCTTGACGATTCATAGTGAAAGAACGACATGTTTAAATGCAGAAGGTTTTCATAAATGAATTTGGAAAAATAATGACGTGCATTATGATTTACTTTTGTTGATTAAATGTTTTTTTTAACAGGTTTGATTAAAACGTCCAACAATTATTGGTTTCTATGGTGCTAAAATACACATAATTATTGAATTTACAGTTTCCGCATGAACCATGTAATATAACGAATCGTACACAATGGCAAAAATTGGACTAATTGGAAATGATATTTTACAAAAACAGTAAAAATAAATTTAATGGTGGAGGTATCCATCTGAAAAACGCTTTCTAGGATGAACGCTTTCCATGCTTCACTTATTCAATTTAATATAAACAAAATTGGAATGGATTAAACTGAACAGAATGGAAACATGTTATCTCTAGTATGCTGGGTTAGGATAGGTTATAACGAACACTGGCACTGCACACTATATTACTCGTAAGCACTAACTAACATGACACGAGATCCTATATCTTCATGCAAATTATAATTACTCATTCCTTGCCTAATAATGCTTTCTGTCTTGATTAATTCCATAAGCCGTAAGGGAAAAAACAAATATTTCTCGAAAGTTCACTTTAAAATATTTTTAAGTCGTATAGTCCTGTTTTCTTGCGCTGTTAAATGGTTTAACTAAATTCACTCCTTCATTCAAACTTGATTATTTTCAGACAGAACTTTTCGCTGAATTAGGGTACATGATTACATCAGCAAATGTTGTTTATCACTTTATCAATGAGGATTACAGAGAATGCTACTTGGATAATTGCATGTTCAATCCAAGACTTCAACATTAAATGTTTACAGTATTGACTCCTTAAACACTTTTGAAACATTGTCGGATTTTTACCTGTCAATGTATGTTTGTTATTAATCTAAAGTGGCGTAGTCAGAAGTTGGATTCCAATGGAATCTCTATTAATGTTTATTGAAAAATTAAGCCAATTAAACTTTCATAATTAAAGATAAGATTAGTGCCACAAATATGTGTAGTATCATTACATTTATTGAATACCCATAACATATTCATTAAAATCTGTCTCATTTTGGATTGTCCTATTTCTTACAAAGCAAATGTGAAATAATGGAAAAGTTTTATGTATTTTAGTGCGACAAATTAATACTCGTATCATAAACTTCCAATCGATTTTTCCATTGATATTTTTTCCAAGCCGATTCCTTTACTAGGGATTTGTAATAACTTTTTTTATACATTTTTATTTCCCGTACCTCACGGCTACCGCGGATTATTTGCAGTCTGATTTGTGACGTGCATCAGCTCAATTTATAAATATTGGAGACGACGGAGAAGGGGCATAAAAAAGTTGAAAAAAATAAATAAATCGAGACTGCCGCGCGCCGCATTGCATAAGAATTCGATTCAAAAAACGCCACAAATCAATCCATCCATCTTTTTCTGCGGATACGGCGGAGGAAAAGAAGCAAAAAAATATCCATATACTACCTAGAGGGAGAAGAGGCATACTGGGAGTCGGGCCCGCCCCAAGGCTCGACGGAGTTCCCGTCCCTCTCACTGTCTCGCACTCCCCACCCTCACGTCCTATCTCCTTACACCCCCTTCGTCTTCTTGCAACCCCCTTTGTCTTCCCTCCTTTCCTCTTCCTCCCCACCCACTCGCGATGTGCACTCCCTCTCGATCCCGATCGCTGGAAAGGTTTGGAGGATAGTGGGTCAAAAGGAAGGGTGGTAAGGGAGTGGGGGGGGGGAGCGAGAGGGAAAAACGAACTAATAAAACAGATGAAAGGAGCCCGTTGTAACTTTCCGAACGTGGCGAATCGAACGCTTTCTGAATGGAATATGGTATTGCCCGAGGGAAGCGGTTGCCTGCCGCGGGAGGCAGTGGTGGAGAATGAGGAGGTGGGGAGCAAGGGGATGAGGCATCTTCTTTCCCATCCTTCTCCCAGTAGCTCTTGTCCCTCTCCCTTCCCCAACGCGGCTATCTCTCGCCAATCTCGGGCAAACCAGTCTCTTTTGCATCCATGCCATCGGAAGACTATGGGCAACCGCCTTTAAAAGGGTCATGAAGGAGTGACGTCACTCCATAAGGGAAACGAAGGGGGGGGGGAGAGACCGAAGTCGATGTGATGTATGTCCCTGCTTCCACCAAGTACTTCCCTAGCTCGTGCCCGAGTGTCGAGAGCAGATGGCGGCCTTCATTCGATAACATTTCGCCCTTGTTTCCATTTGGCGAGCGATGACGGAGCAATAGGACGTGATCTCAGTGAGTGGAATAGAGTAGCGGACACGATCATAAACCTCATGAACCAAGGGTCACAAATTTGACTCAAAATCTATGGAAATGCTTTTATTTTTAGGCTGATCTTAAAATATTTCTGTATTTTTCTGAAATCAAGGAAGATGATCCAATATCCTTCGTATATCGGTGTAGAAAAATGCCTCTCTCATTAGTGTTTCACTATTGATCATTCATTTGGGAGAATTAATTACCAATATGTATAAAAAAAATATGAGACTTAACTAAATCGATATGACAAGTGACATGAAATTTTTTTGTTAACATCTTTAGTTTTCCGTTAATTTTTTTTTGCTCTGAAGGGCGCATCCATTACGGAAATAAAGCATTATATCGATAGCCTCATTTTTTACCCAGAGGGAATTTCGATAGACTTTTGACGGATTACTTTAAAGATTTAATAAAAAATACCTACCTACCTGTCGTTCCGCGAGATCCTCGTGGGACCTAAATTTCCAAACATATTATCTGGAGCAGAAATATTCGTATCCGTTCTCGCGTTCAGATGGTCGCGAAATATCTTACGAAGTCCCATTAATGGCCATTATATTTTATTTTTGCAATTGTAACAATTTTCTCAGCTAAATACTAGTGGCCTTCAGCAATGCGTAGTATTTAATGGTCTAAAAATAATCAAATAAATAGTTAAAAGTACCATTTACCGGAGTTTAGCCGGGGCGGATTATATTTATCGCGTATAAAATTTTATTTCGTAATTTGAAATCTTTAAATATTACTTTACCATGATTGATTTTGAAATACCTGCGAAATTGATCAAGTTATAGGGAATTGGCTGATTAAAAATCCACCTTGCTTGTAGAAATTATTGTAATACTACTGTCATTGATGATTTTCATTCATATCTACGAAGAGGATAGTATAAACCTTTTTATGCCACAGGAAAATGTTTATTCAAACCTGAAAAATTCAAATTATTTAATTTATTCAAACCTATTTCTTGTAGCATATATATTTTATTCTTCATGTCAATCCCCAGGTGACTCAATAGTATTGCATCCTTATACTCCTAGTCATATTTCCTTCGGGGGATAATATTCCTGGCTGTAAAACTCGGAATAAATATTCCGAATATTTTTAGTTTCGTGGATGCAAAAACCTATATCTGTTATTACGTGAGTGTGTTCTACAATTCCTAGCCATGTGTTCATTTCCCTTGAGAGTCACAAACCTCCCCACCCGTCACGTGCAAAATGTAGTCCTCTTCCGTGAACACCTTCCAAAGATATGCTCTCTCCTGCTGAGGTATGCTATGTTGCTCTCTATAGACCCCGCTAAAACTGTTCGCGTAAGCATATAAAATAATTATCTGAATAGCGTTAAGATACAGATCTTAATCTCCTTTTAAAGATATATTCTAATATTTTCGAATAAAGTCGAATTTATTCTGAGTTTTAAAATATTAAAACTATGCGCAGTTTCTAAATTATTATTACCAACGAAATCGTTTTATCACAATCTGTCCAAGTTTTTTAACTAATCATCACTGGAAAGTCGCGTGCAATGTAAAAATCAATTATTTAATTAATGGGACATAATATCAGTAGATTATAGTGGTTTAGCTCTTAAAAGTGTCATTCCACAGCTTCCCATTGTTCTTTTGCTCCATTAAATACCTTTTCTGCTGATACATACCTGTATATCGGTTGAATAAATTGGGTACAGTTTATCCACTCTATTTAGTTATTTAAAGACTTTATTGGGGCGAGATTGAGACTTCATTGTGCTTTCTGCCACGTATACATCACGGTGAAGACCATTAACAACACTCATTATCAAGGTGAAAATCCTTCTAGAATCGAATCCGCGACTTTTGGGTTATTAACCGAGGACACTACCCCGCCGCCACCTGGACAGGTATGAGAGAAAGTGAACTTAATGTATGAAATACTAGTTCGTAATAAATAATACTTGTTTAGTATTATCTTCCAATTTTTGAGATATTTCGTGATTGATATGTCACTTGATTAAGCTGTGGACATGAATAACAAGTCTAGAATTTGTAGGTCATTTATATACTTTATAGCTTTGAATGGATTTAAGATTCAAACCCGAAATATTTTATGGATAAAATAAGTATTGCCATTCTTTTATTGGAGTTTGGCACCATTTAAAAAAAAAACTTCCATGCTAGAATTCACTTTTTCGTGAGAAGCTAGTTTTCCAGTAATCAGCCAGTTTTCTCTTTTGGTCTTGAGTCGGATATTATAATATCGAGAAAATCACCAAAATATTGTGTTCGTTTTTTTGTTAATCCGTATTAAGTTATTGGAAAGAAATATTTCATCACACATGCAATTTTAGATTTGGGTTAAAATGTTTGCTGATCAATACGTATTGGCAAAATGTTTTCAAACGTGCCATGACCCTTACGTAAACTAATGTATGGTGTTTTCGATTATGTGGCAGTAGTGGTTTCTCGGATGCAAAGCCGTGTTACGCAGATCCTCTCTGCTTGTCGTTTTCTGGTCTACTTCGTGCTCACCAGGTGCTTTGTGCTGACAGTTTTTGGCACTATAATTTCTAAAATAGACATTTAAATGAGCGCCATAAAACACTGGAATAGGCATTAAGTGTAATTACTCTGAAATAAATAATTTAAAATGGATATAGCGGCTAAAGTAGCATTTTAACATCTTACTGGGCTAGAATTTCGTTAATATGTTATATATTTCTATTTAATAGATTTTCTTAATAATTAGTGAGTAGTAAAATATTTTTCACAACTATGCCCTCAAATGTTGCCCCATTATCAGCATAACACTTTATTGTTGGGAAGACTTCTTTCAATATTTTGTGTTATATTAGCATATTACTTCATCCAACTTTGATCCTCGTTGATTTTTATTAGTGTTATTAGTTGAGTTAAAGGTAATCATTAAAATTGGCATTAAAAATGCAGTATAAACAATTAAATATTTATGAAAATTAGTTAATTTGCATTATTAAAGGCCTTAAATGAAATTAACGTCGTTTCTTCCACTTCTAAGGGCGGAAAACAACGTGGATATAGAGCAATATCCCTACCAAACTCACTGAAATGAAGATGAATGAAAAGATTATAATTTGAAATTAGTACCTGTGATAATTCGCATGTACTTTAAAATATCATGAAGGGTCGGCATTTGTTCGATGCAGTGAATGGTCTGAATTTGAACATCTAAAGTTCCAACATTTAGATCTTGTAGATTGAATTGAATTACCATTGACTTAATGGTATTGATATTAGTGCTTTTGCAAATGACACTGAATACATCAGGGCTCATGTATTTTTTTCCACTCTATTCCTATTAATCATAAAATAGTTTTTCTTCCTAACTGCCCTTATTGCCCTGTGACTTGCAAGGTTCACATGCAGATCAATGTTTGGGTATTATCATTCGTTGTATTCGTCAAAAATACAGTTTTAGTCAACTGCTGGAGTTCCATCAAATAGATTTACCGGCAGGGAAAGTATTTTTTATAATAAGTATGCACATAAATGAATGAATTTTGCTGTATCTAGCATAAATACTTGTCTGGTATATACTTCTTCCTTATCTCGGTGAACCCGCTTAAAAAAATAATAATCTGATCTCTGAAGCTTCCCACAAATATAGCCACCTAACCTTATATTATTCACATTTGGTTTCTCGTAGTGTGCTCCTTCGAATTGATTTCAAGTCCTTCCTATCGTTCAAATTCACCTAACCTCACCTTTTCCATCCCTTTTCTTTTTTCTTCATCCTTGTGTTACGCACGCCGACTATTCCTTGCCGGCTGAAAAACCTGAACCATCTCTTCCCTCCATCCCAACCGGAGACCTTCAACCCTCCATCGCCCTTTTCCCACCCCTTCTTCAAACCTCCCGTCTCCTTCCACCTTACTCGCCTCAGCCCCTTCAACCCGTGCCATCCGATAAGGCAGTAAAGAAGTCAAAGCAGACGTTCATAAAATATTCTCTTTTCCCGCCTGCCAAGGTTCCCCATCCCTCCGTGCCCTTCCTCCGTCCATCTCTCTGCTCCTCGGGTAAAAGAAGGTTTTATGAAATCATCCACCGCGCTCTCGTGCCCTTAATAAATTATTAGAAGACTCCCATAGCCTCCCCGCTCCATGCTTCCAATGCGCCTCCCTCGCTCTTTCCTCCCTTTGGCGCCCCTCACTCCTCTTCTATGCGCGCGAAAACATCCTCTTTTTTTCGCGACTGAAGCCTTCCAACCTCATTCCTTTCCTACCTCTCTAGGGAGGACGAAGGGAGAATGGGGTGGAATTTAAAATAAAAAACGTAGGCACAAACCGCATATGTTCCTTTTCAATTCCTAGTCTCGGATCGAGATTAGTTCCCTCGTCCTTGTACTTTTATGCTATTTGCCGAAGCTGGGAGATGAGCGTATTCCCCAAACCTCCCCTTGATATTCCTGGATGCTACGGACTCCTAACTACGTCTTCACTGCGTTGCATCCTCCCTTCCGTATGTAGCTTGTTCACTCAAAGTTTGAAGTTGACTTTGCTTCTGGAAGTCCCTTGAAATTATTGGATGTTATGAGCTCCTGAGGCGGTCGTACTGTAGAACAAATGGGTTGGCGAGGATTAAAAAAAGTCTTCTTATAAATTCCTTAGGCATTGGGCGTTGTATCATTCGATGCACCATTTCCAGTTCGCGGGACTCTGTCGAGTGGATTCCTCCACCCTCATTTATGGGCACCCACAGCTGCATCCCTGAAATCAGTTTATGTATACAATATGTATAATATATGTTTATGGGTCACCGTCTATGTCACCTCTCTTTTCCTCGAAAATAAGATGGCGATGAATTCAAATATGGAGGAGCTGTATTAACAGTACTATTTAACGTAAATGCAATTCTTTTAAGCTTCTGCAGGCGTTTATCGTCTCTGAATGTAAACTGACCGTCCTCATTCTTTCTTTCTGGGATAGGTTATTTTGTCCATAGTTGAGTTTTTAAGGGGTTTTTTACAAAATAATTTCCACATATGTAATTTGTAATCGTTATGCTATCATGGTGACTATTATCACATTCTCGTAAATTCAAAAACACAGATTTGAGGCTATTAAAACTATGGGTAGCTATTATTAAATAGGTTGCAATGAGTAACTTACATCATTCCCGTGAGAAATGGAAGAAGGAACCTTATGGTCTCAATTACGCCCGAATTAAATTTTTTGTCTATCTAAAGACTTTTAAGCTTTTTTGATTATCAAATAACGTTTAATAAGAGTTAGGTATATTCGTCATCGTAATTACTACTACTATCCGAGGATTGGCTGACTGCAGCCCTTTACTCGTAAGACTTTCCCTTCTTCTCTTTCTCATATTATGCTGCGAAAAATTTCGTTATTTACCATGTTGTGCCCAATCAATCTGTTTATTGTGATCGGTTTCGTGCGTCAATCCATATCGTATTTTCATAAACTCTTCCGCTGGTTTCTTAATGTTCCAATTTTACTTTCCATTTGGTTTTCGGAAAACGCTTCTAGCCTCAGAGTTAAACGGATTTTATCCCTCTTTGATTTCATTTTCTAGTGGTCCACGTCTATTATTCGCTAATTTGAATTGCGAGGGTAAATTGGAAAGTTCTGGAAAGTAATAGGTACAAAAGAATTAAATCAGTAAATATATTTTATACTTTCAGGCTTCACTTCGTGGAATTGTTTGATGTCCATACTAAAAGAACTAGTACTTTTTCAGACTTAAGTCTGAGGAAAATTACACTCTTTTAATATATCTCATTAAAGCTTTGTTTATTATTCAATGCGATCTCCCTGTACACTAATGCACTTGGTCCAGCGATATTTCAAAGCCCTGATCCAATCTCAAAAATAAGTTTCCTTCATGCCTGCAAAAATTTGTCTACTTTGGCCAGGTGTGGAATGTCATGATGAAAGATGACTCTCTTCCAGGCCACAATTTGCCTTTTTTCATGTTTATCTTGTTGTAGGTGGTCCAGGATGCTAGTGTAGTATTTTCCAGTAATTATTTGTACGGTAGGAAGATAATTTATAGCTGAATTCCTTTCGCATTCCAGAAAACTGTAGCCAACACCTTTATTGCCGACCATATTGCGTTTACTTTCTTCGGTCGTGGTAAATCAACATGTTTCTACTGCTTTGACTGGTTTTTTTTATCTGGGGATTAGTAGTAGTTTTCAAGTAGTATTAGATTCAAATTTTATCTCTGGTCACAAACTAGCGCAGAAAAAATCTTGTCGGTTTCTCCTAAAACGGGTCAAATATTGTTCGGAAATTTCCATTCTGATGCTTATGTGATCATTCGTCAAGAGTCAATATCCCCATCTGACACATAATATTCTCAAATCCAATTCCACTGCAAAAGTGTGATATGCCCGATCAGATGACATCCCTACAGCTGATCGATTTCTCAGACTTTCATTCGGCGATTCTCCATGATCATTTTACGCACTTATGCAATAATTTCCGGGGTAGTAGCAGATTTTGGCCAAGCAAAAGGCTGGTCATCATCTAAGCTGTCCCCACTCAACCTGAAATCGTTTGTCCACACAGCAACAGTTTAATTTGGAGGAGCAGAGTCCAAGCGAGTATACTGAAAGTGGGCATGATTTTCCTGTGCTTTCATCCATTTCTTTTCGAAGTAAAAGAAACACCAGTCGATTGTTTCCATCTTCACAAATCACTAGACGGGAGCAACAACAGAGAGACGTCCGAAACACAGATCTCTTCCCATAATACTGACGCGTTGTGAGTTAACTCAAAAAGTATTAGCTCTAACTACGCGTGTTAATTTTTGCGCTAGCCCTGACGTCTGGTGGGGATTCCGAGAATCTTTCCAACTACTCTCGTAACTAACGAATTTATTGTTTGTCAGGTTATCGTTGTTGATTGTTGTAGTTTCCTCTCCACCATACATTCTTCTTAAGCTATTCTCTGCTTGATATCCGTCGAGGTTTTTTCGTCTTGTACAATTTATAGTGGCATTCTGGCGGAAGTTCCAAAATTCCCAGCCAACATTTTCCTTCTTATGTTTCAGAAATTGGACTGCAGCTTTTATTTGAGCGGTCATTAGAAATTTCTTCATTTTTCTTTATTGCTATCATGTAACTGAGTTCTAATGAGTAATCTTTAAGTGGATATAATATATCAGACCTTTTTGGGCCAAAACACTGATCCTCTCGGAATCAACTTCCAAGCAGCCTCCGATAATACATAACCAATTACTTAAAGCTGTGGCGCAGTTTTGCGCATAGGTCAAAGTTTATTTCACCGTGATTTTCTCTAACTTTCAGACACAAAATCCTTTCAGTTGAATGAAACAAATTTAAGTTCGTCAGGGTAGTGAAAGGGATACGAGGAAAAGCAAATATAGGGTTAGGGATAATTATTTATTTAACGGAAAAATAATCAGGCATTGTTAGGTTCCGATTTACCCTATCAGCATCAATTACCATCGTTTGTCATTATCGGAATGTTTCTTGATAATAGTCTTTGATTTTGGTTTAGAAGAGAAGTTAATTTACTCATCGGTTGAGAATTTTGCGAAGATAGCTCCTCTGAAACCCTGGTCTGTCCTTAACGTAGTGCACACTTTATGCGAAAGGAAATCCGGGAATGAGAAACAACAAAACACGACTTAATTATAGGAGATGCCATGTAGACTGTCCTTTTCAGGAAAAGGAACGGAATCATTCGTCCCACAGGAAGTGATTTCTTGTCCCATCTCCAATCCCTTGTCTCATTTTTTTCCGAAGTTCATGGAATTAGTTCAGATTCCTACCCTTCATCGCTCGCATGGAAGCGCACATGGGCTCTTTCCTCCCTGCCTGTCTTTCCTCCCTGTCAAACCCACACGCCATTCGGACGCCTTTTGTTTTCACCCAAAAGTCTTTTTTTGTCACCTCAGAATTTTGTCAGGTCCCTCCTATTCACTTCAACCGGAGGCTTGTGATTGTTTCCCATTGCCGCGTCCCGTGTCTCCACTCGCTAGCCATTCGTTTCCGGAGAGAATTCGCAAAAAAACTGGGATCTGCCTCCTCATTTCCTTCCCCAGTATAGTATTTCTCCTGTCTCTCCCTGACCCTGATTCATTTTTATTTGTTTTGCATATCCGCTCATTTGTGTCGTGAACCTCAGTTAATACCTCTGTTCTTTCTTCTGTCTCACCCTTTAATGATACATTTAAAAGAATCCTCCCTCGTGAAATCAACTCCTCTTCCTTATCCCTTCCGTCCATAGCTTCAGACAAATCAATCCATCCCATTTCTCACGGTCATAATATACTCCCTCTTCATTTCGCTCTCGGGAATTCTTTTGTTTTCTCATCCCAACCCTCGAGAATAATATTCAAGCTTTAAAGGACCAAGCGTTACACATCGACGCGGTTTTTTTCACAAAGGTCGCGTCGGAACAAGGTGTTGGAATAGAAAGCTACGCGGGGCATGGATGTATACAACTCCTCCGATTGCGGCCCCTATTCTTCATCGCTGATTGTGTCCTTTGCTCTCCTTTGTAATATTTTTCGATTTCGGGCGACTTTCTATCGTTTTTATTCATTAGTTTTTTTTTACCCTCGACCCGTTTCACGTTTTTTATTGATACGTCTCGCTGGCTCACGATTTATTTCCTTCATTCGAAGCGAATTACTCTTACGGCTCAATCACCCATTATTTCTTCCACCGGCTCGCGATGTATTTGCGTTTGAATGCGCGGAAACCTGTGGAGGAAATACGACAGCTCCAATCCATTAAGCTGCAAGACACACTGATTTATTAACGCGATTTGCATGCGTGCATTTTGTGCCCGAGAATCCAATAAATTTAGATTTAACTTCGTGAGGTCGTGTTGAGGAGGATAAGGTTTTCGCCGGAGCACCGAGAGTCCACCCTAACTCCAGAGTGAATAGAAAAATAAACGAAACTGGTGCGTGCATGTGTCTTTCATGGCTCGGGACCCCGCATAGGCTTTTGCTTTGCTGATGTTTATCCCTGACGTTAATCTGGTAAATATCCGACTAAACTGAAAAGTGATACTTGCCCATGGGAAAAACCGAGTGTAAATCATGTCCGTTCCTACAAAATCATTGGTATTTGTTAGATTTTAATAGGCGTCAAGACATCTTACCCATTACCATGAGATTGGGAACTCACTGCGCCTACAATATGCTGGGGATGAAGTTGTTTCCTTATCTGCATGATCTTAAGCGTAACCATTATTATGTTTTCCTAGGAAAGGTGAATACATACGTACAATAGGAATATATGAGTAATAGTAAGAATAATTCAATTTTATTTATGAGTTCAGCGAAGGATTTCCAGTATTTAGTTTGGTCATTGTCATTAAGTAGGCTTGAAAATGTATTTCTTTCTAGTTTCAGTGGTTAGTGAATTGAATTAACTGAAATTGTATATATGCTTTGACCGGTCATAATTTACTCACGTGTGCCAGAAATTGAGGCCAAGTAATTCTATACAAATAGTTAATAAAATACCCGGTTTACTAAGCATCATAGTTATATAAGTTCACTTTTATTTTTTATCTCTTGCCCTGTGAACAATATAATCTACGTCAAGGTTTTCATTTCTGTCATATTATTAAATATTAACTTAAGCATTGTTAATGATCAGGTAAAGTTACAAAATGAGTATAATATTGGAATTTATCTTGGCGTTATTGGAATATCCATAAAGCTACAAATAGGTGATTAAAACTTTAAAATTAGATTATATTGATATTTTACACAAGATTAATTTAACAGGTATTTTCGTTGGATTTATTATCTCTGTATTAATTATCAATGTTGCTTATTTCACAAAACGTTGTGGTTTTCATAAAGTGCATAGGTATTTTGAATTTTCCAGCGTGTTAGCACCAGATTAGCCTTGGCAAATATATTTCCTATAGAATTAGCTACACCAAGTCCGATGATGGGCCGTACTAAAGGGTAATTCAATTTGGTGAACTCTGGTTTAACAAAATATGCTTTTACTAACTAGGTCTGACCGATCGCATTTGGATACATATATACTTTGCCCCAATTAGTATTAATTACCCACATGTTCTCTTCTTGGTAAGAGTAATGAAACAAAGCCTCTTTTTTAAGTCCTAACAATGAAAATAAAATACCGAGTGCTTTAAAATCCTTCAAAAAGATAACTTTTTCTCTGGCAAGCAGAATGCGCGATCATCAAAGTCTCCTTGCACTATGGCTAAATAAAGGGATGCGAGAAAGCATGTTGCCAAATCGCATTTTCAGATGTTTCCTATCAAAGAAACTAGATTTTTTTGGCTAGAGACGAGAGATAATACTTTCTTCCATATTTTCATCGATGTTTTCATGAAATAAATGTTTAAAATGTGCCTCGAGATGCTGTTCTTTTCCTTCAGGGTACGAAGTATTCAAGTTCACTTTGTTTTTCATTCAAGTTCACTTTGTTGAAGGCTTTCTCCAGATCGATGAATATGAAACGCATTGTATGTCCCAAAAGTAGTAGGACTGAGTTGATTGAAAAGCATTTATTGCCAGAATTGCTTCCTGGAAGGCGGCGCCCATAATGCTGCTATGCTCCCTCGTCATGGACTGTTGTAACGCTTCCAACGAGTCGCGGTGACGAACTTTCTGCAAGGATTTGGGGTGGGAAAAGAGGAAGAAGTCTGATGGAACGACTCCAGGGCTATATGATGGCTGAGGCAGTCACTCATACGGTCGAGACGCTCTTGGCGGATCCGTGTGCGAGTTTCCTTCTGTTCGTCGTAGAGCACTCGGGGCACTAACTTCGCACATACCTTTCTCATTCCCATGTTTTCGGTCACAAGTCGATGTCCACCAGTTTTGGGATGCCAAGTTCATCAGAAACCATGCGAACACTAAATCTGCGATCCCTGTTTAACAATGCCTTCACTCTTGCAAGATTTTCGTCCCTTTTTGAGGTCGAAGGGCGTCCTGAACGTTCGGCGTCTTCAACATCTTCTCTAATTTCCCGAAACAACTTATGTATTTCAAAAGCACCCGATCACTCATGTTGTTATTAAAATAAGCTGCCTTGAGCATTTAATGAGTCTCTTTTCCGGTACCGCCCAGTTTCACGCAAATTTTAATGGTGTAGCGCTGTTCCAATGAGTGGTTCATGACAGAGCGTAAAGAGGTCACGTTATCGAGGTTTCGCAAAGGAACGATCCGCACTCCGCAAAAGCTAGGATCCAACTGCCACCGACCTCCTGCCTTCCCTGAGACTCCCCGCCCTCAAACCCAGGTAGAGAAACCGCCGCCCGTCCATCTATCTGGGAAAAAATAAATCTTACTGCTTATGTAAGGATATAGTCCTTGTGGGTCGGTTGATATTCCGATGTTCATAGTTTTACGATGAACCCTCTCTCCTATTTCTATTTCTTCATAGTCCTAATTAGTCCTCTTTATACGGTCATCCTCCTAATGCTAAACATGCATATCATAATATAATGATGCTTCCGCCTGGTTATAGGGGCACGGCCTTGATAAGAAAAAGGTTGAAGCATTAATTTTTATATATTTTTATTTATTTTTTAACGATGATCCCACAAGCGGGCTATGATTTTAAACAATAAAAAGGAATTGTGAGTGGCAATATCCAGCCTAAAAATGGTATATGAGCAAATATTGATTACTGAATATCCATTTGCCTAATTGATTTCCTTTTGTATTAGCCATTTGAATCCATCTCATTCTTCCCATTTTATTTTCAAAAAACTCTAGTTTCAACTACAAATATTGCACTATGGCATTTTCACGCACTTATCCAGCGTGCCCATTTTTTAACATTAATCTGACAGGAAAGATTGAAGCATCAGCATTGTATCAGTAACGCCCATTACTAATTATTTCTATTCTCGTTATTTTCACCGTCCTTTTATTATACTACTTTTCTATCACCCCCACTCATCATTTTCCTTACAGCCTTCTATCATTAGAAAAGTATACCTCACTCTTAAGTAATCCGTTCGTATTCGGCTCTTCAGGCAGCTTTCCTTCTTCTACAATTCTATTCTGCTTATGTTTTCCACTTGCTTCTTCCAAAGCGATGAAAGAAGACACTTCGCTTGTCTACATAGACTATTTTATTACGAATTAGTTTCCGTTACAGCGTAACATCTTCAGGCCAGATAACGCTGTAATGAAACCTAGGTCGTAATCAAAATACCCTATGTGGGATAGCAAAATGTCCTCTTTCATCATGAAGGATTTCAACCTTTTTACGCCTGTAACTGTCTTATTTCTTCTATAATTTTCAATCCTGCTGACTAAATATCAAATCTCCTTGGCTGGAGACCATAACTTTGTTTATAATGTTGTTTATCCTAAGGTTGTACCTTTTCTTCGTCTTCCTCCTGTTTTCTTGTATCCTTGTAAGGTCTTCTTTCTAATATTCCAGTATAGGTAGGTTCGCAGAAAATTGCAGCAAACTTCTCCTTCCTCCTTAAATACGCAAACCATCTCTTATCTTTTCCTTTATCCCGTTGATTGAGAATGAGTCGGACTGCCTCACCCTTTTCTTTATTTTATCTTCTTCCCAGCTAACTCAGCTTCAAATTGCCGGTGATCTCGACATAGAGCGTGTTGAAATTTTCTATCGTTTTAGCCCATTCAAATTTCCTTTATGATACGAAAAATCACTTTCAAGCCCACTTTTCAAAGGTTTTCTCCAGATCTACGTGTGTGATTACCGTCGGTCGCTTGATCTGTCGGTATTCTCTTCTCTATCATGTGTCTTGGAGAGATAACTCTCTCCTTCCTGTATTCCGTCTAAGTTCATATTGGCTCTTTTAAATCATCTTCCGCTTTCTTCTCCATTATTTGTTAACTTATTCTAGCCAGAGCCGTTGGTGAATGGATCTTCGAACTGATTTTTATGAAGTTTGTTGTGTCAAATGTTCTGCTTTTTTGTATTTTGATATAGGGTGATATTTTCTTAAATTCCATCGGTATTTTTCCTTTTATTTACATATTAGGCTATTATTTTAAATAATAATGACATCAGAATATCAAATCTTGTCAATTCTTTCAAATCAATGGTCATGATTTGATTGCAAATTTAATCTATGAAGGTTTTTCCTGGAAAAAATTATTTTTGATTTTCGAATGGCTTTTTTTATGTGCTATAAACTATTTAACATGAGAAGATGCTTAGAAATATTGCTTGAGAGTATATTATAGGATGTTAGATGTCATACACGTGGTATGTCCAGAGGCCTTGAGGGACATAGACCACGTTAATAGAATTCTGCAACCTTACCCAGAATTGAATCATCATTTATCTTTTCAATTGGAAAACCAATAAAAATTGCCGTTGCCCATGCACGGCATACAGCCTCAAAAATCGTGGAATTGGACCTCACATGTTACAAACACTCCTCCATTAGCATATTCTATCGTTTTTCAACCTGTCACCCTGTTAATTTGGCCTCGACACGCAGCGATCCTTGCTCTCTCGAGGAGGAAAAGTGTATCCATTCTTTATGTGTCGCGCTGCCGTTTTTCTTCCCAAACAAACACTCACCCCCTTCCATCGCCCCAGATTCCCCGTGCAACGCTCTACCCAGATCTATCTCCCTCTAACTCATTCGCTCGTTCATAGGTGGTGCGCATTCTCGTCGCCTTCTCCCTGACATTAATCCGCACCCGCCCGAGGATCGCATTTCCGGTGGCCGCCGCGCCGGGGCGAGAGTGCGCGTCACAGATTCGCACACTCGAGTGTGGGCATTTAAGCGCGGACGGTTTGACGGACGCCTCTCTTCTCGAGTGCTCTCCCGCATGCACCACAGACCCTGCTCCCCTCCCAAGCCTCATCTACCGTCCTCTTGGGATCACCTGAAAACGCTCCTGGCGCCCGTCAGCGTGAAAAATAAAACCTGAGGAGCCTCCGTCCCCTCCCCAGTTTCCCGAACACATTCAGGTCCACACAATTCACGCAAACACACGCCCGACCATCTCCTCTCCCCTCCGCCACTTCATCACTGTCTCCTGAATTCCTGACATTAGTCTTTCCTCCCCTCCCCTTTTCTCACCCCCCTTCCCGAAAACCACCACTCCCTGGCGGGAAAAAACTAAAGAAGGAGACGCCTACCATACAAAAAACCCCTTGGCTCCAACTGAACCTTAGGCTATTTTTTTCCTTACGCGTTGAAGGAATTTCTAGGAAGTCTAGGCGAGAGCATGATTCGAATTTTTGCTGTTCGGCATGCTTGTACGTATCAAAGCGTGTACTCAAAGGTAGTCATTTATTGCGTACACGTAAAAAAAATTGTGAAGAACTCTTTTGAGGGTTGTTGGAATCTGGTTAGGGTCTTCCCTTTGGAACACTGTCCTGGAACATTTTATTTTCCATGCAGTTTTCACATGAATTTATTTGGATACCTGGTTTCTTTTTCTTATCCAAGTAGTGATGCAAGAGAAGCGTTTCTTTGTGATGGAGAGAATCTCATGAAGGAAATCCCTAATGCCTGGCGTTTTATTTATTCGTAATTTGACGTCATTACTCTTCAACACTATTCCGTCAACCCCATGATAAATCCTGCGCTCCACTTAGGGGATATATATCTACCTATATAAATCTAAAAATACTCGTCCTCTTTCTTTTCAGGTAATTAGTACCCACCAGTCTATTACTGCGTCACCATTTAGTCACTCGCCTACCCTTGTGCAATATATCTTGCTTGTCTTACAAGAAATTAATCCACAGCGTACTTTCACGGCAGCATTTCCGAACCAAGTTGTCTTCATTCATCTTCAATTGGCATGGAATCTATCCAAAAAAATGTAAATTGAAGTATGTAACTGCACGAGAGATGACGATTTGGTTTGTACATTAGCCAGTAAGGCATTGGCTACTGAGGAAAACAATGATCTTGTCCATGATGTTGATGAACCGAGCATAAAGTTTACACGAATGAAAATAATCGAAGATATCTATGATATACCTTTTTATAGACGGTGTTAATTCAAAACCTATCTTAAGCAGTAGAAAATCATTTTAAAATGACTATAAAATATAAATTAATTGAAGATATTAATTGTAAAGATATCGTCAAAACAAAATTTAATCATTAAAGAACATGATAAATGGTATTTGGTAGCATACGGTATGTCCTGAAAAGGCATCCCATCATATTTCATTATAAGTATATTTAAGTATATAAAGTGAGAATAGAAATGTTTTTGATTTACAGCTTTCATGGTTGAAGTTGATGTTGACAGAGTCCCTACGGAAACGGTCCTTGATTCGCGGCTTAGCCAAGCATTGCCACTTACACGATAGCGAATTAAGCGAGCTGGAAAGAGCTTAACGTCTTTCTAGCTACTCTTGATTTGAGCATATTTTGTGCATTTAATGGTGTGATGCCCAAAAGTAATGTTATAATTCATATGGCGTACTTTACGAGTGGAAAGTGCAAGGACCTTCCCGTCCATTTAATTTACCTCATTACTTTTAATCCTTGCACTGAATAATTACATCCAACCATGTTTAGACAATTGATGCAAAAGAGAAATACTTATATTGGGAGTACAAAGGATACCTCTACGTTCCCCGCGGTCCTGGCAAGTGAATTCATTTATTTGATTGTACTCATTTAACAAATAGTGAAGGATTTTCTTGGGTATGTGTTTCTTTGGAATCTTTCTCCAAAGTACTAACGAAATGTTTTTAAATAGTTCCTTTGAAAAGCTTTAAGGTTAAAATAATTGATTCTTAATATATTTTTGTTTGGAAATTTCCAGCTTGGACCCATTTTCCTTAATCGGTTCTTACTGTCAGTCGTAATAATAGTGATTTATACGTATCCTCGCAAAAGAGTCCATAGTATTTAACACATACATAACATGGCGCCACTCTTTTAAGTGCATCAGATCGCAGCGATTACGTAAGAAGTCATCATTACCAAGTTTTTCTGGATCCTTAACTTTCTGTTATTAAATGGATACGTACTCGTATGTGACTGTGTCCCTACACCAGTCTTAATCTTTATGAACTAATGCAACATATGCCACATGTAGCAGATAATTCACGTGAAATTACTCACTATTTCCCATCAGTCATCATTTTTGGCTATTTCGCATTGAGCATTTCATAGGTTATGGATATTTTCATAAATATTGTTTTGTCAAATCTTTTAATCTTAAGTTGTGGACTTTATTATAACAGTATATATTTTAATAGTAATTAAGCGGTAAAATACTCTTCACTCCTATCTTCTTTCGTATCCACTGTAATTGTTCAAAACCTTTTATATATATATATCATTCCTTTATTCCCCATCGTTGGTGTTCCTTAAGTCACAGAATTCCTTGGTGTCAGATTTTGCAAGCCATTTTTTTAAGTCGCAGCGGAGTGTATATCCTTTCATTTGCAGCACATTTACCGCCTTAATCTTAAGAATTGGAAAATTTTTCAAACAATTAATGTGTAGCCCAATAGATATGTCTGCCTGTATTCTTTTATTTTTGGATTTTTTTCATTATATGCAATCACCGCAATAACTCTCCTAATTTTGGGAAACGGAAAAAATTGTTCTCATCCTGCTCAGGTAAAATTTAAGTCCATATCAATTTATCTATCATTGTTTCAATACTTGTTTTCACATACTTTTCTCCCGTAACTGTGCAAGACCTCATCGTCTACATTTTAAACTATCAACTCACGCTCGCAATAAAATTCCTGATCGATACTTAAACATCGAGAACAATAGATTCAACTTTATTTTTTTACGAACACAGCTATTTTAAGCAATTTCCTTTGAAGTTTGTTTTCACGTGAATACTTGTGAAGTTAAAAAAAAGCTTCTACAGGTTCACAGTTTTGAAGAATGTTTGAATTTTAAGTGAAACATATCGAGTACCTGTGACGAATTTGTGGCGGTAGAAAGTAGGCATCCGCTCTCCAAAGAAGTAAACACCATTTATTTGTAAAACGCCATTAAAAAAATACTAATAAAGCACTGTCAGTTGGTTATTGCCTATCGTTAACGAAAAGGTCCCTCTTTTGCGACCGAAAAGGATATCTTGCACTGCAGGCGTGGTGAAAAAATATAACTGCAGCAAAACGAAATATTAGAAGGAAGAATAAGGAAAACTCTAGGGTCATCATCCAGGTGGTAGCTGCTTCATATCTCGTGTTTTGTTCGTTTAAAAACGTTTTCTCAATTCCAGTAAATTTTTACTAGGAAAGATGCTACCTGTTTTAATAACTAGTTGGGAAATAACCGAAAAATGATTTCGTTAAATGCCGTTTATATTCAAAGCTATAAGTAATATAAATTAGATAATTTAAATGAGCATAGAAAAACCTAGTTGAAAATGCTCGTTGCCGAAGTTAGAGGAAGGAGTAAACACATTAGATAGATTTGTAGTTCAAAGAAGGTGATGCACTAGTTCAAATAGTCTCCGCGCATTCCCGTTTAATCTGCAATCTAGAGACGAATGATACCGAAACGTATTCCGTCTCACTCCTCCTCACCGTCCCATCATGCCACACCCGCTTTCTCCAATTCGTCTCGCGCTCCGCGTACATTATTTCCCAAAATGTCCGCACACGTTGTATATATAATGCGCACCCAGAGCGGAGGCATTCATCACCTCCGGGAAACTCCGTCTGCCATTTTGATTGATGTTTGCACATCAAGCATCGGCTCTTTTTCCTCCGAAGGTCAGAATGACGGCCGGCTTCGATCCACCACCGCCGTATGAGAGTCGAATATGGGTAAATTTCAGATTGTCTATTTCCCTTCTTTCTGCCTTATGAAAGAGTGGAGAAAGAGAGTGGGAGGAAGACGAGGAAAGTTCAAGTAAAAACAAGTATAGGTGTAGACTCGTTTGTTATAAGTAGAAGGTGCAGATTTCAGGCAGATTGCGCTGAGACTTCTCTTTTTTCCTCTATATTTTGCTCTTGAAGCTACGAGGAATATAGGTTTAGCCTTGGTGTCAGTCTTCTATCACATTGAAGTAATTTGTAAATACTTTACTCTTTTTCATTGTTAACACATTTAAGGTATATGCATGTACAACACCTGGAAATTGACGTGATGCGTTGGTACCGAGGGGGAAAAATCGGTGCGTAATGTCAGTGTTTGCACTCTTTCAATATCAATTTTCTGCAGTATATTTGCAAAGTTTGATCAATTAATTCTGCTCCCCTATGGCAAATATTGCAAAAGTATTCAACTTTGAATCTGATATAAAGCTGGCATAAGGCAAAATTTATCACGAGAAGTAAACTTGCCTCTCTGATGCTTCAGCAGAAATATCGTATTTATTTTCATAATATCATGAAGTATATGCCACTGAAATTCATATTACTCAAGAACAATATCCGAATATATATATATATATATATATATATATATATATAAGTAAAAAACTGCTATAGTTTCCATTGTACCTAGTAAGAAGTCGGCCATTTCCAACTTGCAGTGTGCTAAGTAAATTCTTGGTTCATGGACGTAAATGTTGTTCAGAGATAAAATTTTCTGACTGCTGTCGCGTCGAAAATGCTTACCGTGATAAAAGTGTATCATTATGTTTACCTGTTTTGAAGAATACCATTTAATTTTTTCTCAGCGCAAGGACGTTGCTTTCAATTGCACGTTTATGTTAATGTAGATCCTATGTCCGAAAAATGGGTCAACGACGTTAGGAGTAGGACCCATCTCGGGTTCATGTTGTATTCCCAATGGAATGGAAAATTGGATATTACTCTGACATATTTTAATTTTAGAATGATTTCGTATCTAATATATAGTTACAAAGCGTTATGTTCTGGTTATTCGTGCCTGCAGTCGGTTTATAGCTTTCCCATGCACTGGTCAGCATAATGCTCAACAGCGACTGGTTCACTGCGAATTCCTACAGCGTCGACCACTAGGTATTCTACCTTACTGATCCAATCACTAATGTTAATTCGGCTTTTATACTCATTTTAAAACTAAGGTACACCTCTTGATGTGTCATTGATGGCTTGAAAGGAGGAAAGAGTGCTGTAAGTAGGGGATCACTTCATTGTACCGAATGGATTCTCTCATAAGGCATCAGTGCCCATACAGCCAAAAGGGTTAGGTTTATGCGGCAATTTCCAAATTGGAAGTTGAAACTATTCATTTGGCAATTGAATAATTTCTACCCACTTCGCTTGCATGCTATCACAAGAAATATAATTTCAAAAAGGAAATATCAGAACGTTATATTTTGTAAAAAGTCCAAAATAAGTATGCTGCAAAATAGGACATTTTTCCCCGGAATAATATTTGTTTTTCTCAATAGAGAAAATAATGCGTCAAGTTATTGAATATCAGCGTAAATGATTTAAATTGTTTGGTGATAAACATATTGTTCAAATTTTTTTAGATACACACAAACTTACAAAATGCGCATAGTTACATTAATAATGCATGGTCAATTATTTTATTCACAAATATTGAATATAAATTTTCCATGGAATAGAGTTCGATAGGATAATGTATTCCAAATCCTCCCAGTTAAAGAACAAATCCTTATCCGTTCCCAATTTTACCTGCTGAAAATCTCCTTCATTGAAGATTGTTGAGGGTTGATTGATAGTGCCATTGTCTTAAGTTGGTGAAAAACTATTTTAGTGTTTAATAAACCTAGCGTAGTACATATTTCCTAGTCATTTCCAGTATGCAATTATACACGTTCTTTCCATCTGGTTAGTTTTCAATCATCAAGGTTTCTCCTCAAAACGTTGTACACTCACATGGGTAATGATGAGAAGAAATTCTCCATTCATTGTTGAACCGTAGGGAAGGTTAAGGGGCAGAAGCTGACTGAGAATCGAGAGACTGCGTCGGAGGCAATCATCCATTCCCCTCCACGGGCCTTTCGCCATTCCGCGCGCTGAAAATTGCGGCGGCTCCTCCGTCCGCACCGTGGTGCTCGCTTGCGAGGTGCGGTGCGAGGAAGAGTAAGAGAGGGAGTGGTTGGGCGCTCGTTCCCAAGGCACGACGACCTCGCGGGTGGGAGGTCAGTTGTGTCGAGGGAAGGTCGCTGCTCTGCGTGCGTGCATTTTCTTCTCGCTTAATATTTCCCCCTTCCCTCCAGATTTTGGGGGTATTTTTAGCGCGGGCGAGAGGGGTGGGCGGAGTATTTTTTCCCGTTATAAAACTTTTGTCTTTCAAGCGAGAGTTTAATCACGGTTTCGCAACGGTAAACCATCCTTTTCATCGCGACCTTCGTTTCACCCCCTTCTTTCCCCCCCCCCTCCTCCAAGCCCACTCTCATCCCTTTTCCTCCCCGTTCAACCCCCGCCCCGACCCTCCCACCCTCTCCGCACTCCCCGCCGTGATCTCGCGAGAGAGCGGCGATCCCGGTTTTTTTTGTTTTTACGGCAAAAAAAAAAGACATTCCCCTCGCATCCCCCCCCCTTCCCTCCCGCTCCGGCCGAAAAAGTTTACTTTTTAATATTCATGAGGCTTTTGTGCCCGTACATCGTTGATAAATTTTCAACGAAAACGCTTAAAAAAGGGTACGACAACAGAATATACCATTAAGATGGCGTACATTTTGAATGAGTGCGCGTGAGCGAAGCAAACGAGAGACTATTAATGCGGCAATAAAACACGCGGCGGTGTCGGTGGCATTAAAGCGAATGGTGCGATTTGCTCTCTTTCTCTCTCCCTCATACTCCATGCTCCTTCATCCCTCCCCACGACATCTCTCCACCGAGTCTACCTTCACCACGGGTCCCACCCACTCTCTCACCCTCCGCCTCCATCCCTTCTCTCTCACCCACCGCCGCAACTCTGATTTCTTTATATCCCCGGGAAACACTCCCCATTCCTTTATATTTATATTTTCTAATGCGGTCGCTTTTGAGGTTTTGCCCGTAGGTGGGTCCTTCTCGATCACCAGGAGCTGGATTGCATTTAAATATAAGTGTGCTTTAATTTCGCGCGTTCTCTTCTTTCCTCCTCTGCCTTCGTCCTCTGTGCTGGATGTGCCATCGCCCCAAAAAACAATTGATGGAATTGAACGGGTAGGTAGGTTAGGTGTGCGGTAATATTTCTCTTTCTCGAATGATATAATGGTGTTAATTCCGTCTCCGAATCCATGAAGAATGATCATTTCCCCGTAATTTAGGTTCTCTTCAGCCGCAGGAGCTTACAATAGGTTTTCATTTCTACTGGAAAGTGGAAAAAAAATAATGCTCTCCAAAATAAAATTGACACGCATACGTGTTCGCACGATTTAAGAAAAAAACTGAAACCTGGACATTTTTCAAAACGGTTATTTTTGCGGCCTTTTCATGTTCAGTGTTTCTCGAAAGGCGAGCTTTGAATATCACCAGCCTCAATTAAAACTTTCCTTTTTCAGATCGCGTAGCGTTCAGGAAACCGTCTGAAGAGGGAGCTCGCAAATGGCATTTGAAGTTAGTCAGAGTGCAATTAGAAACATAAATTGGCGGCATATTACCCATTGAATTCTCTAATAATATTAAATTAAAAGATTTATCAATGTTGAGATAATTTATTTGCTCCTTAGTAATAAGATATAAAAGTATTGCAGAATATCACCTGAATATCGTACCTATATCCATTTGTCACATTGGTAAAAATCACTTTTATCCTTGAACTAATCTGGCCCATAAAATTTAGATATAGTCAACTATTCAGAGTACATCCCCTTCACCAATATTCATCCCATCTCATTAACGATATGACTTTCTGGTTTATGAACCGTTAAAAAAATGAGTGGGTGTGGATGAAGAAGGAGAGATGGAGAAGGTGAGATGGGCAGAGAAGAAAACAAATGAGGAAATACTTGGTATGGTGGGCGAAGAGAGGGGTTTGTTGGGAGAAATCCTATGGAGGCAGGAAAGGTGGATGAAGGGGGTATTGACCGGCAGCGGGATGTTGAAGACTGTAATTGAGGGGAGAATCTTAGGCAAACGAGGAAAGGGAAGGAACAGGATAGGGATGTTGGACGGGATGAAGGGAGGAAGAAAGTATATATATATGTGTGTATATATATATATATATATATATATATATATATATATATATATATATATATATATATATGCCCTCTCCAGAGGCATGTATCAAGGGTCTGAAAAGTCAATGGTGTCATTAATGTTTAGTCGGTAAGATCAGAGGCGAACGTGTGGCTGGGGAATCACCGCGCCAAAGACCGTCATACAACCGCCACGTCATAAATTTATTTTTTTAAATATTTAATTAATCGCTAATTTTCATTAAATTGCATTGATAATAACGCAACAGCATAACGGGTAAAATATTTTCTATAAAGTGGCATTTTTTTATCAAATTAGTTTTAACTCGGGAATAGGTTGGAATCGTAACCGCATTATTGTTTAGTTTCGTCATTCCTCGCTTTCTACCACCTGCGCACCAAAAACCTATATGAGTTCATGTAATGCCGTATAACGTATTGTGCTTCACTTTCTCCAGCAATAATTATCTAACGAGATCTAAAATGTCGAAAATTCCGCTTAAAACAAACGTTGCTTTACACTCACATGAGTTTTCGGAAATGCGGTCAGGGAATCCTGCCGCTGAATCAAAGAGAGAATGTAAGCCCAGTTTCAAGTGCTTCACGCGGAGGACCAGGCAAAGCCTGATGAATGGTGCGTTGATGAAATTAATTTCCCCAGCTGTTCAGGTGGTGGCGCTCATAAACATGGCACGTAATCCGCAGCGACGAGCACAATACATACCACGCACCCTTGTTCTTTTTCCCGGAATGGGATTAGGAAAAGAATTAGTCTCGTGTTTTTTTCCTTTAACCTCATTTGAGTTCCGGGAGCAGCCCAATCAAAAACTTTATAGTTTCGCGTGCTAAAGTAATTTAATTCTCTTTTCCCTTTAGCCTCCTGTGTTGAAATACGAGCCTACATCTTTTACTTTACGATGCGCTTAGGACATTTGTCAAACGTTTCAAAATATCTCCGGGTGCGTTTTAACTTAGCCCCAGTATGGTGGTTGGGAACTAATCCTTTATGTACTACGAACGCTGAACGACTTAAGGTTGAAGGTGTGTTCCAATTTAATATTCTTTCCTCAATCCTAGTCTTTTACGAAATCAAGGAAGTTGGGCATTTTTAAATCAGTTCCATATTAAAGAGATTCCTTTTGTGATTATGGTTTTACAATATGCATTGTATTAAAATCGTCCTTGAACATCCTACTATCGCCATATTGTTTGAATTTTCTTAAAATAAATTTAATAATGAGAGGTATAAAACTGTGAGGACATTTTCGCGGCTGTGTTATGTAATGTTTCAACTAATAAGTGTATAGATATGAAGTAGTTATTTTCTTCATATTATATTCCGTTAAAATTGTATTCGTAAAATATATATTTATTTATTCATATATTTATGTATAAGTATTTATAGCTAAAAAATATTAACTTAAAATTTAATAATATCGTCAGTATCTTTTCAAGACTGTTGAATTTCATTTAGAACATAAAATACGTTTAATTTATGAGTTCTAATCTAACGCCCAATGTCACATTGCAATAACAACCAATCGGCAATTAATCAGGTTGCGAATATGGAGACTTGTATCATGCTAGTTGTTTCGAAGTAAAGTTCATGGAGAACTGGTTTCGAACTCGATGGATAATAAGGAACGATTCGACGATTTTATCTGAATTTAGTCTTGATAAGTTCATTGGCTCCATTAAAAGGACTTTTTCAATGCCGTTGTTCTCTGCGATTGCCTTGTTGATTTTATGCGATAGTGTAAAGAATATTTAGGGCAAAAGGCTGTCAATATTTATTTCCTTATTTTATTCCTTACCATGAGACTTTGGAAATAAATACATGATAATTTAGAAGCCAAGCTTTAAATATATCGTATTAGTATTCTGAATGGCGATCAAAAATCTCACATTTTAATGGGAAATATTTATTTACTTAACCATGTTTTTGTTTTGATCCAAAATTTTACGAGGGAAGGAACAATGGGATATGCCATTCCATTCCGGAAGAGTAATAACTAGTATCTCGTCTGCTTGATCTAATTTTTAGACATTTGGTGGTCTAAGTGTAACAATTAAACCTGGATGTTCCTTGTCTCTTAACATTTGACAATGTAATCCTGGTTTCTTTCTTTGTGCGTTGAGAACCAACCATCAAAGTCTCTGATAACACATGAGTTTACGCATTCCTCATGTAAAGGCTTCTCACGTAACCAATTGCTTGAACTTAGTATACATTATTTGGCGCTTTCCAAGAAGAATCACGAATTACCGTCCGCATATTTGTGTGGTCTAAACATGGCAAAACACTCAATAGGTGACCATTTAAGGTAAATACCTAGAATGTCAGAAGGAGTTTTTATGCCTACATAGTTTGTGACCACTTTTCATGATATACTTCTAATGGTTAGGACAACAAATTCTGTAAAATTAATAAAATCTACTTGATACCCTGTAAATCAAGCTATTGTTTCTGTCAGAGATTAATTACACGTCCCATCCACGTTCAGCATTGCTAAGCTTTGGAAGTTCACTAAATGTCATTGTAATCAACTCGAAGGTTTGCTGGAGAGTAAGAGCTGACTTCATGCATACTAAAAACAAGCAAAATGAGATCCGAACATCAGGTTATCGGGGCAATTATTTTCCTAATACTACAACTGTTTTTTTTATAAAGACCCGTATAAACGACCCGCTTAGTTAAGGTGAGGGTACCCAGAGGTGCCCACCAGATTTGAACCCTGACCATCTAGCGATGGCCCTAGCTCTTTACACACTCTAAATTTCTATCATTCAAAGGATCAAATAAGTTCTACAAATGACTTAGCATGTCTGAAATATTTCGAAATCAACTAGCACAATTACGCTACCAGCTACAAATAATGGATACATTGTGTAGATTGCGGGTACATAAAATGAGAGCCACAAACTAGTTTCAGCCGTGGCGTCGGTGAGTATCCTTTAGATTTTCTCCTCTCGCTAGTAACATTCGTCTCCCTCCCCTAGCGCCCCTTCAGGTGATTAATAAATGCCAGTCAACGATTCGCGCAATTGAGAGACCTTTTTCAATACACGACGTGCGCGAAGTTTTCGAAATTTCCGTTTCCGTAAGGAATCCATAGGCATCGCTCAAGCGCCGTTTTCACCCGGCGTCGGTGGAATGGGATGTGGATAGTGCCGATGGTGCATTTCCGGCGCTCGCGGCACTCAATTTGACATCCTCCATCCCATCCCCCTTCCCGGGCACTCGATGCGAGGAAAGCGCGCGAGTGTTGCGGGATGGGCAGGTCGGTTTAGGGAATGGCCCGGCGGGGAGGAGCGAGGAAAGAAAGGGTGCGAGCATTAATCCCTTTCCCTCCGCACGTGGCGTAGCCTGCCTTTCCCTTGACCTTTCCCGCGGGCAGCTGCCTCCCCACGCTCCCCTGGGCGCGACCACCGCTTGAGCGAGGTGAACACGGCGTGGCCCCCGTATCCGCTGTGGGGCAGAAATGAATGGGCCTGATTCAGATGCAAAAAAATGGCGCAGGGTGGTGATGATTGGTCTCCGGTCGAGTTGGTTAGAATATGGGGAAAATATTTGGATGAGTAGGAATAACGTAAAATACGAAATTAGATATTTTGCAAAAAATATGCATGGTAATTTAAAAAATATCTACCAGAATAAAGAAACCATGACAAGGTTCTTATGTAAAAGATTTGGTCATGCTAATTTTACTTCCTAACACATACATTGTATTTTCGACCTGATTTCCCACATTTTAAGGATGATATCTACGTTTGGCTACTAAAGTTATTATTTGAAACATACCTCCGGAATGGTTATCAAGAACAAAAAAATAGCTCTCAGAATAGAGCTAAAGAATGCCTACCAGTAAGGATAAAGAACGATCTTTGAAAAAACTGCATTTTCTTAGATAAAATAAATTTTTCTCGATTTTTTGGGTTACTATTTCTCCATAATTTTTTTAAAGCGTGGAGATAATTTAGTTGCGTTCTAACTAATGGAAATCCTTGGCGGAATTGAGTGCATTCGATAATGGTAGAACGTGGAACGCTTTGCAGTGCGAGCTATTTCAAACTTGGCCACTGCAACGCCAGTCCTCGAAATTATAATTAGACGAGAATGAGCTCCATAAAATACTGATTACTCCTAAAATTATTGCTAAGAGTTATAAAGAGTATTATTAAATCTCTTAATATGGGATCTGGATCTACGAGGGTCATCCGGAAAGTAGTACCCGTTCGTGAAATAAAGACACAAAAGTAAATATTAACAAACATAAAAAATTTTATTTGAAAGAGGATACTTTAAACTACTTCTCAACATAATCTCCAAGCAAATTAAGGCATTTGTCATAACGTGTGACAAGTTTCTGTATTCCTGCTGCATAGTCCTTCGCCGCCAGCTCATTGAGATACGCGAGGGACCCATCTTGCACAAATTTTTGCATAATGCAGATGGTGTTTAACAATTTCATGAACAATTGTTCGAGAAACATTGGGAAAATGCTCACAGATGTCATCAATTGTGACGCGCCGATCGTTCCTCACGAATTCGTCAACTGAGCTCACCAGTTGGTCTGTAATGACAGACGGTCTCTCCGAACGCTCATCGTCGTGTGTGTTCCCCCTCCCCATGTTGAAGTTGCGACACCACCGCCGAACAGACGACTCGTCCATTACATTGTCTCCATACACCTCCTTTAATTGGCGATGAATATCACATGGGCGAACGTTTCTTGCATTGAGGAATTTAATCACTGCCCTCACTTCACAACTGGCGGCGTTCTCAATTTTTTTAAACATTGTAAACAATCACAGAAACAACACAGGCAATGCTAGCGTCACGCAACTTGGCTCAGAGAAGGCAGACAAGCCACTGAAGCTATCTGACCTCGTCCAGCGGCTACTCGCGTCGTCAGCACTTCATGCGGCACGAACGGGTACTACTTTCCGGATGACCCTCGTATATTAGCTGTGCCCCTATACATTAGCGCATAGTACATAGACATAGAGTTCAAGGACATAGTATGAGGACTTAAATGTATTCTTGTCATATTTCATAGTTAGTACATTGCGCTAAATAAAACAGTACCGTAAGTATATAAATGTAACGAATATGCAGAGTTTTGGGTTTTACATACATATTCCTTTAAATGTAACGATTCAATTTATTTTTTTAAGTGTATCCAAAGCAATTTTCCTCCCAAGTGCTGAGATGAAAATGGCAAAACATTATCATTTTTTTGTATTTTGAAATTCTTCGACCATTTCAAGCTCCTTATGAAAGACCCCCAAAACTAATGGCGCTGTATTGAGATGAAATCAGTAAACTTAAAAAAAGACCAATAGATCAGATGGAGAAAATGTTTGCCTTTGAATAATCTGATCTTAGTGAGCTACTTCGGAGAAGAAATACTAATTAATATAAGTCGCCAAATTTTTCAGAGGACTATAGAGTGATCATATGTACTAACTTATTGAGAATTCAGCGATATCACACAAGTTATTTATGATGTTAACAGTAAAAAGCAAAATTATTTCATGTATGGTCTTTGAAAGATGAAAAATATTCGTGTCGTCCTTCTGACGCGTGTCCTATCCGTTTACGAGTACTGCGTGTAGTATTAACATATTTTTTATGTTTTTACTCATATATACCTTTGAATAGAATAAGTTGTTGGATTGTGTTTTTTTGGGAGAAGCAAAAGATTTAGTTTTGTCCATCCCATACCTACCTTAACGGGTAGATTACTTAATAATGATACATTTGCATAAAGCCGATGACATGAAGGCTGGCAGTCTCATGGAAACTCGTACGACGCAGTTCAAAATATCAGATTCCTATTGAATACTTTATGTTTGTACGATATACTATATATATATATATGAAATATGATTTTCTAAATTGTAATTTATTGAGTTATTTCATGGATACAAAGGCAAATAAGTGAGGGATGGCATGCTTTCAAAGTATGCCGTGCTTATAATTGAAGTGAATATATACTATACCCACTTAATATAATTTGGCCTGTTGTTTTCTATTATTCTATGATTGTAAAACGTATTGAAACAAATTTGGAGAAACTCTTTATAAGTCATAGAACGACTTTATTATGTATATTTGAATGATGCCATTTAGTTATTTTCATTCCATTTTCAATACTTCAGATTATTAAGTCCCCGTTCCTCGGGGAAAAGTTTTGCGTAATGTATGTTCCTTATCTCCCAATTGTTCCGTTTATACTTGTTTTTCCATTAAAGTTTTCATAAATGTATTTATTTAAAAACTTTTCTCTTTTGGCATTATCCTGGCCCTCGTGACGGCAGGATAACGTTCTCGTCTCCCAACCCATTGAATTCTCGTCCAGGTGGGTTTTCCTCCTCCTAGATCATGGGTGTTTTGAATTTCCTTCAATATAATTTTTATGGGTTATGTGGAAGAAGGGACTGCTTAGCCCCAATCTTGCCCTGATTAAGTTACATTAATAATTAAACCTAATTCAAATTTTCCATTCATTATCCCACGAATTTTATTCATAGAAAATATTTTTTTTTATTTCATAGCTGGTTCAATGTATTTTAGTTCTCATACCCCTGAACCATATCTGAAAATACTCTATTCCGCGTTCCTCCAGTTCTATCACATGTCATGGTTCCTATCCCTTCAGTGTTGCATATCTTCAGCAACAAACACGGGGTATCGATTATATATAAAGGTTATCTACGTTATCCATAACGTAAATCTTCGAGTTGATATCTAGGAACGAGCCTGTTTTATGTTTCTCTGGACGTCACAAAGGAGCCGCTCTTAATTTCGCTGGCATTAGTACTAATTTCGTTAACTCTTAACACATTTTTGGATAAGATCATATGCTTCACGAACATCTGGTTTCGATATAACCACGGTTTCGTGATTTCCTCACTACTTCTACTGGATTTAGATTATCCAAGCTCTAAATGCACCTCAGAATCCCATAATTCATGGAATTCGTCAAATACTTAGATTGGTTTGAAGTAGTCCTTGACTAGGCTCATACATTTGTGCATCCACATTTTTATTTTTCGCCGTTTTCATGCCGTACATAATTCATTTTATAGAGAAATCATTATTACTTGTACTTTTCTATAGCACTGGATACGCAGTCATCTATGAGCATAAATTCTTGCCATTACATAATGTAATTTACCTACATTATTCTGTTGAAATGCCCATGAGTACCGAAAGCAATGGAGGAAACTAAAATAAGGAATGAAAAATATGAGGAGGGAGGAAAAAGACGATACTGAAGGTATGACAGAGACGGAGTTCGGTAAACGTTGCATCTAACTAGTGAAATTCTCCTGGATTAACACAATTAGCCAAATTTTATTAGCATCCGATAGTGGATAAGCAATGAAAAAAGATACCTTTTTACGAAACTGCTGATTTTTTAAACTTTTCTTTCGATTTCACAGCAGGACCAAAATGTATAAGAGTTGGTCCGTCATCTAGTATGCTTATCGGAATAGCTCTGCAGACCTTAGGAGGGAAAATTGAAATTCATTGAATCTCTTTCTTATGGTGCTATTCCCCCGTGAGAGATTATTTAAATGCCGTGATGATTGTTTTTACTTTCCGCGAAAAATGGAACGAAAACTTAACTGATAACCCTCGCTGCCTTCTTAGGTTTCAACTCACCTATTTGGGCCGTCCGACGTTATAAAGCCCCTTTTCACCACCCAATCACCTCTTGGGGCATATGACGATTAGTGCAACGTGACCGTAACGCTACACGCGCCTGTGCGAAATCCACTTCCCCGTCCATACTTCCTCCTCCCGTCAGCCACCCTCAGCGTGGACGGCTGAATTCAACCTAGTGCGCCCGCCACGGAAATCTATCAATAGTGTAATGACGATGGGATTCGATAAGGGGTTTCCGCTTACAGCTGCGATGGACCGAGTAAGGATGATTGGGGGAAGGGAGACCGAGGAGAGGCTGCAATTACTCTTGAGGGAAGGAACGTTGCGAGGAGCAATTAGTCAGCTGGCAGCGCGGAATAGATCTCCGTTCGGAGAAAGGAAAATTCATGCCTCGAAGTACGTCTTATTCTGGTATGATAATTGGAAGTTTCTTATACAAATGTATCTGATTGGACAGATTGAAAAATGAGGAAGTCCTGACGAGACATTGTGGGGGGGGGGGCAGGGTTGCATGTTAAGGCTCGTAGGAAAAAGGAATAGGTATGTCTTTGGTACTGAATAAGAGATAAGTGACTTCTGCCGAATGAATAAATGGTTGAAAAATAAGAAGTATAGGTTGAGGGAGTTGTCAGATGGTGGATGGTATCAAGATGGACAGAAAATATGGAATAATGAAGAGGATTTAGATGGTAGAGAGGTAGAGGATGCCGTAATGAGAGAGAATATTGAACAGTATGCTTATTCCTACTCACTCGTGAGAAAATTTTCGTTTAGTTTTTATGAATTAATTTACCGTTTTCCACCCTTTGATCCCACCTGTATTAATGAAGCATGCACAGAGGATTATAAAAGAATATGAGGACTCAAATTGATTGGAAACTTGGAAGTATCTAGTTTAAAAAATGTTTATTTTGCCACCATAGACTTTTAAATACTGGATATGGTGAAATATTTATCCTGTATACTGGATAATCCTTAAAATGGTTGTCTTCAATAGAAATCCTTTTTCTGTCGGATTCTAAAGCCCGATCCTTACAATAAAACGGAAACATTTATGGATTCAAAAACATGTATCTTTCAGCTAAAAATGTCGATAACTTACTCTAGGGGAAATTTACCGAAGATTTTTTCCCAAGAATTACAATTGTGAGATTAATATTCTAGTACCGCATTTACTACGTTAGTGCCTTCCTGAAATTGCTAATTATTTCCCAAAGCATTATTCTCAGTTCGATATCTTCTTCCTGCTATAAAGTTAATATTTTACTTGCACCGTAGACATTCGATAAATCAAGTGCTTGAATTTTAGTTGATCGCAAAACCATTGGTCTTGATCATTTTTCCTCCATTTCATGCCATTTTTGGCAATATTTTTCATCGGAGTTAAAGTTAAGAAAATAATAGGTTTGATATCGAGTCGACAAACGTGGGCGGTAGAATTGTATTATTCTTTTTGAGTTATTACAATAAATAAAGTGTATATTTTTAAAAAAATTCAGCACGGACTGCACGTTTCCTTTAAGTTACTTCTGAAATAGAATGGAGGGAAAAGGAGGCTGGCTACTCTTTCAAGAGATTTTAGTTTTTATTTGTTTTTGTAGTTGAAAATGAAAGCATTCACCCATGTATCTTTCTTAGCGAATATTAAGAAAGTTATCTGTACAAATTAATTGATTATCCTGCTATCTATCAAACGAGTGAACTTAAGGAGGATCCAAGGGTGAGGAAGGGACCCGGTGGAAAGTTTGAGCTTAATTATCCGTTAGGACATGGCAACGCCTTATGCGTGAAAGTCTTGAGGTATGATCTAAATCGGCTCTATTCCGGGAAGTTCACAAATGCCATTATTTGGACAACTAAGGGCTCCATCTAATTAGACAAGAGGTGCGAGAGAGATCTGGCCCCTCCAAGCTCTCTTTGGCGAAGTCATCGACCAAGTTGGAAGTCCTAAATGTGTGTTAGTCGTTCACGGCGGAAGGCTGAATCTAGTGGATTACCTTCTTCGATTAGATGAATAGTCCGTGTCATCGAAGGCTGGGTGACTCACGGAAACGACACTTATACGCCAACACTTCGTTAACGATCCAAGGACTCTAATAAGGTGGCGGCCGATGTCTCTGGGTTGAAGGCCAACCATCACTGCTATAACTCCCCGGTGTGATCCACGCTGTCAATTCCGGAAGTACTTAAGTTGGTAGGATGGTATCGACCCCCGCGTGCAATCAGGCCTGACAACATCATAATTAAGCACATTAGGCCTGTGAGGGAGGTATGGTTTCCTTGGTCAGGAATACGTATCTTTCCTAACCGGAAAGAGTTTGCCAAAACGAATTGACTTGGAATACGTGAGGGTTAACTTAAACTTTTTTCTTTAAAATTGATTTCATGATTATTTGAGATAGTGATTTATGATAACACTGAATCGAATTATAGCAGTGAAAATATAGGCATCACTCGAATATAGTGAACACTTGGATGGATATAATGAAAGAAATACGTTGTTGATCTCTCATAAGAAAAAAAAGTGTCAAAAATTATTTTTTTATATATGAAAATTGTATTTAGAGATGTTGGTGCTATAATTCTGAGTATGTGTGTTAAGGGCCATCGGTTTCATATTTCAAGTGGCAGTTTTGTTGATGGTGTATGACTAAACTGAGTTATTACTGTATTTTCCATTTTTGAAATAACCTCCATTTTATGGAGGTTATTTCAAAAAATTTATTGTATTACTATCCATGTCCATTATCCTAATAAATATATCTAAAAATCTCGAATTTTTTCGGCTGAATAAACTAATAAAACATTTATGTTTGATAGAAAAAGGTATAAAATACCCACTAATGTTATTTTAATTAAAGATTTGATTATATTTCCTCTCTAGGGAATAGCACGTAATAGTAAGGGATTGGATAGCCACAAAAAGGCAGATACAATTAGCTACGAAGAGTTAATATGCGGTTTGTCGATGGCTAGGGTACCGTTGAAATTGAATAGATTGGTTGAGGAGGACAGTACTTTGTATGAACACACGTTTACCTATTTTAAATATGTAAAAATTAAGGAAATTTGCTGAATTGCCGGCAATGTAGTAAGTGAATGCGAACGAAATGGTGTATTCCTACTCGAACTCCATGAAAAATCAGGAAATGGAACATTAATTTTTCAATACATACTCCGCTGAATGTTTTACTAAAAAATGTGAGCACAGTTGACATCCGATATTATTTATGCTTGTGCTATAAATTCAATTAATCGTTCCAATTAAAAGAATTCATTATATTTCAATATCTTCCTAGCCTCAACGTATTTTGGTTCATTTGACAGTTTCAAGTTGAGGTAATAATAATGAACTTCGCACCTTTCCTCGGTGAAAATATATTTTCCTTGAAGACACTGATGAAATCCTTGGTGGATATCAATTCACCAAGGCGACATGAACACCCGTGAAGGTGACTAGTATATATTTCATTTGAGGAAAGTATCCCTGGACGATGACGTTTTACTTTCGCCGCCGCTTCTTTTGTTCTCCTCACGAGTGGGGGCGGTGGATTGACAAGGGAGAAGCCGGCTTACCGCGCGACTGCCCCTTCCTCTCCCCGCGCCTGAGTCCCCGGGGGCAGCAAGCCAGCCAGCCGGAGTCCTCGCTTCCACCCAAATCCCACCAAATGACCCTCCTCTCCTCCGGCAGCACCCTAAGCCTAGGCGGACGCGGGAGTCCGTCTGACCTTTATCCCCCGCCGGCCCGCCCACCCTCGCCCCCATTGTCGCCCGCTTGGCCCCTCTGCACCGCCCTCTACTGCCTCACTCTAATGCTCACTCGCTCTCAGCGAGGCTTGCTCTTGCTGCTGGCCGAACAATGACTTTCGCAACTGAATCACACCCGTGTGTGCACGTTACCCTCCTATTTCTTTTCGCACGTTTTTTTTTTAATTTTATTCCGCTCGCCCGTGGGATTAATTTTTTGCTTCTTCTCTTCCACGAAGGAAAGTGAAGTCCGGAGGAAGGGTAAAGTCGTGGCAAAATGTTCTCCCAGTTAGCAGATGTATGGATGTCGCTCCACAGGACGTCGAAATTTCCAAGCGAAAGGTGGGATGGAGCTCGTGTAGTAATAATTTATTCGCTTCGCTAAACATTTAATGCAGTTGAACGACCATATTTGTCAGGGACTCAGGAGGACAGGATTACTCGAACGAAGACTGGAGCTCAGGAGAAATTCTTTGCTCAACTATCAAGGCATCCGAGAAATCTTTACGTCACTTCCTTCCAATTGTGACCTTCATGCCTTCTTAATCAATGTCGTAGAGAAATAATTATTTTTAGAGTCGTTTTGTATCCGAAACTTGACCACAAATGTTGAATGAATTCAATAATTAACGAATTCTGTCGGTATTCTCAGTTTTTTTCCCATTATTGCCAATTAATATCCCCATAAAAACTGTTGGAATGCTTTTTGACTAGAGTACATTTAGTCATCTTGCACTTATCATCTTACTTGTTTAAGTTTGTCTCTGAAAACATTGAATTCCGCAATGCACCGAACTAATTAATTATTTCATTCACTTGTACAAACATGATTTGTATGCTATATTCTCTTAACTTAATAGTTAGAGTTATGTTCACCTCTATGTTTTAGAGTCGAACAAGTGTAATAGTTACCCCCCAAGGAAAAGTCACCTCTTATCTCCGTTGACCGGTAACTGAATTTAACTTATTAGCATTTGTTGTAAAGATATTGAGTCCGCCTCAAAACATTTGTTTTGCTCCGTTTACACCGTGCTCTTCTGGTGGCCGCTGTGCCCATGGGATTCCGATAATCTTGCGCTTGTCATCGAGTTCCCCAGGGGACTGGTCCATCAGGGTTTACACAACGCCCTTGCTCGAGGCGGGATATGAAGCTGTCTCCTCTGGATGAACGGACGGGAGCTTTCCCAACGTACTAATTAGATCAAGGCAAGCTAACTACCTAATCGTCAGTTTAGCCTGAGGTACCTTGTTAAAGCCTACGCACTGACTCATAACTTCTTTAAGTGAAGCGGAAATGCTGCCTTATGTTATGTTAGGTCATTCACGGTTCGATATTAATATAAAATACCATGAATGCCGTTCCCAAATATTCCACAGTTCAACGACATAATGGCCATGAATGTACTTTTTTTCATTTTTGATTGCAAAGGATCTGAATTTAGCATAGTCGATATTTCTGCCGGCTGGATGCGTCTCTTCCGGGTAGTTTTTGTTTTTGGACCTCCGCTAATCAAAAAATGGCGTAATGTTAAAGATCATATGGGCTTGAAGATAATACAAAATTTTATTTCATTGCAAATATATGGAACTTTTATTGTTTTATGGCCGGAACAAACCTCAACTCGGTACATAAATATAAACTCACTGTTAATCTCATTAAAATTATTAGCTTACGTCTTTAGTGTTCCTCTCAATAAAGAATTTACAGGATCGGGACGATGCACCATAATAGCCTAAACTTAATTTTTGTTCAGTTAATGCCGAAAATGAAATTTTGATGCTCGGTGGCGACCTACACTTTTTATTCCTCACTAAAATTTTAACAGTTTCCGTAATATGAAATGTGAATAGTGGATTGTTTTAAGGTCATGTGAATGGAACGAGAAGAATTAATAAGCCCTAATTTTCCACTTAAAAATACAATTTCACGAGCTGGCTTTATTAAATTGACCATTTTATGAGTTTCCATTCCGTAGCCATATGCTTGCCTTTTTTACCTTCTGGTGGATGTCAATGCATGAAAAGGCCGTTAAAATTTATTTTTGCGATATTTACCGCCTGACCTGATTACACGAAAGTCGACAAAAAAGGATAAATTTTGTCAATAACTATTTTCATGACTGGTTTAGCTCTTCTCCGCAGAAAGAGGGCTAAGCTTTTAAATAAGGGAATTTTTTATGCTTTTTAAAGGATTGAAAAGACTCTTTATTTATTTGATGCAATGTTTTCAGTATTTTTTTTAGTTAAATAAATTACAAATAAACAAGATTAATACATATGCTCATATTTTTCCAACAACGCTTTAACTACTACTGTAAAACTCTTATTTGAAAATTTGAATTTCGAAATTAATATTTGAATTTGGAAAGGCTACTTTAGGTGAACTTTTTGGATCGTTGTAAAATTAAAAACCAACAGATTGAAGATTTATTTCATCTCTTCATTACCTCTTTCATTATATTGTCTGTCATCAGCTCTTTTTTGCACACGATTGAATAGTAAAAAAAACTGATGATAAGTATTTTCTACTTCATCTAAATGTTGATGCTACCTTAGTTACATCGTTCCTGTTACTCTCTGTCATTATGCCTCAGTTTTTCTACGAATTAAAAGTTTTGTAGATAGTATTTTATTGATAAAATGCAACCGTTGTTAAAAATAAAACTTTTCTAATAATATTACGAGCGTATGAGTTCAACCATATTTGGGACAGTTCATAATGCTTAATAAATTCACTTTTGTCCCTGAAATTTCTAATACTCCTCTCTTCGAGAGTGTCTTCGACCAGATTAACTCATGATTTTTACTGTCAATTCTTTTCTATCAAATCACTTTATCCTCACCGGATAATTGTTCGCTGATTCGACTTTCATGCATTCTCTCAATATGGCATTCGCAGTGAACTAAAGTGCGTTTTCTATTTCCTATTTCCAGTGTATGAAATCAAAATCTTTCTTAATCCATTAATTCCGAACCCTAACTCTCATAATTTTATTCACCACCTTCAGTCAAAGTTTATGCTTTCAGTCAATGGTTTTGCCTACCCAAGTTTCATTTCCTTGCGCCAATTTTTATGTGGAGTATAATTTTTTACAATGCCGTTTTATTCCCTTAGAAAATCATTCATTATTTGATTAGCTCCACTTACCAGCATTCTTTTTGCCCTCATTCACACAATTTTGATTGTATAATACATTTCACCTGAATTAGACAAATATCTGCAAATTTGCACAAAATCATCCACTTTCTTATTTATGTCGCTGTTTAATCTCAGTGCGTAATTATTGGTTCGATTCTATTTATCCAGCAATCACTGTCATTATGGATGCATTTAAACATTTAATGCAGATACGTGCCTCAATTTCATCCCCTCTCTTACCTCGAAAATTCCTGCTAAGGCTCTCAACCTCAACTCTCCATATTCAGCAAATTGAAGAACTAATGCTATTTTATCCTTATTGTACATGATTCATCCAACCCCAAAGAATTTTATCCATTTAGACGTTAAGCATTTTTGATTGATTGTATTCTTCATTTCAAATCAGACGGTCAAGCTCACATTCACTCTTACTTTATCGTGTATAGTTTTCTGAGCATTTAACTGCTGATGACCAGAGAAATATTACTTGCTTACCAAACGAAATACCAGTAGCTATTATTATGCATGAAGTATATACTCTTTTTAAACATATTCCTGCGAAATGTCTGTCAACTTAGAAAAAAAGCACCTTCTCTGTTCATACTCTTTTTAATTTTTAATAAATGATTATTAAATTATTTTAATGTTATCTGTCGTTGGTTAGGCCTGCTTTAGAATAAACTGAAAGTAAATGGGATCCTCATGAAGTTGGAATAATTACTGAATTGGATCGCGTGTATCGTAGAGGAGCTAGATTTTTAAAACTTATGGCAAACATAGTAGCGTATCCAAAATATTAGAGCAGTTAGGCTGGGAATGACACAAGGAGCGAAGGTTGAATTACAGATTGAAACTCTTGCATAAATTGGAAGGAGGTCTCTATAGCAGTGATGTTGAAAATGTATTATTACCCCCGTCGTACTACCGTGGGAGAGATCATATCAACAGAATTAGAGATATTGTGTGGATTAGAAAGATTTAAATTTCATTTTTCCCCGAACGATAGGGGATCATAATAGCGTTGTTCGGGTTAGACCACGCTCATGTTCAGTTAAAATTATTCTGGTGTATGTTCACCCCCTGTCACGCACCCTGGCGGCGTCTTGCACGGTGTTTATAAATAAAAAAATAAATAAAATAATTGGAAGTCATCCTCCCAGCCACTCCTGTTTGAGGTAACTATCAATTTGCCTGCATTTCATCTTCGCTTTTAAGTTGAAGTTGATTGTCTGTATAACTCGTGATTCAAAAAACCTTCAAATTTCAGAAACTTAAATATTTAAATCTTCCAAAGAATTAATTATAAGGTTGTAGTGAATAGTTTCTCCTTTGAGCATTTCAATTGGTATTTTGTAGTGCCTAGGACTATAATTTCCTGCACCTTGGGAGTAAAAATGATGATTACTCATGAAATTGGTTTCTTACAATGGCTGAACTTAATGCCGCTCGGTATGCTTAGAGCAATGTGGGCGCCATAATTGTAGCCATCTAGACCTGATAATAATCATTATTTAGGGTTTCCTTTGCTGTTAATCTCTCTTCATGCTACCTTTAAACCTTTGAGGTTACGTTAGTGGTTCGGAATGCTTGGGATTAGAAGCTTTTAACTACTAGTTGTTAATAGAATGAGATATTAGGGTTTCGGTTTGGTGCGATGATCCCCTTTATTTGTATTTTCCAATATCGTTTCTTGTAATCATACTCATGCTCTAATTTCCAAGTGATTGTTCTATATTTCAAAATTGTAGTGTCAGCAATTCTCTTGTATATTTATTTATGAATAAAGGTAACATCTTAAAATTGTAATACTAAAATGAAAGTTCCAAATTGCCAAATTTTCGCAACGTGGTTTCAATTCTATTTTTGCTTCCAACTTTCTAATTCACTTTTTTATTGTCTCTGACACAAAATGTTTTTAGTGGTGATAAGCACATGATAGTTATTCTCTATCACCATCAAGCGTCCAGTTATGCACGACGGACTAAACTTCAAAGAGGCAAAACTTAAAATGCCCAATTTTCGAAAGCCCTGCGCATTTGCGCGACGTGAAATTGTAATCGCCTGCCTGTTAGTTAATTGCTCTGCACTGGTGTCGCTTAAACATAAATTTTTTTCCATCAAAGTTCCTCACAGCGTCGCAACACCTTAACCACTTGCTATACGGGAAAACTTTGGAGAGTGAGGAGAGGAATAAAATCAACGAGAACGCCTTTCCCACTCTCCTAGGACAGGAGTGAGAAAGGGAGAATAACAGGGACATAAGGAAAAAACTCAACGCGTATCCAAATTTATATCCATATTCACAAAGGCAACGGCACTCCATTATTTCTTCTCGCTGTCCGCCCTCTCTCTCTCTCTCTTTCTCCCTCTCTGATATGTGCCACATTAAAAAAATAAACATAGCACCTTTACGCGAACAAAAAACCTTTTTGAATGTTTGCATATTATACGTAAGGCCTTGACGCGCTCCTAAAACCACACGCAGACCTGCGCACACTTCCCGTCTCTGCGTGTTTTTTTTTATTCTCTTTCCTCCTGAAATTCCCCAAATTCTGTCCGCACTCTTGTCCGAGGGCTTTTCATCTCCGCTCTCACGATTCCAACTTTATCCCCACTCCCCTTCCTTCGCATTCCCCATTCTCCTTCCAAAACTAGCCCTTTTTTTTAGACCCCACCCAATCTCCCGCTCGTCCACCCTCCCACTTCTCTCCGTGGACCCTCGAAACCACACCCTGCTCCCACATCCCGCTGAACCAACGTATTCTCCTCCCTTGAAAAATTTGTTACGGGACCAAAACAAATGAGCAACGATTTTCTCCGTGGATATTAAGCGGCGGCGGGCCCAAAAGGCGGTTTAAAATAGGATAGGGCCTTTAGGTCAGGATTGGCGGCGGCTCTCGTGCCTAGACCCACGTCAGAATGCCATCGTGAAATCTCCAACATCAATGTTGGCGGTTCTTGATATTTGGACCTCAACCATCGATTAAAGGATCAGCACTGCCGTTGCAGATGTTTTGTTGATGTAGGTCGTCGATTGGTTGTGGACAGTTATTTGTTATTTGTGCAATTATGTCGGTCAAACACGAGTAAAATAAATTAATATGTGCATGGAAAATATCAGAGTGGCCATCCGATCAGTAGGCTTCTTCACTGTCCAACTACTGGTTTATATTTACGAGCCCAACCTGGTTACATTGGTTACTGTGCCATACAGTTTTATTTTTTCTTTGCTTTTTGTCAACCATTTGCTTGAAAACACACGGAAAAATGCACGGAATTAGGTAGATGAACAGACAAGCCCTTTGTCAAGGGGTGCCTCTACGCCGATATTTGAAATATTTCGGAATTTTTGAAAGTGTTTGCAAATAAATCACTTAGAAAATGACTTGTACTAGTCAGTGATCATTTGGAAAATGTTAAAAATTTGGAACTAAAGAAAATTTGGAACTCGTCAGCCTTTCCCCTATGGCACAAAAATATATCACCTACTATTGTAATGTTTCCATTTCCATTTTTGACGAGTTTTCTGATGTCACTTCATATTTTATGAGGAACTTCCTATTGACATAGTTTATAACTGTAAACATAGAGCCGTATGAAAACCACTTCAGAGGAATGCAAATTTGATACGATATTTTTTAACACAAAACCATGGCTACTGGCATCTACAGGCGTATAATCTGCTTTGTCCACCAACTCCATTCATCAATATCCCTACAGCAGTAAACTGATATATATATAGTTTATGGTATTTACAGTTTGGTACATTTACCAGGGGTAAATTTTAATCGGATATATAAACAGTAGTCAAGACGGTGTTAAAAGGACCACGCCAGCCTTAAAGAAATTAGCTCTTTTATTAGACCTATGGCGTATGGTTATCAACGACGGAGTTGAATAAAATCAAGGATGGCCTGTAATTTTACGTATAGAATCCATGTAACAGGTACGGCTCTAGTGAAAAATATCTCCTTTAGATTCCACTATCAAAGAGTAACGACATTGCTATTAAATCATCATCAGTTTCAAGATGAATGGATGGTTGCGTGGTTTTCCCGACAGCGGTGAGGCAGGCAGGGCTGGCGGTGCCATTTTTTTTAACCCTCCCACGCCCCGCTGACCCCTTCCTCCATTCGTCCCTTGGTCGCGCATTTTTCGGCGGTTCGAATGAGGTTTCCTTGTTACGCCTCGACCGGCGGACGAATGAGCTGGGACAGGGGGGCCAACTGTGAGATATGGTCTGGTTTTCTCCCTCCGCCCTTCTTTTTTATATGCCACGTGCACATGGAGGAAGAGGAAAGGAGGAGGTGGTAAGGGGGGGGGGGGAGGAAAGGGATGGGGAGATTCGGGACTGGATCGCCAGAGGACATTAGCGTCACAGGGCAATGCGACAACTGGGTCGGTGGCTCGGCGGTTTTCGAACTGTCTGCGAAATAAAACGCTCGAGCTATCGATTATCATTTCATTGCGGTTTGAATTCCGGATGGATACGCGTCGCGTGGTCCGGAATCAAAATGCTGACCACCCTCTTCCTCGGACACGACCAGGAAGAGTAAAAGCGTTCACGCAGTAGGTGTGGTGAGCATCATGAAAAATGTCTCTCTAACCTTTTGAAAGGAATAGAATCTTCCAAGCACCCGTTATATGTCACCAAAAGGTGTCAGTTAAAGGTATGATACACACCCAACCGGCCCCAGTAAGACAGGTTTCTCAGTAACATATTGTCCGTGCTAGAATGCATAAAATTGCTTCATTCTTGACAATCGTGATGTCATTTCTTCGTCACGAACCTTGAGATTATTATTGCTAGAGGGGATGAAAATTGAAAATTTTAAGATGAAAGAGTCACTAAGTGTTTTCATGCAGTTAAATTATCCATGATAATCCGATGAACTCATGCAAAGTTATACATGTCGATCTCATTATGTTACTCATTAGTTTCCATACATTCCGTCCCGGAGTGTCGTTGAACTTGGTTTCAGCTGAAGAATCTCAGGGTTGAAAATGTGAGGGTACTCGGGAAGATGCAGTCATAGTGAGATGTTGTAGGCTGGTATTGGAGAAAGGATTCCAAGGAGGAAGAAAAGTTTATGAATCACTGAATTTTGGTGGGGCTTGAATGGAATTAAAAAATAAACAAGTGTTGAGGATATGAATGGTTTAAGACGAAAGCAATTTGGTTTTACCGGATTCGGTCCAGAATTCCGGAATGCATTCATTAAATATCCGGCCTAATACATTTAGGCAATGGCGAAATGTGTGTTACTTTTTGGTGTCTTAACAACCTAACCCTGCCCCTGGACGATTTCCATTGTAGTATGCCGATGCATGGTAAAATTTAATGAATGATTTGTGCCAAATGGAGTATGGTGATTAATGTCAGTTATATTTGCAGGAAAATTCACTCACTGGTGTGTAATTAGGTTGAAATCATTAAACATTATCTCTCCTCGGAATAGTTTGAAGCAGTCCACTAAATGTTGCTCTTATTTGTTAGCGTATGCAGTCCTTTATAGTTCCAAATGGTGTCATCTTCCTTTGCATGATTTTAAAATTCATATTTAGTCGGTGGATATTTATTTTTATGGACCCACCAAGGATGTTATTAAATAAAGTATATTGTTTCCAATTAGTTTTGTACATTCAATTCATATCGAATTGGAATTTTTTATTAAAATTCGAAATATTTCCTTACGAACTCGACCCATCACATTTATTTTCGCCAATCTTCGGCAAAATAATTAAGCCTCAATTCATCACGCTCAGTTAATTAAACACCCGGAAGCTTCAAAAAGAAAACTTCATTTAGGATAAACTTGTGAGAACCATTTCCTGATAGTAGTATGATAATACTATGTAGTTAAGGTATTTGCCAACATAAAATCTTCTTTTACTACGTACGGGTACTTCAGTCAATCACTGTAGTTTTTTCCACTGATGGCAAATCTTTTTTCTGATAAAAAGATCTTTCTTTTGCTGAAGTACATCCTTCTCTGGATGTCATTGATCATAAACTTTTTTGTTTCCGGTACAGATTATTATTTTTCTGTTGTGAATCTTTTTTTTAAGTTCTTGTTTTAGTTTATCTCCCAACGCAGCGATCGCGTATTCTCTCATCTCGAAAAGTTATTTCTAGATAGCTCTATAAAGTTAGCTCTATGTCACGTTAACTCATGACATGCTTCATATATCATCCAGAGAACCATTTGCTCTAATTAGGTTCACTGGTTTCTTTATGTATACTTTAAAAATGTCGGGTAACTATAAGAATCCTTACTTTATCATCAATTAGTCCCAGTTTTGGTTTTTAAGATAAGTACCCTAAACATTTATTTTTAACTTATTTAAATGAATAAATTGTCGTCGCTTTCGGCAGATCTATTTTTACCGCGCCCATCAATTTTCTCATCACAGATGAGAAGTTATTCCCAAGTTAAGTACATGTACCCACGGTAGGTAGCTTGAATTTCAGCTTAATATGCTTCCTATTTGTAGTAAACATATCGTCAGGTAAGTGTGGTCCCTAAAACGTTTTTTACTGGCTCGTAAATCATTAAATCTTGAAGTGCGTAGTGTTATCTTATTTTTTATGCGTTTTATGGAAAAATTAATAATTCAAGCCATTTTCGAGGAATGTACAAAAAGGGGGACTGGCAAACAAAACTATATTGCGAAATAGAAGGGGGCAAGGAAACTATTCAATATCACGGCGTGAGATTCCAGGAGAGAAGAGCGCAGAGGATAATGAAACATTTCGAAAGCTCGGTCCCAACATGCCCCACAGTTCCCCTCTCTTCCCCCTGCTGCTTCTTGGTTCTGGACCGCTCACCGAATCGCATTAATTTCGTCGCACAGTTGGCCGCCAGAGCAAAGTGGAGCGAAAATAACAAAACAACGCCATGACGTGCAGATGTATATATACGGCACGTTCGGCGGTTTTACTAGCTCTGTTAGTGAGTGAGAGGGAGGCAGGTAGAAGTGGGGCGGACCTCGGTTTATGGGTACTTCGCGGAGAATTCCTTTTTATTTTGGGGGGATTTGACGGGTGGAGGAATGTTGGAAGGGAAAAGTGTTAATGGGACGCAAAGAGAATGAGAAAGATTATTGTTGGTTGGAGAATAAGAACGCAATTAGGAACACTTTTGGTAAATTTCTTAAAGAATTTTTGTGACGCATTTGGTACGTTATTAATTGCCCTTACAAGCTCCATGGAGCAAATTAGAACCTTCTGGAGATATTCCTAGTATGCTGTCTTCTATCACTATGAGATACGAAAAAGTCAAATAAGTATCTAGGAGAGGAAATAATGAAGCAGATGGATTGATATCAACGAAATCTTCGAATATTTGTCGCATATGTTTGCAGTGAAAAATAAAGAGTAAGATATAAGGTGAGGATATGCAACGGAAACGGAAGATGTGCAAGAGAAAGTAATATTTTCTTTGGGATGCAAGATGAGAACGAAGAAATTATTTATTTTCAATATTAATATTGGATGTTTTTAAAGACCTGATGCAGAGAGACAAGTGCATTTACTTATATTAAAATTTCTTTAATTTGAGAAGAGTGTAATGGGATGGCCTTTCATATCATTTCCAGGTGAAGGACTACTCTAGGCTATTTGCGTTAACCCTCTATTCTGTTGTGTTACTATAAATGAATGTGTGTGTATAATCATTATTTTAATATTCATGGCCTTACAAATAGGAAACGTCCTCAGGCTCTCCTATTTCTCCCCCAGAAGTAATAAAGCTTGGGTTATTGAATTCAATGTACCGCAAATACCAATGCATTTGCAATCACATAATGTAATTAATTATTTCCATTGTGTGACGCTTGAGACGTTACGTACAAGAATTAAGTAAAAGTTGCCACCTTCAAGGCCCGTTGTTCCTTGTCCCCTTACTTCACTCCTCTGCTGTCACGTCAAATCGGTGTCCTGGAGCTCAAGGAAGGAGGAATGGGGAGGTAGGCAAAGGGACGAGACATTGTGAATTTTTTTCTATCGAGGGACACGACGGGAGGGAGGCAAGGTGGTTGTTAATGGGATGCGGTGTACGGTGAGAGGCGTGGGAAGAGTGGTGCGGATATTAATGCGCGGCTGTAGCATGGGACTAGTCGACGGCGCGGAACACGTGTTTTCCCTTCCTCCCTACCCACATACACATCTCGGCAGACGTCGACTCATTGTGACTATTCAACCCTCGCGGGGATACCGTTTGCGCGCACAGAATAAAAAAGAAAAATATTTTTGGCGCGAGAATTTAGGGCGGGAAAGGTTTCGTCGCTCATTTGTTTTTTTTTCTTAAATTTACGCTTTCGCGCCGGAGGAGGCCGTTTTGGCAGATAACGGATGGTCGTGTGCCGTTTTCGCCTATAACCCCCCTCCCCCTTTTCTTTCTCCCCCACAACGAAAGCACTTTCGGGGAAGAAAAAAACAATGTCCCGAGATCCAAGCGCATGCGATCTGCCCCCTTCTGCGATCCCTTTGCTATTTTCACTGCGACAAAAAACTTGAGTTGTCATGGATATAATGGCTTCTTTGACTACCTTCCGATGGAATCAGAGGTACCGTGGAAAGGATTTGGGCGTGTTTACAGCCCTCATAGTCGGGGTCATTAGGCATAAATGAATGCCTTCTGGAACGTTCCCATTCATACAGAGAGCAAAAGGGAGGTAGAGGCGATTTGCCGTTCTGCACAAATCGTATCTTTCATTGACAATGCCTTCACACCCGTTTTGAGAGAACGGAGAGTGACCAGGTGCCTACGTTTATTATGTGACATTCAGAATGACCAGTTTATTATTAGTGTTAACTAGCGTTGTTGTGAATTCAAATTGCCCGCAGAATTTTAGTTGAATCCGGTGTCTAGATTTCAAGACTGATATCATCCTTACAGCGCCATTTGAGGCATTATCTCGAGGAAAATACAACCCTTCTCTGCCACTTATATGCAACCGTATAATTCAGATTACCATGATAATGAATTTAATGACTGCCATTTGTAGGTGATGCGAAGGCTCATATTTTACTAAGCCCTTACTGCGCGTTAAATGTATGCTTTGGTCTCTCACAGGGGTTATGTGTTCAGTATGTGAAACCTAGTTTTTTTTTGGAGTTTTCCAAGGAAAAAACAAAAATATAGTATAACAACTTTTCCCCTCCCTCTTCGAATTTAAGTTCTCGATTTCCTTTTTCCACTGAGGTACCTCGGATCAAATAGTTATGTAGTTCACTGTAATTAAGATATCAAACTAGTGTTTTTGGTGAATACTGTTTGAGCGATGTTTTATTTCTAAGATTATTCCTCATTTGATAACAAATGTGATCTCATCACGAAAACAGTTGGTATTATATATAATTATTTTTTTAAATCCGGGAAGATTGATGATAGCCATAGTAAACTATTAAATTGAACTATGTTCACGTTTTATCTGATGAGCGCCCATGATATTGAGTGATATGGAATTTTATGTCGTTTTCAGTCTGTTTTTATTCATGTTTATAAGTTTTGTGGTAGAGAAACTATACACCTTTCAGCTCTGGTTTCCATTTAATGAACTTAAATACCATTTTGGTCTGAATTTCTACATTTTAGGCCGCATTCGTTCCAACTTTGGTGTAATAATGGATCTCTTTCAACGAGACAAAGTTTTGAATAACGGTTAATGTCCGCCGAAAACATTGTACGATCATTTTTTTAGTTTATTGATTTCAGGTTTAAACAAACTGTGTTAGATATTGTGGGAAGGGGGTTGGAGGTGGGTGGGATTGTATGCGGTATGTATATTTCAGTTACTCTTTTACAATATGACAACTTAAGTTAATTTATTTCAACAGAGACACTACTTGTGAACGAATGATACTCGTAAATGGGTGTTTGGCGATATTTACGAAAATCCTTATGTGATTCATCTTGTGCGTCTGTATTAATTTTAAAGGAGCTTGATCCGTTGAGCATTTATGTTTTGATTTAATATTATGGGTAGGTATCGTTCAGGATCAATTAATTACACATACACTGACTACATTTAAATGTGCATACAGCTTTAGGTCACTTTAGCTCCTACATTCATGTACACATTTCAAGTTATTTCCTTTTTTGACCTAATTTTGTTTCAAGGAAGTAACTTGTGATAATCAGTATTATGTAATCGAGAGGAATGAAATTAATGGCAATAACTACATTCATTTATATTTAAAAATAGATAAAAGGAAATTCAAGTATAGAATATAGAAAAAACCGTGGAAATAACTTGTATTTTTGTAATGAATTCTAGTCATTGGAGAAATGGAAGTCTACGCTGTATTCTCGGTGAGGACCATTTGTTGGCGAGGGTCCTACGATCGAGTTTGACTTTCTTATTTTCGGTGGAAAAAATATCTCTGGGGTAAATAGTAAAGTAAAATCAGAAGGAAACGTTCGTATACTTGAAGTGAGTAGGAAGTCGCTCTAGGCGCAGTTGCTGAGGTTAGGCTTGGAGGAGAAGTGGAGACGGAATGACGTAATGTTGAGAGAGGGCACGAAATATCTGCGTTGAAGGGCGCTTTTTCCTTGAATGAAAAAATAATATTGTCGTTTCTAATATTTTTGCCTCTTCAGCTTTACTAAATCTGGGCATATTTTTTTAAAAAGGGAAGAACAATCGTTTTGGGGGTTAGTTCTCTCTAAAATGCATGAAACCTGCTCCAACGAGAACGCTCTGAGTGTATCTAAAAAACCTCATAAAATCGTTTATCCAAATTGACTGAGCGTATCTTCAAATCCAAAACTTAGTTTTAGTCCGTACTTGGATTGAAAATACTTTTTGGCTCTGCGATATACTTTACGGTTTGCGAGTTTTAGCGATTGAACCAAATGTAATAATAATATTTCGCTTAGCCCTTCAATTGATTTTGATGAAATATCTTTTTGTGCAGTTCAAACATTCCGAGTAAAAATATTCCTAAACATAAATAACTTTATTCAGCCTAGATATAGGTGTCAAGGGACCGAGTCCGATCCAAGAAGTTACAAAACCTATTATAACTATATGATGTGTTTTTAGCCCTTTCCTTGGTATGCATATAAGACCGCAGACATACATTATATAATACATTTCATGATACATAATTAGAAAACATAAAAAAGTATATTTGGTTCATGAATAGAAAACACAGAATGTCATTTTCGATATTTGCGCATGAGAAAAATACTTCCGTGAAAGAACTAAATCCCTATTCATGTTTACACAAGTTTATGAGCCTTATCGCATAAATCACTAACTTTTCTTCTGCTAACAATGGAGGCAATATTAGCTAGGGTATACAATGAGAAATATTCTACATGACAGTTTCAATTCATTGAACATTTTTTCTAATATCTTATTCTTCCTTCATTTCTGAATTTAATTCGTGGGACTGAAACTTTTGCAATGCCATTTGGGCTACTATTTAGCTTAATCATACTGGTAAAATTAAGCACCTTAAAAATTTTCTCCTCCGAAGAATTTGATATTTAGAACTCAGTTGATACTTCGACTACAAATGTTTCCAGTCTGCTGGATAATTTTTCTATATTTGATTCATGCAAATAACTTGCCACGATGGGGCGGAAATTCAGAAGCGAATCGATAAGTGCTGCATTTCCACCATCTTATATACCTGCATCTTATTGCTACCGTGTTTTATTATTACATTCAGCATCAAAGAAACTCAGAGAGTCTCACAAACTGAGATGATAAATTAATGCTTCGAAATAGTCAGCATTTTTCATTCAAGTTTACTGATCGGAAGACCTTTCGTTGAGTGCAGAGTGTTACTGATGGACTATCCATTAATGCTTTCCCCATATTATGCTTTTGTATTTTAATGCAATTTTATATATGCTCGCCTTATGCATGGCTTCTGATTATTTTTTGAATGGCATAAGAATACCATTGTTCTCAAAATGTAAGTTACGAGTACGTTTTTCGTGTCAAGGATTGAAATAAGGTTGATAGAAAAAAAATCAGATGTGTTGGAGAAATGTCAAATGATCTGTTTATTTTTTCTTTATCATGTTGTGTTTTTTATTACAACTATTTAGGACTAAAAATCAATGCCATTGCAACTATTTTTCTCAAAACCATTTGATTAACTTTTCAGCTCCACACAATAACGCTAGCTTCGAAGGACGGCGTGAGGTATAGAGCCAGCTCGGCTGTAATAATGGTTTTTTTCGAATTTCAGTCCACCAAGATAATAGTGAGGACAGTAAGGCAATGAATTTTGATGATCTCTTTTTAGTTTATTGATGTTTAGTTTGAAATGTTTACTTGGGAATTTAATTATATAATTGGCTTTAAGTGGCCGACTAGCGGACTTGACAACAAAAAATATGCCTATTCACGGGTAAAAAACGAGGTGTAAACTGACATAGGAAAAGGGAAGTACATTTTGAAATGTATGGGGTTGTTAGGGTTGACTGGGAGGCGTGCAAGGAAAGGTGTTTGATGCTTGGGAGGAAGGCAGAATGGTCGAGGGAAGAGTGAGGACGGAGGATGGAAAGGGATGGGTGGGCACTCAGGGAAACAGAATCCTGGTCCCAGCTGCTCTGGAGGTACAAAAAGTCATCACCTACAAATAGCAAACGTTCAAGAAGTGCACTATCTTTCAGTGGGAGAATATTTCCAGAGAAAATTGAAGGGGAAATTTGGAACGAGAGTGTATGGAGGTTGAGTGGATTGATTGAAAACTGTGTTTGTGTACATTTAGGTGAAATAAGTCTAATTAGAAGTAATGTTTGCTATACTATATTATGTATATGCTTACTATGCTATATTTTTGCTTTAATAAATTCGTCCAGCTTATTATTTATTTTTTTGCTGAGGGAATTGGCGTGCCCTGCGCACTGCAGGTAGTATAATTCATAAATGGCGCTGGGTCAAAGGTCGGGAGACAAAATGAAGCGTTATTCAGTTAAATAAAAAAATTCTAATGCAAAATTAACAACATTTGGAATTTAAGTTATTTATTTATTACGCATTAATCCGAAAACAGTACTTAAGCCTAAACAACGGACTTATAACAATGCAACTATAGAAACAATTACAAACACCCAAGCCTTAGTTAGCGAAAAACCTACCTAGCCAGGATTAGAGCCCGCAGCCTCTGAGTTAGCAGGCGAGGACGTTACCCCGCCGTCACCGGAGCCAGCGGGGTACCTCCATTAACGTTATTATTATATTAATTAAAACATTAAAAATCGATTATTTAAATTGTGTTGTATGGGGCCTCTATTCTAAACATAAGATCCTTCATATCTAGAATTAAAACTATTCATCAAATTGCGCCAAGCAAGTTCATTTGCATAATTGACGGCGGGTATATAGAGTAGTCTTTCCGGAGGAATCGAGTGCGTCGGGCGTAATTGAACACGAGTCTTATAGACGGTATTTGAAAAGAAATGTTTCAGGGAGATTATTAAGGATATTTACCATACGTATAAAGGAATTTGAAATACTAGGCAGTAATCGAAGTACATCAAGTACGTTGGACACAATTTTGGCAAAGATATTAGGAAATTTTTTAAATTTTAAGCGGGGAGAAGGATCGAATTATCGTTTTACATGTGTAGAATATAAATCAAATTAAGCCTTTCGTAACGTATGTAGTGGGTCTATAGTTTTTCATTTTGCCACCAAGAAAATTATTAAAATATTATGACCCCTCATATTGTACAACTTTTAACTTGGATTTAATCTGTGTTTTAAATAAATCTACCCATTTTCTTACAATAATATATTTTGAAATCAATAATATTTTGCGTACTTCAATGATAAATGGGCAGTATCCTAATATTTCCCACCGCTCTCCACGTGTTGGCTCACTGATTGCATAGTAGCATTGTAGAGATGAATAAAGAACATTAATATAATGTGTAAAAGACCATTGTTTTGGGGGATATTGAATTAGGTTTTTTTATTATAACAGTGAATGGATTAGCCACAGGAATATGTCATCGGTGAAGTGCCATTCAAATTTGTAAGCTTCAATGCTCATTTACTAAGTAAAATTATCCGAGGATCTGATAGAATTCCTTGAATTGCATAAAATATTATTATACGAATTTTTTGGCAATCTTAACTTTCGATTATCTTTGAATCTCAGATTATACGTGGACACCTTTTTTGCTTTCAATTCTTGTATGACCAGTAATAATGACAAGGCTAACATAGGATTCCTGTTTGCACAGGTAAAAGAGTAGCTATAGAAATTGTTGGTATCCGATAGTTTAAGGTGACTGGAGGTAAGAGAGTATGCATTTTAAGCAGCACTGGAAAGAATGAGAAGATTTCTGAAAAGGACATTTCTAGATGAAAAAATATGCTATTTATTTCACAATATGAACCATGATTAATCTTTTCCCTTTAAATTAATTATAACCTAAGTAAGCGTTAAATGATGGAATGCTGATTTTATTTTTGCTTTTCTTAGTAAAACGAAGAAAACCGCAAAAACGTGTTGATCAGTGAAAGAAATATTTAAATAACGGACTGATGACTTTCCCCTTAATTATCCCAAAAGACGTGTACATATATCTTGGTGTGGAAATTGAAATAAGTCAATAACGTTGTATGGTGGGGGGGGGAGGAGAATAATTCAAGTGCATTGAAACTTCGATACCGAAGGGCTTTGTTGCGACATGAAGAGAAAAATAGGGGATATGGTCTGAAGTGATCAATGATTGGATTGAAAATAAAATTAACTGGAGACTTTTTGATACGCCACGTTAACTACCTACGAAAGAAAGAGATTTTTAAATCTGCTTTTTGTTATTGTTTTCTGTGGTTGATGTGTTTTTCATAAAATACATATGTATTAATGGGTGGCAGTCAGGTTTAATTTCTATTTACTTCATTGATGCTTCGTCTGAAGTATTCATGAAGAGCTAATCATTCGTAGAGAACAAAAAACTGAAACAAAATATATGGTGTGATGGATAATATCTTCTTATAAGAAACTTCAGACTGGCGAAAAAATTAAAATGGCTAACACTTGGAATGAAATATTAACATTACTTTGATTTTTGCTAAAACCAAGAGTAAACTTACGGAAGACTAAAATAACCCACCTAGTTAAATGTATTTTTTTATCGGACGAAAGGAGTAATTTTAGATAGCGATATTGACGATTATGTGGTGATTTGTTATTTTAATCTGATTAAATGTTTTAATTAACCAATTTGAAATGAAATTTTGGTTGAAACGCACTAATTTAAATCCATATTCCCCACAGTAATATAGAAGATGTAGCACTAACTTAATATTGGGAATGGAGAATTTTCTAAGTTTTGTTCATTCGGTTATCTGGAAAGCTTGATGATCGTTTTCTCATTGAAAATAGGAATGTAATAACAGGATTTAAGCGTATTTATATATATCGAGGGATTTATAAATAATATATTGTTATTTTAGTAGCCAAACTATCAATTTTGAAACAAAAGTCACCTGCTTCTGCCTGCAATATCATATTGTTGCATATGTAATAGCTTAAAGTGATTTTATTGATGATTTTAATCGTTGAGGACAGATGCATACCGAGCTACCTTGAATATCACTAAACATTAGGACATTCATCATCTAGGGAAAGTGAGGGATTCGTCTGATATTGTCAAAATAATAGCTAACATTAAATTCCGACCCCTTTAACGCATCGAGATAACGTGCTGACGCGAAGGCTGCCGATTTGAATACCAGGATTGGAATGATATCATTTAATCTGCTCATATTGCTGGTATTAATCGTTGAAACACCAGATTATGGACCTCTATATAACGATGGACTACTACTGGCTATCCTTTGTGGTGAACGAATATCGATTATCAAATTCCCAGATTAAAAAGGGGGCCCTTTCAACAGCGTAAATAGTGAAATAATTCCATTAAAAATATCGAGCTTTGAAGAATTAAATTATCTTAACATGGTGAGATAATGGTAACATTTGATTGAAGATATTGAAGTGCTTCTCTCATGAGATACCAAGCGTAAAAGCATTGAAACCGCAATATAAGCATGCAAACATAAAAAATAATGGTGTCATTGAAAATGTTTTAGTAAAATAGTAAAAAAAATACTTGGACAAATGATCGAACGCGATCGAATTATTCTCGGCGAGGATATTATGGAGCCAAGGCAGCAAGAATGATGATGAATACCGATGACGACGCGATCTCTGTTATTTGTGACTTATCGCATTCTAAAAAAAATGGAAACAGGCTTTACGTCGCCATGTTGATGCAGAACAAACTTATTTCGGCGTCCGTTCCCTTATCTTTGGATCTCGGCCCGCGGGACAACAATGGTGCCATGCATCGGGATTATCACGACCGCCACGCCCACGCGTGGAGTGTGAGCGGAATGAGGTCTGGTTCGGGGAAGGGAAAAGCGATTTTATGGGGTGGGCACGCCTATCCTGTCCCGTGGAGATGCCATTTTTAAGAGGATCGGAATATTTCCGGAGGCAACGGGTGAGAAGGGGTTGTTTCAACGATGGGGTGGTTTACAAAAAAAAAGGGAGATGATTTGATACAGATTGTTGTTTATTTTCTGCAAGTGGACTCGAGGGGTTATTTGGTGGGGTTTGTTTGTTTTGGGATGAATGGAGAGCGAGGGTAGAGGATGAGTTTTGGCATGCCGTGTCTGCGAAGCCTCTTTTGTTTTGATAATGAAGGATCCACGCGGAAAATCTGATATGATTGCCAGCACTGATGCGCCACGTCGGGGAATTGAGAGCGGAGTGACTGAAGTGGGTGTGTAAAGAGTGGGAGAATAGGACAAACGCTGAGATGCAATTTATAACGCCCGATTTTCGTTTTAGTCATCCGATAGGGAGGTGGATAGAAAATAAATGCAGTCACGACACGATATGCATTTTTTTTTCGAGCCCCACTCACTCTACCTCCCCTCCCATCTCAAAGTGGAGTTTATTGGGATCAATCCGTGTATATTACCTGCCACTCTTATGTCGAAACTGTACCTCCTGGAGCCAGGGTGGGAAGGGCCGGGGGAGACCTTCCCTTCGTGATGCCACATCTTTGAATCGTTTTGTTTGCACGATGGATGAACTTATCGCAGTCTCTGGGGGTATTATTTCTCCGAGAAGAGAGTATGTGACTCCCCTCAAATTTGAGCTCCGGACGATTCAAATTAAGGAAATCGGGTTTGTTTTTTAAACCCATTCGTTGTCCATATCTCATTAAAAAAGTGACAAATTTGATTTCCTGTTGACGTAACTCGAGGCATTTCTCTGTGACTCTCTTTCTTTCGTTCCCGTGGGCACATTTTGGGATAATAGATCGGCTATTTAGATTGGCATTGTGGTGATGCCATTAAATTAAACTTCTCATTATTTTACTACAGCCCAAAGGCTTTGCTTGATTTATGGTAGATGTTTTTAGCTGGTGATAAGAGGAATTCATCGTACGGACATTGTTTTACAAAACATAAATATAGTGGGCCCATTTCCATGTATCAGATAGGCTGAATATACCGAATGTTCTTTGGGCAAAAATGTTATTGTAGTTTTCAATGATCAAATCATTCTCATTCTTTTACTCTTGGAATTCGTCTCCAGAGAGGTATCAATGCATACTTATTATTTATTTAATGTACAATGAAGTCACTAATTTGCAAATGTACAATGGCTTATGCTTTTATTATCGTGTTTTTGGAGATTATTATAGACAAGATAATAAACACTTATGCCATTAACAAAATGAAAACACATTAATTTAACTATCAACAATTTTAAAATGACCGATAACTCCCTGATGTTATTTGAAAAATGTTTGTGCTTGTTCGAAAAAAGGAAATTTAAAGCTGATTTAAGTGTTATCATCATGCTATCTTTTAAATTAATAACTAATAACTTTCTTTGTACTGCAGGAGTAACGTAATTTTTATCTGTAGAATATTTAAAATCCCAGTTTAGTAATTTAATTCCTAAACACAACAAATAGGTGCGGCTATGAGATAATTTAATTTAATTTGATGATACGGAGCTCACCATTTATTTGATCTATGAGTTTCATAAAATGTATACTTATTCTTAAGCTTGTTTTACTTAACTATAGCAACTTCCTACGAAATTATATGATTACTCCTGAAGATGCCAATGCGTAGTGAAACAAGTTGCCAATGCGTAGTTAAATAAGGTTATTTCTGTAGAACGCAAAATTTATGTTGTTATTTCATTACTCGCAATACAAACCACTGAAGTTAAAAATTATTCATCGGCCTTTAACCCTAGGTATTTTGTCCTATACAAGTATCCTTATTCTCTTTGCAATGTTCTTAATACTTCTCACTGTTTGTTTTGCCAAAAAAAGACAATGTCATATTTATTCTAAAGTTGATCTCCAATCCTGTAGATTCCCGCGGATGTTCAGCCTTTTGCTCACACATTTCTTGTCCCAAAGAATTGCTTGACAATTTCCCAATGTCCTTGAGGCCCAATATTATTCTTGATTTTTTCTTGGTTTGTTTGCGTTAAGTTTCAAAAAGCTAATAGCGTTACGGTAGATAATAGAACCGTCTGTCAAAGTTTACTTATCGCACACAACGGGTTGCCCACACGAATCTCCCAAAACTTAAGCGGTATTATAAATATTTATAATCGATCGATAAAGTTGTAATTCTTTGGAATATTTTCTCCGCTATTTGTCGACACGTGAAAGCTTCAGTCATGTCTCCAGGGTGGATGGTGGCAAAGATTTGATAAGATAAACCAAATATTATTCCTTTACACAAGAGTGGAAACAATGTGTGCTCTGCGAATAAAATTCCCGTCGAGGCGGAAAGCCGTTTTTTTATTAGGGGAATAACTTTGGAATAACGATGGAGATAAATCTGTATCATGGAGTAGTTCTAATATTAATAAGAAACATGCATGGAAAAGCATAGAATGAGAATGAATTTGTCGTAATAGGTTATATTTTTAATCTGAATTTAACACCACATATGAGGAAGGATCGGGGAAAAATTTCGAATCCAGGCCGTAAGATGCATAGTTAAAGAATGCCAGCGAAAGATTATATCGGGAACAATGGCTCTTTTTCCGGAATTGTGCTGAGAAATTACAAACAAATTAGATAACTCCGCGATTTATGAAACCTATGACCCCGCATTTGTAATAAGTGCCTGATATTTTGAAAAATTTTGGCTCTTAAAAACATTCATTTAAAACCGTGGGAGCCTTCTCTGACCCCTGATGATGGTGTAATAATGCACCACCAAAAGACGTGTGATTTTTGCAATTATGGTGCTTGAAGGGTAGCGGAGACTAGGGAGGAATATGAAATAGGGGAGGTATTGTTTTACGTGTGAGAATCAATTTGGAAAAACGTAATATGCACAAAAATTTAATATTTAAATTTTTAATAGACCAAAAAAGGCTTCGTGGACACGCATATGTGAAGAGGCATGGTCGGATGTATCGGTTCCCTTTGGAAGGAAACCCTTTTTCCGCAATATCACTTTAAGTGGTGAGGTTACAGAAGAAGTTGGAGAAATGTGACGGTAAAGGCTCTAAATTTAGGGTTGCTTTAACAATTTATTTTCTATTTGTCATAGAAAAGGGGGTAATGGATGAGAATGAGAAGCGACGGCGGGATATTGAAAATATCAATTTCCAATTATGGAACTATTACTCAAGTTGGACGTATTATAATTAAAAAATAGTTTTAGGAAGGTTTTGGAGATACTTATAATTGATAATAAGTTAAATATGCTAATCTTTTAACATTATAACTACCCATTTTTTTACTTATCAGAATGAGGTATGATAAACTTAATTTTTACATTTGCACTTTAATATCCTCATATATCTGAGTGGCAATTTTTAGTACCAACGTTGACATGTTTCGTAAAATTTTGTTTTCTGATCGATGGATTGACGTTTACATTATATGGCCCCATTTATGTTTTTTACTCTTGCGTTTATCGTCATATTTGGTATTAGTGACTGTCTTTAAGATTTTGGCCTAGGAATGCATATTAAATGTATCGTTTACTTAGCAGTTTATTTCCTTGAATAGAAAAAAAATCCTTTCTTTGGAAAAAATTATGTTCAAGATTAAGCCTTATATGAGCCTTTTTCTATAAGTAGTATGTGTATTGTTTACATTGAAAATAGTTTGGATTTTTGAATTTTAAATCCCTTTACATCCTGTTAGACGATCACGGCGAGCAAATGTGATTTGCTTAACGTGAGGCATTTTTTTGCCCGGAGTAATTTTTTATTACTTACAATTTCAATGTAAACGAGTACGTAGGGTAATCACTTATAGGGTGGTGGATGAATTTGTAAAGTTAAATTATAGGCATAATTATTCCTTGTGCTTTAAATGCCGTAATAGGACCCATCAGCAGCAATCAATCTGTCAATAGGCACACAAAGAAAAAAAGAGGAATTTCCCTCTGTAGCTTCGGGGAATTTGTCTATTAAACCTGGAGATAAATTTCAGTTTTGGATGAAATTTAAGCATTAATAAAAAATGAAGAATTAATATTTCATCAGATGTTGGCTTAGGCTGACCCTCTTTCTTTATATAATACTTTAATATATACTCTGCAATGTCGCCAGTCACTGTTATTTTGTACGCATATATCTGTATCTATTTCAAAATATTCGGTGATTATATATCTTTTTTCTCCTTTTTTGTATTCACCAGTACTTCAGTTTTTTTCATACTTTTCTCTAAATGAACTTTATTTAACATCATTTCCTTATAACGATAATGCCTTGTCATTGTTGCTTAATGGCTGACCTTTTTTGCAATTGCAGTTTTTTCAATGCTAGATATAGATAACAGTTAGTAGCTGTAATAACCCAGGAAATTATTCGTTGGCCGTTTTCCTAAATTAGAATCCCCGGACCATTCCTTCCGTTGTATTTTCTAGGTTTTTTGTCCTTAGAACAAGTACAGCATATTTAATTTTTCTTTTCTCCCACTATTTGATCAAATTACACTTCACTTTTACTTCCCTTAGAACTCCTGTGTTGCTTTCTTTTTCATCCATGTAATTTTTGTTGTATTTTTTCAAATGTACATTTCCATTGCTTCAAATAGAGACTTCTCTATCTTTCCCATTGTCCAAGTTTCGCCTTTTAATAAAACAACGTACTTCAAATAAAGATTTTTGCCTAGGATATTCTGATTTTCAAGCTCATATTTTTGTTTCCGATAACATTCTTTTTAATTTTGTTTGCTTTATTTCTTCCTACTTCCGTCCATCTTTTCAAGGTTAGAGGTGAATCTATTGTATTTTTTAATTACTCTCTGCAGTTAGAAGTACAGTATGGTTCCACTAATCAATATTTTACTGTAATGTACTTAATCCAAATATCTCCTAATACTTGAACTGGATCTCACAATTACTTTTTCTTAGGTTAATTTCACTTTCACATTATGCATTCCTTACATTGAAAATCAAGTAATACTTTCATTACTTGAAATGCTGAAATTAATGGGAAACAACTGTGTAACAGTGCAAATCAAAGCAATTTTTGAATAAAAATATATTTATAACCTGAGAAAATATATGTGAAAAAGTATCCTGGATACACACATGGGTGGCGAGGTTATAGGAGAGATTTTCGAGAGTGGGGAACAAATGGAGTTATTGTGAAAGCAAAGAAAGTTGGAGAGGTGGGAGCTGTATTATATTTCTGGAATACATGCCGAGAGAAAGGAAATGGGACCAACTCCTTGCGAAGCTGGCTGCGATTTTTTAAATCGAGGTTTGAGGGCGGTTGTTTTTCCAAAGAAGTTGAAGGAGGACGGGAAGGTCGAGAACGGGGAGGGGTTACCAGAGATGAGGACAAAGAGGTAGGAGAATGCTCGAGAGGGCCGTGATAACGGGGAGTGAGGAGGAAATAAAATATATTCTGGGAGTCGAAAGAATAGGGGTGAGTTTTGAAGGGAATGGAAAAATAGGTTTTAAAAGAGATTCCAAAAAATCAATTCACGGGAAGAAGTGGATGAGAGGGAAGTGGTGATTTGAGGGAATTACTTGAAGAGGCTTAGCAAGGAAATTAAAAGCACTTGATCGACTCAGCTTTGCACTGTTTTCCCTCCATGGCGTCCGAATGCCCTTCCCACTCGCTTAAATAGGCATTACCAAGCTAATGCGATGGAAGAATTTGCATTTAATATTTATGCCAAGATGTTTATAGAATGGCTGAAAGGTTCTGGTGAAAAAGGCTTTTGAATAATGTCCATACGTAAAGTCAAAAGCTTTCCCTCACCAGTGGAAAGGCTTGGACGATATTTCTGACGCTTATGGGAGACTAGTCAGCACTAATGTGATTTATGCTGAGTATGAGACACACTAGTAGTTGTTCCATTTATACATTTCCCTTCTTAAAAGGATTTTTCATTCAGGGGATTTTAATTTATCACTACCTACCTAATCAGGTAGATTTTTGTTGGCCATTATAGACTACTTTCTTCCTCAGTACTACGAAAGTTCTTATTAGCTTCATGCTGCCTAAAAAGCCTATTCTCTTTCTTTCCCTCCTCCGCTTATCTAACATTCTTTTGTCTATCACGTACTTTATTATATTAATTCGGCCTTCCTCAGCCGCTCCTTCCTCTACGCCACTGAACATTTTCCCTTCTTTCACGACCTTAAATCTTTTTACAACCATTTTTTTATATTTTTTTCACTTCCTTTCCTCTATTAAAATGCGATATTTAAAACCTTGTCCTTTGCATCCCCTTCGTTCCAACTTAGTGTCTCCTTTCTTCGCTATGGCCATCCAATGATATCACTCTTATACAAACACGTCAAGCTTTATATGTATAATATCTCTATGACCAGATAGAAACAGGGAAAAGAAATATGAATTGATCTCCGAATTTTATCGCGTTTACACAACCAAGTTAAAATTAAGAGCACCCATTTATATTTTTTTAAGAACATCGGTTGTGTCATCAAAACTTAAAGAGTACATTATCTGGAGAAACCAATGCCGTGCCAATAAAATTTCTTGTGTAATACTCAGCTCTATCACTCATTTGTGCCCTTGAAACCTAGATTTAATAAAAATAAAAATAGATAAAATAAAAATTCCGGTAGTTTGAATAAATATTTTAAATTTAATTGACCAAGCCTTTTTAAATTTTGCATAAAATGTTGTAAATTTAATCGAAATAAAATTATTTATACTTGTATTATTTTTTCTAGACTTCCTTTTTGCTTGGAAATATTTTAAACCGTATATTCCAGGAAGAAAAAGGTTAAGCTTAACATTAAATTAGGAGGGCAAAACCTAGAGCAGGTAGAAGAGTTTACGTATCTCGGAAGTGTTTTGGACCAACGCGGTTCAAGTAGTAGGGACGTAAGGAGAAGAATGGCGCTAGGCAAAGAGGTTTTCACAAGGTTGAGGAAGTTGATGACAGGGACGTTGAGTAAGGATCTTAAGAAAAGACTCGTAAAAACTTTGATATGGAGCGTAGCTATGTACGGCGCGGAAACGTGGTCATTGAAGCAGGAGGATAGACGTGGATGATTGGAGGGTTTTGAAATGTGAGTGTGAAGAAGAATGGAGAAGGTGAAATGGACAGAGAAGAAAACAAATGAGGAAGTACTTGGTATGGTGGGCAAAGAGAGGGGTTTGTTGGGAGAAATCCCTAGGACGCAGGAAAAGTGGATGAAGGGCGTATTGATCGGCAGTGGGATGTTGAAAACTAGAGGGTAGAATATTTGGCAAAGGAGGAAATTGTAGAGCAGGTGGCTGGATTGTGTTTTTTAGGAGTCACAAAATATTTATTTGGAAGTTGTGTCCGTCCAAAACCTACCTACATACTTCATAAGTCAGCCTTGTTTTTTCGCAAAGGCGATGGATTTTTAGAAACTGATAAATTGGTGGAACTACAGGTATGATTTTCCACTGACCCTTAATGGCATCACAAAGACCTAAAGTAGGAATGCGCTATTCAGGCAACTAGGACTATGGCGCCTTTCTAACCACAAATAAAATGAAAGTTGCATAAAAGTCTTGATTGGCACCGCTTAATAAATATAATTCCATGATAGTTATTCTGAACAAAGATTATCATTGCCAGTAGTTTCCTCAATACCTTGGCCTGAAGTTATTGAGATAAAGAGATACAAATTGCGGTATAACTCTTGTAGGCCGCCCAATCGTTACGCACGATAAGTAGAATCCTACCAAACATGAAAAGTAGGAATTTTATTGATTTCTAGGGCTCGGGACGCAATTCGAATGATGTGCATATATTTAAGTAATAGCGTTCGTATTATGTGTAATCATAGTTCCGAGGAAGAAAGTGTGGCATTGGGAGGAAAAACAAGCTTTAGGAGTGTTGAGGAATTTCTTCGTACCCAGGAGAGACACCAGTGGGCATTTGGGGGCCAAGACAAAGAAGTTGGGAATGTGTTGGGAGGGTAGTGACTGCGGAGGAGCGTGGAGGGGAACGGTGGGGGATGCGAGAGACAGATGGAGAGGTTGAGAACCAAAGACAGTTGGAATGGAAGGTGATATATACAGGCCCGGAGGAGGGTTCAGAAGAGTGAGTTCCGGCAGTGTGCGTGTGTGTGTGTGCGTGTGTGCCTGTGCGTCGGACGGGGTTGGGGTGGACGAACGTCACTATGGGGATGAATGGGTGAGGAAGGGGGAGAAATGTCGTCTTGGAAGGACGGGGGAAGAAGGGGAGGGGAAAAGGGGGTTTATTGAAGGGGAGAGAGTGCCTCCACTTGCTCATGGATTTTGCTTCTTATTGCTTCCTTCTCCTCCGTGCTCTCCAGCCCACATTTAGATCTTGACCCGGTCTGTCGTCTAAAGGTATCGTCCCTGAAAAACGTTTTATTTATTTTAGAATAACGTAGCAATTAAGCGATTTTCCTGGTGGCAACGGTCAAGTTTGGTCAATGCACACTCTTACAACGAAAAATACATGCATATACGCACTAGAAAAACAGATAAGAGACAAAATATTCTTACATACAATGACATTTCCACATCACATGCAAGCAAACTTCTACATCACATACAAAATGCCGTCCACATCACATACAAACAATATTTTAATAGCTACAATGAGGTTTATCACCCAGTGGCTGCTTTACATTTATACTTAAAACTTCTAAAATTGGATGGAAAGTGCTCAAACAAACCTCCAGGCAGCTGGTTCCAATTACCAGTTCTATTTAAAAAAGAGTATTTTTTCTTGTTTTTTTGCGTTTTTTTTGTATTGTGAAACTATGGTCTTTTTTTACTTTAAAATTAGCCTTTTTTATCTCTTTTCATAAATCTTCCCACGCTTCTTCCTTTTTAACAATTCTATACATCGCGCCTAAACTACTACTTTTTTTTCTATTTTTCTTACTCTCCCATTTCAGTACATCTAACATTTCTGTGACACTATCTGTTCTTTTGTACCTTCCGAGTACATATCTTGCTGCCTTTCTTTGAGCTTTTTCGCTTTTTAATCTTGCTCGTCGTTTATATTTTTAAATTGTGTGCAAAACACATAACTTCAGAGCGTTACAAAATATATTTGGAAAGTTATCGAATTTGGTTGGAAGATTGGAAATAAATACATTTAAAATGTCCACGCAGAAGACGTATTCTGTATATTTGTTTCAGCATTCCGTACTTTCTTCCAGGTATTCAATCTTTCAGGTAAAATTAGGTATTTTAAGGACGAAATAGAGTTAACAGGTATGAATATTTTTTCCCTGTTCATAGGCACGTTAATTTTGAGCATTTATTCAAATTGGTGACAACTACGGAATCCGAAGTTTGCTGGTTCTTTGAGGACGGAAATGTTGAATTGATTATTTTAGAAGTGGATTTCGTTATCTGAGAATGTTACAGAGGTCGAGACGGATGTAGTGAAAGATGTCTGGAAAGAAGAATTGAGGGTTGCAATAAAAGAGGATGGGTGATAATGTCCGTGGGGCGAAAGAAGTTGTCTTCCTACTTGAGGGCAAAGTAGGAAGACGATATCTTTCTTGTTTAGACCGACGGATATGAAAACGTCAACTGATGTCCCACTAAAAGCGTATATCTCGATTCAATTTGAGCACTTTTCGAAGCTGTATGGATACATAACGGAAAATGTAGTAGTCCACTAAAATAGTGATTCTACCTTTTAGGAAAGTATAGGTAGGAACGTTACATTAATCTTTTTACATCTAAAATATTTAATTTGCAGAGAAAATCACTCAAAACAAACAGTTAACTAACGACATGAGCTTTTGTTCCACGCTCCAAATATCATTGGAAACTCTTCCAACAAATGAAAAATTACAGAGTTCTCTTAACAGCTGGAGCCCATGCTGGCAAAAAATAACGTTGATTATGAAATTTATCTTAGTTACATCAAATTTTGCTCGGACTCTGGGTCACGGGGTCAGATAGTGACCGTGTGCGAGGGGGGAGATAACTAAACGTGTCGCACAATGGAGACTAGTAGGCAGGGGAGCTTAGCAGTCTAGCCTGTCGCAAACAAGGGCGACGCGTGAAGACAAAAGGCGTGATATTGGACCCGCTAGTAAGATTGAGAGATTATGGCGCGCGAAATAACGCTGCGCGTGGCCGGGAGGGGTTGAGACGTGATCGGGGAAGGTCGGGCAGGGTGCGGCGACGTTGGGACCGGCGTGGTGGGACTATCAACTGTGAAATAGGGGAGGGTGGTGGAAAGGAGGACGGCAGACGAAAAGTGATGATGGGGTCGGTTGGGGTTAAGGGTCGGGACCAGGGCCGGGCGTTAGTGTGTGCACGTTTGAAGGGGAAGGAAAGAGATTGAGGGCGGAAAGGATAGGGGCGGAGTCGTAACGAGAAGATGTTAGTGGCGAGGCGACGGGGAGGGAATTTAAAGGGGTACATCAACGTATTACACTGCATATTACCCAACGGAGGTAAGGGTACCAGCGAAGGGAGCGAGGATGTAGCCGGGTTTCCCGAGGAGGTTGGTAAGGAGAATTTAAGGGATTATCGGTGGGAGAATGGCGTCTGGGGTGATGGGGATTTTCCTTTTAGGCGGTCTGAGTGTAAGGGAGATATGAGATTTAAAGGGTTTTGGAGGGTGGATGGTCGGGAATCTTTTTAGGGTCTGAAGATTTTTACCCCCGAGTTTGTGGGCCGAGAAAAGGGCCCTAAAGTGCAGCGAGAGAAGCGGACGGTGGGCGGGCCGCGAAGTAAAACTATATTTTTCCCAAAAGATGAGACGATGAAAATACTTCTGCCTTTAAACGCATAAATATAGGACAGTATTCAATTTGAGTGTTCTGTGTAAATCATTATGGCAGATAGATTGGAGTGAAATTGTTATTTTTCTTAGATTGAGTCAAAACAAGTTAAGGTGAAAATTAACTTTCACAAACGTAGAATGTATAATTTAACTTGGCATCTAAAAATGAATGAAGTTGGTAGATTATATTTAACGTAGTTAGTAAATATGCAGCCTAATTGTTTAGAAGGACAGTCATTGTTCTTGGCAGAATGGAGTTCTTTATTACGTGGACTTAATCCATTAAAATTGTCAGAGGGCAGATAGTTGAAGTTGCTCAATAAAATATGCAATGTTTGAAAAAAATATTCTTTTAAAAATTTCTTACGTGCTATCGCCTTTAGAATTTCAGATTTGAGAACATTCAGAGGCGCAAAAAAAGCGCTATCATTCGGTTTTCGAACAAATATTTTGCATTAATATAAAGTACCTAATTCATTTGTTGAGAAAATGGTTTAATTCCTATTATTAAAACAAATAGCTATGCGATAATGGGTCCGGGGCCAAAATTGTTATGAAAACTGGAAGAGCTACTTCATAGCAACTATTGATGAAGTGGAAAGACCAAGGTATTTTATTTCAAATTAAGGATTCTAGTTGTCAGACACTCAACGTTTCAGTTATTAGTTTAGTAAACTACTGCGTTTGCGAAAAAATACCAATCGCACCACGCAAGATTTTTCATAGAGTTTTAGGATGATTCTTTCATAAATTTGGAGCTAAATGTAACCACAGAATCATTACTTAATATTTGACTTTTTATTTTAGGAAAAGTAATATTTTCACCGGCAACTTAAACCTTTCGTGTTGGCATTAATGTTCATTAGCCGAATGCATGGTAGCCCTTCCCGATTTAATTCCTCATGAATGCAATTTAAAGCTTTAGTGTTAAAAGCGAGTGAAAAAAAAGGATCGTACGTTTTAATTAAAGATTCAAATTGCCACCATCGCACTTGCCTTAGAGCATTCCCCACCTCCCCGTTTTTTTTCCTCCTTCACCCTCAAATCCTCTTGCAAACGGAGCTAGCACCGCAAAGATGACTCAATTCGCTGGTGCTCTCGCCAGGGAATTAACGGATGAAACAGTAATTACGTAACTAGGCGCGATTCTAGTGAGCAATTAAAAACGATAGGGAACGGGAGGGGGAAAGCAGACGAAGGAGGTTGGCGCAAATATCTATTTAAGGTATGCGAAATAAAGAGGGAACAAAAGGGAATGGTTTGAGGCGGGCGTGGGGAGGCCCGAGGGGAGATTGTTTGGGAGGTAGGTGGGCGGGTCGGAGGAGTCTGGTGGGGTAGGAGTTTGCGGAAGGGTTTTGCGAGCATGCGATGCAGAGAAGTGGAGTGCTTGGCAGCGTTGGAGTTGGCGGTTCTGGAAATGGGACATAAAAAATCATGGAGTCGTTCCAACAGGGACGCTATCGGTGAGACCCCCCGCGAAAAAAATAATAATTTATTTTTTATCCCTCTCACCCCCCTTCGTACCCCACTTCCATCCCAAACTCCTCCATTCCTCCCACCCACGTTTCTCTTCGGCTGCCTTATTTTTCGAACCCCCGCCCACCACGCGCGCGGCTCTCCGTCCCGGGCTCCCCTCCCTCAATTCCCCATTCTTTCTTCCTCCTCGCCCCTTTCCATCCACACGAAAGGATTGAGGGCGGGTGACGCCTCCTTCGCAGGGTTTTTCTTTCTCTATCTTCCACGTTCTTGTACCGCTTCCTCTTCGTTTCAATCTCCCTTTCTGTCTCCCCCCTTCCCTTATCCCTCCATTCCATTTCTCTTCGTTCATTCTCACCCCCTCACCAGAACTCCCACACGCCCCGAAGCAGCCACTCGCCCAGGCACTGAAGTATTTCCGCCGATATTTCGTCGATTAATTTTCCGCGTATCGAAGTTTGTTTTTTTTTTCTTTCTCTTTCCCACTCTCTCAACCTCACCCCCTCCCCTCAGTATTCACCGCCTTGCTTCCTCTTTTAGGAATTCGAGATCTCCGGTTATACCTTGGAACTATTTCTGGCTGTCCCACGACCGGAGTGCCTTGAGAGAGCAGAGTCGGTGGAAAATTTCTCCCCCTCCATCTTTATTCCCAGTAACAAACCTTAAGGAATATCCCGGTCACCTCCTCATCCACCTGTTACTGCAGTATTTCCTATGCATATATTTTCTTATCCATCAATTTATTTATAGTTTGTTGGCCTCATACCATAACTTGTGTGAAAAATATAAGTATTGCTTTATCATATTACGAAACGGTGTACTATGCTTAATGTTGATTAAATTTCAATGATTGAGTCAAGGATGTTAGAAATCGTGATGAAACATATTTTACTGATATCTTCCTAGAGAGAAAAGTGATATCTAAATAGTGCTGCCCATGATTCCACCGGAATATCTTATCTTCTTCCTACTCATACCAATATTTTGGTGTGAGTTTAATGACGAGGATGCAATTTAACATCTAATATTCCGTTTTATACCTCTGGTGGGATATCTGTAATTTCAATATTGCCGTGTCTAGGGATCAGAAATAATAGTGCCTGACCCATAGAATGTGGTTTTGCTCACAATTGTGGAGATAATTTCTTTTTCTCATTCTTAATTATGGGAATGGGAAGCAAATTCAGACTCCGAAAACGTCCTTAAGAGAACGGCCTATGTGCATGTAGCTCATGAGCTCAGCTGGAAAGAAATAAGGTTGCAAAATACTTTCGTTTACATTTAGTGATATGCTACTTTTGGACATAATATTCCCAAGACATTGATTATAGTTGGCACTTTCTCACAGATTTATTAAACTTAATTTAACTTTATTAATAATAGAATGTTTGATTAATCATCCAAAAGTGTTAGTGTTGAATATTTGATTTTCTGATTGCAATTAATAGATTTCCTTTTGCATTAGTGTAAAATATCCATTTTTGTACCCGATTACACATTGGAGGCTGCGGCGTGCCTATTCTAGTTTCTTCCAATAATTCTTCATTCCATTGCATGCCTCGATTATTCATCTTTCGTAAAATTGATAATAATTTCATAAATGTATTTCATCATTTATCCTGACCTAATTGCGAATAGTAGTGGTATAAATTGATTAGTGGTGGTAGGTCATTTCGCCATTTCTTTTCTAATTTAAGTTGATATAAGTTTATATATCCTTGCATAGTTGCGGGATTGATGACATTTTGATTATATATATATATTTTATTGGCATTTGCAGATTAATAGCTTTGATGAAAAGATAAACGTATGTTTGTGTGTGTATGTAAATAAATATATAAATAAATAAATAAATATATATATATATATATATATATATATATATATATATATATATATATATATAGTGTGTCGCGGTAGTCCAGGGGGTTCGATTCCCGGATTAGCAGGCCACTCTGGGCACCTGCAGCTCCACCCAGGCTATGTAATTTTTCGGGTGCCAGATCCGGCACAAGGAAAGGACCTGGCCCCCCCACCCTGTAGTGCGAATTTCACACGCCGTGGGGCTTAATACTGGGTGAACTCTACTATCGCCGACCTTCAGATTGATTACTGTGTTTATGGTTTATACATATATATAGTATGTATATATATATATATATATATATATATATATATATATATATATATATATATATATATATATATATATATATATAAACACATATATATACACACACACCAAAATAAACTAATTGACACACACATACATTAGCCCTTCTTAATTAGCAAAGTATTCAGTAATTAACTTAACACAATATATATATATATATATATATATATATATCTATATATATATATATATATATATATATATATATATATATATATATATATGTACATGTATATATATATGTACATGTATATATATATGTACATGTATATATATATATATGTGTATATATATACACACACATATGTATATATGTTGTAGTAGTAGTAGTTTTGCGCGTTTTAGGGTGCGTCGACAGCTAAGGTCATTTTGCACCACTCATTAAAATTAATACTAAAATTCCTTTTTAATTAGGAATAAATAAATACGATTAAATATATATATAAATAAATAAATAATTGTTAAAATCAAGAGGCATTAAAATTATGAGATCCAAAACTATAGCTGCCTCATTAAACCAGTTGCCCTTAAAAAATTTAAGACTCGATTTATGAACCCAGAGTCATCCCCTTATATATATATATATATATATATATATATATATATATATATATATATATATATATATATATATATATATATATATATATATATGTACATGTATATATATGTGTATATATATACATATATATATATATATATACATATATATATATATATATATATATATATATATATATATATATATATATATATATATAAACATATATATATATATGTATATATATATATATATATATATACATATATATATATGTATATATATATATATATATATATATATATACTGGACCAGAATTATCAACGTTTGCTAAGCCCACCTTCACGATTTAGTTACAGTCAAACACATAACAAGTTATGGAGATTTTACAGAATGATTGGCATGCCTATAGTTTCAATACTAGCATGTATTACATTAGCAGAGATTAGGTCATAAACTTAGATCAGAATCTTGTATTTTATTTCAATTTGCTTGTAATTTCTGTGGATTATTTAATTATTTGTCTTGAGGGCGTGAAAATTTAAGATTGGTAAGATAAAACAAAACGCACATTAATGATGTTTTCAAGTTTGTTTAAAAATATGTTCTGGAGTGATCAATTCATAAAATTTTACTATGAGTGGAAATTTATATGATTCTGCAAAAAGATCAAACCCATCGCTTTGGACATGGATAGAGTTCAAGCTCTATTGAATGGAAACAATGCCTTTTTAAATATTTAAAGCTGCCGAAAGCACTCAAACAGCATTCCACTTAATGAGGAATGTAATGTGCTAAGTGGTCATAAAAGATTACTTATTCATTGAAGTTTCCCCACAGCATTACACTCTTTTGGGTGGCTAATTAAAATATACACAGCTGGTAACTTTTTCAAATTTATTTGGTATCTCAGGGAAAGTTTAATGAATTTTTTTTTCTGTGAAGTTTTTAGGTTTAGAGATTTATTTATTTCCTTTCCAATCTCCAACCTGAAAAACGAAGGTTTTCAATTACGTAGAGAGCTGAATTGCTGAATTGATGTACTGACCTTTTGTTTTTTGGAGTGACAAAGTCTTCTAATTTGAAATTCTTTCAGATCACTGGAGCAATTTTTTCAGAGTTAATACAATGAAGTTAGTGAAAAACCCTCATAGCCTGTGATTTTACAACACCAAAACCAAAAATAAAATATACCCTGGGAACTAAATGAAATAAATATTGTTCGATTAATTATCCTGTGCTTGCATTAAATTATTGATATAATTATAAGAAAGTTTAATATTTACAAACTATAAATAGAATGAAATTTTTACCATGCATGATAACCAGAATTTTTTTGGAAGAATGATTATCGTATTTTAGGATTTGGTGTGAGCCAAAATGTTTAATTACTGGGTTAACTAAACTTTAACCCCCTTATGCATCATGCACCTAACATCAACCCTCTCTAGATTGTGATAATTTTTTTATTCATGGCTTTTATCTTCTCGTTTATTCATCCTAGGGTGTGCTTCGATTTCGAAGGAGTGAAATCGTATTGTAGTTAATATAAATACAAATTATTAGATGATTTTAAAGATATATTTTTAGGAATTTTGAATATTTTGTTGACATTCCACACTATATACAAGTCTACGTAATATATGCAAAAATACTTTAATATAATGTATGTGTGGCTGAAGCTAATAAAAAATTAGTTACAAAAAATCTCAAAAATTGAAAATATCTCGGCGGTAACATAATAAAATTACTGCATGAAATACTACTCCAATTACTTAGTCGTTGATTCAACCCGTAAGCTCTATAAATATACCATTAACTGACATTTCGAGGCCCATGGTTTGATCATGAATAATTATATCTATAATTAATCCATTGCTTTTAAAATTATTAACGCGGAGAAGTAACCTCAGCAAGAGATTGTATGATTACAGTCTCCTGTTGTGCCACAAGAGTTTCCCAATAATTAAACGTCTTAAAGGACTTTTTGTTTTTAATGATTATTGGACATTCCCGGCAATTGGTAGTAGTAATGTAAGCATGACCTTTCAGAAATGGTAGATGTCAGGAATATAAATGTGCGCTGTTTGTCTTGGACTTGCCCCATATTTCCTCCTCCAAACCATGTCGGGGAACTGAATCCGGTGAATTGATGCTATACATCTCCATTTTCTTCCACCTTGCTTCCATTATAATTTCTTCACAATGAATTGAATGTGTGTGATACCACACACACATTTTCAGTATTCAGATACATCTGTTCACATATCTTTCGAAATCAGAATACATGCATGCTCTTATTTTACATGCATCTTCCTTTATTCCTAATATCTAAAAAAATGTTTTTATATTAGTTCCACAAAATTTCCTTTTTGCTAATCAATTGTTAGTATCTTTGCCTAGTAGTGTTTTTCGAAATGGTGAGATGATCTGCGCATGTATTTTTATCACTCAGTCTCCATCCTTCGGATCATTTTAGTGATCACCCATTTAGTCTTAGTGGAGACCGTAGGCTATTAACAGTGACTCATGGGCGCCATTATGCACTACAGTTACTTTAAAAAAAATTCATAGTGAAGACTAAATGATGAACGTACTTCTTTAAGTTTAATTTTAAATGGATGGAGGCGTAAAAAACGGTAGTATTTTTAAGTATTATTTCCTTTTTTTGGTAAGAGAAGGTTTTTGTTAATTATGAAAAATTTTACTTGGGAAAAAAAATATATAATGTATATATGTGCATATAAGAATCTTCTTACTACAAATTCCCATACTTTGGATAAAACACTGCCAGCAAGATATACTGTCACTTGAAGTAATCGTTTATGCCATCTGCCTGGTTTGATCAACAAACGTATAAAACGTATAATGTGATTGAATCGTTCCTACAGTTTAAAATTTGTCTAGCAGTTTGAGTGATATGGGTAGGTATGTAATGGAGTCGGCATTTGTTAATTTAACAAATATCCACGGAGTCTATCTTGGGCTGGCGTCCACGTCAATATGATCGTTCGCGCGCCAATCCACTTCACTCTTGTTTCATCTTCGGACATAACGGCTCTTCTCCTCATACCCACCTCACCATCTCTTCACCCCCCCCCCCTCTTCTCTCCTCTCACCCTCTCTTTAACTTCCACCCTCTTTGTTGGCGGGGAACACAGCTTGATTTTTCCCTACCAGCTGGAGCCTGTCTTGGTTTCCTTCCAACTTCTTTATATCGTTATTATTTTCGTATTCCACACATTCCCGGCGACGCTCGCTCCTTTGCCCACCCCTCTTTTATTCACCCCTTCCCTTCTCAACAAACCCCCTCCTATCCGTCCCAACCACACCCCCTTGCGCTCATTCTCGCTCGTGTCGAAGTATTCCGGTCGCTTTAATTCCTTCTCCCTCGTCATTTGATTTCCGTCGTATTTCCTTGCGTTTGGAAATGTGCTGTAAAGAAATGATGCCTCTACGATGCTTGGGACTGGTTTAAGACGGAGTAACAAATTTTCTCTAAAATTTCGTATTAAACTAGAGAAATTAAAGTAAACCGATATTTTTGTGATTCCCTATCAGTTACATTCCCTGTTTCCTATTTAAATATTTATAACGAAGGAATAGTTTACTGCTCATACCATTTGAAGTGATTTGATACAGCATTTTAAAAATCGTTTTTCAAATTTCATTTGTTTTACCGGTATTATTATAATTTTGAAATTTCATCTTGTTTTTATGATCTAGGGAAATGTTTGATATTGTCTCTGAGAAAGGATATAATCTGTTTTATATACGTATGTTGTTTCATAGAAGGTGATTTTTATGGTTAAAAATTCAATTCAAACGAAATGGAACCGATTGAAAACCAATTCCATAAAATGAGAACAATAATAAATTAATAATCATAAAATCAATTAACTGCATGTATACATTTTTGAATTATTTTATTACACTTTTAAACAAGTTGAAAATATTGTGTAAGAATTTCACGAAAATATTCGATAATTCCTTTGAATCACATGTGGAAATAAATATTTTAGACTTAATTACTATTAAGATCAGTTGTCCCTTAAGCCAACGTTATCATTCAGTACAGTGTATTTCATATGCAAAAATGACCTCTTAACTTAATGCAAGACGTTAAGTTCTCTTGACCAGTCGTCCACCAATTTTGCTCACCTTTATAAAAAGTTTTGCACGCGAATTTTCACAGGTTATTATAAATGAACTTAGCTTAAGTGATAATAAATTATTCAGTTCATATTTATACATTCATGAAATGTTTAGAGCTACACATAAAATTTACTTTTGTCACAGGTGTGAAAAGATTTGGGTAAGACACGGGTGTCAAATGCCGAGAATCCGTGCGATATTTATCAAACCAGCATATATATATATATATATATATATATATATATATATATATATATATATATATATATATATATATATATATATACACACACACACACACACACACACACGAGGGTCATCCGGAAAGTAGTACCCGTTCGTGCCGCATGAAGTGCTGACGACGCGAGTAGCCGCTGGACGAGGTCAGATAGCTTCAGTGGCTTGTCTGCCTTCTCTGAGCCAAGTTGCGTGACGCTAGCATTGCCTGTGTTGTTTCTGTGATTGTTTACAATGTTTAAAAAAATTGAGAACGCCGCCAGTTGTGAAGTGAGGGCAGTGATTAAATTCCTCAATGCAAGAAACGTTCGCCCATGTGATATTCATCGCCAATTAAAGGAGGTGTATGGAGACAATGTAATGGACGAGTCGTCTGTTCGGCGGTGGTGTCGCAACTTCAACATGGGGAGGGGGAACACACACGACGATGAGCGTTCGGGGAGACCGTCTGTCATTACAGACCAACTGGTGAGCTCAGTTGACGAATTCGTGAGGAACGATCGGCGCGTCACAATTGATGACATCTGTGAGCATTTTCCCAATGTTTCTCGAACAATTGTTCATGAAATTGTTAAACACCATCTGCATTATGCAAAAATTTGTGCAAGATGGGTCCCTCGCGTATCTCAATGAGCTGGCGGCGAAGGACTATGCAGCAGGAATACAGAAACTTGTCACACGTTATGACAAATGCCTTAATTTGCTTGGAGATTATGTTGAGAAGTAGTTTAAAGTATCCTCTTTCAAATAAATTTTTTTATGTTTGTTAATATTTACTTTTGTGTCTTTATTTCACGAAGGGGTACTACTTTCCGGATGACCCTCGTATATCTGGCAAGAGCTAGGGATCGGAAAGTTGAGGTGTTTTATTGAGTCATTTTTCCAAGCGTGGGGTATAACCAGGGGTGGGAAATTTCATTATTAAGTGACTTTAGGGTTACCTATTCTTTTTGAAATTCCCTATGGTCACCTATTTAAAAAACCCTAAATTTTCTTTTTTAGAGTTGAGCTCGCCAATTTTTTGTAGATGTGTAATGCATAGACATCATTGTTGCTTTCATTTCAAAGTGGTTTATTAAAAAAAATACTACTTTGATAATTTTATTTAAATATTTTAATGCCATATTTAACTTTTAGTTTTATCCAACATCAATCACTCACCACTGAGGAACATGTAAAGACTAAATAATTTCATTTCCTTGAGAACAAGCAGCATAGTTTTTAAATTCTAAATGTATTGAGGAGAATTTAAAATATTATAATCTTCTGGTTTGACCGAAGTTTAAATTTTCATTGATAAAAATATTTTCCTCTTCATTCCCACACATTTGGAAAGAGAACAGCTGAGTGATCTCGGAGAGCATTGACAATTTTATGCCGTTATAAAGCCCCCCTCATTCCCTATTCATTCTCCGTTTCCTCCTTCACCACCTGCCTTTCCATTTCCCTCTCACTCCGTACTTCTCTTTGATTTTACCCCAACCCCTCCTCGCCCCCATCCTCCCATCCGATCGTACACGCGACTACCCACATCCTTCCGCCAAAGCACGACCACCCTCTCCAGGGTGTCCTTCATCTTCATTCATCTTTTACGGGAGGAAAAATCTGTGTCCGGCGACGCGGGTGCGTCGATAAACAAGCCGTCGTCTACAAATTGAGGGGGACGCGACCGCCTTTTTGGGCCCCCATCTTCTCTCCCCCCCCCCCATCCGCTTGGAAAATCCTGCCAACGCAACATTCCCCTTCCTCCGTCGTCTCCTATATTTTCTTGCGTGTTCCTTTTCCCCTATCTCTCTGTTACTTCTCTTTGCATCCTTCTTAAGTGCCTCAGAGGAACTACGTATGGGGGAGAGGAAAAATTCGAAGTGCCCACATCTTAAAATCCTTCCTTCACAACTGCACGTATCACCGATTTTGTTTCTCTCGTCGCACATTCCTACACTCTATTCCTTTGCATACACTTTTATATTATTTTCCTTTAGTTTTAAGTTCACATGCTGAACTGCGAATAAGGCAGGTAGGGACAGAAATCCTTTCGAAAACTCTGTCTACGTGACCACTCCTATCTGTCTCCTTATCTCATTCCCTTTTTCCATTTTCTTTATTTTTGTTTCATTGCATCCCAAATTTATTTTTTTCATTTTCCTATAAGTGGGCCAAGGAAGAGAGGAGAGATCGCAAGAAATTCCCCTATGACTTGGGGAATCCTTCTACCCCATTTCCCCAATCTTTCCCTCTATATCTATCCTCTTTTTTTCCTCTTACCTCCGCTCTCTTTTCCTTCTTTCTCTTTCATACGTATCTCTCTCATTTTTCCCTTCTCTTCCTTGACTAAGCGGAGCCATAGGAAGGGATTGAGCTCGGATCCGCAGTGAGTGGGACAGCTGCTTTTTATTTACCTCGTCAAAGAGGCAGTGGCGCTGATGCTTAGTGCCCGTGCCCTGATGGAAGAATGAGCGTTTGTTTGGGAAAGGAAGGACTGTGTGGGGAGTTTCCATTCAAACCCTCTCCCCTTCCCGCCTGCGCTTTCTTTTATCAGCGCACGTGTTTTTTTTTCTCGTTTCTTACCTTTCCGTCTTCTTCCCCCTTCATCCCATCTCCCTTCCCCAACTTGTCTTCTTAAAAAACATCCACATATGGGGTCAAGACGCTCGAGAAAGAGATCTCCTCGAGAAAGGTCGCTCGGGGAGAATGGAATGCTTTTTTTCTTATTTTTCTCCATATGTATACATTTTTTTTTCCTCGGTCAGACGAAACGAACGGGAGGGTTGGAGTGGAGAACGACGGAATACGATTCGTACGCTGCCGGTGTTTGTCCAAAAAATCGTCGATTCACCGGGCCAATGCGCCCATGCGTGTTTCCGTAGCTATCCCTTCCCTTCCGCTCTCTTCCTACACCCCCGGCTCCCCCCTCGCCCAAATGCATGGACCACATTTCCTCAACGCTCACTCGCCTCCGCCAAACCATTTCCTCCGACCCTGCATTTCTATTTTCTTTATTCGGATCGGTTAGGGATATCCGGCAAGTATCGATGTCGTATGGGTAATACAACGCGAGCCGTTTCCCTAGCCCCCCTTACTTAGTCGTCCTCATTATTTTTCACTCAAACCCTATTATTGCTTCTTGATTCGCATTTTCTAAATTCTTATATTTTTATTCTGAAACTATCACTAATGTTATTTAGGAATTAGTTTTATGTTTACATCATAACGTCCTCATTTATTTTTCGTCTTTTACTCCAGCCCTCTTGGGACTATTTATGTTTTCTACAGGTATTGTCTGTATGAAACCACCTGGGTTTAGATACGCAATTTAAATTTGATTGTTTGTGACATGGCCAATGGAACTTATCGTGGCTGGCCAATAAAGTCAGTTTCAGTTTCCCTCCTCCTCCCTTAGCAATCCCTAAGGGGGCAAGGACGGATGCTCCGTTTCACCGGCCATTATTTACATCCCATTGTCCGGTCTCCGGGTTCGGAAAAATATAAATCCCATTTTCCATCCGGGCTGCTGGAAAAACATTCTTCCCCACTCCCACACTATTTTCTCGGGTTTTGTCCGTGTATTTGAGGGAGATTGGGGTAGGATGTCTGGGAAGGGAGAGGTATGGTCGAGGGGCGGAGCCGCATTTGATACCTCTGTGGATGCTGTTTTGAAACCAAGCGTCTCCCAGCGCGGGCTACGGCCGAGTGAATGCACACCCGTACTGGTTCTTTTGTCATTTTCTCGCCTCACTGCCCTCCCCACCCCCCGCCCGGTCCCTCCTTCTCTTTCCCCGCTAGTCGGGCATGCCGTTTGATGGTGGTAATCACGCTTGTTCCGCGTTTATTCTCGCGGCCATTTGGAGAACAGTGAATGGATTGAGCCCTGCCTCACAAAGGCGAGATCGACTGTGCAAAAAATAAAAAAAAACATTCCAAGCTCTCGCGGGGCACGATTTTGGAAGACCGCGTGTGGCTTCGATTGGGAGGAAAATGAGTCCGACAATAAGCATTTGAGCGACAAACTCGAATGGAGCAGGAGAGTAAATGAAAAACCGGAGTACTCATTGTGAGAATCTCGTACTTTCTTGTTTGTGTAGTCTCGTGCCCCTAGTTTTTTAGAGGAACGTTGGAAAGATTTGTTTGAATTTATATTGTGTGAGTGTGGCACGGTGACCCCGGTCTATTAAAGTTTCCTATTCTGTTTTACAAGAATCTGAACACCTAAATAGAGAATTATCATATGGCAATGTAATAATCTGACCTATATACATGCGTTAACTCAGTAACTAGGTATATTTTATCTCCAGTTACAATTTCATTCATGGCAAATGTATTCAAACTCAACGTTTTCGGTATTTCAAATAATTGCATAAATAATTTTTTAATGCACAATTCATCAATAATTAATAACTTTTGAGTACTTCAATCTTTATATTCTACAATTAGGTGTTCCTTCAATGAAACTCATAATTTTGATGATAGTCAGGTGCTTTCTTCCTGGCCCCCATAAGTTTCTTTTTTAAGTTATTTCTTATTCAAAATACTATCCTTTGTGTGACTCGGAGACGTTTCGATTCACTTGACCGTCTTCATTGCATCCCTTTGATAGCTAAGGCATATAATTTATTTGAATATCTCTTGGAGAAGATCAGAGTTTAGTCATATGGAAGGAGAGATTTACTTGCCTCATGCTTAAATCTAAAAATTTAAGTAAAATTACTCGTATTCTACTTTTACCTTACTTTATCGCTTTTGTATTGCTTTAGTAAGACTGACGAGCTACTTTTCCGCTAATAATATATCATTAGATGCTCTACAATTACAGTGTTTTAAACTGTGAAATTTCGAGTTGTAACTTTTCGTTTTTAGCAAATAAACTGGAATTTGTATAAAAATGCTGAATAGAATTGAAATAATAACATGATATTTTTTAGTGTGACCAAAATGATTGCTTTGTGAACAGTACCAGTTGGTTTAAAGATAACATGTTTATGTCATAAACACAAGTTAACTTCAAAGGATAAATATAATTATATTTTAAGGTTTTCTTTTTTTGCATTATAAACTACGGTCCACATTTATTAATATTACTATTACAATACGGAATATTTTGGAATAATATTGGAGTGATCTTTTTTTAAATACGTTACCATCGGATTGATCGTATATTCATTAGATTTTCTTTTTGCTAAACTCCAGGAATTAAGCATTACATTTTTTCTTTACAGTTCCACCAGAGCGTCCCGTCATCTTCGATGCCAAAAGAAGAGACAGGACAAAGGTTCTGGAGCCGTACAACGAAGGAAGTGATGTGAATTTGATCTGCGAAGTAAATGGAGGTAAGTGTTTCCAACACATTCGTCCATTGGTTGCTAAAACCTTAGGTGACGGAAATCTTCTTTAGATAAGATTCAGGATTATACCATGCCCATTCTGTATGAATTCTGATAATGTTTATTTAATTATTTTGATTACTCGAATGTATTTGATCGAAATAAGGGTTCTAGAATTGGTTTATAAATATGAACTCTTGTTTTGAAATGTGGTCTTCTATTTTTTACGTTTGAAGTATTGAATTAAAAATCTTATTTATTGTTTTTCATTCAAACAAATAAAAATGGTTGAACATTTTCGCCATTTTAATTGAAATACTAATGCTTTTTTACTAATTCAAAAAATCCTAAAATTAATTTCAAGTTCAATGATATGGAAGTAGAAATTTTCTTGCCTTGTACTTTGCCTCATAAAACAAAAACAGTGTAATAGCTATCAACGTCATGATCCATGTGACATGGTATATTTGCATGAATTAAGTTATAATTGGTGAAACAAGGAATTGATTGTGTAGGTGTTGCCGAAGTCCTCATATGTAAAATAATCACCAATTAGTTAATTCTATTTTTTTCCCTTGAAATTTCTGATCATTATTGATTTTTAGGATTTTTACATAATATAGCTAGTATTTCAATCTATCATGAGTAAAATGCTTACTATTTGTATCACAGTTGTGACCATTGCAAACAGAAATTCTCTCTTATAAATATCTGGGATGGCGTAGAGTTATTATAGTTCACTCTCGTTCCTACTAAAGCACAATGGATAAATAGGTCAAAGTGGCAAATCAGAAATATTGGTTTCGATACTTAACTAAAAAACACTTAAATAATTCGTCCTATATTACCCCGGGCGAATGACAGGCGAGAGTTTCTGTCTCACGCCGGGTACATATGTCAATCAGCAAGCTACTCGTAATCAACAACACTTGGGAAAAAATATGAAGTTTAGCCTTCTAAACCATTTTCATCAGTAAGTGAAAATGTTTCGAAAGCCTAAATCGGCGGTATTGACTGTTGAAATCATTGCCATCCTAATTCTCGTCTGAGGTACATTGGGTACGTGAAATCTGACACACTCGGGATAGGACAGTATTTTTCATTCTGCGTAGTTTCTTCAAAGTGAAACCCCAAGAAAAAGTATGATTTGGAAATAACTCAATTTCTTCAAGATTAATTTTATGACCACCACTTAGTGATACCTTTTTTTTGACTTATCACCATTATCTTCATCAAATTAGTATCAACTGGTCGTTTGAAAATAAACATGCTATGTGCCAAATTATCCCAGTTTTTCGGTGTTCTCCTGTAAATTTCCTGATTGTTAGCATGGAATTAATTGGCCACTTCTCAACAAACCCCATCTCTCGAATATTGGAAGAGCATATCTAAGCTCAGTAATGTATTATATTAACTACGAGTTCAAAATACTGACAATTCATTAAACAGTGACTAAATTGAGTAGAATTGAAAAATTGAAGAATTGGTTTTTCTTATCCACTTTTAATGGCTACAGTCCAGAGAAAAGGCTACTGCATCAAATTAATGCAAGAGCTCTCTCACACCTTACTTTATAATGACTTTGCTGATGCAATGAAAAGTCGTCATTTGGACGACTTTTTGTGAATATTGTGTAATTAGAGTAAGCATTTCAATTGAATTAATTAGAAATAGGAAATTAGGTAATAAATTATTTAGGTATTGGTATCTGTTTTACAATTCTTGCTTGACTCTGTGGATAACATGAATGGACACGTGAGTCGGGGCGACCCGTTTGGTATGTTATTCGAGAAAAAATTGCCATTTTTACAAACTTCCCCTGGATTATTGGTTCCTATTCACCACTCACTCTGTCCTGAGCACTATGTGTCTGACGAAGGGAGGGAGTAAAACAGCGGAGCAACATCCATCATCATCTCACGAGGCCGTAAGCTTCCTGACGTGGGTGCCACATCTCCATTGTGGTGTCAGTAACCGTCAGAAAGGAATGGTAGTCTCCCCTGGGATTCTGGGGAGGACCCCGTTGCCGCCACTTGTTTACCGCTGTATCAATATAGCTGAGAACCATGAGGAAGAAAGGGGAATGGAGGGCGTGAGAGAAAAATGGATAGGATGGGAATCTCTCCTTCTCTCCCTGTTTAGTACCTCCTTCTAAAGTAAAATATACTTCAAAGTTAGACTATGAAATTCATATACGTCGTTGATTTTGGGGTCGAGAATGTTTATTTATTTATTACTTATTCGGAAACAGCCCAGTTTAGGTATTTTACTTCGGGTTGTATAAAAAATCATGACTACCACAAGTATTCGATCAAAAGGTGAGGGAAAATCAACCCAGACGAGAATAAAACCCGCGACCTGTGGGTTGGCGGGCGAGGGTGTTGCCCCGCCGTCACCAGGAACGGAAAATTTAAGCGGAAACTTAAACCTTGAGGAAAATTTTAAGGCTTAATTGGGTTTGCATATGGTTATCATGGAATTGAATCAGTGCAACAAAACTTCTAATACTCCTAGGTTTTTCCCTGATTTTCCGAGTTGTTTGCTTCCGTATCTGATCATTAAAATAATACAATCGGGGTAGAATTAGAATAACATTATCCGACCGCGCTAAGGGAGAAAAGTATTTTGGATTGAAATCAGTCTGGTGTGTTAGCACCCCCTGCCACACCCTAATGGTTGCTTGTAGGATACGAATAAAAACATAGACACGGCCATCTTCACACACAGTTACTACGGCCTTCTTTGCTGTTCCACGGCTGGCGTATTTTAAACCGCTGACATTACTCCTGAGAACATCATTTGCCTGGTAAGCACCCACTGCTTGGTGTAAAGTGAATGGATAACATTACTGTATATTCATTGAGAGCTGAGACTTTGTTTTGTGGTTCGCTTTTGCGTTCATTGGTGGATATTATGAGGCTCATCAGAAGACCAAATTCAAATAATTATTCAATGGTTTATTCAATCGGATGTTAATTATTTTAGTATTAAGAGTTAAGGCCGAGGATTTCGGAGTCAAATTAAATAAAACTGTACAGGATCCTCAAATTTTGGAAGAGAAGCAAACTTCTGTGGTGGAAGGCATCCAGTTATTAAATTTTAGGGGCTTTTAATTTCTGCCAACACTCGCGCATTGGCGCAGGAAAACGTTATATCATGATTTCAATGAACTTTCAAGGTAGCGAAGAAAGAGAGGGATTCGGTACGAAACTAGGTATGGATCAACATTCACAAGGATGAATGCTGTAAATGCTGCAGATCATTTGAGAAATGTTATCTTTATGTACAATAAAGAATAGAACCTTGTTCATTATTGTAATTTTAGCGATCAAATCAACAGTCTAAAGAGTGACGTTGTTGTGACGTGAAAGAATTTATGCATATCATGACAGAGAGGAAATGTCCGACAAACTCTTCTGTAATTTTCATTTGTACAATCTTTTTTACCCTTACAGCATCATTAAGTGCAGTTAATTTATTGGTATCATTAAAAACTGGCTGGCAATAGTTTCTTGGCAATGTGTTGTTGTTTCTCTCGTCATAATATCGGTATTTTGTATCTCAATCACTCTTGTAGAATACAAATTAAATTGACGGTCAGCTATATTCTAAATGACGTTCATTTGTATCTTAAGACCAGCCTTAATCCTTTCCCGTGTCGCCCAAACACTTTGGTCCCTCTCCCCTCCCTCTTATCCCCTAACGACGAGAATGGTGGTGGGGAGAAGGTAGTGCGTTGACAAACAGCTCCCTCTGTAACATGTAAAAGCGCGTTGGTTCCAGACAAAATCAAATAGGATTTGAACGCATCCGAAATCATGAAGGCAAACCATCAAACACCGGAAGGCGCAAATTCGTTAGGCAAGCAAGTAAAGCGAGACCAAGGTCTACTGAAGGAGATCGGGGTGGGGGTAGGAGAAGCAGGCAGGAAGGAATTATCATGACTTTAGGCCGATTCCACGCGTAAATTCGCGCCCATGGTTGTATTTTTTTAAAATTTCATATTCCCACCTTCGCATCCCCTATTGCAGAATATCAGCGCTGGGCGATCCTCTTTTTCTGAATATTTTACGTTTTTAACAATTATTCAATCAGCTAACGACTGTTCTGAGCGAGCGTATAGGTGTGTGTGGAATCTCGCGCGAAAGCCACCGCAATCCCAAAAATCTGTGTTTACTTATCGCAGGCTGTATTGCGATATTTCCGCCGGCATAAGCCAATTAAAATCACAGTTTGAGCATCACATATTTGCCGCTATCGAAGGACATCAAATGTTGAAGTTGACGCCCATACTATATATAGAAGATAATTGATTTAAACAATTCAGATATTAAGATATACGTTAGGAGAAGAAAGGAGCACAAAGAGAAAGATTTTTCAATTAAATCTTGTGCAAATGTCCCGTGCCCTTCCGTAACTGCTTTGCTGGCTGGTAGAGATAACGACCCATCGGGAAATTTTAAGTGACCATATACCGGGGAATGCATATGCCTCATCGATGTTTAGACAACGCATGAGCCCTAATTGTGGCTCTAATTAATTCTCTTCGTTTACTGTGCTCCTTTGCTTATTTAGTGCACTTGCTATTTGATTGAATTTCTTTTTGTTTGGAGTGCGTGCGTCTGGTCCCTGGGGTGCCCTTAGAACCCCGATAAATTAACTTTTGATCATTGCCTTTGGTTTGTACTTACATTAAATTGGGAGCCTTCAATAGTCTACAGGCGTATGCATGTGCTACTGAAGAAAATGTTTTATAATCACTTAAATTAATAAAAAAAATTCAAATTTCCATTATCTATATTTGCATAAATATCCCGCAATCTACCAAAAAGGTGTGTCACAGGGGTTCCAAGCATCAAGTGGCATGGCGAGGAATAAGGGAGAGGATGTATGTTTAAAGGGTTAGGAAAAGGGAAAAATCCACTAAAATCCTTCAAAAAAGTGCACCCATATCCCTATTTGTGAAAAACTTTGCTTCGAACAAGTGTTACTTTCGCTCACTCTAGAAGTTCTCAGGCACATTCATTAGGAGGGAATAAAAATCAACCATAATGTCTGATATGATGGGCCACCATCATGATAAAATCCATATGGTTCGATACCAGTACGGTGTGTTCCGAAATCCAAAAATGAAATTAATAATTTTGTGAAAATATTTCGACGTCCCATTTCATTAAGTACAAAATAAGGAGGTTAGTCGCATTTCGAAGCCAAACCCCAAAATTCATCCCCCCCATTCAAAATCAACTGACTCCGAATATCCCCCATTAACAATAAGCGAAATTCAATTCCATTCGCAGCTTCTACTTTAATAACCCAATATCAGACGAACCTAAGACCTAATGAACCTCTCAATATTCATGACATTTTACGAAAGCCGGGCATAACTTGCAAACTCGCCTACAAAAATGTCTTTCTGTGCCAAACGTAACTCCAAGGCTTGTAATCGCTTGATCATCATATCACGTGCGTTTGCTTCTCGCAGAGCGGGATCGGAGTTCGCCTCGTCAGACTGGATTTGAAGAAGATACTTAAATTGCTCTGGGATTAAAGGTTACCGCACAAGGCTGTGCATCAATCTCCTCTTCTTCATATTGTATTTCAAACAGTCCAATGAGAGGGGGGGGGAATGGAGTACATTCAAGACGGCTGCTCGCTGGGAAACGAGACCTTTCATCATTCGGAGGGAAAAGAAAGAGAACCGAGTTGCTTTTTAGGAATTCGTTACTGGCTGAGAAATAAAATAAAAAATCACTTAAATCTCCATCTCTCGAGTGTAACAAGAAACCAGCCTCGTGAAAGAACACGCCGACTTTCATCTCCACTGTCTACCACTTGACGGGAAAAGTAAGAATTGCATTAATCCAACTCTCCTAAAGGAATGAGAGCCTGGGGTCGGCTGTGAGATGGAAGGAGGATGTCACGGAGTAGAAAGAAGGTGGGCGTGACACTGAATCAAGGATCTGATGTCCTCGACGGAGGCGACGGAAAAACGAATATTCTTACGCGAGAGGATGGGTAGGCAGAGAAGGTAGTTGATATTCCCTGTAAATCAAGGTAACAACCGCCAGACGATCAGCAACCAATAATAAAACAATGCATCACACCGCCTATTTCAAGGATGGATGACTTTAACTTCAATTTTATCTAAATGTTAAAGAGAGATTAATCAAAGAATAAATTATTTGTTATTTTCTTCGTTAAATTTGTTTATATTTCCGTATTTCATAAAAAGTTGGTAATAATGTGGGAATGAAATGGACAATTTGATTTGCCGCCCATTTAATTTTCACGGCTTCGGTTCTGTTGAAGATCACATTGCTGTTGATATTATTACCGCGTATCCCCTCTGTTCAAATTCATGTGTTTAATAATTATATCTCCTTATAATTTATATTTGTTGAGTATTTAATATGTATTGACATAAAAATTAGGTAATATCTAATGTCCATGTTGCACAGTAAATGCATCCCAGCGAGGAATCGGTACTGAAACGGTCATACTCTGTAATATCTAATGTTACCATATCTTATTTTTCTTTACGGCCGATGTGGCATTCTTAAAAATGAGAACCTGACGCAAGTAATCCGGCCTTTGAATCCTGGCGAAAGCAGAAAATATTTTCACCGTGTAATTTCTCGCATCTCTGTTGTTCGATTCCAGCGAGTGACTCCCCATGTGTTATTTTTGGATCATTCTCTGAGCTTTCTTCAAATTGTTTGGGATATTAAAAATCCAATCGATTCTCCATGAACGAAAAAATGTATGACACATCCTGTGGGAGAAAAAAATTATGGTACATATTTATTTGCAACAGAAATTTAAAAAAATATATTGGAGTTAAAAAGGGTAAATTTCATCGAATATTTATCAAATCATTTTTTAGTGATTTCTGTAATGATAACGAATAACCCCACAGGCAGTTTTATTATTTTGAAAATTATTTTCCAGTGTTTATCGTAAATAAATACCCATGAAATCCTTGACTGTACCTGTCAGTACTTTGGCAATATAACGGCAAGCATAATCATCGGGAGGCGGGAGGAGGAGGTTCCGCGAGTGGGTGGGAGGCTCTGGAGGAGGTGGAGTGGAGAAGGAGTGGAGTCGTGGATTCATAAAGCCTACCTCGGGAGTATTTGTTCCTGCTACACGCATCAAGAAACCCGTTTCATTTCCTATGGCTCCCTTCCTGTTCCTCTAATACCTTACACCCAGTGAACAGGGTTCGAGGGCGCAGCGTGGGGGAGAGGTTAAGGAGAATGGGGTGTTCGAGGGTGTTGGGCGGGAAAGGAGGGGGTGGGGGTGAGTCTGCTTTGGTCGCTCCTCTCGGGGGTGAGCGGGGAGAGAAACGTAAGGCGGTGGGATGAGATGAAAGGAAAACGGGTCGTGGCGGAATACGAGGAGGAAGGGGTGAGGAATGGAGGGGTTTTATGGGGTGGTCGCTCGAGTGGGAATGGGAAGGAGTCTGGAGAGGGGTATCGGAGAGCTGGGGGAAAGGCAGAGGTAACGCGGGGTTAAGCAGGAAGTCATCGCCACAGGGCACTGGGTGGAACAGGGCTTGGTGGGAAGTGTATGTGAGTGTAAGTCTGCGTATTGCTGGAGACGGGTGAAATAAGGATTTTCGGGGGTGCAGGGAAGAGGGTTGTCTATCCCCTCCCGCTCTTCCTCTTCCCACCCCCTGACCCCCAGGGTACTCTTTGAATCAGTTTGGAGATGGCGCCACGACTAATTGGCCCTGAGCTTCCTTAAGACGTAATTACTGCTCCCTCCCGCACCGCCGCCAACCCCCCCCCCTCAAACCACTCACCTCCCTCCATCCACCGCCCTCCCCTCATAGACGCCGGTTAAGGTTTTAGCTCCCCTCTATTTTTCGGCACGTTCGTAATAATGGTTAGGGAAGCTGTCACTTGAAGGTGTGTTCATTACTTTTTCATCTGATGGGAACTGCGGTGCTGAGATTTGGGTTTGCAGAAATCTCCGGTAGGCATCACAATTTGTGATTTCTGGGAACCCTGGCGTAATATGTCTTACAAGTAACTTGTTGAAGCAATAGACGTATACTCCCGTCAATCATTACTGCATCCACTTAGTATCTAAATGATGATTAATTTATTTTTCATTATTTTGCGAAACAGTACAAACACAAACCCTAGATACGCCAACACCTATTTTTAGGCACAAATGCAAACTTTGAAAAAGTTATTGGTGATCCCTAAAATTAAAAAAATACATTATCGCTTTTCAAAATCATTAAAATAGTACTTTTTTAAGGTTCTTTCATTTATTAATACATCGTCATATTTTTTGTAATTAAAAGATAGGTTTGTAGTAGCTCTCGTTCCTGACATGTCAACTACCTTGTTCCTTCATTAAATGAAGAACACAATATATTTCTCCATTGTTCTTTACTTTGGCACTACTAGTTTCAGAGCTAAGGCGTCATGATCACTTGATGAACATGAAATTCCGCAAATTTGAGCCAGAAACCATCAAATACCTTGTTCCTTCTTATACCGTGGTGCCAATATCACCTAATACTCATGGCTATTAAATACGTGTCTTTGGATTTATTTCTTCCCATAGACTTTTTTTAGTATTTGGTGTTCTCTAGCTTTCCTAGAAAATAATATGATTGGTTACAATTGTCCTCCAGAAGCATACGTATCTCTTCACTCAGGACTATATTTTTCATTCGCCATTCTTTATTTACTTCTTCTTCCTTTTGTTTGATCGAATGTCTGTTTCTGATGTACTATATATAAACCTCTTGACCTTGCAAATGTAGAATCTGCTCATAAATTTTTATGAATTATTTCCCTAAGTTAAGGCTGGATTTCTTTAGTCTTAAGAAACGCTTCTACAGTTTAAAACGATTATTCGCTTACCACAATCCGTCTATTATTTCTTTCACCCTCGCACCAACGGTGATGTTTCTAAAAATCAAAATTATTTCGCATTTTGAAGTTTGTTTCGTTTTCCAATTGGCTATAAAGTTTCCTTGTTATTAAGTACAGACAATAATCCCCAATTAACGAGTATGTTAATTGGAAAGTTATTCTTTTTTATATATTTGCCTGATGAGTCATTTTTTTAGCCATTTGATTTTACTGTTCCCTCTCTATGCAGCGTGAATTGACCACCAGTCATATTTTTATAGATCAATGAAATCCCTTGAGGTATGCGTAGCTTAATCATCCATTAAATTTGTAACAAGTCTTTCTTGGATTCCCAAAGGCAATGGATTTCCAGTAATCTTAGTATTTTCTTGTTCTGGATGGATCCGTCAGGAAGTGTGTATTTTTGTGACCACCGTCTTCGAATTTATTTTTAATTAAATGATCCATAATTTGTTTTCAATTCTTCGAAAAACATTTCAAGTTAATCCTTCGCCTCGTTTTTCAAAAGAAAATTTAATGTTACATTTCTTTATTTGTGTAGTTCGCATCTGTTTAGGAATGTTTATGTCTCTCTCAATTGACATTATAAAGTCTCTTTTTCCTACAATCTTCTCACAGGTTATATGGCAGTGTTGTTTGTCTTAATTCAAAATTTATAAGTGTAAAAATGAAAATTTTACTTCACTTTTTGTTTAGTTATTTTCTCCATGAGCCTTTTCATTATGAAATCTCCATAAAATCTTTGGGCATATAGTATGAAGTTTTCTTCTGTTACAACCTAAAAAACAAAAATAGAATCATATGTTTTATTGTGCAGTACTGATTAAAACTCTGTAGAAAATTACAAAAGAAGAAAACCTGTTGGGCAAAATTTTCATTGATTTAATAATTTATATTGAAATAAATATGAGATCAGATATTGTAACAAAAGTTACTAAAATCTCACTATAAATTTTATCCTGATCAATAACAAAGTCGATCATTGAGAAAATCAATCATTCCAACAAATATTTTAAAAAATTATAACTTAGTCGCTGTTTTGTTAACTTCAGTTTTTATTATTGGAAGAACTTTACCTCTCAATCATTTGTATTCCCCGTTATTCTGCCAAAAATGCTTATTCTTTTCCCCTTCTACCTCGCATTTTCAATTTAATCTTTATTACCGCCTTCGTCCTCCCTTTGTTTCTCAGTATCTTTTGCATCCACTTCGAATTACTTCCAACAACCATCTTTCTTCAACTAATGTGCTATCTCACTCCACCGTCGATATTTATTTCAGTAACCACATGAAAATTGAATCCTCTAAGCTTTGTTAGTAGGGAACTTCGTTGAGGATTCTCAAATGTTATCGTCGTACGCTGTTTCTTATGTGCATGAGAATACTGAAAATAATATGTCTCTCATAGCCACAGTGATCAATACGTTTTCATGAGTTCCAGTATAGAGGATCTGAGCTTTTCATATCCTCAAAATGATGTTAGGTATACCTAACATCATTTTGAGGATAATTAACAACGCAACCCATAAGTTGGGAAAGACGGCGATTGTGTTTGTCTTTTTAGAAGTGGGTGACTTTTCATAGCACAGCTTTATCTTGTGGCAAAATTATGCCACGTTTGAACCTGCTCTATTCCTGACTTTAGTCGGTGTGCTTTAGCGATTTGCAATTATTCTCGCACGTGCCGTGTCTCTCACTCTCATCGTCGACGTCAGACGTGAGTAATGAGTTATTCCAATGAGAGTTTCGTCTACCATTTCCTTTTCCGTTTTGAACGGATTGTCAACTATAAACTAGGAAAGGATAGGGATTTCACACAACATGCATATTCATTAAATGTCTTCCTCTGGAAGTTGTTTTGCTTTCAAATACTATGAATTAATGTGTTTGCCTTTGTAAAGAGAAACTGGAGCCAAGGCAAAGGAAAGGTTTAAATATTTTATTTTGTTAGTTTTAAGGAATTTTGTACAAGGTGGGAACAATCTCTGCAGGTACACCCGTGCCTCCAAATAAACAGGAACCAAGAGGACAACCTTTTTGACTCTCTTAAGCTCTCCTTTAACCGTCGTCGGATTTCTCAGTTCCCTAATCTCCCTTTACTAAGGCACATAATATATCTCTCGATTTAATTATGCATTAGATCAATATTGTTTTTTTAAATGACATTTCGTTCAATTGCTTCGCTAATGCACCACTTGTACGAAAAAAGTTTTTTGCAGGCTACCCTTAAATAGTGAAATAATCTGAGTAAAACTCTTTTTATAGTCATGTAACGTATCTTTTCCTTTTAAAATACTACCTTCGTAGTAGTATTTATATCTGCTTGGGCATTTATGCAAATACGAGTACATCTTTCAATTTTACGGCTGTATTTTAATGAAAATTGAAAAGCATTATGTTGGACGTGGACTCCCGTCTTGGACTACGGACTCTCATCTTCATCTTTTACATATTTTTAAAGCTTAGCCTCTGAAAAGTCGCTAACCATCTCAGGAAGGGATGAAAAGTTATAGGATTATTTGGACATTTTTCGAAAATTATTCCTGCCTTTTCTGTCAACTTATTTTGATCATTTAGATTTATTAAAAAGTATGTAGTTTCCCCAAGTTCTCTTCTCTTAGGTTATTAACTTAGGTGATTTACATAAATGTCAACTTCTGATTTTCATACGTCCTTTCTGGTAGAATTCTAAAGGTACTTCATATTTTCAGGCCATGCATGCATTTACCCTTCGGAGGATCCCATTTCAAAGACCCCTTGGTATTGCTATTCTCACTACCCGCTCCTCTCTTCTCTCGCTCTTTACAGGTCAACCTCGACCTAAGTTGACGTGGTTCCTGGAGAATACGGTCATCGACGACTCCTACGAGCAGCGCCCTAACGGCCTAACTGTGAACCGGCTCACATTTCCGAACGTGGGCCGACAGCACCTCAACGCACGACTCGTCTGCCAGGCGTCCAATACTAATCTCACACCACCGGCCACCAAACTCGTCGCACTCAACATAAATCGTAAGTATGAAACATTTAACGGTAAATATATTTTTTTACATTTTACATGAAAATAACAGGCTAAATTCAATATCCCTAAAGTCATATTCTATCCAATAAGAAAATTATTACAAGTTGCAACATTAATGGGATCGCGACTTAGCGTTCACGGTCAGACTCGAGAAACGGTGGACTGGAATTCGTCAGTTCCACACGCCGTAGCGACGGGTTCATCTGGGCGGGGGTCAGAATCTCAAATTCAAGACTCGCCCGGCTTGGGTGTTCGGACGGGCTGGCAATTGGTGCGAATGGTTCTGGTGGGAGTCCATCCCCCGACCTGGGAACCCAAAGCTGCCAGGGTCTTCCATCATCGTGACATAGATGGTAAAATGTATATCGTCCGCAATATATCATTGGCACAAGTGAGCTCAGCGGTTCATTTAATTTAATAACCTGAGTCAAGTGAAGAAAGAATTAGCTCACGGATAGGGCCTTGACCATCTTTCGGCCCGATGGTGGATCGTTTGGCTACGGTCTGGAAAGTTCCTCGGTCAAATCTAGGTAATGATATGGGATCCCAGTAGCTACTAAATTCAATGAGTTTGGCTCTCTAGGCAATTGGTAATTCGTGGGGAATCGCAGTCATCAGTGGACTTAAAATTAGCTCCTTCTGTTATGTTACCTTTATGGCGCCAAGGATATACGTATGTTCCCCAATGGAAACTAATTGTCAAGTTAATTACACTGTTTTGTATTCGGTCTGGAAACAAATGAATTAAAGCGACGAACATTATCAATCTGGCGGTAAACTATTTATTCGTGAAATGTGTTGATTTTTTTGCTGTCTATTATTGTAAATTGTGGAAAACCGTTGATATTCTACCATTCTCAACGGTCATTAATTACTTTTCCGAAATTTGACGACAATGTTGGCCTTAAACAATATAGAATGAAAAGTAATTCATTAGATGATCTGGTGTCAAGTGGACACTCTGGGGCATTCTGGGAGATTCGCAATTAAAGGGAAATACTCAACCTTTGATATGCGCAAGACCTTACGCAGTTATGGAGGGAATGAGGAAAAGGCAGTAGTGGAACCACTGGAACCGCGGTGTGCGGTCGCATGCACTTAGTTTGAGCCGAGAGTTTCAGGTTTGTAATTTTCTTCACTTATGCGGCACATTAGACTCGAATTTCGAGGATTTGTTGCAATTGAAACGTTTGCGAGATGGCCAGTTTGCGCAGATGCTAAATGGGCCAATTACGACTGCCTGCTCACATTTAACGTGATCTCGGTTTAATAGTGCTCGCACCGTTTGTAGCGTCAAAGTATACAACCTAAGGTCCAAATTGAAAATGTCTGTCGAATCTGGGGAACTAAGAGCGGCTTCGGCCAGCCGAGAAGGTACGAGATATTCCCCTGTTGAATGAGGGGCAACAGAGCGCGAGAGTTGAATTGCAATCCTTGGACTCGACATCTGCCAGAGCGACTGTAGTTCCTGGTCCAATGGGACCACATACCTCCTCTATCCAAATTGACAATTCTAATTCTAATAAGCCTGCTTCATAGCAGTCGACGTAGTTGAACTGGCCAACTAGTTTGCACTCTTTCTTGTGGCATCATTGCCGATTTGAAGAGGTCCCTATTTGGACATATCGCTCTGAATATTCATTTTTACCTCTTTATTAATTAATTCACTAAGTCTTTGTTTCGAAAAGCATTCTAGCCGTTTGAAAATATTAAATACTTAAAATAAATGATATAACGATTTTTAAATCATGATTCTGAATAGAAAACAAGTTTTATACAAAATACATGATCGGTTGTCAAAACAAAACAAAAAGTTTTCGGTGTCTCCAGACCCAATGGTAAAGGTAAAGCTATTATGTTTTCCATTTTTATCTTAGTTTTATCTTTTTATTTAAGTTATGTGAATCGCGCTTCAATTTTTTAAAGGATTTTTTACTTTTTTCATCAATGGTAAAGAGAAAATATTTAAATTGGTATAATTTAAATTCATTATTTATGTTTATTCATGTACATCAAAACAAAATTTTCACTGAATATGTAAGGTGTCAATCCTACAGTATATATCGAGTGTTTAAGGAAAAATCCATACCGATATTTTGGTCAACTAGAAAACCCATCAATTGGAATAGGAAATTTGGAAAAGTGGACAGCGGAGAAGGCAAAGGTAGCCAAGTACACTGCCCGTGGTCAAGTGAAAATATTTCAAGTGGGTGGAGGTGAGAGAGATAGCGGGGAATGGGGATCGTGATGGTGCGGTGGCTTACGTACAGGCTACCCAATGTGGGGGCCGGGTTCGAATCCCGGAGGCGGCTGAGTTTTTCAGTGGTATCCCGATCTCTACTTGAGGTGTTTTGTAGAGAGCACTTTGAGTGAGTACGACGTCCGAGCCTCGGATGGGACGTTAAACTGCGGACCCCTTGGCGCCTCTCGACAAGAGTAGGCAAATGCCGACGCCGGGTTTCTCCCCACCCTTCCTTTCCCATCCATCTCTAATGGGTCAAATGACCTTAGCTGTCGGTCGCCTCCCCTAAAGTTACAACTACTACTCACGCTAGCTTATTATTTCATATTAGCAGTTAATTGGCGTTTGCTTAGCTTTAGACATTAGGCTAGCATATTAGCTGTTCATAGGCATTCGTAAAATTAAAATGAATGATGGCCACTCTTAAGCTTTCTTTTTAAGTCCTAGGAATGATCTTGCAAAAATATAGTTCAACGTCCTTAATTCCAATGAACCTCCAGCCAAGCGCTTTTCTAATGAACACCATGGAAGCCCTCCACTTAAGAAGCGGGCATAAATAAAGACCGCGAGAGTTCGTAAATGCTCCACATGTTTACCCCTTGGTTTTGAATGCCTGATTCTGAACGAGTACGAGGAATTTCATATTTTCCAGCGCGAAGATATTGCAAAGATATGCGGGCATGATTTTTTTTTCTCTCTCTGTCAGCGTTTTTTTTAAAATGAAAACCCGGGCTTGGGTCTTAATTCTTGAGTGCTCAGCCTAATTCTCCTTTGGGGATGGACAAACATTTGAAGGGGAGTGGCCGGGAAGAGGGGTTTCTGATGAGAAGCCTCGTGCCATTACCAAATTTTGGGCGATCTTCCGAAGGCAGCTCGAGACGGATAAAAATTGGAGGGAAATGAGCAACGCGAACGTAACCGAAAGAGCGGTCAGCAAAACCCTTTAATCACTTGGTGCTATTACTTTTTCTCTCCTCTCCTCATTCCCTCGTTTTTGCCGGCAGCTCCTTCCACGGAGGGAGTCTGCATGCTCCAAGAATTTTAATATTTATCCGGAAACTTCCACTCAGTGAGATTCCATGGGATTCTTTAAGTCTTCCGGGTTCTTTTTCTTGCAGGGAGGGCAGGTCTCGTTTATTTCCAACATCTCTTCGTCCTCTTGAACCTCTCCATGAATCTCTATGTCTTATATGTACACACATGCATATTCATACACATTCATACATAAATATGCAAACATGCACACAGGAACGCCCAGTGTACACAAATGTGAAACTTACTGGAATGGACTGAGCAGTTGAAGGAGAGATAAGTTGTTGAAGCAGATCGGAGGGTAGACAGAGGGAGTAGCTGTTAAGAAATATAATACGTAAGAGCTCTCTGTACTAATCTTAAGTTTTTTCAGCTCCCGCTTTCCCATGCCAAGCCCTGGACCCTTAACTACTACTCCATCTCTCCGCTCTCTTCTTAACCCTACTATCTAACACCTGCTTCATTGTGTCCATCCATATTTTCCTCCTGCTTATATTTTGCCAGTATTGTCATTCTCTACTCTCTATTAATCAAACTATTTTAATCTTTTACATGTGGTCCTCCCAAACATCCATTTCTAATGACTCAAGCGTGTATTCCTTTCGTCTGCTTAGTTTACCGCTTCCGATATTTCTCTCTTTGTCTTCGTTCCTCCCCTTTCATGTCCTTCCGTCGTACTTTGCTCCATTACTTACATGCATTTATCTCTTTCTGAGGATAAAAATTAGTTAGTTACTTCATTTATGTCCCGTATCGTTTTTAGTTATTAAGGTGGCCCTATTTTAAAAATAACTATATTTTCCGTATTTCTTAGGGTCTTCATTTTTTTATTTATCATACTCTCATTTTCACTCCTTACTTTTAATTTTACAACAAAGCACACAACTTTCGCATTTTAATTCTATAAATTCATGTCTCCTTTTCCAGTGGTATACATGTACATCCTATTTCTAACCATTTTTCCTTGAATAGCTTTTCGTACCATTCATTATGTTTCTTTCTGTGCTTCTTCCCCTTCTCTCTTTATGAATGCTTCCTGCGTTTTCGGTTTGCTCTCACAATTTGTCGTCAAGAGTTCATTCAGTTTCGTAAGACCCGTTGACGCATAACATTCATTGCCTGTTGTGTTCATTTTCCACTATCCTCTATCTTCAAACATGTTTCTCTGCATTCTACTTTGCTATTTTCGGATTTCTTCCTCTCTCTTTCTCTACAATTACAAGTCATTTGTTTTGTAATCCCAAATAATATTTTTAAATAACTCATTTGGCAACTTTTAAATCATTATAACTACGGATTTTGTTGGAATTTTTTACTAAAGCTCGAATATCGAGGTATGATTGGTGTAGAAGTATGTCTATTGTACTTGTACAAGTACTCTTATGTCTATTGAATCGGTTTGAGCATTAACATTATGCTCAATGCAATCAATGACCAATTGAAAAAAATCCATATTGTAATTGTACGAGGGTCATCCGGAAAGTAGTACCCGTTCGTGAAATAAAGACACAAAAGTAAATATTAACAAACATAAAAAATTTTATTTGAAAGAGGATACTTTAAACTACTTCTCAACATAATCTCCAAGCAAATTAAGGCATTTGTCATAACGTGTGACAAGTTTCTGTATTCCTGCTGCATAGTCCTTCGCCGCCAGCTCATTGAGATACGCGAGGGACCCATCTTGCACAAATTTTTGCATAATGCAGATGGTGTTTAACAATTTCATGAACAATTGTTCGAGAAACATTGGGAAAATGCTCACAGATGTCATCAATTGTGACGCGCCGATCGTTCCTCACGAATTCGTCAACTGAGCTCACCAGTTGGTCTGTAATGACAGACGGTCTCCCCGAACGCTCATCGTCGTGTGTGTTCCCCCTCCCCATGTTGAAGTTGCGACACCACCGCCGAACAGACGACTCGTCCATTACATTGTCTCCATACACCTCCTTTAATTGGCGATGAATATCACATGGGCGAACGTTTCTTGCATTGAGGAATTTAATCACTGCCCTCACTTCACAACTGGCGGCGTTCTCAATTTTTTTAAACATTGTAAACAATCACAGAAACAACACAGGCAATGCTAGCGTCACGCAACTTGGCTCAGAGAAGGCAGACAAGCCACTGAAGCTATCTGACCTCGTCCAGCGGCTACTCGCGTCGTCAGCACTTCATGCGGCACGAACGGGTACTACTTTCCGGATGACCCTCGTAATTCTCGAGCGAGAAGTGAACTTCGGCCGTATGTTTATATTAAGTATGTATTAGATTAATTAGCCTTAAGGCGTGGTATAAACATTTTCTGATATAATGTATTAAAATTTTTCTCCCTCCTCCTGTGTTCTACCTTCCTCTTTTCCCCACTCCCCTTCGTCCTGTACCCTTCGCATTCTCTCCATACTTTTCCACCTCCTCCGTCTCCTTCTTTCTCTCCTGTCTTACAGTTAAACCGGTGGCGGTCCACATCCTCACGAAAGAGAAGCATGTATCCGCAGACAAGCGCTACGAGGTGGAATGTAAAGCCACGGGTTCAAGGCCAGAGGCCGTAATCACTTGGTGGAAAGGCAGTCGGCAGATAAAGAGAATAACCAAGAACGTGAGTACATAAGCTTGCATGTGCGTGTACGTGTGCGTGTGTGGCCACGTGCCTGTTACTTCTTTTTTCCGAGTATCTCGTCGAGCTTTCGTACGCCCCATGTGTGCTCTTCTCCTCTATAGCTTTATTTTATTTTAGCTCGTGTGAGAGAAGAGTATCACATCCTTGGATTTCTTTCACTTCTCCACTGAGTTCTTTCTGCCGCTTCTTCGGAATTCCGTATCTTGTCTTTATTTTTTTGCAGGGGTGGGGAATGAAAGAAAGCAGTCTGGGCGGAAACAAATTCTCGGGGAAAAGCGCAGTCGGTGAGCATCTCGCGGTCGTGGGAGGGATGAAGGACAGGCGGGCGATCGTTGAAAATGACGACCTTCTCCAAAGAAATCCGCCGCTTTCCTCTCGGGGCGTAAAATTTAAATCGGGTTTGGTGAATGTTTTCTTGCGGCATTCATGTCTCCCAGGGATTTCGGTCCTGAAAAGCGTGCATTAATTTAAACCAAAGGAGCGATCTCTCTTCTACTTCTTACCTAAGTGGTTACTACCTTTGGCGACGACGTTGGAAAAATGTGAGCAAATGGATCATGTTTTATGAGGAAGGAATAAGTTTGGGAGGAAATTCCCGAAGGATCAGAAAGAAAATGGTTTTTTAAAGTTGAACTCCAAACCTATTAGTTAATGTTCTGAAATCACGTTGTTTTAAACGTAAACGTAATTCTGCGTTTATATCCGATGTATGGTCATACTAATCTGATACTGAATTCTTACTGATTTAAATTCATTTAAAAGTAATAAAAAAATATTTTTAAGGATTGATTTTTTAAAATTTTCCATGGTTCGGCCTAATTTACAGTGGGTGTAAAAATAAGAAAAGAAGGACTCTTCTATTAAGTGATTGTTTCTTTGTCTTGTTTTGTCCAGTCTATCCTGAGTTACGTAGTATATTTCTGAGAGAATCATTGAAAGTCAAGAGGCATGACTAGTTGTGAACATGTGATACCGTAACTTGTTTTAATAAATAATCTATGCTTAAAATATTTTTCCGCCTCTCATTATGCCGCAAAAATTACGCAAATAACCGTAGTATGTCAGCATGTATTTCATTTTTACTGAATAATGAACATTATTTTCTTCTGCACGGTAGCTGCAAGTCTCCGCTGGGGTTTTTGGCAATCACAACCAGGCACGTAAGCAAAGCAATTAGGTTTCACTTCATTTTTAGTCATCAACAACTACATAAAATAGTTGAAAAATTAGATGAATTGATAAATATTGGCATTGATACTACGGTTTATGTGTTAATACTTCCCTATGTATGCAAAACGAGCGAATAGTTACAAAAAGAATAATGAAAAAGGGATTGACTATAATAATGAAAGAATGCTGTTATTTTTGGAATGGAAAAGAATTTTCGTCTAGCGTGGTCGTCTTCAGTTATTCAATTCCGTCTCGTTCCATGGAAAATTTACCTGTACACAGTCGCTTTTTACCACTTCAAAATTAGTGTTCCAATAATCGGCAACAAATATATTTTTAACAAAATGAAGAAATTTACCAAAATATTTATTTAAATACAAAGTTAGTGTCGTATTGTTTTTATTAGAATATAATATCCAAATCTACATAACTTTCACTATCCAGCGACTCATATTACATCATTTTCATGGTGAAGTAATTGCAAGCAATGTGACTAAAAGTAATTTAAAATATAATTTGGTTACGATTTTGGCATGTACCTCGTTTTTAAAATGAAATATGCCACACTTTGCTGAAAAATCAATAAAATTCCTATTCACTCCATTTAAGGTTTCTGAAATCACTCGGCAATCAGTTATATGAAAAATAAGTTAATGTCAGGAACCACGTTTTCCACTGAAAGGTTTCACTCGCATGTGACTTTTTTGTGTATGCCACTTTGCACATTATGTTTATTTTGAGTTTTTTTCCGCTTTGTTTCCAAAATTAGTTGAATAGACATAAGCAAGGAGTTTACAATTTTTTAGCTACACCCTCTTGAAAATTATTCTTTTTATGCCCCCGTGGTTTCTGTCGGTTTTTTAAAATTAGTTCTGCGAGAGTTCCTCGTCAAGATTTCAGGAAAAGGCGAAAAAAGTTAAGGAGGCACTCAAGAGTAGTTCCACCGCCTAGTGTTCGTGGATATTCGGAACGGAGTGCTCAGAGACCTGGCGTTTGGGAGTTAAGGAATGAACTCCGCCGTTATAGAAAATGTCTCGGGTGTGAATATTCCCAAGTGAAATTCCGTCTTCCCCCAAAAAATTGTTACGTTTAGTTATTAGAATAATTAATATCTCGTTTCTTCGAAACACTAATTATCTCAAGGAAGCTCTATCCATTGGGAACCTATGTAAAGTTCTCTTGTAAATTTCCGTAATTTCTAATTGCTCTGTTAAGGTGTTTCACGACTTTAATAATCCTCTTTTGTTACAGCCTTCTCCTATTGAAGACGTAACAATTACTAGGCACATTTGAAAGATTGATCGCTAGTATTATCAGGCATTTAGGTCATCGGAGGCGAACAGTTGACCAGGTAATGCATTATGTTTTATTGGTGTATATACGTTCAGATAATTTATGAATTGTGAAATTACTTATATTCTGCACTAATCCTGTAATAAGAAGAATCATACCAAACTCTTGATTAATTTTACGAAAATTTGTTTTATAAATTAATCATTTATTTAATGTTCTCCCTTAATTTTTATTTTATCGTGAAACTTTGTATAAACTAACATCTCAAAGAGTGAAATGTTTGATTTAAGGTATAAGGATCTCAAGATCTGATGACATTTATTGATATAGTCATTGTATTTTCAAACCTCTAATCACCTCAGTTTTATGTTACACTTTTTTATTTCTTATTTCGTCTATACCGATTAACCCCATCCTTAGTCGGCAAGGCTATGGGATATCATCGGTATAGCCGAGGACTGCCAAGTCTGTCTTAGTAAATTTCAAGTTCAATTATTTTTTATCTTTAGCTAGCTATTAAACATTTCAATTCTTCTTGTTGCATATCCCCATCAGGTAGAAATAATGTGAAGATACGGCAGGCATTTATCCATTGGAAAATATTTGACAGTATAATTAATTTTTGGCGTAGAGATATTTCGAAATTGGTGCTCTTAGACAAATGAGTATTCAGGAGCCCTGTGAATATTTTCTTTCAGAACCTTCGTATCTTTGTGCCAAATTATAGCAAGGGATATATGGTGGCAACATTTTAAAATGTTAAAAAGACTCTCAATACTATTTCGGTGGGTTTTACAGAACTTAATTCGCTTTTAAAATGTCATCACCACGTATTCTTGTTTCAGTTCATCTTTTTAAATTCATTTCTAAAGATAAGCTTTAATAAAATATTTTTTTTAATTGAGTTTGCAACTGATAAAGAAATTCAATTAAAAAACATAATAGATTCTACAGTTTCAGGCGTCACGGAAGTAGTTGATATCCATATTAAAAGATTTTATACTTTTCCACAGACTTTATTTTCAGATGCAACATCCAATGATTTCGCAAGTCGGTGAAAGACGTTGTATACTAAAATAAAGTTTGTGTAATAGTAAAAATATACATGAATAATAAATGGATGTACACTAAGATATTTTTAATATGATAAAAATATTCCAGTTGAAATATGCCAACGAAAACTATAAATAAAATAGGGAGTCTTGTATTGTTTAGTTAAAAATCTGAAAAAGATTTCTGGCCGATACCAAAATGACCCAAGACAGAGGGAAGGAAAATGTAAAAGAACTGCGCGGTGAAGAGCTCAGCCTAGCAAGGTTGGGCATAGAAAGAGAATTTGACGTAGATTAAGATAGCATACTCGCCGGTAAGATAGAAAGGGTATTAAGGGAGGTGAAAGCAAAGAAGGCCGTGAGGGTTGATATCATTCCTGCTGTACTAAAAGGTTTAGGAAAACGTAGAATGAAGACTCTTTTTGGACTAATTCGTAGCATGTATGTGGAGGGAATCTTGCAAAAATACTTCGTTAGAACAATGTTAATTTCTATTTCAAAAAAAGTAAAGGCTGTCATGTGATGACTACAGAAAAATAAGTTGGATTTAACACACGGCAAAAGTGGATCTCAGAATAATCGACAATAGGAGGACGAGTAGGGCGAATTATCACTTAGGCGATGATCAGAATGGGTTCAGGAAGGGGAAGGTACGTGTGATGCCTATGTGATAATGAGATCTTTAATCGAGAGGAGCATAGAATGCAATCAAGGTATATTGGCATGTGGAGGGAATGATGGAAGAGGCATGGAAAGATCTGGAGATGGGGATGGAAATCAGGAGGCAAATCATAACGCCAGTTAAGTTTACTCATGACCAAGCTTTAGTTTCTTAGTCAGGCAAGGGGTTACAAGCATTGCTGAATGAATTGAAAATTCAGATCAATTGGTATGGAATGAGATTAAGTGTACATAAAGCACATGTTATGGTATTTTCCAGAGAGAGAAAAGCTAAGCTAACGTTAAAAAAGGTGGTAGAAACTAGAGCAGTGTACCTATCTCGGGATTTTGAAAAGTGTGTGTGAAGAAGGATAGAGAAGGTGAACTAGACCAAAAGGAAAACAGATGAGAAATTGCTAGGTATGGTGGGGGAGGAGATGGATTGTTAGGAGAAATCATGGGGAGGCGGTAAAAATGGAGGTAAAAGGATATTGATTGGCAGTGGAATTTTGAAGAATGTGATAGAGGGGAGAATTGTGGGCAAACGACAAAGGGAAATTATGAAGGGAGGAAGGAAGTAAGCGAATCAAAGAGGGCTTTTTGTAGAGTAGGGTATTGGGTTGTAAGTTGTTGGGAGAGACAAGAAAATTATTTGGTATTTTTGTCCACTTTTACCGGTAGATCACCAACAATGATAACATTGTAATAACAATCAGATAAATGGACGGTGATTTGTAGTATACTAATTCACCGTATTATGATTAAATTACCATCATAAATATGATTTGGACTGAATAGGAGCCTATTTTCAATATTTATATAGTTGCAGATATTAAATGGTTGACTGCGCCCTTAGCCTGATTTTTTAATTTAATTTTGATCGTTTCTCAGAGTATCTGATGAATTCTTTCGCTTTCATGTAAAACTGTCGGAAATCCTGATATCGCCTTCGCATAAGCATATCCGTTTCGAGAAACTGCCGTAATTATTAGACGTCAATCCACCCACCAAACCTCAAATATGCGAAACTTCCGACAACCAGCATCGTCATAATCGCCTGACGGCCTGCAAAAGTCTACCTTGACTTCCCATCCCACCCATCACGTTTAGTTTCCATGCTCGGTAAAACGAGGCCCAGCCATCGCTTCACGTGATAACTTAAATTTACTTCCGATGAACGTTTGTTATACCACTTCTCAGCCGCACGGGAATTATTAACTCATATTTTCATCATTAAAGTAATTGTTTCTCGTAATCATATTAGTGAAATAAATTCCGTAATTGTTTCTCGATCTTCCCGGTGAACCACATAGTGGGCAGTGAATAGGCCCTCGACACCAGATTCATGGATTTCTTGCGCCATAGGGCTTAATACGAGGCGAGCTCCAGCATCGTACATCAAACCAACTTTCGGGTATCCTACCGTCACTATCTTGTATTAACTAGTTTCCATTGTTCTTATATTTGACCCAGAATTGTAGGGATAGCCAACGCAATGGGTTAATTCACCAAGTTTTTGGAATGGATGACAGCTAAGTTTTGACGATACTTTTCGTTGCTGCCTTAACTCACATAAATATCTTTTGGAGAGATGATATAATACAGATCTCTTTCCTACGGGACAGAAGGCGGTTGTTTCCCCTTGTCGAAATATGAAACGAGTGGATCTACATCAAATTACGCTAGATTAAATCTGCACAGTTTCTTCCTGATCCAGTCTTCTTTCAAGCGCAGGAATGTTACTAATTTGGTTGAAAATCGTCCTTAATTAATAATGATTTTGTCGTCGAAAAGAAATTTTTTCGGGGGGCAAATATTATTTGAATATTTTATCCACAATATTGTGAGTATTAGCCTAGTTAGGCCGGGGCCTGGACACTTATGACTTATATATATATATATATATATATATATATATATATATATATATATATATATAGATATATATATATATTTATTTATTATTTATATATATATATATATAAAAGATCGCAGTAGTCAAGGGGTAGAGCGTTGTACTGCTCCCCGGAGGGCCCTGATTCAATTCCCGGGCAAGCCATTATGGGCAAAATATGTGATTTTTCGGGTACCAGATCTTCCTGAGAAACCATAACCGGCACAGGGAAAGGAACTCGCCCCCCCTACTCTGATATGTGAATATCACACGCCATTGGGCTTAGTACTGGGTGAACTCCTTCATCACCAACCCAGCTAAACTTTGGGTTGAGTACTGTGTTTATGGTTCATAATTATATAAATATATATATTATTCTTATTATCATGGCATGTATATATGCTGTACATGTAGAGCTACATTAAGCCGCTATGCATATGCATATTTATTCTGGTCGTAAAGTATAACTAACGTTACAACGACCGTGATGGTGTCTTTAATATTCGATTCCGTTTAGTGATCATTGGCGTATTTCGGCCGCCAAGTAGAAGAAATTGCCGTCACGTGACCACCCGTCTTGCATGCAAAAATGCTCGCGCGAAATGAAGTCATTTGTCTGGCCGTCTATTTGAATGCGCCCTGATTTTTCTTGAAGCTTCTAGTCGAGACCCAGGGAAATGAGATTCACTTGTTAACAGCGCCGCTCCTCCCTCCCCCCCCTTGCTGCCTCAACACCTCCTCTCTTGTCCTATTCCACTCCCGTTTCGCCTCTTCGAGAAGAAGAAAATCCCTCCTCCTCACTTTCCTTACATCCTCAGCCCACCCACCAGCGCCGAACCAACGAATACCTCCTCCCTCCTTCCTCGCTCAACCTCAGGCTGTGAACGCATACCGAAGCTTTACAGGTCTCCTTAAAGCCATAGAGTTCGGAGATATTACCTTATCTCTCTTCCCTACCCTCTTTCTTTCCCTCTTCTCTTCTGCCTCTTCCTCCTTCTAGCATCCAGTGCGAGGCGAGAGAACCAAGTCCGTTTTACCACCCACACTCTTAGAACTCCCCCACCCCTAACGTGTACGTTGCCTTCGTTGCAGATGTTCGCAAAATGTACGTATCTCACTCTTCTCCGCACTCAAATCTTCCTTCACCTTCTCCCCAACCTCTTCTCCTCTCCCCCGTCTATCCCACCCCTTCTTTTTCTTTCCTCTTCCTCTCCGACCACGCACCAGGGTTGCCATAATTCCTGCTTACGCTGAGTTTTAGTGTTTTGTCGCGAAGACCCGGAATGTTTTGCTCCAGTCGTAGCACCGTCGAGAATACCATCCGACCAATGGTGGGGGATGACAAGGTCGTACAGCCGACTCGGAGTTGTGGTCGGAGCCGCGGAGTACTTTCACGGAGTTGGAATAGGTTATAAGCCTTCCCAAACCCAACTCAAGGTTTTTACGACTTAAATATTCGATTTCAAATGACTTGATAGAATAATTTAATTCAATGCAGTGTTTCTTTAATTAATTTTTAACGGTTTGAAAAACGTTTCGAGAGCAGTAATGGGGCAAGTTTTTGTACAATTAGATAAAAATAACGCTGCAATAATAGATATATTCAAATTTTACCATCAAATAATTTATTTGTTCGGATCATGACCTGATTTGGAGTAAAAAATACCAGCAATAGAAACTAATTGTTTTCATCGTTAGTGGCATTGATTTTAATACATCGTTTACAATCAGTTCTTACCATTTTAAGAAGTAAAATATTTCAAAACTAAATGTTCAGATACGCTTGTTTGGTCAAAAAGTGTTCAGTATTTTGAGAAATGCATTGTGTAGCATGTAAAGTGATGCTCAGATGATGTTTATAAATAGCTGTATTTAAGCTTGTACCTTATTAAAATACATAAATTTTGATCTAGCGAAACCAGTATAAATTTATGTAAAAATGATAACACTTTACCGCTCACTTTCATTTCAAAACTTCTCAATTTAAGCAATAAAATATCCATATCAGATTCGTATTAGTTAAAGTTCAATACTGAATTTTTTTACTTCATTTAATGTCTTAGGTTAAAAAAATATACAAATATACTGCTCATAACTCGTTCTTCAGTCTATGAATGAATGGATTCCACTCATGCAATATCTCGTAGCCTTATCCAAGAAAAATCACCCCCACAAATTGACTCAGAAAATGAAGAAACTCTCTTCGGCATTCTTTGAGATCATCCACAGCCTCCAAGCCAAGGAATGGTCGGCGTGCGTGTTGCATGTAGTTTTTATTAGATTCTCTGAATAATGGTAAAAGCTTCGTTATTACAGAAATTATGTTAGGTTTTCATGTACCTGCTTTGCTTACCGTGTGATACTTATCTGCAGGTGAATATTTCATTTTTTTCCTCCAATACCCCCCTGATATCATCTCCCTGCAAAGCTCTTTGTGATATTATGTACGTATAACATATATTGTTTACCTTACCGCTAGTTTTAATACATGATTTCCAAGGTAAATAAACCTCTAATAAAACAAATGCCCGACTAATTTAATTGGGATAATATGAATTTCATGCTAAATGACGAGTCCAAGGTTTGTATACAAGGCCATGGTCCAGGCGCCTTTAATATTTTATATTTTTTGGTCTATCCCTTGTTATCTGCCTTAATTCCTTCCGTTTGACATGATAATTATTCAAAATCCGCATTGCTGGAACTCGGGAGTGCAGTAATAGTTTACGGGAAATAGAACTGAACTAAAATATGGAGAAGATATATTTTTAATTGCTTAGCATCAACCAAAAGAGGTGATTTGGGTTTATACTAAAATATTTTATATCCCTAAAAATGTTTTTAAATAACCGGATTCCATAAAAGTAATAATATCTCATATAAATTAGAAATTATGCCATTGTATTTTCGTTTGGATGATGACCGTGGCAAAAACTGATTATATCAAACTTTAAAATGAGAAGATATTATTACAATTAATGCCAAGTTTTTGTTAACATTTTAAATTATACAATAATAAATACAATCTAACAAGTTTAGCTGGAAGTTAAAAATATGATTAGAGTTAGATTAGATATCAAAGGAAATTTCAATTTACTTGTAAATAATCGATTTCTCCGTCAGTGGCAAGACTTTCGAGTAGAGCGTAAGGAAAAAGTTTGCATTTTCGAGAGGATGTGATATATTCAATATTTTGATTTGAAAGTCTTATTTGGAAGAGGATATTACTTTAGGTTGGTGGTCGACCTCTGATCATCTTCCAAGGTGGCTATGATAGAATTTATTTATTCCTCCGACACAATGGATACTCTTTTCTCAAGTTATTTATATTTTTATATGCCATATTCTTCTTATCAATACGAGACCCTCATCCAAAATTTCCCTGTTACTTGCGAAACCTCGGCTAGTGACGGAATCAAACAATTTTGTAAAAATTGCAATCAAATAATTCCTGATTCAATTTTATTGATTAACTCGTCTTTGCCTTTTCGTTAATGTAAGTTATGCTCCATAAGATGTCATTCTTAAGATTTGATTGAGCAAAAATCGTATTCTTTTCCAGTATTTTTCGAATTTGGATTTCTGGAGAAACCTTATTTTACCTGTATTTGTGATTTCCTGTATTCATCATTTTCCACTTATAAATAAATGAAGTGGTTTCGGGTTTCCTGATAGTGCTTTCATTATTAAATTGAATTTTTCTACTAAGTTTCTTATACAACAATCGATGGAATACATTAAAAATTAAACTTCTTAATTTGAAACTTCTTCAAAATACATCGGTGTGTAGTTTTTACTTCTATGTAAAGATTAGTTTTGAATAAATAAAAATGCCACTTTTAATTTCGATCTACTATCTCAAATTTTTCTCTCCTAGTACATCCCGATACATTTAAATTTTTAGCTTCTAGCAATTGGAAACATTTAACGTTTTTTAAAAAATGTCCTTCAAAATATTGATATGGATTTCATTTGGTATTTCATACACCTTTGACGTAAACATATTTATCATTCAGTTTCAACAGAAGAATATGCTATCTTCATTTGAATTACTCTTTATTATCTCATAATAGAATAGTAATCGAGAGTTTAGGGTAACTGGTATCTCATTCATTCCTTCTCTTATATTGGCTCGTTTATGTTAATTTAACTCTCCATCAAGTTTACCATCACCGCGTAATATTCGCGTGTAGTTTTGTGTTTAGCTTTATAAGTAAGCTCCAGCTTAAAGCAGTCATTCCATATTCTGTTCCGTGTTGAAACGTTCCCCCTGGTAAATCCAAACTTGGGTTTTGTTGTTTCGTCCTATCAGATTCTAAGAATTTATGGTACTTGTGTCGTCATCAATGTGTTTTGAAAAGGGCTTGGGTGGCAGAGGAGAGACTACAGTTTCAATCTCTCCCCACCGAAATAAAGGCGTTTTATCTATTCGCCTATCTATCCATCCGTCTCTCAATTTCTCCCAACTTCCCTCCACCACTTTCCCCCTCCCTCTCTCTCTCTTTCACTTCTTCGTCCGTAGTCATTGCCTTCCCATCCCTACTTCCCCCTCATTCCCTGCCCACTCCCAACTCATCCCCTAGCTCCTCTCTTTAGCGAATCCAGCAGATCGTGCGAGGGAAGCTTTTGGGAGAAGAGAGAGGTAGGGAAAGGGATGGAGAAAGGGAAGAGGAGTGATGTGGGAGGGGATTCCAGGAGAAGGAAACGAGAGGTGGAGGAGGTCTGTGACGCAGAAACCGAGCTTCGATATTTCCCATGGGGTTCAGACGAGGAAATGTCTTATGTATATATTTTGTATGCATTATTCATGCCACTTATTTCGTGCGTCCCCCTCCGCGAAACCCCCCCTCCCCCCAGATTCCACCTCCTCCGGGGCCGCAGAATCCTACCCCCTCACACCCCCTTTCCATCTTTCCACCTCCCCTCTTCTCCCACAAGTCTGTGTTTCTCTTTCAACTCCCGAAATATAGTACCCTGTCGCTCTCTCTCTCTCTCTCTCTTCCTTTCGTTTCCTTTCTTATCCCCTCCTTCGTCTCACATGGAAGCGCCCAGTTGAAAACTTTTATGGAAACCTTTTTTACGGCTCCGCAAACTTGGTCTCGAATGTGATGTGAAAAACATATATGTATATTTTTTGTGCTGTATTTGATTGAAACAAAAAAAAGCACATACACTAAGTCTTCCTGGTCCAACCTGCAGCTATTGGTGACGGAAATAGAAAAAATTAATTTCTGAGGATATTTAGTCAGCGGGAAATGATTTATTTCACCAACTTGAGTTCTGAAAGGTTCCATCTTCTTCAGTGCAGCCTCCGCTGGTGTAGGGCTCTTTTCCGACCTTGAAAATTACGGAATTCGGGTACATAGATTTTCTCAGCACCTCCTGCTCCTTAACAATTTTCGAGTGAGTTTTTTACCGCTGTTCAGCGACAAAATAGGCATCCCAAACCCTTTTGAGCCGTCCAGAGATAGAACGCCAGGAAAAGATGACCTGATATACGCACTCACTGATAATCAATACGATCACTTCAAATGATTTTCATTGCTACGCTAAAGATGATTACTTTAACCCTAAGGTTCACTTGTATTTGATTGAAAGCATTATTATGGATCCTTATTAAGGGAAGGAAAACGATGTGTCAAATGGATCGGCCTAGAGGTTCCAATAAAGTAATTCTAATTTTTAAATAAGAAGTAAAATCCTTTTTTTCAGAATATTAAAACTAAATCTCAGTATATACAGGTACAAAGCCAAAGAATTGTTAAGCAACATGCAAATTTATGAAAAAAGTGCGAAAACTTTCTCCTCATTAATAAACTGTTTAATTTTACAAAATGACGACCTAGAGGAACGAATAGTTCTATACCATGTTATTTTACGGTATCTTTACGTAACAGGGCGTCACCATTTACTTGTTTTCAATTGGTCCTTTGTGTTTTACCTTGATCATAAGGCTCCTTTGCGAAGAGATCTTTTATATGATGGCAAGCCAGTAGATTTAATTTAATAATTGATAACCATAGTGGTTATTTTCATATATTATTACTGAGAATTTTTTGTAAAGTATTCGAAACTTCAAAGAATTGATTACTATGTCAGGCCACCAAATAGCAGTGATTTTAAAACGAAAAACAAATGTGAATGATGTGTGGAATTTTTTTCTATGGTAACATGAATTAAAAATACATCATCAAAAATATATCAACTTGCTGAATGAACGTGTAATTGAGATTTGACTGAGTAGGATCCGTTTGTTTTGACTGATTCGAGAACTTGAGCATGGGAATAATTTTACCACTAAGCAATAGAAAGAGTGGTTTATCAGATAGGGAGTGGAGACACTGAGCCTATATGAAAATGAAGACGGCCGAAGATGACGCAGAAAATCGGTCCTGAAGAGGAATCTCCGAGGCAAATGTCTCCAATCAGGATAAAAGTCAAGTTTATTTGAAATGCTGGAATACCTATTAAAAATAATCATGGGAATATTTCCCATTCCATCTTCTATCGAGTAAATAATTTTGTTAGCAGTGAAATTAATTTAACGTGAAAAATGTGTTATATTGATCTCTCCTCAAGGTCGGGTCAAGTTACAATGTCCGGGGAGAAAATGCCTCTTTCGGATCCCGTTTCAAGTTACGTTGCCTACATTTCATGTTTCTTCCAATCCCCCGCGCGATATTTTATCCCCAATAGTCCCCCAATCAAATTTGACATCGATTCTTCCCACCCCCTGGGACTACCCGGGCAACGGCGGTCTATTCACACATTCACTCGGACCGGAGTCGACTGGAGGTCCCGTGGAGAGGGACAACCGGGAGGGAGGCATGTGTTATGCATTTGAAGAAAGCCTATCGAAAGGTCGACCGGGTTGTCCCGCAGGAATGAGAGGCCCACATCGGCAATACAGTGCTATCACAGAGGTCACTAAGGAATGGAAAGAGAAAGTCTCCCATGGTACCATAATATTTCATCAGTATGAGAAATATTTACATCTGAAGACAAGTGAACTGAGATATTGAGAATGCAATTCCTCGTATTATCCAGCTGGGATATATTTTTAGTATCTCCCGGAATTATTCATCAGCGAAAATAAGTAGTGAAGAAATACCTTTTATGTTATCGAAAATGCAACGTTGTTAATAATCGCTTATTAAATGCAGTTGATCAAACTGCTTTTTAACTCGTCCAAATGGATTAATAAGTACGAGTACTTAGTCACGGTGCCTATGGAATCATAAGTCGCTACCGTCGTTACAATTGAATGATATTCATTATAACGGGTAAAATTGGCAAAATATTTAGTACAGGTAACCGAAAATTAAAGGAACTTATTACATCACATGCTATAGATAGTCTATAGAAAATAATGATGAATAATGGAGCACATTTTTCAACTTTCTATGCATAAACATTTGGGTATAAAAAGGTGGCACTTTTTGTTGAATACTGTTTTACAGCAGTGTATTTCTTATGCGCCCTAATATTATAGCTTAATAAATATTTAAATATTAATTTTTATCAACCATTGTAAGGATTATATTATTTTGTTCGTCGTTCTAGATTCCCGTAACTAAAAAAAACTACTTTTTGTCGTTCAGCTTAAAGTTTCAATTGAGCAGTTGATCTTTGCTAATTTGAATACAAAATATTTACAGGGTCAGGAATTTTTAGGAGATGACCCAGGAGTTTCTCTCTTACTGAATATTGACGGAGTATCTGATTCAAGCCGGAAACTTGTCTCTTTGTTAGAATATCTATTGAAAGATCGAGTCTCTAATTCATGATTATGGCGGTAGAATCCACCTAGTACGCCATTTAAGACTTATTGAAGACATCCATGTGAGTTATCATATTATTTTATTAATTATTTTTCATGAATTTCAATAAATATCGTCATTAGTTATGTGATGAAACCTTTTGTATCCTCTGATGAATAGTACATAAGAAATGTTTCATTATGGTAAATTTAATAACTAATTAAAAAGTACCAAGCCTTCCCTAACAAAACATTACTTTGAACAACAGAATCAATTAGTAGGTAAGTCACGCTGACTCATCCCTCTTACATTCAGATCTAAATAACTGATAAGATAAAATAAACAAAATTAGTCAATCAAAAGAGCCAAAATGTTAGAATAATTAAATGATATATTCAAGTTATGCAAAAGGTATATTGACTTACAAAGCAACAATGGTAGATATACCCAAGTACATATACTAAATATTATGTTGAATCTTGGTGTTTAATACGATCCAATAACTGTATTATAGACTTCAAAATAATTCTTAATAGAACATAAAATTATTCATTTTTAATGAATTTATTTTACATGCACGATACCTTCGAACTGTAATCTAACAACTAAATCTTATTCCAATACATCTTCCTAATGCATATTGGCTCAGGTACATAGATATATGTATCTCGTACTCAGTAAGGCTATAGTATCCAGACGTATGATTTACGGAAACCCCTTTTCCCGTAAAACCCTGGATTCTACTGTATAAATTTTTTAGATTAATTTTTCCGGAATTCCCTCTTTGGAAACTCACGCATTGCGGAAGAGCCCTATTTAATCCCCTTTCATTCGTTCTCACGTTCGTCCGCCCGCAAGCCATTGGCTCTCTGATTTTCCCTTTGTCTTTGTTTACCCTTGTCTAGGTTTGACCCTTTGGCTCCGACCCCTGAGGTGGCAATTAGAATGAAAGCGACGAGAATTCGGATGAGGAACGTCTATTTACGTATTCTTACGACGTCTTTGATCAGATGAGCATACAACCTCAAATTTAGTTAATGGAAATATTTTCGATGCCTCCAACGTCACTTTGGTATAATTCAAGTGTGTCGAGGTTAGGTTGCTGCAGAAGGATAAAGATTTACAAAAGGGCTCAAATATTGAAATTAATACATTTAAAATGGTCATGAATTCCACAGAACACGGTTATAATACCTTCAATTTCGTTTGGAGGTGCTCCGTTTTTATGATAATATCAGGATGATCCCATAGACATCTGTCTCTCCGCTCTATTTGATTTACATCCATTTATTCTGATGCTAACATCTTTTGTATTCTTTCATCATTATTTTAGTTTCCATTTTTAATTTTGGCAGCGTCAAATACATCATTGCTACATGAAACGCCGTGTAACGTGTTGTTTTTAATTGATTTCTACTTATCTTTTCGCAACCCATTTAAAAGTTGCCCGTTTAAAAGTAAAAAAATGCTGAAAAGGTATCCTGAAAATATTGCGAACAGAAAACTTTACTATTGTGATCACAATGTTTTTCATAGGAGAATAATTGAGGATGGCCATCTTGAATACAAACCTTAGCTATTCCACGTGAGCCAGTTGCATAAATCATAAAGTAAATTATTTTGAACTATTGCGCTGGATCGACTATCAGTATTATTGCAACGTATCGTACGAGAGAATGAAATGCCATTCTATTATTTCGAAGATTCGGTAACAGTTATTGCTAAATTGAGTAGTTAATGTTGACCATGATTTTAAGTACACCTACCTGCATTATTTTCCAAGTTTGTGAATTATAACGCGAGGATAATTGGAAATAGTATTGCATTTTTATCATGTTTGACCACATTCTGCAGTGTTTAATCTTTATATTTTGTCTTTTCTTGGCAGTTTTTACCCTCAATCCATAGAGTTCCTTTAGTTTTCTTTTTTTGTGGTCATTTAAAAGTTGTCTCTTCCATTGAAGAATGAAATAAATATGTAGGGAAAAGTTTATTTTGTTCCTTCTATGACGGCACTTAACGATTGTGACAGCGAGTATGCGTGCCTGGTAATTTTTCAACCAATGGAATCCAGTTGGCCGCGAAAATAAATCGGGAATACTACAGCAGTTTTTCAGCGATATGAAAGGGAAAGAGGTAGAGAGAGTTTTGGAGAGTGAACTCGAATGATTTCGTTTTACCACTTTCGTGCATAAATTATGCCGGCATTTTTCTTCTTTTTTATTATATTGCTCAACGTTACTCATGAAAATGCCAATTTTCCGGGCTGCTGGATTTTTGTGGCGCGTCGTTAACTATTCCCCTTCCCGCCCCTCTTAAACTTCCTCCTCGTAACCATCCTAACTCCTACCCAACAGGACCTTCACCCACCGCCCCGCTTGAGCACCCCATCCGTCCCCCTCTACATCCCCACTTACTGTCGGCCGCCGCCTAACCCTAGGTGTCCCTTTCCAGCCTCCTCCTCCTCTTCTCTACCCTCCCCCCCACCTCATCCCGCTTCCCCGTCGAGCTCGAGAGCCATTCCTTATATACATCAGATCGCAGAATGATTGAACGGAATTCCTGGGGGGTCATCAAGGTTTTCGGGTGGGCCGCGGAGATCGGGGGACGGGGGCGGAGGAGGAGGAAGGGTCACTGGGTGGGCATATGAACCCCAGAATCAGCAAAATTGGCGCAGGTTTACCGTCGAGGGAGGAGACCGTGGTGGGGAATGGAGAAGGGCGGTATTCGAAAGTGGGTGGGGGATGGTTTTGTGAGGGTCGAAATGAGCCTAATTTATCTCCCTATCGGTGGTGGGGAGGATTTCGGCTAGGGTGATGAGGTTTTTGAGGGGCCTGACGGGGGATGGGATAGGGAGGGAAAGGAGGGGAGGAGAGCGGTGGCGTATGTAAGAGCGGTGGCGTATTCGCGTGGGTGCGTATGGGGGTGGACTGTGGGATGGAGTGGAATTTTTTTTGCGGGGCTTTAAGTCCGCGCGTTGGGGACGGGGTTGGGCATGCCTTAGCGAAGGGATTATTTTTATAGGAATTACAATTAGCGACGTTTGTCATAATTAATGGGCAATAAAAGGCAATCGCTTTCCTTGGAATTCCGGAAAAAACCATATTGGATGGATGTAAATAATCTACCATTTCGTTATGAGCCGATTATTTGGAAATTTTAGACGAATCCACTGCGGTTGATTGGGAATATTCTTGAAAGTAATTTCATGGTATTGCAATTACGAGAGACTAATTTTTTATCTCAGGTGAATTGTTTGCATTGTAGCGATGTATTCAATTATTTCACCATTTTCATTAAATGGTTTGGAAGAGATCAATAGTCTGAATTAAAATCCAGTTCCATTGGCAAAACCGACAATTTTCGGCTCTTAAACTCTCGCAAGGAATCCTTAAATATTGAGCAAGGGACGCTAAATACCAACTTTTGTGGATCTCGGTGATTTTACTATATTAATTGCTTTCCATGGGCGCCAGAAAATGGTTTTCATTGCATTTTAAATTTTTCCACTAAAACTCTATTATTACTTATTAATACCTATTAATACTCTAATGTCTATTATTTTTAATTTAATAAACCAGCCCAAATTACCAATATTACAAGATTAGAATTCCTTCAATAATTTTCTTCCATTCTGTTAATTTAACTCACTCTAGCCAATGGTGGCAGCTGATTGCTATTGATGTTGCTCGAATCGTCAGAAAATGAAATTGCTCAATGCGTCATTATTTTCAAGCAGTGATTTTTGAGAATGTAAATCTTGCAGTTGGCACCGATTTTGAATTACTAGTGAACAAGTTAAAATTCTCGTAATTACTTGATATTTGGCAATAGTCAATTTAGTAATGTTAAAGTTGCATAGTTATCTAAATTACTTTGAGGGTTATATATAAAATGAAATGACGGTAACTCCGTCTTGTCTCACAAATGCAGTTTAATAAAGACCGTTGTAGATCAATTTAAGTTTGGAGAGTTGCTATATTGCTATTTCATTTGAGAGAAACCTGATGGAGAGACAAAATCTAATGGCAATGAAAGGTATTCAATATCAGTTGTATTCTGCTGAATGGGCTTTATTAAAAGTGGCAGGGGTACAAAAATGAGCTCCATTCAATTTCGTCGATGCCTCCATTTCCCATTTCCTGTCTTAGGGATTCTTCATATGAAACTTTTAAATTGAAGGTAACCTTTTCACTACCCCCTCAGTGAAAACAGAGCAGGTAACCATGGTGATACTACATTTCAGTTTGATTTGTCTTCGGAAGAGTTATGTTCAGTGTGGGCAAAAAATATATTCGAAGGACGTGGCGTTCTGGGAAGCAGCTTTTGATCCTGAGTTATTACGTTTATTACTTCTTTCACCTGCGGCCATGCCGACTTTTTCTGTTCCTCTGGCATTTGTAATTTTGCGAAATTGTAAAACACAAAATTATTTGTTTCAATAGCTAATCAATTATTTCCCTTGTGGTGTTTTCTAATCAAATAGCTTACTCTTCATAGCCTTTACGAGCACGAAATTTCGTACTGAACATTTTCCTGGTGAATAAAATACTGCTCACGACGTTCCATATGTATGAGCTCAAATTAACAATTCTCTTACTCTGGGACTTTCTTTGGTTTAGTGTGACTCTTTGAAATGTGCCCGTATCCAAATGGCTTAGCCAGTATTTCAAGTGTAAAAATAAAAAGTTCTTTTCGATCTCAAAAGAAATTTTGGCTCAAATATGATTGACTACAACTTTGATTAGAGCTTGTTATTTTGTGCTACTCTTGCATAAAAATTTACAAACTATCAAAGACCAACGCGTAACTTCGCACAGATTTTATATTCCATTATTTGGAGCTGATATTCTACAATTATAACGGTGTTCTTCTCAAAACTGTTCATTTTGCGAAATAATAAGTCTAATTCAGAAGGGATTCATTGTGCTTGAATTAATAATAGCTGCAGATATGAATTACCTAGCCTAGAGTAGACTATTCTCCGATTATTAATTTGATTAACTATCTGTTTTAAGTTTTGCGTAATTTTATTACCTTGGTTGATATGCTTTATTGTCCTAAACTTGGTTTGGATATATGTTAATGATATATCCATGTCCTCCGTGAAGACAATGGACCTTCTGTCTAAACCATTTTGGAGTAATGGAGTTTCTTTAGCATAAATATTTTCCAAGGATTACCCTAGCTTGACTTTACCTAAAAAGGATGCTTACCTCGCCCAAATGCGTGTTATAAATACATCAGGACAATTCTTTAACTAACTCGTTTTGGCACTTAGTAAATGATTACCCGATAATGTTTGCGTTGATTGTGTGATTACCGAATTTGCTGCTTATCGTAGAGGAGATGCAGGATGTAAATTGTGAGTTTTTTTAAAGGAAATTAAATGATAACCATTGTATGTGCCCCAAATAGTTGGATAAATAATAATATGGATATTTTTTGTAAAAGTTTCCTAATTTCATTCGTTAACTCCGAGAATAGCCTTTACTATTACATTTTTTTAAAAGTATTTCATCGGATACAAATAACGTTCACAGCTTTCCTACTTCTTTCATCGACATTTTCAGTCAATGGGGCTGATTTCGTGGGACGACTTTGTTGATACCGTACTATAAATTATCGAAACTATCTCCAAAAAAAAGAAGAGTTTTGTGTGGTTTTTAGTGAATGAATTTCGTTCTGGGATGGCCCAGCATCCCAAAAATATGTTAAACCCATGATCATGTATTTATTTATTTTAGCACCCTGCAAACCACCGCCAGGGGGTGTGGCAGGGGGTGCGTTCACACCAGACTAATTTTGACCCGAATATGACCCTACCGAGTTTGGATAAATATTCTGAACCCTTATCGTCCGTAGAAAAAATGAAATCTTAAGTCAATCTGTTTTGCACTTGATCTCTCTAATTTTATTGACATGATCTCTCCTACCGTTGTACGGTGGGGGACAATAATACATTTCCAAGATCACTGCTAAAGAGTCATCTCTTCAATTTGTACTAGACATTTAACCTGTAATTTAACCTTCGCTCCGTGACTGATTCCCAGCCTAGCTGCTCTAAAATTTTGGAAACGCTACTAAGTTTGTCATAAAAACGTTTTTCAAATCCAACTCCTCTACGCTGCTCGCGATCCAATTCGGCCATCAATCCGACTTCATGAGGATCCTATGTAATTGAAGCATATTCGAAATGAGTTCTAAACAGCGTAAGACAACATTTTTCGCTAATTTTTTCATCACATTTACCCAATACTCCTCTAATGAATCCAAAATTATATATTAGCTTGCCCACATATTCCCCAGATGTGTCTCACCCAGGAAAGGTCGTGAGTGAGGGTAACGCCTAGGTATTTATTAGAACCTACACATTCCATTTCGGTGTTCCTGATGCAGTTGGCATTCGGGAGAGTATTGCTCTTTTTCCAAAAAATGTATCACAACGCACTTTTTAAAGTTAAATTCTAATTGCCAAGTGGCGCACCAGCGTTGTATAGCGTTAAGGTCATCTGATAAAGCTGCTGTGTCCTCAGGCAATGAGTTTCTCGAGATTCAGCGCCGTCCGAGTGAAAGGTGGAGTGGGAGTATTGAGCCGACCCGAAGCTCTGTCGTAATGGTGAGAATGAGGAGGATGAAATCCGAACAGGGAACAGAATAGGGCTCGCAATCTGAGCATCCGTCGTAATATGGTATTGAGAGGACGGGGTGATCAGCCGTGAAGTAAATGATTGTATCGCCATGCTGCTTCCATATTGATTCCATTTTAGGGAAGAGAAAAAGTATCAAAATGAGAAATATTGCCCAGAAAAGTAGTCATATCATACGTGACTTTAAGTTATGTGAAGAAAGAATATGATCCAGTTCTTGGTTCCTTGACGTATTATGTTTGAAATGATTAAACAATTGATTGTATAAGTTTTCATAAAATGTTTTCTTCATTTCAAGTACATAGTCGGAGAAATTGTCGAAATATTTTCCAATAATTCCGCAGTGCCCCTAAAACAGACCTTTACCATGCCAAAATTCTATATGAGCATCTATTCGTTTGTGTTATTCATTACGCATTGCTGTTCCTAAAATATGTTTTCGCAAAAACATTCTTTTGGAAAATGATGAGCTGAACAATATTAACTACGTCTTTGCTTCGTCGTTGGTTAAAATTGTATGACTAAAACTCCGTTTTTTTCCTGTATTGATTTTATGCAAGCAGTTGTTCACTGCACGTTGAATTTATCCCCGGAGCTGTATCAAACTTGGCTTCAATAGAGAAATACAGGGGAGCACTTAAATGAAAATAGTTACGAATTGGTACAATTTTCGATCCGTTTGACTTCACCATATAATCGAACAAAATTTAGGTGTGTCAATGTTAGTCAATGTGTCACCCAGTTCTCTTACCTGAATAACCGCTAATACTCCCAAAGATAAGTGACCTAATACCCTCAGTAACTCATTATTGTAGTAGTTTGCAAATAATGAGTAGAAGTTGATGCTCAATTAAAGCGCTCTTTGTAAGTAACGTCATTATGTTTAAGGCTGGATGCCATTGCGTTCTCCATTCGAAATATTTGGGAAAATTATATCCATAAACAATAAAGTAATTTAGATAATTTAACAGGAGAATTTATTTTCGGGTCCCAAAGTCAATTTTTTCAGTCCGGCGCAGATCAGTTTCAATTTTCGTCATTAAAAGCACAATTTTAATTGAATTTCATTCAATTAATTTTTTTTTCATGTGCTCGACAACGATTGCTTTTAAATGAGAGCTACTATGTGTAGGTTTGGAAGGTGAAATATGCGGGACGCATCCAATACTCGTATATTTGACTTTCACGATTGCCTATTTCTGACTGCAGTACGTGCACGGAATATCTGCGTTGCACTAATATGAAATTGGCTAAATAGTCAAAAATAATCGACCTCTCCCAGTTGAGTATTTCATATATTTGTCAAATTTTTCAAATGATTAATCATTTATGATAATATTTTCTCACAGGGCGGTTGGTACCTTGAAGGAAAATCCTCGTGGTATAGCAATGCTGCAGTTTTCTCATTTGTTTTCTGGTTGCTTTGAGTAACTGCCGGTACTGCGCGTTGGCAAAATTAGCTGCATAAAATTTACGATACACTGAATTATCGGACAATAGCATCAAATTTTTGGAGGTAGAAGGATTGAAGTAAAAACACGTATTAATTTCCGCGTCTTGATATACTTCTATTACTTTGGGATTGATTATAGAAAACCTTTAGGTTTATTTTTCCAAATTAGGTAGTGTGATATTTAAAATTCACTGGCATTCTATCATAGTCCACATACACCAGGGAACTGGAAACCATTCATATCCACTAAAACCCAATTCTTTGCTAAACGGCCGAAAATTCAGAAATGTGGGTAAACCTCCTTAGGAATTTCTTTGCAGAGAGACTTTCCATACTATTCATCAATAATGAGTGTCAGTGTACGTTTCGATTTTTACGAAAAAATATACTTAAGGAATAGTCTCGTAAATCTAGTAAGTAAAATGTTTGCCTTCGATTCATTTAATTTACTTTTTTTTCCGTTGGATTTTTGCCAAATTTATTCATCAACCCGCTTACCTGTGCAAAAGTAACGATAAAACTCTTCTGGCGTGTTGAAGGGTAAATGATGGTCGTCTTAAGTTGAAAACAGTTTTATTTCTCTAAAATTTTAGCCAAAATGCCAATAGACGCAGCCTAGTCAGGTCATAGGTTCACCTTAAAAATAATGGGTAAGGGTGGTTCTAGGGACAGTGCATCCTTTAAGAGAAGCTAACATGCTTAAGTATTTTCTCTTTAGTATCCACTTCAGACGAAAGACTTTGCATGTTACACTTTCCTACTGCAGGGATTTGAAGAAAAACATTTTCTGTCCCCAAAATAACATCTTTTCGGAAATATTTTAGCCCTGGTCCAATTACTTCCTCTTTATGAATGCATCAGATGCCAGCACATGGTCTTTGCCCCTTCAGTATTTTCTCGTTACTTAAATATCTGCTTAGTTTCAGTGACTCATGTGCGTATAGAAGAGTCAAGAAGATAAATTCATTAGAAAATTTGAATTTGGTGCCTATACAAAGCGTCATTTTACTCGTGTATAGATTAATTTTCTTTTGACTGAGTTAAATTTATTTTTGCTTCTGTCACATCGTGTTCATGCATAAAATACGCATTAAAACGAAATTTTGTCTCTTGTTTGAGCACTCAAAGTGCCGGCTTTCATTACGCTTGCTATGATATCCATTTTCCAATTACTCTCTATAAAATGCCTCTTTCAATTTTTATTTGATATAAAATCAACTTTTACAAAAAAATACGATTTAGGGGAGACCCAAAACAGTTCATGATATGGCTGTTACTAGCATCAACGTGGTGGAAATTATGTGATTATTTAATGTTAATTTTTATTTAAAACTTATGCATCACTGCTAACTATGAATCAATGCTGGTAGAAGTGGTAGTAAACTTGGCCTGGAAAGTCATATAGTCATTCGCACGATGCAAAATCAGTCGCATTTCATGGTCTTAAATATTCATTTTGTGCGTCTGTGACAACCACATCAATAAATAACGTATAGGTTATGGCATGGAATGATGTCTTGAGAAAAATTGCTAACGTAGGTATATTCAAATCTGTAAACATTCAGAAGGATTCATCTCTTATTTTAGATATTAATGAGAATCGGAAATTTGAATGTTTTGAGAGGTTTTGGCTCGTTGCCTGTCATTCTGAGCGACGATATCTTCTATCCATCTTTTCCCCCTCTCACAATTCATATTTTTTGTTACTTTCACAGAAATTGCTAGAAATCATTTCTCTTTTTCTCTCATTCCAGTACTCCGAGGATGGAAATCACAGCGTGAGCATTCTTACGTTTGTGCCAGTTATTGATGACGACGGGAAGTACCTGACGTGCCGTGCTGAGAACCCTTATATCCCGGAGAGTGCGTTGGAGGACAAGTGGAGACTCAACGTCCAATGTAAGTGTTGAATTCTTTTATTCTGTGAGTTGTCTCAAACTTATTTTCATGTTAAGAAGTAGGTATTTTTTATTATGAATATATTTGATTGTGAAATCATGCCAATGTGACATTTAGTGAAAATCGTTTTGTGTCATTTTGTTTCTCTAAATTTACCTTGGCAAAAATCATTAATCAACAAGTTATAGAGTAAACTATAAGGTCATAAATATTTTTAAAACGTTTAAGATACTGCTAAAATTGATCTCGCCGATTATTTTGTAGAAATCCTTTTCCTTAAACACGTCTTTTGAGCAAAACTCCAGAGTATATTCGGAAAATATGTTATGGGAAAGTCCCGTTATGAAATGTAACCTTCACTTATTTGTCTTCAGACATTTATTTTGGCAATTTTAGATTAGTTTTTAATTTTCTTTTTCTGTATAGTTTGAGGTCGATGCGCCACTTTCAGGGAAACATGTATTTATTTCTGTATAAAATGATGTTATTATGTCACAAACCTCTTTGATTTTTAGATTAGAACTTTCTTTTTGCAGGTTGGTTGGTTATATTATTTAAAAAATAATTATGCCGTTGAGAGTAGCCATTAATTTAGGGGAAAGATGAAAGAAAGTTTGAAATGCCTCTTCTTCGCGTATTCAGTTTATTGTGCTGTAGGCAGTAGAAATGCCCTGGCGCCGTAAGGAGTAAGCCCTTAAGATGGAGGTTCACTTTATGGGTTAGTCGATTCACCTTGGGGGGTCAATGTTCTTGATTCAGGGTCTCGTGCATGCCAATTAGGCACTTTTGGAAGTTGCTATAATTTCCTTGGCACCCCAGAAAAAGCGTCGTCTTCCTGTTAGGCCACCATACGGTGAGGTCACAGACTCCCTAAGGTTTTGGTAGCTTCACGTGCACTAAGTTCCTTGCTTTGAATATTTCTTTGGCTTCTTGGATTTCCACGGAGAGAAAGATGTGATTTACGTGTTTTTCGCCCATACTACCTTTTTAAATTCATTTACAAAAATTATTACGTAAGTAAGAGACCTTGAAAGAAATACTTTGGTTTTGGTTAAAACCATTTTTGTTTTTACCGATCCCTTTTGTAGGTATCACTAAATATGCACGATATCCCAAACCCATTCTCCCTCGTAATTTTTGTTGCTATCATGTATATCATCAATATATATTAAATGTAAATATTTTTCACGAATTACAATGATAATAAAAATTAAAAATTTGTGCGGTTGAGAAAACTTTGACCCTATAGACTTGAAGGAAACACTAAATTAATATTTTGTTAATTTTATTTTTTTTTTCGATTACAATCTCAGAGCTTTAAGTATTTCCAAAGCTATTTAAAAGGCGAATGTTTTGAAATTCAAAAAATAAAATGCAGTTATTAGACTTTAAGTGAATTTCAACCATTTCTGAAATGGATTAATGCTCCAACGAGTTCCTAACACCATCCTTTTTATCATTTCGAAATTGTAGCTGTGTCACTTCAGCGTCATTTTCTACGTGTTATTTTATTTAGATCACTTGTTGGTACACATAATATGATAGAATAATGCGGTCTGTCAGCATGTCTACGCATTGACGTCGTAAACAGGTTATGCTTATTATATTTCAAGTGTGATGAAGAAAAATATTATTTTAATATCCTTAACATTTTATCGATTGTTTGAAATTATTTAATTCGAATTTTGATCGCAAAGCTTCTTTAGAGTAATGTGATGCTAAAATACTACTAAATATTTGTAGCTGTAAAATAATTAGTAATTCGGTATAAACTACCCTCCTAACTTTAATTCAGCGGTCATATCATGAATATCTGATCAATTGAAATGTATGTTTCGCTGGGAAATTCTAGTTTCTTTATAGTCGAAATGGTTAAACGGTCGATAAAGTAGGTGGAGAAATGTAGAACTGTATTCTGCATGCATGTTAAATACTGAATGAGTTTTATCTCGATGAAATATAACGTATGAAACGCAACCTTCCAATTCAATTTTCTGTTATGGTCTTGAGTTATCCTTATCCAATTCACGAATGTTGCACTTTTAAAATGAGATCTACGAATTTCACAATATTTAAAGTTACCTCATTTCATTCCATGGCAATATTTTTCCTTCATTTAATGCGTTTCCCGGAACCTTATATATTACGCTCATCCAAATACTCCGAAATACTTCAATAAAATAACTAGATGATTCTTCATAATGGTCATAATTTATTATATATTTTTCCCGTTTTAAAGCACGAGTTAAATCCTTGGTAAACATAAGTTTGAAGTGTAATTTTTGGCAGATAAAGAGAAATTAATATTGAGTTAGAGAAAAAAGTGCGTAATCTATAAAAATGCAACTATTTCAAAGCAGAAAATTCATTCGCCTTGACCGGGATTCAGACCGGGTGTGGTCAATCACTTCGCCGGTCATTTAGCCATATTGATTCGAATCTAGATTAAGTTGAATTATTTTTAAAATTATACTTGTTGCGTTTTATTGCGTATCTGCGGATGACTCCGTTCTTTCTTTCTTCCGGATGTGCTGGATTTCGCCTTCCCCCACTTCTCCTGTGTTCGTCCTTTGTGTGTGTTCCTGTCCCTTTTCCTTATATCTATTTCTTTATAAATGGGTATTTGATCGCCGTTTGGCGTGCTTGAATGTGTGTGTGTGTATATATATATATATATATATATACATATACATATATATATATATATACATTCAAACACGAAATCCCGCCAAACGGCGAATAAATACTCATATATACAGAAACAGATATAAGGAAAAGGGATAGGAACACATATAAAGGACGAACACAATAGAGGTGGGGAAGGCGGAATCGAACGGATCACAAGAGTAAAAATATTTCCTCAACCGGGACTCGAACACCGGATCTTTCCACTTGCCGGGCGGATGCTCTTAACCACTTGAGCTATCGAGGAAATGTAATTTACCCTGAGATCCGTGGGTCTAATATGTCGCCAAGCGCCCCGATTCTTTCAGCCAAGAGATGGCGTCAGGGGGCTGTTTCACCCACCAAAGGAGAAATAGACAATACACAAGGAAAGGAAAGGACAGTGGGTTAGAATTCATACAACATCATACAGGAAAGGAACAGTGCGTTTCGTGGCACGCATAGCCAGAAGAAAGAGATGAGCCACATTGGCCAAATACACATTCAAACACGAAATCCCGCCAAACGGCGAATAAATACTCATATATACAGAAACAGATATAAGGAAAAGGGATAGGAACACATATAAAGGACGAACACAATAGAGGTGGGGAAGGCGGAATCGAACGGATCACAAGAGTAAAAATATTTCCTCAACCGGGACTCGAACACCGGATCTTTCCACTTGCCGGGCGGATGCTCTTAACCACTTGAGCTATCGAGGAAATGTAATTTACCCTGAGATCCGTGGGTCTAATATGTCGCCAAGCGCCCCGATTCTTTCAGCCAAGAGATGGCGTCAGGGGGCTGTTTCACCCACCAAAGGAGAAATAGACAATACAGGAAAGGAAAGGAAAGGACAGTGGGTTAGAATTCATACAACATCATACAGGAAAGGCCTGCCGCCTGAAAGATTCCGCCTTCCCCACCTCTATTGTGTTCGTCCTTTATATGTGTTCCTATCCCTTTTCCTTATATCTGTTTCTGTATATATGAGATATATATATATATATATATATATATATATATATATATATATATATATATATATGTTCACCATTACAATTAATACTTTATGCCTCGTAAGTGAATTGAATATAATTAAATAAAAAACTATACATAGGAACAGGCATAGCAGTTACTTGTAGATCACATGAAAACCTAGGAATTTGAGTATCTGGGGCGTAATACTCTTCCAGAAGAGATTCCTTCAATCCCCCGACTAAATAGTCTTTGCGGGAACGAGAGTAATCCGAGAGAGGAATGACGAATGAGGGTTTTGCATCTCCATCTTTAGCCCTTTCAAATCCTCCTTTCGTACGCACCGTGCGACTCAGAACGAAGTGTGCTTTACCCCAAGACATTTCCAAAGAAGCAAATATTTAAGTGCCTTAAGCTGTTATTGAAATGTAATGCCTAGACACTTCACTTACCGTTTCCTCTACATATTCGCGAAAACTAAATATTTTCGTGGGCATCGGAAACGTTACTTTTCAATAGCTTCAAAAAATGTTATATGTAGATACTTTTATCTATAAATGAATGCGCGCATACTTAACGTTTGCATTTATATAACTTAATTAAAATGATTGAAAATGATGACAACAGATTTAGTTCTTGGCATTGTAAAGTTAAGAGGGATGGATATTGTGTGAAATTTCATTGGCTAGAAACTAGTAAGTGCATGCACCGGATAGTGAATGGCAATTTATTGTTGAAGACGGTGATAGAGGGATGAGTTATGGGAAATAAATGTTTTTAAAAGAGAGAAAAAATGATCATTTAGATTAAATTTATGAAGATCGAAACTTTACTTTTGCCATTTTTAGTATGGCTTACAACTGTAGCATCAGTAGCCGTTTTTTAAAAATATACCTGCGTTTTATGCACTATGAAAAAGCCATTTTGGCTTTGGAAATGAATGCATGGAATGCAAGAGGAAGGTATGCCTTTTAGATCCTCTCATCACTAAACATTCACTAGAAAGATTTGTCTTAATCGATTCATCACTACGGTATAGTAATGAATGAGGGTACCTTATATGAATGTAATGGTTAAGGTTTTTATCTTTTTTTCAAGAGACTTGTGTATATGACCTGGATGGGATATATCTTTCTGATGATTAAGCCATATAATCAGCAATTTTCAGGCCCCAGTTCTAAAGTAAAATATCAAATCATGATTAGGCTCTCTTTATTGAAGTAAATAATCTTTCGTAGTGTCTTCTTATGCTTTGTTGAGAATTTCAACGTATTATTGGATTCATAATTACTTCTTCGATTACTGACTGTCGAATTTTTTTTTACTTTTTCTCCTGTGATCCAAGAAGAGTAATTAATGTATATTTCCTGACAACTTTATTATTTGTACCATGTACACATTATGTGGAGTTTTAGATTCTAATGCCTCTAGAAACTAGCTTTGTAAATTTTGAAAATATTACAGGTTTCAATAATGTGCTTCTGCAGAATAGGCGTTTAGATGCTGTGATCACTTTTCAAATTAAAAGGCAAGCGGTAATGTGAACATGCTACTCCCGTTTTATTTGGTGCCAAGGGACGACCGCCTCATCTAGCGGTCAATACACCCCCTACGTTTAAACTTCTCACACAACCTAGAGAATATTGCCCCAAAATCCTTCCGCGGCACTGTGGACCCGAACAATCTTGCGGGGGTGGGAAGCCTGACATTGTGCCGCAACCACAAATCTCTAGGTACGAAAAGGACCACTATACACGTAAACAAAATTGCATTGTTCAAACCAAAGGTCAGTTTTACAGAAATTGTTGAACCCACCGTTGGCCTAACTTCTACCAAGTGTGATATTAACAAATTGGTGGTACTACTGAGGCCAACTGTTGTTACTGTGCCGCTTATGGCTGCTCGGGAAGTTTTAGGGCCGGGAAAATAAATTCGCTAGGGCTGAATAGTATATTTACAGGGGAATCAAGGTGGTTTAGCCTTGGGACCCTAAGACTTGAACTTTCCCAAAGGTCATCTGGTCAAAGATAACTGGAGGTAACCTACGTCACGAAAGATTGGTATCCCATAAACCCATTTGAAGAAATTAGTTTCTAATGGTGTTTTTTTTTTTATGAGAGCAGGGGATCGAGATGGTGCGGGGGCTAACGTACTGGCTTCCCACCCTGAGGGCGCGGGTTCAAATCCCGGCGGTGTTGAATATTTTTCAGAGGTATCTCGATCCCTACTTGAAGTGCTTTGTGGAGGGCACTTTGAGTGAGTACGCCGTCCGTCGGACGGGACGTTAAGCCGCGGACCCCTTGGCGCCTTTCGTAAAGAGTAGGCTAATGCCGACGCCGGGTTTCTCTCCACCCTTCATCCTTTCCTGTCCTTCCCCTATGGCGCAAATGACCTTAGCTGTCGGTCGCCTCCCCTCAAAACTACTACTACTACTGGAGGAGGGCATTTTATTTTTTAAAGTTGAGTTTATAAATCAGTAGTTGTAATATGATTTAAGACGAAGTTAAGGGCAGTTGCGTAGCTCTAAATTATGAGTACAAGATCCGCGTCACAGCATTCTATGGCCTTGTATACTTGCGATGTCGTATTGGGATATTTTACATATTTCATATGCGCAGCCACACTTGATAAGAGGGATAATGAAACAAAGTTGAGGAAGTGATGCCAGTGAGTAGTCTACCCGGGAACATTTCCTAGTTACAAATTGAGAATGACCTGGGTGAATATGAAAATATGGCCAAAGAATATCTCGACGTTATAAAAGAGCAACCCCTAAGGCGAAAAATCAAATGCGAGTTTGGTTGTCGAGAGAATATTGGATTCTCCCTTGTTCGTGCAATTCCTGGGTACCCGTGCCATTTCCTATTAATCCAACAGCGCATATTATGTGCGGCGAAGACGTGCCCACCTTCGCCCCATCGTCCTCCTCTTCTCCTGCCGCCGCCGGTATTTGGGCGTCGACGGTTTCGGCCTTCCCACCCGTCAGCAAGGTGCACGCTACCCCATGCTACTTCATGCTTCCCCCGTCCTCCCGTCAGGAGGGCAGGGGGAGACGGGCAGGAAGAGGGAGCGGCGGCGACCGCAAAGGCCCAGCGTAAAAATCGCCCCGTCGCCGGGCGCAACCGAGTGACGTCCTTCTCTCACCGTTTCCATGGGCTCCAGGGAAGGAGTCCCGAGTTTGGCGTCCGTAGAGGAAGGGTGGAGAAGCGAACAGAGAGTGGGAGTTGAACACCTCTCCGTGTCGGCATCTGACCACCACGGATACTCAGCTCCCTTTCCTCTTCCCCGTACGCTCTTTGAAAAAATATTCTTCCTTCCTTCTACATACCCTCATACCATCCCCGTCCATCTGCGATTTAGGATTTTTTTCAGTTTTTTTGCGACTCTTTTTCCGAGCGAGAGCGCATTCCTTTCCCCGTGACTTGCCCACTGTGCGCTGAGCCCACTGTTTCTCTCGCTCTGGCATTTTTCTCTTTCTCTCACTCTTTTCTCCTCCTCTGTATTTCTCTCCTCGAGAGCGGCAAACGTGACCGGAGTGAGGAATCCTTTTCAAAATAATAAAAAAATGCATTTAAAGAAAAGAAATTATACTCATGCGGAGGATGGAGATTTTGTGGTGCGGGGGATGCATGAAGTCGGAAAAGATGACCTTTCCTCTGTCCTTTTCTCTCTCCTTTCTCCTTTCCCTTGAGCCCAACACTCTTGTTTCCTGGGATCATGGGAAGAAGTGGAATATTTAGCCCGTGTTATCTTGGGCGTCGGTGAACCGGATTCCGTGCGCGTTTCTGCGTTGCTCGCAATCGTGAAGGGACGTTAACATTGTCGATCGAATTCTCCTCGGAGCGTCCGTCTCGGTGTCGTCTCCGACGTGAAAGGAGTCGCACTTTCAGGGAGATAGGCAGATGGAAACGAAACGAATGAGCGTTGGAATGAACATACTTCGGGCTGAGGATGCGTGGATTCCTGGTTAGTCGAAGGAGCAGCTAACTTGAGGCCTCAAATGAAATAATTCCTTTTTATCTTCGTTTTTGTGTGGTATATTTCACCATCTGCAAAATATAAACTTTGGAATTCGATTGTACCGCTAAATGGAGCTGAATTAAGAAATTAATCTGAAATTAAATATTTGCTCACATTCTCGAACATTTTGCGCTAATGCTAGAATTACACAAGTATGTAGGTGTATATATATGTGTATATATATATATATATATATATATATATATATATATATAATATCTATTAATATATGCATACATATATATGCATATATACATTTATATATATATGTATATATATGTGTGTATGTGTATTACGTTACATACTATACTAAGAATGTACTAAACAGAGATTTTGTTGTGTAATAGTGTACCTGGCATGCCACCTATAGACATACTTATTCCTTAAAAGGAGGAAAAAACGGGGTCCCCCAAGAAATTTAGCGCTTTTTGAATTTCACCACAACAATCTTTTGGATCTTTCACTTGATATTGTTTTATTTGACTTTGAGAGAACTGTATTAAGAAAGATATCCAAATGTGTTCTTCCTTAAAACAAATTTTCTGCTCCTCTTAAGATTCCGCACAGAAATAGATTTTCTTAATGTATTCCACGACAGTAAACCTGATTCAACATAGTACATTTTTAGTATTAAATACCGTAAGGATTAACAACATTTTATCAAATATAAGACAAATATTGTTTAAATATAGTTGTGTGTTTCTTATTTGTGATAACTGTTAAATTTTAAAAGGTGTTTTGATTAATTTAGTTAGTTAAAGTAGTTCAAATCAGACTCTTTCAATTTATAGTTAAAGAATAACTTTGTGTTTAATTAATGTGAATGATTTTGTTGCAGACATGTGGGTTAACTGCGCATAGTTACTGTTCATCTCATCGCTTCCAGTGATTTTACATTAAGGGCAAAATTTGTTTTCTAATTTTCGATACTTTGGTTTGTGTGCACACAAATATGAAAGCACTCCAAGCATGTCGTCAATTTATTCATAAAATATTTCATAAGAGAATTACCTAGTATTCGCCCCGTTTTCAAATGAAATTTCAATTCTTTAGCTCAATCGTTGTACCTGAACTAAAGCAATTCCGTTGAGAGATTACACAGGCGCTCATCTTTGGATAAATGCCAATTTGCATTTATTCCCACGTATTTTGAACAGTAGGTTCATAATTAAATTATTTTGTATTCAACTGTTTCCTTCTTTCATATTCTTTAAATTTACTACCGTTTACTTAAATTAGAAACATTGTATGACTTCATCATTTGGAAAAGACGATTATCATTAGTCATATCTCTGTTATGTGAATCCATGGTTAATCTAGTGTTGGTAATGACATTCGTTTCCGGAGAAATGGGTTAATTCAACAACAGACTATTTACCGTGTTCACCGGTGTTTCTTTATACCTTTTTTTTGAGTCAAGTTCGCTACCGCAGTTGACGTTATGTTGGAAATCAGCGGCCATTAGTTGACTCTGTAATGGACATTAGTACGTTACATTTTTGCGGATTTTTTTCACATTCTCCGTTTGAATATCTTAAGCTTCCAATCTCGTTAACTGTTTTCGTCTCCAACTGGCACTCTTCTTGCTCGAGTTTACCTACAAGTATGGTCTTCTTTTCATATGGGTAAAATTATATTTAGGAGTGTGTTAGTCTGATAATGTGCATCAATATTGATTGCAGAAGTAATAGAATTCACGTAATATTCTTATCAAAGTAGTGGATTGCAATCGATAGTATTTATTTGACCTTCATCTTAGATGTTCCCGGGCATGTCTATATTAATAAAAGTTTATCATGGAAGAAGATGCTCAATATAGCTTTTGTAGAGTAAATTAATTATAAGGATTGATTGATGTTAATGAGAATGAGATTTTCTTGTTTTGTGAAAGAGATTTGTGTTTGGAAGTTTCCCTTAAGGGTACTTTTTTCCCGACTGATTTTTTTTATCTTTCGTGATTACTTCGGACTTCTGTGCCAACTGACACAGCGGGTCCGATGGTTGGATGTGAAAACTTCCTCCCGTTGTGCTAGCCGCGGCCATTCACGTTTACACTCAATAAGAGATAAGTTTTCTTTTGCGCTAAGCACAAAATAATACTAATGTATCGAGTTCCTCGTTTGGTGTATATTGATGGCTAATATGCCGATTTGTAAGTCAAATATTGAAAACAAAATATAATTTATATTCCGAATAAAAATCTGACAGACCGTGGCATATTCTGTGTTTAATTCAATTGAAACATCAAAATACTTGTATCTTATGAAACATTTACATCGGACGAACTTAAAATTAAAGTCTTTTATTTCTAACAGTAGTTGAAAGATATCCATCATTTTTCGTTAATTGATTTAAAATTTCTTAAACTATTATGTCTTACTGTCCTCTGTTTCTATAAATTAAATTAAATAGTCTTGATGACACTGCCGAGAGAATGAAATATCCACCTGAGAGAAAAATTCGGCAAGGGGAAGAAAAAACTAATTGTGCTCCATACAGATTTTTCTTTCGCTAAAATTTTATAGATTATTTAGAATCCCATATCCATTCTAATTGTTTCGAAAGGAATTAATTCAGTCTTCAATATTTGAGCACTTGCCTTGCTTCCATTTAAATTACTATAGGAATCCTAATTATAATTCCTAAATGGTAGTGTGTTGAACTAGTCTTGTTACATTAAATTAGCTGTTTCTTTCGAAACTGTAATTTTTTCTGATTATTTTTAAGATATTCAAAGATATCATTCCGTTGGTCGAGTGTCCCGTTTCCCGTGCCCTAATATTTCCAACTTTAGAGATATTCTCCTGTAAACCCAACCGATTAGTAAACCTTAAAAATACGGAATCAATGAGCTAGAATCGAAATATTCCTTAAAAGTATTCATATAGCAAAATATAGAATATAGCAAAATTTGTTTATCCCTTCTTATTCCTCTCTATGTGTGCAGTTCCATGCCCGATATTCACTCAAACAACCGCTATATTTTCCAATGGAAATTAGGAGCACGTGCTTTCCCAGCGTTCACCCACTTGCCTGCGCATCTCCTTGGAGAATCGTCTTGTTTCTATTTGTTTTCTTCCACAAGTCTTGCGACCCAGTCCAACTCCCAGCCGCTTGGCCCGTTGAGCCTTATTCTCGGCGAGAGAACGAAACAATAGGTAAGCCCCCATCTATTATGGCCTCGAGAGGACTTTGCTACATCATCCTCAGGGTTTTGCATGACTTTCACAACCCCTAGGGTAATTTTTTCTTAACTTTTTAACTGCCTCCCCTGCGGGAAGAGAGTGAGGAAAGAAGAGTATATATATATATATATATATATATATATATATATATATATATATATATATATATATATGCTTTCGTAGACGTAACACGGAAGTGCCGAATAGTACATTACACCGTAGCAAACAATATAAAACACAAAAAAAGGAACACTGATACGTTATTTCTTGATAATTTCGACGGAATTCTACTCCGTCTTCATCGGAAGATAGAGAAGTAATGACTTCATCAGTCATTACTGATGAAATTCGGACGGAATTCTACTCCGTCTTCATCGGAAGATAGAGAAGTAATGACTTCATCAGTCATTACTGATGAAATCATTACTTCTCTATCTTCCGATGAAGACGGAGTAGCATTCCGACGAAATTATCAAGAAATAACGTGTCAGTGTTCCTTTTTTGTGCGTCTACATTGTTTGTTACTGTGTTTTATATATATATATATATTATATATATATATATATATATATATATATATATATATATATATATATATATATATATATATTAACACACACATACATAACCTTGTCATTTAGTACTTCGAACGTAGGCAAAAACAAACGTGGCATGTTTCGTGCCTGTCATAGTCTTTCTAATAGTTGAAGCATTCACGTTCGTTACTTATTTACCAATACATCTACGTAACTCTGTATACAAATATGTACATACGCATTCACTGTGTATACTCGTGCTTTCCTGAATGTATACATATATAATTATTAATGTTCGTGCCTTATGTCATTGCAGGGGTCGATCTAAGAACAAGAAATTGGGTATATTTGTTTGGCCTTAAGAAAATTGCAAATGATTATTATTTGTATGCCCGACAATGCTTCCGAATATATGCCATCCATTGAGTGGAACATTATGTTTTTTACTAGCCTAGCGCTGCCGTCTCTAAATCATTGCGATTAATTTCAAAATCATCAAGTACATACATAAATGAAAATCGGCCCTTTAAGAGGTTTCCTAGATCTGCTACTGGATCACTGAGGAAGGGTTCACGTGGCAACGTCTTCAACTTCAACCTCCACTGTGTAGCCGGGAGGGGGATATCTGGGTAGTAACGAGTGGAAGCCGAGAAATCCGCGGGAATCAGTTGGGAGTGTAAATAATGAACTCTGGTGGTTGGATGTGGTGAGTATGGGTGTGTTTGTACGCGAAAGATGTTTAGCTTTTGTTTTCCCCTTCTGGAGGTTTGACTCCTGCGGAAGAGAAGGCAAAGTAGAAGGGGGAGTTGAGCTCAAGTCCTTCCGTGGTAAATGGAAATGAAATGACGGCAGGGGTTTAAAGTTGTTTGGCGAGGAAGTAGAAGGAGAGTATAATGGAGAGAGGGGTGTGTGATGGATACTCAACGAACCGATAATCCTTCGAGCTATTTCGCCAACGGAGGTATTTAAGTGCATACGATGACCCCTCCCAAAGTTTTATTTTATGTTTTACGATTCACTTTACGTCCTTGGAGTTATATCTGTAAGCTTCACCCTTGCGAGGATTTTTAATGCAATTTTATTTTTTCAGAAATTATTCTCTTTTCATCATATTGGGCTCGTGAGAACATCACTATTGTGATTTGTCTGTGATCCAAGTATTTGGTGAAGTCATTGGTGAAGTTTCACCGGTAAGAATAACAGGAAACGCAATGAGATAAAACCATGTTGGAGCATAAAAACTGTAAGCCAGTATTTTCGATAAAAAAACGCGACAGCTGAATTAAAAAATGGCCGTTATTATTGTTGAATTCGGTGTAAACTTTAGGAAATGCTTTATGTAAATGTTTGAAAGACATAAACTTGCCCTCCGCGTAAAACCTTACCTCCTTATTCAGCCTTCTAGGACAATTTAATGTCCTGAGTGTGCATTTATTTTTCCTGTAGGTAGCTGAAGAGTTAAATATCAGATTATGTGTACCTTTTTGTGTCGCTTCGAAATTTATATCGATGAGTTAGTTTGAAAACAATTAATAGAGCGGATTAACTATTAGCATAGAAGAAGTTGGCTACTAAGATCAGCGTAGATACGTGTCTTCAAACAGAAGATGAATCAGAGAATAAAACTCTTTAATTGAGTGATCGATATTATACAGGGTATAATTTTCTTTCAAATCAACTTTGCTAAATGGAATACCTATTAAAATTTGATAATAATGAATATATCACCAATGTTATAGCTTCGCACCTAAAAAATTGTGAATGAAAACTATTGGAATTACTGAGAGTTCCAAAAAATGAAATTTGATGCAATTGAAACAGGGCTGAGGGAACTTACTGGGTAATATTCGGTTGCTGACCGGTCCCGGTCACCAGTTTTGATCCGGGTGCCCATCCTGACACTACTGATAAATGATTGAATGAAAGGAAAATGTGTCTTGTCCTAGTCAACCAACAGTTGAGCGGAGAAGAGCCTACCAACTGTCTTAAAGTGAATATTAAATCTTTCTCGTAATTATACCTATAGTTACATCCAAAGTAAGCTTTCATTTACCGGACTAAATAAAAATGTCTTTACCCCCTGATAGGTAAGTGGGTACGTGGCAGATCCATATGGAGTAATTAGCATTATATTATATAGATTTAAGCGTGTCGAGTAAGAGTTTTGAATAGATAATTCTGCGCGTATTTTAATAAGTTTTGACAAGAAGGAAACCCATGGGCAAAATTACACATCCACCGAAACTGAACACACTCAATAAGTCAAACGCACCATCGGACTAGATCAAATTATCAAAATATCATACCTGTAGTTAGCAGCACTTCCTCAATCCATCGTTATCCAATTATTTTCAAAATAGTTCTTAAAATTTTCAATGGATTCACTCGTTCATGTGTGTGCATAACGTATAGTTTTAATGTTTGTTGGTACTATTGGTACAAATTTCAAATCTATATAGTGTATATAAATTAAATAACCATGCACGAATCGACATATACTTGTATACGAGTCTAATACACCCAGATTTTAACTGGTAATCGGTACCAATATTGTTGAAAAACCACCGGTGAAGTGAAAATTTCGGTATCCCTAAATCTTTATGTGGCCGAATTATTTTTTATACCTTTTAGATGGTATGACTGCTGGAATCCATGTTTAAAAAGAATAAAAAATATTTCCTGAAGGAAATATACTTACTTGAGTCCACATATATTTCGAACATGCATTCTTACATAATTTAAAAAGAAAAAAAATCGGAACCAAGTAAGACATCCTAGATAACGGACTCGAGGTCCTTGAAAATATATCTTCATGGAGATCGTTGACGCCAAACCGGGGATGGAAGTCCCACCTCAATGCGCGACCATTACGGTTTTGGCAAGATCATCATTTCGCAGGGACTAAATGCATACTGAGTCGTGAAAGAAAATGGATCATGGTGCTTGCCTTTCGCTTTTTCCTCTCTTGCCTCACAAAAACCGATTCGCTCACGTCCTTATCGTACCCGGCAGTTGATATCGCGGATTTATTGATTCTCCTTTGGGGAAAGACAACGCAGGGACGGAGGGTGGAGAAGTGGCTCGGGCATCGCCGTCTTGTCGAGGGGAAAAAGGGATTGAAGGCAGAGGAGACGAGAGAGGTGTATTCACTCGCTAGAGTTACTTCTGGTTCCATAAGATCGGAAGACGCTGGAGCCTGCTTATGAAACGACGTTGGTGAAGAGGAGGGTAGGAGAGCGGATTGGAGGGAGCAGGAAAGGGGGTCCTGGAAAATAGACGGGCATTCAGAGGGATGCTCATTGTCCTCGGGTGATATTCAATAAAAAAATATGGAAGATGTACGAAGTTAGAAGATTAAGCGCAATTTTATAATCCAAGAGATGATGTTCTGGTACGATGCCAAGTAAAGGATTGAATTTTGATTATGATTTAACATTAAGAGTATTTTTCACGATATAAAAACCACATTGAGGCAAACATAGGTTGTCATTATTAATTAAAAAATTTACATATTCATGATAAACTTTTAACTTGATAACAGTAATAACACAATATTGAACCAATCAGAAGAGTTCAGGTCAATAATACGATAAATCTGAGAGATAATGGTGCATCTCTGAAATTGAGTCAACTACTGTTTAAGTTAGCAATAGACGAAGTCTATCTAACACTGGTGTTTTTCGTTTACTCTGTATAAACATTAAAACAAACGTTTTGCTTATCACCATGTAAGCGCTTCGTTGGAAAATATTTTCATTATAGTGACTGTAATTTAAGAAAAAAAATTTCTATATCTTGCACATTTTATTTCGGAAGGTGCTGGAAATTGGAATCGTTTTTTGAACTCTGGGCATGACGAGGATAATGATTATAAACGTTTATTCAAAAAAACTTCATTATCATTAAGAATTTGCAAGTATCCCCTCACAACTGCTGTCATCGAAACTGATATAAAATATTTGTGATCCTCAAAATTGATATTTTTTAATTTATTCATTTAGATTATAATTTCATATCCCACCGCGTTAAATATATCATTAACCGCTGAAATATATATATTTATTTTTCTTGTTTTTTAAATATTATTTTTATTTATTCAAACTATCATATTTCTCAACGTGTTTGAGGTAGAACAAGAAACTAAAATATAAAGGAGAGATGTGATTGCGAAAAGAAGGTGGTGTCCTACAAAGTGTCGCCTTAGAATTGAAATTGAGACCTGGCCTTTGCCATTGGAGAGAGCTGAGCTGATATGCTAGGGGAATCCAGCCGCGCGCCGAGGGTAAAGGCTTTTTGTCTCACGGCAAATCCTCACGCTCATTGGGAGACGGGGGCGCGGGCTTGGGTTGGCACACTCGGGTGGCTTGAATTCCTCCAGTTCCTCTCTCGCGGGATTTTTCTCTTCCACCTCTCTGCTTGCGTTCTAAACTCATTTTAAACCTTCGCTGTCCACCTGATCTCCCAGACTTTTCCTTCAGCTGCACTCTTTTATTCTGCAAGCAGGATAAGTCTGTTAGGAATCCGACACAGCATGACCAAGTCTCAGTAGAGAGAACGATATTTTTGCAATTAAATTTTTCATTTATTTGTTTTGAGTTCTAAAAGAGATGCCTTTTCTCTGCTTCAGATTCTTTACTTTGTATGTACATTTTGTGACTATGTTTTTTTATATCTCCGTAAGTGAATAAGTCATATTTCTATTTGAATTTGTTTGCAAATGGTAGTTTTGCACGGAACAATATCTTATCGAGCTGTCTCTCGAGAATTCAACGAGTATTTAAAGTTCGATTTCACTTGGGAAGAGCATTTAACATTCACGGAAAAGTTTAAGTAATTACCATTCTTTTTCTTTTAGTGGTAAATCGTGGTTTAGGATTCATTGTACAGGAACTCTCTGAAATTCTATCCTCATTTGCCAATTGTGTTTGTTTCCATATCAATGAAAATTTAGGCTTAATATAAATTGAAATTTGCGATAGACACCATGGTACAACAAATTTTAATTATCGGTACCCAAATTTAACGATTTAAGGTTATTTTATGCATTAAGACTACTTGATTTTAGGATACATGTTATTCTCGATTAAGTATTGACCAAAAGAGAATGGGATTCTTGCCTGTTTTTCTTTTATATTTGTCACCAAGAGGACCTCAAATATGTGTGCTTTCCTCGTACGGAGGAAAAGGATGCAACACGATTTTCAAAGGCTTTAATGAGTAAAAGAAAAGCGGAATGCAAAGTGGTGTATTTTGATTTGGAAAATTCTGCCTTTAATCGATGGTTATCGCCAATGTTTGTATGACCGGTGTGTTTCCTGCTATTGTATTTGTGATAATACTGTAAAGAGGATGTATAATTCAAACGTTTTTTGGTGAAACAAAATGTTTGTTTTTGCAGAAACGCACTCACATTTTATTTAAAAGTAACCAGGAAATTTATTTTTTGATGTGCCAATGAACCCTGGTGTGAAGAAATGGCGATAGACTTGTAAATAAGAGTTCCCCTCTTAGTTTATAGTTTGGATATTATTTTCTGTTAGTTTATCTATGGCTATTTCTTACTTCAGTTTTTTGGACTCGGCGAGTATATTGTTTATTTTACCGATATCTATAGTATTAAGGAAATCGAGGCGCAAGTTAAGCGAGACGAGGCGATAGTTATTGTTCATTCCAGAATTTCATTTTATTTCATGACGGAAAATAAGCATTGACATCGCAATAATTAATTCTCATGTAAAGTTAACTCAATTTTAAAATAGGAAACCTATTATTCCTCTCTCTCTCTCTCAATTTCCTTTCCATAACCAGAATTCTTACCTTCAGATGAGTGATCAATGTATTCTAACGTTATCTAATAGTTATGTAAAATATTATGATCAGCTGATAATAAAAAAAACAAGCCCCTAGAAAATAGTCACTGGTGACACTTGGTATATTTTAGGAAAAAGTGAAAATCTTTAGACTCGACGATATGTTGGAGCTAGTCTGGAACTTTTCAATCAATTCGAGGGAGCAGAAATACAAAAAGCATTTACCAAGACGTTCGAAGGGATAATAAATAACGTGTCGTTCATGGACATGTCGAATTTTCCTCGAGAACCTCTTTTATTGGTCGAACTTATTAAATAATTTACATTTTTGTGTTCAGTATCAAATCAGTAAAATTTCAAGCTACGCAATGAATATTTTTATTATTAGCCATTATAAATATTATTAATTTTTCATTCCTAAATTTAGATGCCCTTTTATACTTTCTAGAATATGATTTCAAACTATTTTTGAGGAATATGAAATAAGAGTGTTAAGATGTAGTTTCATTGCAATCTATTTATCCTGTAATAAAATGTTCATTGATTAAAAATTGTCTATAAACTGTATTAATCATTGCTATTAAAATGATGTTCCTGTCATTTTTGCCGTCATTTGATCCTTTATCAATCCAAACTTTGTTTGATTCACGTTTTATTGTATACACTACAAATTGTAATCTTTATTATCAAGACATCACGTCCACTAAATAAAATCCGAGGGGATACTATTTAAGTTCAATTGCTTATGATATCGCTCAATAGAATATATTCTGTGCTCAGGATTATATTTAAGTCAACATTTGTGGCCTTCCTGATTCTAAGGCACCGCTTGATGAGCCTCACTTTATAAATCGCTGCGAAACCTTAGATTCCTTTGTTGATTATTAATTACATTTCAGGGAGCCCTCTAGTGAGGTTAAACTTCCTCAGGTATCAATTATTTCCTCAGTTATGGCGCAATTCGTGTTTCTCGCGGGAACGAACTTTAATGGCTATAAAAGGTCCTATGCGACCCCTCCTCCTTAACGATAGTGCATCCGTTAACTTCAAAGAGAACCTCTGGATGGACGGCCCGGAGTTTTACTCGTAGGACTCCTTTCGTTTTAAATTCCTTAAAGCCCCTCTAAGGATGCCTTTTCCTTCTCCTTTATTAATCAGCTGCGAGTTTTCAGTGGTCACCAAAATGAAATGACGGCATACTTAACTCCTTTTTGAAACGAAAATTCAAAGAAACACCAATAGCTCACTAGATCCAGTTACATATAGTAGACCTAGATTTGTTGTGCATCACATATATGCCTCTTAAGATTTAAAAGATAAGTTGGACTGGTTTATAGAGTCCTGTGAAATGAATGAATTTTCCTTAAAGACATCGGATTTATCGCTTCTTTTTTTAAGTGAGCAGTTTTATCATAAAAATATAAGCCTACATTTCAAGGCCAATCTTTTTCGATGAAATTATTTGTGCCTATATAATTTACTTTGCACGGACTACAAGAAAAGCCTTTTTGTTTCATTAAAAAAATTCGACTTCCAAATAAATGAAAAAGAGCGAAATATTAATAAGGCGAATGAGTGAAACAATAGCAAACATGATATTAGAAATTGAATGTCCTAAACTAATGAAGAAATACTTTGCATGGAACAATAAAAATTGATATTCACTAATTATTCCCAAGTAATATGATGCGTGACTAAATAAAGTCATGGCAAAATCATACACCTGGCGAAATTAAATGGTTTATTTTCCGCTATGAGTGCCCTGTCATTGTAGTAAAAATAACAATTATGAATTAAAAATAACACTTAGAAATACTGTGTGTAAAATAATCAGCTAAATTTTGTTCATTATTTGCCTTTCTTGATTGTTTTTGTTAATAAGTTCTTTGTGTTTATTGTTGTTATGCGTGTTATTTATATAAAAAGATCAAATAAAGCTCTTCAAATGTAATCAGAAACTATTTATTGTTTTTCGAAGCACTGTAGAATTCGTCATTCGTTAATCTAGCGTTTCTACGCTAGATTAATATCACCATTTAAACCATCTACAAATACATAATACCCCGAAAGCCGTCGCAAGGGCGTATGGCGCGGGGTGTTGGGTCATTATCCGTAAAAAGGAACAAAATCACCTGCAAAATAAACACACATGCAAAACTGTGCCCTAATATGGAATCGTCAACGTTGAACTGAATTCTTGGTTTTGTTTATCTGCTTGAATTGCAATCAGTTTCATTTTATGCCGTTTCTATTTAGAGGAGGGGGTTGATAATAAGGCAGTATCTAATAACATAACGGAGACTAATTTCAAACTTTACATTGAGTGACACGGCAGCGTTTTTATTGAGATTGAAATTTGTTTAGCTGGGAAAAGTCCAGCCACTTAGTCATAACAAAACTTGGAATCTAAATGGAAAATTGTAAAATCGTTTGCATAATGTATAATGGACCAACACGGTCAAAGTAGTAGGGACGTAAGGAGAAGAATTGCGCTAGGAAAAGAGGCTTTTTGCCTTGCTTTCACAAGGAGGAGGGAGTTGATGACGGAGACGTTGAGTAAGGATGTTAAGAAAAGACTCGTAAAAACTTTGATACGGAGCGTAGCCATGTACGGAGCGGAAACGTGGTCATTGAAGCAGGAGGATCGACGTAGACTGGAGGCTTTTGAAATGTGGGTGTGGAGAAGAATGGAGAAGGTGAAATGGACAGAGAAGAAAACAAATGAGGAAGTACTTGGTATGGTGGGCGAAGAGAGGGGTTTGCTGGGAGCAATCCTATGGAGGCAGGAAAAGTGGATGAAGGGGGTGTTGACCGGCAGTGGGATGTTGAAGACTGTGATAGAGGGTAGAATGTTGGGCAAAAGAGGAAAGGGAAGGAACAGGATAGGGATGTTGGACGGGATGAAGGGAGGAAGAAAGTACTCAGAGATGAAGAGGGACCTGATATAGAATAGTATGATGGATTTTGTGTTTTGTTGGGAGTAATAAAATGTTTGTTTGGTAGTTGTGTCCATCCAAAAACCTACCTTAACCGGTAGATTACCTTAAAAAAAATGTATAATGATTCGCAATCAAATGAGGTTGGGAGTACATAGTTAAACGTTCATGTAATATAATATCCCTAGGCATTGAATGATTCTGATAGAAATTTGATCTACCTGATCGTAATATCAACAACGCATTAAACTTGATCACAAGCTATACTCATGCACTGTCTTAGAGCCAAAAGAAAGAGAGAATAGTTATGCTCCTAAGGAGATTGCCACTGTGACTTTGATGGATTCAAGGCTGTTCAACTCACATCCGGAAAGTTTTATGGACAGGATTATGAGGAAATTGCACGTATTCCATCTGTGATTCATGCTCTTTCCGTCGAAGTTTATTTTTAGATTTGAGAGAAATCCAAGATCCAGCTTCTTTCAATTTACCTATTTTTTCAGCCATATGTCCACCCCTAGGTCCTACGAGTACATCTAATCTCTTGCATCATCGAAAACATTCGACCGAGACGCTAGAAATTTGGGGTACGATGACTATTCAGAGGTTATTGATTTTGTACTATAATTAATTTAGCTCTCCACAAGTTCTCTTCAAAATCCTTTACGTTCCTGCATCCAAAAATCGGCTTATCTCGCCGCCAGCCGTCAGTGAAGTGCTTAAGGAAGGATTTTTAGACTCTAGAGGCCATGGAGTTTTTCAATGCACGAATAAGAATTTACCAGTCTTAAACATTCAACCCACAAAACAATTAAAAGGGAATGATCTGGTTATCCCAGCAGAGGGGATAATTCGCATCTATGTTTTGGCCGGCTGTGACTGTTTCTTCTTGTGACACGTTTCGACTTGCAGGTTTTAAATTGTATTATTTCTCTTGTCATTTTATGCGATGAAGTAGGTGTATTGTGCGTATGATTTGTAACCACAGAAGGAAGTTATCAAGAAGACAATATTCTATAACACTGTCAAAAACCGTAAAAAGTGATAAAACACAATTGAAAACCGAAGCGAAAAGAACTATAATTTTTCACTTCCAGTTTGGTAAACAATTTTCATACACCTTATCCTAACCTCTTTGTTATTTATTCTTTAGCTTTTTCGTTCAAATTGAAAACTCACATCACGAGTGCATATGCACTTAATTTCATCTTCACACTTAATCGTATCCTTCGAATGATTTCGTAACATATTTGATGATAGTATTTTACATTATTGGTCACCATTTCACATTATTTTTTATGAAGTGTTCGTATTGTGGGCGGAATTTGATATAAATGTTTAAAGATATAGATTTTGATTATCCTATGTTTTCTTGCTCTCACAAGCAGTTTGACACATGCCCTCACTGAGAAATCTCGTAACGTATATTTATCACTTAATCTGCGTATACAGCTTTGCGTGGCGTCTGAATGCCTGCAGAAAACAAACGGTGGTTAGAAGACCCCTTTAAAGTGCTGCGACACCCAGTTAGGGCGACTTTGGCCTAAACCGGTGGAAAGCGACCCGCATCTTTTATGTTAAGCGTTTCTGTCTTTCTCCTTTCTACCTTGGTAACTTTGGTCGGGATTCGCTTAAGTCGCACACTTCAAAAGTTACAATACGGGTGCCGTAAGAAAGATTTTGAAGCCTTGCCTCTTAAGTGTGACGGCCTAAGGTGAAACGGCTTGGGGTATAGGTAAGAAAACTCAGGGGAGTGGGGTGAAGGGCGGGCGAGAAGGGCATAAAAGGGCACCGGGGCGAGAGCGATGTTAAGGGTAAGTAGGGTGAGCAAGGGGAAATAAGGGATGCCGGGGGAGTTCATGGCTCCCGATATGCATGACAGACGACGATTTCAGTTGGGGGGGTCAGAGGTCAGACTGTATGCTTGGTGCGCCCAGTGGTATATTTTTTTTTAGGGCAGGGGGAAGGTTGAACGGATATGGTAGTTGAGGGTAAGGTAAGCTGGCAAAGGTAAAGGGGGTACAGATTTTACAGAGACCGTAGGGGATGGAGTGAGACTTGGGATGATCGCTCCAGAACTAGGTCGAAAGTTCGCTCGTCCCGATCTTTCCCTCACTCGCTCACACTCCCACCCCTCCGTTCCCTGTCTCCCTTGCAATCCCCCAAATCCTCTCCCACAGCAATGTCAGCGGATCTCAAAAGAGGCGAGGGTTTTCACTCCCCTTTCAATCCTCCCAAGAAGTCGCGGGAGAGTAATGAGAGAGGCGTTTCCCCAGGGTGGGGTGTTTGAAGACGTGGGTGTTGAAGGGTCACGCGTCAAACTTGTGAACTCATACTCACTCGCACGCCCAATGAATAAAATAAGTATGGAAGAGTTTCATTCAAAATGACTCTCTGTGGAAGAAAAAAGGGGCGGTCTTGAGTGATAATTTTACCTTGTGCAACTTTGAGAGTACTCACGAAGTGCAGTCTCGCTGCTGTTGTATTCGCAAAAGCAACGTAATACATTTCGCAATATTCATAACTAATGTAAATGTCGAGTGTTCTCGTAATCGTATTTGTTGAACACCCGGTGTGGGTTGTGTCTGAAATATAGCCATGTCTCCGTTAGCGTTAAATTCATGCATTATTTCGCTGAGAAAAGCTACTAGGAAGGATTTTTTCAATTGTTGATAACTCTTAGTCAAGATTCAAGTCTTCCTACTCACCGTTTTCCGTGACTGGCCCTTATATTTTAATCAGCCCTTTTCATCATGTCCTTCATTAACTTAAATGTATTAATGTGCGATCCAATTTAACGTATGCGGTTGAATTACACATATTCAGCTGAATGTCCCTAGTTTATCATTATTTTCACCACTGTATTTATTCTAGTAGTAGTAGTTTTAAGGGGAGGCGACCGACAGCTAAGGTCATTTGCGCCATAGGGGATGGACAGGAAAGGATGAAGGGTGGAGAGAAACCCGGCGTCGGCATTAGCCTGCTCTTTACGAAAGGCGCCAAGGGGTCCGCAGTTTAACGTCCCATCCGACGGACGCCGTACTCACTCAAAGTGCCCTCCACAAAGCACCTCAAGTAGGGATCGAGATACCTCTGAAAAATATTCAACACCGCCGGGTTTTGAACCCGCGCCCTCAGGGTGGGAAGCCAGTACGTTAGCCCCCGCACCATCTCGATCCCCTGTATTTATTCTCTACCCCCGTTCTATCCAGTTCCATTTTGAAAACGTCCTGGATGACCTTTCTCTTTTCATATAAACTAACGCATTTTCCTTTGTATTTTCCGTTTTATTTCTCCATTCTGATGATTACCACAGCTTTAAAACCTCAAAATATTTTGCCTCGTCCCATAACATTACACTTTTTGCCCCCATATTATCATGCGTTTATATGTATTTTCCAACTTGAAGTATCATGATGGGCGTAATTATAACATCTTTAGTGTATGATCCGCCTAACGTGAGCCTTAATGAATTAAATGCTTTTCTCTCCCCCTTATAACTTCTGCGCATTAATATTTATTTCTTCATTGGTGGTAATAATGTAACTAATCTTAGTGTGTAACGTTTGATTAAGATGTGTTTGTACCCTCTCTAGAAGGAGATTATTTTCTTTTCGGTATATTGACGTGAAGTTACTTCGAATTTTGGGGAATTTTCTTTTCCCACCTCTTGGTTATTTTCCCATCCGTTCAAAATCCTTGAAACCCCAAAATAGTTTTTGAAAAATGGAGGCATACTATCAGATGGTGAGAGAGACAGAAAGAAACAGAAAGCGCTCCATTATTTTTTGATCAACTGTTATCATTTTTCCAAGCCTCTCTCCTCGGTCACTGGGCCCCTCAAACGGACGGTTGTACAATGCAGCGGAAGGTAATGTATTTAATTTTGTGTTAGGGAAAGGAAGAAGGGGCTGAAATTTCGTACATTTTTAACCTACGCTGGTTGAATCTCCCTGAGTGCCCTTCGCTCCTAATACAGTGGTCGCAGCTTAAGCCCAGGAGGTATTAGGACTAGAAGTAGACCCAGTGGCGTGACCGTAGGAGCTCTTAAAAATACAAACAGCGGCTGGACTGCAAGTGGAGCATAAGGGGGACCTTTCAGACGACGAAGGCTAGGCGAGTTGAAGTGAAGGAGTATAGGAAGGGTAAATAAGGGTACAAAATGGATACTCCCAAAAATTCATTCCTTCCATCCATTCGCAAAAACTAGATCATTCGGTTATTGGCTTCATTGCAAAGTCCTTTACTATTGAAAGTATAATTTCAGCACTGAAACCATTCACTGAAATTTATGATTTGAGACATTTTTTGGATCCACTTATGTTTTTATATTGAACCTCAAACGGTCAGAAAAATGATGAATTTTCCGAGAATAGCTTTACAATCTAATATATTTTTTCTGCACACCGAATGACACCAAGAACCCAGTTATGTCACCATTTAAATTTTCTGCTATTGACAGGCAACAATTTTGTTTTCCCTCAACGTTAGATGCTGTCAACTCAACCCATTTATTTCTTTAAAGTCTAATTTTATTTCCTCATTTGCATTTCACTTTTCAGTTTTTCATTTCATTCAGCCAGGAAAACGTGGATATTTTCGTTTGAGGAAATTTCCTTATGAAAAAATTGAAAGTACACCTAAAAAATAGTATCTAAAAGGAGATTAAGAATAAATTCCAAAGAAACTGCGGGAGATGCCGCAACAGTAACTTTTAACAGAGTCATCCGCTAATGTGCATTTCAATGCAACTATTTCAGAGTGTAAAAATCATTAAGAATAAGAAGGCAGGAACATAATGGCATAATAAGTAAGATCAAAATAGGAAGCTATTTTGGGAATAGGTAATAAAGGCAAAGGGATACAGCAATAGTGGTGATATCTTCTGAAATACTGACCAATTTAGAGGTTATGGAAGGACTACTCCTAGGATTTGTTGTGTATACTAAGTGAAATGAAAAGAGGGATAGTAAGAATGCCTATGTATAGTTCATTTAACCGAAAATGTGGACGTAACAGCTGTTAGCATAAATGTATAAAACAATATTGTGAACGTAGTTGACATACCATGCGTATTATTGAAGAATTGAAAATTGAAAGACTCTTACGACTGTATCTATATATCTATAACATTTTTACTTGCAAATTGCGGTTATATATGGCGAATTTCTGTGTGAATAAATGGTCCCTTTCGATAAAGAGAACGGAAGTGAGATGGAGAAATATTCATAGGCATACATTTGAAACGAGTTTGTATATTGATCGAAATGAGTAAGTGTTGATTTAATGGGCTCGGTAGGTCACATAAGCGGGCTCGGTAGGTCACATAAGCCATAATATGGGGATTACAAATTTGCATGTGCCAGGTAGGGATGTACGGATCTGATAAATTAGGATAGTTTAAAAAGTTATTGACGCCGAAAAAAGTTTTTCAGTTTTTTTACAGAAAAAGGAGGAAATGACTTCTGATTTCTAGAGTATGGGTTCATGAACATAGGGCTGTGAGTATAAACTATTATGATAATTTGAGTGATTTCATTCAATTAAGTGTGGTAGTATAAGTAAGTATAAAATGGGGAAGCTTAATTTTATTTACAGTCTTTCAAAGTTTTTATGAATGCACATGTGAGATATAAATGAATGGATAAGGCAGATGTAAATATTGCAAATGTAACCAGATGTTTTTCTACACACCAACGATGCGTTAATTGTGGCTGAGAGCTTTCAAAAAGCACACAATTGGTAGAAAAATACATTCATTGAGATTAAATTTGAAAGACATCTATGGTAAATATGTCCAACAACTAATTAAATTTTTTTATTTGTCTTTTTTGCTCGTTTACATTTTTCATTGAAATAAAATGCTTGTTTGGCAATTAATCTCAAATCTTTACAGCCATGAATACTACTCTCAGATGAATTCATATGTTTTCAAATATTAGATTCTCTTGTTACAGAATTCCTTATAATATCATTATTCGAGTTTTGAGTTTGTTATAATATAATTTTTTTAGATAAGCTGAATTTTGGATACTGTCGTTACAGTGGGATACTTGTAAACTTCAGTAAGAGTAAATGATCATGAATAACTATCATAATTGAAGCACTAAATTCACTTGACATAGATGTCTGGGGACTTTGATGTGGGAATAGATATAATTAATGATAATGATGAATCATTGTGAACGTTTCGGTATGTGCCAACTGCAAAAGTTTTAGGAGTAGATGCTATCAATCTCTCTATCTGCTCCGTCTAGATCTTTTCACTCCAAAATTTCGCATTCGTACTGATTACCCTTGCAAATTCCAAATTATGACCAGGCAGGTTGCGCGAAATACCAAGTTGAGACATTTCCTGGTAAATGCTCATATTTTACGAAGAGTTCTCAGCCCTTCAAAATAGTAACACGGCCTTGCTCCTAGTTACTTTAATATGACGATGACGTCGGGTTTACATCCTTATCACGGCATTCCATGGGTTTTTCAAATGAACTGCCTGATCAATTTTTTCACCCAAGATTTTATATTGCACAATTCGCAAGGCATTTTACATATATTTTTTACCTTTCTTTAACCACATCAGACTGGATTTATACCATGTGCAATTTTGTGAACGTAATGTATTATTTGGTAATGCGTAAATGAAGGTATAAAAAATAAAAGAAATAATTAGGAAAATCTAATTTCACAGAAAAAAGTTGAAAGTGTAAATGGTAATGACGGAAAATCTTCTTCAGAGAATGTCAGTCGTCAGAAACTATAGCTACTTGCTGTAGGAAGGATTATTACCAGAAGGGTACATTGAAAGAGAAAATAAATAATAATCGGAAACCAGCATCTTAAAAATTTCACAGAAACGTTATATGTTTAGAGTAAGTAACACCATACACACACTCACACTGTGTGTCTACAGATTTAATATGCATGATACCATTATTTTCTTTATTATTTAGAAATATTTGTATATATAGAAATTACATATAGGACTCTGATTTTTTTTAATTTCTGAAGGACACTAACTCAGATGCATGTTTGGAGAAAATAATGCGAAATTTTCACTGGTTTTCGCACATAAAAACTAGGTGGTCGTTTAACTTTAGATTTAGGGTCACAAATTTTAATTTTCAAGTCAATATATTCTTGAATTAATATGTTAACCAAATGTGTTTATTTGAAAAAATTGTAGTCATATAATTTTGTCGATTTTCTTTGCAGCGGCATTTGTAAGTTTTCGTCCGTGCTGTTTGTCACGATATGTTTATGCCATGAGGTGAATTTACAATTTTTTTAATTATACCCATTATTGTTACGGTACATTGATGCATTTTCATATTGTACTTAGAAAATAATATGTTCGTTATCGAAATCATGGCAACGTAATGAAAAGAAGCATGGATATTTACTTAATAGTATCGGAAAAGAAAGAAATACTTGGTTGTTCCACATATATTTTATTAACACGACCTAGGTTTCGACTTACAAAGTCATCATCAGGTAAAGAACAGAAGACACAGGGCTTTATATAGTGGATAGAGAACTGGAGAGGGGAGGTGTTTGAGAAGAGGGAGGAGGGGAAAGAGAAAGGGAAATGGTGTGTAAGTTTGGGGGGAGGGGGAGAAGACGGTTGTGTATGGCGTCGGGGTGGGAGATTACGGTTGGGTACTGCTTCAGGGGGGGAGAGGGGCTGAGGAACAGAGGGAGGTCCAGGAGGGGGGAACGGGAGGAATAAGTTAGGTCATTAACTAGAATACCCTTAAGGTGACTATTCTTTGAAATTTCCAACCGTTCCAAGGCATCTAATCTTAAGCCTTTTTTCTCTACATGCAGAATTTTGGGGACAAAGTCACTGGAGTGGTTGTTTTCTATAAGGTGCTGGGCAAAATTGGATGACATATTTCCGTTTTTAAAACAAGCGTAATGTTCCTTGACACGATCACTGAATTTCCTTCCGGTTTGTCCAATGTAGAAGGCAGAGCACTCACAACACAATTGATAAACTCCACTCCTTTCCAATGCGGGAATTTTGTCCTTGCAGTTTGATAAAAGGTTCCCTAAGTTGGCTCTATTATAGAAGGCAGGTTTAATATTGTTTCCTGCAAGGGATCTGGTGACTTTACGGGAAATATTCCCCAGGAAGAGAATTCTTCTCCACTTCGAAACGTCTTCCTTGGGGGTGGATCCGAATATTGATTTGACGGCTATTTTCTCTAGTTTTTTCCGATACAAGTTATCGACTAATTGGGAGCAGAAACCGTTGTTTTCAGCTATTGTTTTAATGATTTTAAGTTCGTTTTGGGTATTTTGTGGCGATAGAGGGATGCTAGTCAGACGGTGGACCATACATCTACATCTACATAATACCCCGCAAGCCGCCGCAAGGGCGTGTGGCGGGGGGTGCTAGGTCACCAACCGTAAAAAAGAAAAATACCACATGCAAAAAAAAAAAACAACACGGAAAATTACACCAACAGCAGCGCACACACTCATGCAAAAATCCCTTCATCCAATACTCATGCAAACACATAAACCGCAAAACAACTAAAAAACTGCACCCCATGATGCAGCACGAAAGACATCCTACAACACGGAAGCCAGGACACAACAAGCAAGAAATTGAAACACCACATGAAAATGCACCACGAAACACTCTGCCCCCAAAGAGTCTTTAAAAGGCAGGGAATGCGACCCAACGTTGCAGGTAGCAGGAATTTCCCCCCGCGGAGAGGGACGAGGGATTGAAAGGGAATCTTAAAAACAGATGAACAGAACATGAATGAGGTCATTCGGGAAGAATGTGTTATTATAACAAAACACATAAGGTTAGTGGAAGAGCATGCATTTAAATACAACTAATTATTTTTTAGACGCTGAGGGTGGCAAGTGGAATTTTTGCTAGCTATAACCCTGCAGTTGCTATCCCGTATTGTCCGTGGGAAGAAGGAGTCCTTGAGTCGGCTAGTTCTGGCATCTATTTCCCGAATTTTATATGCATGATCCAAGCGACTAATGTATGTAGGAGTACGAATAATTTGCGAGACCTCGGTGCTGAAACATGCGGATCTAAATTTATTTAATAATTTCAATCTTGCATTGAATCGTCTCTCAGCCAATGATTCCCACCCCAAGTCCATGAGCATTTCGGTGACGCTTTGCGTTTTATCGTAGGAATTTTTTACAAAACGGGCTGCCCGGCGTTGAACCTTCTCAATTTCCCGAATGAGACCTTTTTCACTCGGATCCCACACGCTGCATGCGTATTCTAAATGAGGCCTTACAAGAGCGTGGTAACAACGTTCCTTGACCTTCGAGTCACTTTTGCCGACAATGCGTCTAATGAATCCCAATTTTTTATATGCTTGACCGCAGACTTTACGTATGTGAGTCCCCCAAGTTAAGTCTTTGGTGAATGTGACACCAAAGAGTTGAAGGCCGCTAATTTTTGTGGGAAATGATGTCTTGACGTAGAATGAATGATATGATCCGTACAAGTGTCCTTCCGGAAAATGGAGAAGTCCAGCTGCCGATTATTTTTAGTGATTGTTATATCTAAAAAGTTAATGGAGTTGTTGAGCTCTTTCTCCATAGTGAACTTAATGTTTTTATCCAAGGAGTTAAGGGTTATCAAGAAGCTATCCAGTTGTCTTTGTGAACCAGCCCATACACAAAAAATATCATCTACGTAACGGTGCCAAGAGATTATGTTTTTCACCAAGTTGTTGGAAGAGGAGAACAGAGTACTTTCCACCTGGTCCATATAGATGTCTGCTAGTAGAGGGGAAACAGGAGATCCCATGGCCAGACCATGGGTTTGTAGGAAATATTTTCCGTTGAACTTGAAATAGTTCTGCGATACACATGTTTTTAACACCAAACACAACTCACTGATTACTGGGAACGGGACCCCCTTCCGAAAAAGGATTTCTTCGGCTAACTGGAGGGCTTCCTGCGTGGGAACACTCGGGAAAAGGCTGCACACATCGAAGGAGACAAGGATGCACTTGGGAGGGAGGACTAACTCTGCAAGGCGGCGGGTCATATCGGAGGAGTTTTTGATACCAAATTTTGGGACGAACTTGGTGTGCTCCTTGAAGATGGCGTTTGCTCTTCTTGCCAGGTGGTGATTAGGGGCTGAAATATTGGAAACCACCGGCCTGATGGGAATATCTGGTTTGTGAGTTTTTGGGAGACCAAAAAACCGGGGCGCTGAGGGATTCATTTGCACTAACCGATGCACTTCGGGTGGTTGGAAAATAACTGAGCAGCATTTTATTACTTGTTTGACCTCTTTATGGAATTTTGGAGTTGGATCACCATGGACTTCAAAAATGTTATTGTCCTTTAGGAACACTTCACACTTATTGATATAGTCGTCTTTTCCTAGTATCACCACCGAATTTCCTTTATCAGCCTTAAGAATTAATAGATTTTTGGAAGCCATGGACTTCTTAATTGATTTCAAAGCGGCTAATTCCTGACGATTGTCCTTGGGATCGAGGGTTGGCTTAAACTGATACTTTCCAAGTTCTCGTGCGATGAGCTCCTTGGAACCATTATTCTCTCGGATGAGGGCCACCTCACAGTCCACTGCCAAGTTCTTTAAGTCGTTGATGGTAATCGGGACATTTGGGATATATTTAAAACCTTTCTCCAAAAGAGATAATTCATTTGGAAGAAATTCGTGGTCAGTTAAATTCAAAATTCTATCACCAAAGGAATGGTGTGCTGGGACTGAAGAGGGTTTCTGCTTTTCGGGGAGAGATTCACGTTTTTTACTTGACAAAACCTTTAACTTCCGGGAAATAGTTGATCTTTTTTCAAAGGCAATTACACTGGACTTATGTCTGACCTCATCATCGAAGCATAGCCACTCGGTCCATGGTAGATTGTGCGTTAATTCTACATCTACATCTACATCTACTCAATACCCCGCAAGCCGCCGCAAGGGCGTGTGGCGGGGGGTGCTAGGACACCACCCATAATTTAGAAAAGAAAAATAATAAAAAAAAAATCGCATGCAATAACGACAAAATCATATATAAAAAAAAACATGGCATACATTCATGCATGAACACTTACACCCCACACACATGCAAACACTCAAACTACCAACTAACATACACATGCACCTGAAAGTATACCTAACATCTCTATAGTGTTTAATTTTGTTCCGACTTGTAAATTCAAAGTTTTTAATATTTCTAAAGTGACTTCGGTTTCTTGCTATTATGATTACTGATTGTTCGGGGAAAGAATGAGTATTTGTACCTATCTGTCTTGGAATCTATCTCCCTTAGTTTATCTTTGTGGTCTGATCTACCTAAGTAGTGTGGGGCCATTATAATTCCTTCAGTGTCATATTTAAACTCGTTTGTTCTGAACCTTTCTAAAAGTCTAAGCCTCGCTTGTTCTCTCCGCACTTCAAGTGGTTCCCAGCCTAAATCCCCTAAGAGACCTGTCACACTTGTGTTTTTATCATAACAATTTTTAACAAATCTAGCGGATTTTCTCTGGACTTTATCTAATTCTTTTTGCCAAATTTTCTCCCACGGATCCCAAATACTTGCGGCATATTCCAAATGAGGTCTAACTAGAGCAAAATAACACCTCTCTTTAACTTTTTCATTACATTTCCCCACCACCCGTTTTATGAAGCCAAGTTTCTTTAAAGCTGATCCGCATATTGTCCTGATATGTGCTCCCCATGAAAGGCGTGGTGTTAGAACAACCCCCAAATATTTAACTTCTACATCTACATCTACTCAATACCCCGCAAGCCGCCGCAAGGGCGTGTGGCGGGGGGTGCTAGGACACCACCCATAATTTAGAAAAGAAAAATAATAAAAAAAAAAAATCGCATGCAATAACGACAAAATCATATATAAAAAAAAACATGGCATACATTCATGCATGAACACTTACACCCCACACACATGCAAACACTCAAACTACCAACTAACATACACATGCACCTGAAAGTATACCTAACATCTCTATAGTGTTTAATTTTGTTCCGACTTGTAAATTCAAAGTTTTTAATATTTCTAAAGTGACTTCGGTTTCTTGCTATTATGATTACTGATTGTTCGGGGAAAGAATGAGTATTTGTACCTATCTGTCTTGGAATCTATCTCCCTTAGTTTATCTTTGTGGTCTGATCTACCTAAGTAGTGTGGGGCCATTATAATTCCTTCAGTGTCATATTTAAACTCGTTTGTTCTGAACCTTTCTAAAAGTCTAAGCCTCGCTTGTTCTCTCCGCACTTCAAGTGGTTCCCAGCCTAAATCCCCTAAGAGACCTGTCACACTTGTGTTTTTATCATAACAATTTTTAACAAATCTAGCGGATTTTCTCTGGACTTTATCTAATTCTTTTTGCCAAATTTTCTCCCACGGATCCCAAATACTTGCGGCATATTCCAAATGAGGTCTAACTAGAGCAAAATAACACCTCTCTTTAACTTTTTCATTACATTTCCCCACCACCCGTTTTATGAAGCCAAGTTTCTTTAAAGCTGATCCGCATATTGTCCTGATATGTGCTCCCCATGAAAGGCGTGGTGTTAGAACAACCCCCAAATATTTAACTTGATTTGGCGTAGTCAATACTGAACCCTCTATTTTGTAGTTTATATCCTGTTCCTCGCTTCCTTTATTCCAAAATTTCATAACTGCACATTTATCTATATTAAGTGTTAATCCCCATTTATTGCACCATCCCGATATATTGTCTAAGTCTCTAGAGAGTAGCTCGCGATCTAGTTGGCTCCTTATTTCCCTGTATATCACCGTGTCGTCAGCAAATAACCTTAGATTGCTACTAACGTGTGTGCTTAAGTCATTTATGTATATTAAGAACAGAAGAGGCCCTATTACACTTCCCTGGGGGACGCCCGAAGTAACATCTCTCTCCGTTGAGCACAACCCATCTATGACTACTATTTGTTTGCGGTTTGACAAGAAGTCCCTAATCCAATTAATTATTTTCTCATTGATCCCATAGTATTTAAGTTTGTGTAACAATTTATTGTGTGGGACTTTGTCGAAGGCTTTTTTGAAATCCAGGAATACTGCATCGACTTGGGTGTTGTTTTCTCCCGATCTAAGTATATCGTGAATGAAGAGACCAAGTTGTGTTTCGCAAGATCTGCTTTTCCTAAATCCGTGCTGGTTGTGGATTAGTATTTTCCTACTATCAAGAAATTTCATAATGTTAGTGACAATAACGTGTTCCAATATTTTACAAGAGATCGATGTTAAAGAAATGGGTCGGTAATTGGTTGGTTTATCCCTATCGCCGCCTTTATAGATGGGAGTTATATGGGCTAGCTTCCAGTCGCGAGGCACTGAGCCTTCTTCTATCGATTTTAGAAAAACAATATGTAAAAATGGGGCAATGTCGTCAGCTAATTCCTTTAATATTCTAGCAGGTATTTCTTCCGGACCAGGTGCCTTGTGTGCTTTGATACTACGGAGCAGATGTACTATTCCCTGCTTGGTCAGTGTAAGATCGCTCATGTGTTCCCCGGGTGGGTGTGGAGGATCGTTTCTACATCTACATCTACATAATACCCCGCAAGCCGCCGCAAGGGCGTGTGGCGGGGGGTGTTAGGTCACCAACCGTAAAAACGAAAAATACCACATGCAAAAAACAACACGGAAAATTACACCCCAGCAGCGCACACACTCATGCAAAACTCCCTCCATCCAATACTCATGCAAACACATACACCGCAAAACAACAAAAAACTGCACCCCAGGATACAGCACGAAAGCCATCCTAAAACACGCAAGCCAGGACACAACAAGCAAGAATGTGAAACATCACTACCACATGAAAATGCACCACAAAACACTCAACCCCCCAAAGAGACAGTAAAAGGAAGGGAATTCGACCCAACGTTGCAGGTAGCAGGAATTTCCCCCCGCCGGGAGGGAAGAGGGACTGAAAGGGAAACTTAAAAACAGATGAACAGAACACGAATGATATCATGCGGAAAGAATGGGTTATTATAACAAAACACATAAGGTTAGTGGAGGAGCATGCATTTAAGTAGAACTAATTATTTTTTAGACACTGAGGGTGGCAAGTGGAATTTTTACTATCTATAATCCTACAGTTGCTATCCCGTATTGTCCGTGGGAAGAAGGAGTCCTTGAGTCGGCTAGTCCTGGCATCTATTTCCCGAATTTTATATGCATGATCCAAGCGACCAATGTATGTAGGAGTACGAATAATCTGCGAGACCTCGGTGCTGAAACATGCGGATCTGAATTTATTTAATAATTTCAGTCTTGCATTGAATCAGAATGCAATTGAATTGATCGTTTGGTGCGTTTGTGTTTTTGTTGTAGACGCTCTGGAAAAAATGGTTTAAAATATTTGCCTTTTTCACGCTATCTGTAATGATTTCTCCATTTTCCGTCTTCAAAGAGTGAACAGTGGGACGTTTACCCTGTATTTCCCTAACATAGGACCAGAATGACTTTGGATTTTCCTCAAGATATTCGCTTAGCATTTTAGATTTAAAAGAGTGTAGTGCTGTGCGCATAATACTTTTCGTCTTACTACGACATTCTTTTAGTAGCTGTTTGGTTGTATTCACAAAACTTATATCGTCACTTTTTAAACTCTTTTTGAAATTTGACTGTAGCTTTCTTTGCCTTCTTAATGCCGATCTGACTTCCCCGTTGTACCATCTAGGTTCCTTACTGTCGCATTTGAGTTTGGACGGGATGTACGTCTTTATTCCTTTGCGTAAAATATTTAAGAAATAATTCCAAGTGTTCTCTGTATTTGTTGTCAGTGTTTTTGTCTTGTATTCCGGTAATTTTATCTTTAAATATTCTCTTAGTCCGTTAAAATTTGCCTTGTTGTATAGGTATATTTTACGCTTTTCTTTGTTTATTTTGACGAACTTAGTTTTTAACTCCACAAGAATAGCCTTATGGTCACTGATTCCGTCTATTATTTCAATGTTAGTAATGATTTCGGGCATAGAAGTCGCAAAGATGTCTAGTATGCTTTGGCCCCGTGTTGGTGATTTAACTATTTGTTCTAAGGAGTGTTTTGTGAATATATGAAGGAGTTCTTGGCATGAATCTCTGTTTTTGGCAGATTTTCCCACGCAGTAGTTTTCCCAGTCAATTGACGGTAGATTTGTGTCACCAGCGATTATAGTAATACTGTTGCTTTGTCTGCTGCTGATAGTGGATATTTGTTCGTCGAGCTTGTGTAGGACATCTGTGTTAGAATCTGGGGATCTATAAAATGAACACACGTATAGGCTTCTGCCGTTGTAGTCCTTAATGTTGCACCAAACGCTTTCTATGTCATCTACGTCGCATTCATATCGTTGGCTACTAAGATGTGACTTTACTGCAATGAATACTCCCCCACCCAACCTATTTGGTCTGTCCCTTCTGTAAATTGTGAAGCCGTTTGGAAAAACCTCATTGTTTGCTATATCTCCCGTGAGCCAACTTTCTGTTCCAACTACTATGTCTGCGTTTGTACTGACAAAAATATGTTCAATATCCGATATTTTGTTTCTAATGCTACGGCAATTTAATGTTATAATTTTAATATGGCTAATAACTTCTTGTTTTTCGGTTTTATGTACGCTAACAAAACTGTTTTGAGACGATTCGTGGTGAACAGAGACAAAAGAATTACATTCACTTGCATTGCTATCTGTTATGTATGTAGAGGCACCAATTTTATTAAATTTACGTGGGTTATATGTTGTTTTAACGCAAGTGCTTGTTTGTTCAATATTTTTGGGGATTTGAGAGGCATTACCTGAACTGAATTGACAAAAAGCGCTGGATTCTACTTTATTTTTCCCAATATATGACCTACGCTCTTGCCTACCAGCTATGCTAAACCCTCGACACGTGTTCGTGTAACCTACGCGCTACCAACTGCGATGCCTCGGCAGTATAATGGACCCCGGAGCGATTAAGGGGTACCCGACACGATGAGAGGACGGGCCTCAGATCAACGAAGTCCGCTCCGATTCCCCGGCAAAATCCCAGCAATCTCTCATTTAAACCCTCAATGCGGCTCCAAACGAGCCTTCCGCGGTCTGAACGCGGCACAATACTACATATACTTAATTTAATTGGGACCTTAAACTCTGCCTCGACTCGTTTCACCTCCGAGTGCATCTCCTTAAAGGAGCGCAGGATCTCTTCAGATCCACGTTCCGATTTGTCGTTTGTCCCGACATGAGCCACAATGCGTAGCTTGGAGCAGCCCGTATTACTGACGGCCGCCTTCACCGCCAGCGTCGCCTGGGGTACCCCGCCGCCCGGTATACACCAGGACGACAAGAATCCAACACCTCCCTCCTGTTGGACTCTGCGGCGCAGCGGGTTCATTATACGCCGGACATTTGAACTTGATTTGCCGTAGTCAATACTGAACCCTCTATTTTGTAGTTTATATCCTGTTCCTCGCTTCCTTTATTCCAAAATTTCATAACTGCACATTTATCTATATTAAGTGTTAATCCCCATTTATTGCACCATCCCGAGATATTGTCTAAGTCTCTAGAGAGTAGCTCGCGATCTAGTTGGCTCCTTATTTCCCTGTATATCACCGTGTCGTCAGCAAATAACCTTAGATTGCTACTAACGTGTGTGCTTAAGTCATTTATGTATATTAAGAACAGAAGAGGCCCTATTACACTTCCCTGGGGGACGCCCGAAGTAACATCTCTCTCCGTTGAGCACAACCCATCTATGACTACTATTTGTTTGCGGTTTGACAAGAAGTCCCTAATCCAATTAATTATTTTCTCATTGATCCCATAGTATTTAAGTTTGTGTAACAATTTATTGTGTGGGACTTTGTCGAAGGCTTTTTTGAAATCCAGGAATACTGCATCGACTTGGGTGTTGTTTTCTCCCGATCTAAGTATATCGTGAATGAAGAGACCAAGTTGTGTTTCGCAAGATCTGCTTTTCCTAAATCCGTGCTGGTTGTGGATTAGTATTTTCCTACTATCAAGAAATTTCATAATGTTAGTGACAATAACGTGTTCCAATATTTTACAGGAGATCGATGTTAAAGAAATGGGTCGGTAATTGGTTGGTTTATCCCTATCGCCGCCTTTATAGATGGGAGTTATATGGGCTAGCTTCCAGTCGCGAGGCACTGAGCCTTCTTCTATCGATTTTAGAAAAACAATATGTAAAAATGGGGCAATGTCGTCAGCTAATTCCTTTAATATTCTAGCAGGTATTTCTTCCGGACCAGGTGCCTTGTGTGCTTTGATACTACGGAGCAGATGTACTATTCCCTGCTTGGTCAGTGTAAGATCGCTCATGTGTTCCCCGGGTGGGTGTGGAGGATCGTTTGGTGCGTTTGTGTTTTTGTTGTAGACGCTCTGGAAAAAATGGTTTAAAATATTTGCCTTTTTCACGCTATCTGTAATGATTTCTCCATTTTCCGTCTTCAAAGAGTGAACAGTGGGACGTTTACCCTGTATTTCCCTAACATAGGACCAGAATGACTTTGGATTTTCCTCAAGATATTCGCTTAGCATTTTAGATTTAAAAGAGTGTAGTGCTGTGCGCATAATACTTTTCGTCTTACTACGACATTCTTTTAGTAGCTGTTTGGTTGTATTCACAAAACTTATATCGTCACTTTTTAAACTCTTTTTGAAATTTGACTGTAGCTTTCTTTGCCTTCTTAATGCCGATCTGACTTCCCCGTTGTACCATCTAGGTTCCTTACTGTCGCATTTGAGTTTGGACGGGATGTACGTCTTTATTCCTTTGCGTAAAATATTTAAGAAATAATTCCAAGTGTTCTCTGTATTTGTTGTCAGTGTTTTTGTCTTGTATTCCGGTAATTTTATCTTTAAATATTCTCTTAGTCCGTTAAAATTTGCCTTGTTGTATAGGTATATTTTACGCTTTTCTTTGTTTATTTTGACGAACTTAGTTTTTAACTCCACAAGAATAGCCTTATGGTCACTGATTCCGTCTATTATTTCAATGTTAGTAATGATTTCGGGCATAGAAGTCGCAAAGATGTCTAGTATGCTTTGGCCCCGTGTTGGTGATTTAACTATTTGTTCTAAGGAGTGTTTTGTGAATATATGAAGGAGTTCTTGGCATGAATCTCTGTTTTTGGCAGATTTTCCCACGCAGTAGTTTTCCCAGTCAATTGACGGTAGATTTGTGTCACCAGCGATTATAGTAATACTGTTGCTTTGTCTGCTGCTGATAGTGGATATTTGTTCGTCGAGCTTGTGTAGGACATCTGTGTTAGAATCTGGGGATCTATAAAATGAACACACGTATAGGCTTCTGCCGTTGTAGTCCTTAATGTTGCACCAAACGCTTTCTATGTCATCTACGTCGCATTCATATCGTTGGCTACTAAGATGTGACTTTACTGCAATGAATACTCCCCCACCCAACCTATTTGGTCTGTCCCTTCTGTAAATTGTGAAGCCGTTTGGAAAAACCTCATTGTTTGCTATATCTCCCGTGAGCCAACTTTCTGTTCCAACTACTATGTCTGCGTTTGTACTGACAAAAATATGTTCAATATCCGATATTTTGTTTCTAATGCTACGGCAATTTAATGTTATAATTTTAATATGGCTAATAACTTCTTGTTTTTCGGTTTTATGTACGCTAACAAAACTGTTTTGAGACGATTCGTGGTGAACAGAGACAAAAGAATTACATTCACTTGCATTGCTATCTGTTATGTATGTAGAGGCACCAATTTTATTAAATTTACGTGGGTTATATGTTGTTTTAACGCAAGTGCTTGTTTGTTCAATATTTTTGGGGATTTGAGAGGCATTACCTGAACTGAATTGACAAAAAGCGCTGGATTCTACTTTATTTTTCCCAATATATGACCTACGCTCTTGCCTACCAGCTATGCTAAACCCTCGACACGTGTTCGTGTAACCTACGCGCTACCAACTGCGATGCCTCGGCAGTATAATGGACCCCGGAGCGATTAAGGGGTACCCGACACGATGAGAGGACGGGCCTCAGATCAACGAAGTCCGCTCCGATTCCCCGGCAAAATCCCAGCAATCTCTCATTTAAACCCTCAATGCGGCTCCAAACGAGCCTTCCGCGGTCTGAACGCGGCACAATACTACATATACTTAATTTAATTGGGACCTTAAACTCTGCCTCGACTCGTTTCACCTCCGAGTGCATCTCCTTAAAGGAGCGCAGGATCTCTTCAGATCCACGTTCCGAGGCGTTGTTTGTCCCGACATGAGCCACAATGCGTAGCTTGGAGCAGCCCGTATTACTGACGGCCGCCTTCACCGCCAGCGTCGCCTGGGGTACCCCGCCGCCCGGTATACACCAGGACGACAAGAATCCAACACCTCCCTCCTGTTGGACTCTGCGGCGCAGCGGGTTCATTATACGCCGGACATTTGAACTTGATTTGCCGTAGTCAATACTGAACCCTCTATTTTGTAGTTTATATCCTGTTCCTCGCTTCCTTTATTCCAAAATTTCATAACTGCACATTTATCTATATTAAGTGTTAATCCCCATTTATTGCACCATCCCGAGATATTGTCTAAGTCTCTAGAGAGTAGCTCGCGATCTAGTTGGCTCCTTATTTCCCTGTATATCACCGTGTCGTCAGCAAATAACCTTAGATTGCTACTAACGTGTGTGCTTAAGTCATTTATGTATATTAAGAACAGAAGAGGCCCTATTACACTTCCCTGGGGGACGCCCGAAGTAACATCTCTCTCCGTTGAGCACAACCCATCTATGACTACTATTTGTTTGCGGTTTGACAAGAAGTCCCTAATCCAATTAATTATTTTCTCATTGATCCCATAGTATTTAAGTTTGTGTAACAATTTATTGTGTGGGACTTTGTCGAAGGCTTTTTTGAAATCCAGGAATACTGCATCGACTTGGGTGTTGTTTTCTCCCGATCTAAGTATATCGTGAATGAAGAGACCAAGTTGTGTTTCGCAAGATCTGCTTTTCCTAAATCCGTGCTGGTTGTGGATTAGTATTTTCCTACTATCAAGAAATTTCATAATGTTAGTGACAATAACGTGTTCCAATATTTTACAAGAGATCGATGTTAAAGAAATGGGTCGGTAATTGGTTGGTTTATCCCTATCGCCGCCTTTATAGATGGGAGTTATATGGGCTAGCTTCCAGTCGCGAGGCACTGAGCCTTCTTCTATCGATTTTAGAAAAACAATATGTAAAAATGGGGCAATGTCGTCAGCTAATTCCTTTAATATTCTAGCAGGTATTTCTTCCGGACCAGGTGCCTTGTGTGCTTTGATACTACGGAGCAGATGTACTATTCCCTGCTTGGTCAGTGTAAGATCGCTCATGTGTTCCCCGGGTGGGTGTGGAGGATCGTTTGGTGCGTTTGTGTTTTTGTTGTAGACGCTCTGGAAAAAATGGTTTAAAATATTTGCCTTTTTCACGCTATCTGTAATGATTTCTCCATTTTCCGTCTTCAAAGAGTGAACAGTGGGACGTTTACCCTGTATTTCCCTAACATAGGACCAGAATGACTTTGGATTTTCCTCAAGATATTCGCTTAGCATTTTAGATTTAAAAGAGTGTAGTGCTGTGCGCATAATACTTTTCGTCTTACTACGACATTCTTTTAGTAGCTGTTTGGTTGTATTCACAAAACTTATATCGTCACTTTTTAAACTCTTTTTGAAATTTGACTGTAGCTTTCTTTGCCTTCTTAATGCCGATCTGACTTCCCCGTTGTACCATCTAGGTTCCTTACTGTCGCATTTGAGTTTGGACGGGATGTACGTCTTTATTCCTTTGCGTAAAATATTTAAGAAATAATTCCAAGTGTTCTCTGTATTTGTTGTCAGTGTTTTTGTCTTGTATTCCGGTAATTTTATCTTTAAATATTCTCTTAGTCCGTTAAAATTTGCCTTGTTGTATAGGTATATTTTACGCTTTTCTTTGTTTATTTTGACGAACTTAGTTTTTAACTCCACAAGAATAGCCTTATGGTCACTGATTCCGTCTATTATTTCAATGTTAGTAATGATTTCGGGCATAGAAGTCGCAAAGATGTCTAGTATGCTTTGGCCCCGTGTTGGTGATTTAACTATTTGTTCTAAGGAGTGTTTTGTGAATATATGAAGGAGTTCTTGGCATGAATCTCTGTTTTTGGCAGATTTTCCCACGCAGTAGTTTTCCCAGTCAATTGACGGTAGATTTGTGTCACCAGCGATTATAGTAATACTGTTGCTTTGTCTGCTGCTGATAGTGGATATTTGTTCGTCGAGCTTGTGTAGGACATCTGTGTTAGAATCTGGGGATCTATAAAATGAACACACGTATAGGCTTCTGCCGTTGTAGTCCTTAATGTTGCACCAAACGCTTTCTATGTCATCTACATCTACATCTACTTAATACCCCGCAAGCCGCCGCAAGGGCGTGTGGCGGGGGGTGCTAGGACACCACCCATAATTTAGAAAAGAAAAATAATAAAAAAAAAATCGCATGCAATAACGACAAAATCATATATATAAAAAAAAAAACATGGCATACATTCATGCATGAACACTTACACCCCACACACATGCAAACACTCAAACTACCAACTAACATACACATGCACCTGAAAGTATACCTAACATCTCTATAGTGTTTAATTTTGTTCCGACTTGTAAATTCAAAGTTTTTAATATTTCTAAAGTGACTTCGGTTTCTTGCTATTATGATTACTGATTTTTCGGGGAAAGAATGAGTATTTGTCCTATCTGTCTTGGAATCTATCTCCCTTAGTTTATCTTTGTGGTCTGATCTACCTAAGTAGTGTGGGGCCATTATAATTCCTTCAGTGTCATATTTAAACTCGTTTGTTCTGAACCTTTCTAAAAGTCTAAGCCTCGCTTGTTCTCTCCGCACTTCAAGTGGTTCCCAGCCTAAATCCCCTAAGAGACCTGTCACACTTGTGTTTTTATCATAACAATTTTTAACAAATCTAGCGGATTTTCTCTGGACTTTATCTAATTCTTTTTGCCAAATTTTCTCCCACGGATCCCAAATACTTGCGGCATATTCCAAATGAGGTCTAACTAGAGCAAAATAACACCTCTCTTTAACTTTTTCATTACATTTCCCCACCACCCGTTTAATGAAGCCAAGTTTCTTTAAAGCTGATCCGCATATTGTCCTGATATGTGCTCCCCATGAAAGGCGTGGTGTTAGAACAACCCCCAAATATTTAACTTGATTTGCCGTAGTCAATACTGAACCCTCTATTTTGTAGTTTATATCCTGATCCTCGCTTCCTTTATTCCAAAATTTCAAAACTGCACATTTATCTATATTAAGTGTTAATCCCCATTTATTGCACCATTCCGAGATATTGTCTAAGTCTCTAGAGAGTAGCTCGCGATCTAGTTGGCTCCTTATTTCCCTGTATATCACCGTGTCGTCAGCAAATAACCTTAGATTGCTACTAACGTGTGTGCTTAAGTCATTTATGTATATTAAGAACAGAAGAGGCCCTATTACACTTCCCTGGGGGACGCCCGAAGTAACATCTCTCTCCGATGAGCACAACCCATCTATGACTACTATTTGTTTGCGGTTTGACAAGAAGTCCCTAATCCAATTAATTATTTTCTCATTGATCCCATAGTATTTAAGTTTATGTAACAATTTATTGTGTGGGACTTTGTCGAAGGCTTTTTTGAAATCCAGGAATACTGCATCGACTTGTGTGTTGTTTTCTCCCGATCTAAGTATATCGTGAATGAAGAGACCAAGTTGTGTTTCGCAAGATCTGCTTTTCCTAAATCCGTGCTGGTTGTGGATTAGTATTTTCCTACTATCAAGAAATTTCATAATGTTAGTGACAATAATGTGTTCCAATATTTTACAAGAGATCGACGTTAAAGAAATGGGTCGGTAATTGGTTGGTTTATCCCTATCGCCGCCTTTATAGATGGGAGTTATATGGGCTAGCTTCCAGTCACGAGGCACTGAGCCTTCTTCTATCGATTTTAGAAAAACAATATGTAAAAATGGGGCAATGTCGTCAGCTAATTCCTTTAATATTCTAGCAGGTATTTCTTCCGGACCAGGTGCCTTGTGTGCTTTGATACTACGGAGCAGATGTACTATTCCCTGCTTGGTCAGTGTAAGATCGCTCATGTGTTCCCCGGGTGGGTGTGGAGGATCGTTTGGTGCGTTTGTGTTTTTGTTGTAGACGCTCTGGAAAAAATGGTTTAAAATATTTGCCTTTTTCACGCTATCTGTAATGATTTCTCCATTTTCCGTCTTCAAAGAGTGAACAGTGGGACGTTTACCCTGTATTTCCCTAACATAGGACCAGAATGACTTTGGATTTTCCTCAAGATATTCGCTTAGCATTTTAGATTTAAAAGAGTGTAGTGCTGTGCGCATAATACTTTTCGTCTTACTACGACATTCTTTTAGTAGCTGTTTGGTTGTATTCACATAAATTATATCGTCACTTTTTAAACTCTTTTTGAAATTTGACTGTAGCTTTCTTTGCCTTCTTAATGCCGATCTGACTTCCCCGTTGTACCATCTAGGTTCCTTACTGTCGCATTTGAGTTTGGACGGGATGTACGTCTTTATTCCTTCGCGTAAAATATTTAAGAAATAATTCCAAGTGTTCTCTGTATTTGTTGTCAGTGTTTTTGTCTTGTATTCCGGTAATTTTATCTTTAAATATTCTCTTAGTCCGTTAAAATTTGCCTTGTTGTATAGGTATATTTTACGCTTTTCTTTGTTTATTTTGACGAACTTAGTTTTTAACTCCACAAGAATAGCCTTATGGTCACTGATTCCGTCTATTATTTCAATGTTAGTGATGATTTCGGGCATAGAAGTCGCAAAGATGTCTAGTATGCTTTGGCCCCGTGTTGGTGATTTAACTATTTGTTCTAAGGAGTGTTTTGTGAATATATGAAGGAGTTCTTGGCATGAATCTGTGTTTTTGGCAGATTTTCCCACACAGTAGTTTTCCCAGTCAATTGACGGTAGATTTGTGTCACCAGCGATTATAGTAATACTGTTGCTTTGTCTGCTGCTGATAGTGGATATTTGTTCGTCGAGCTTGTGTAGGACATCTGTGTTAGAATCTGGGGGTCTATAAAATGAACACACGTATAGGCTTCTGCCGTTGTAGTCCTTAATGTTGCACCAAACGCTTTCTATGTCATCTACGTCGCATTCATATCGTTGGCTACTAAGATGTGACTTTACTGCAATGAATACTCCCCCACCCAACCTATTTGGTCTGTCCCTTCTGTAAATTGTGAAGCCGTTTGGAAAAACCTCATTGTTTGCTATATCTCCCGTGAGCCAACTTTCTGTTCCAACTACTATGTCTGCGTTTGTACTGACAAAAATATGTTCAATATCCGATATTTTGTTTCTAATGCTACGGCAATTTAATGTTATAATTTTAATATGGCTAATAACTTCTTGTTTTTCGGTTTTATGTACGCTAACAAAACTGTTTTGAGACGATTCGTGGTGAACAGAGACAAAAGAATTACATTCACTTGCATTGCTATCTGTTATGTATGTAGAGGCACCAATTTTATTAAATTTACGTGGGTTATATGTTGTTTTAACGCAAGTGCTTGTTTGTTCAATATTTTTGGGGATTTGAGAGGCATTACCTGAACTGAATTGACAAAAAGCGCTGGATTCTACTTTATTTTTCCCAATATATGACCTACGCTCTTGCCTACCAGCTATGCTAAACCCTCGACACGTGTTCGTGTAACCTACGCGCTACCAACTGCGATGCCTCGGCAGTATAATGGACCCCGGAGCGATTAAGGGGTACCCGACACGATGAGAGGACGGGCCTCAGATCAACGAAGTCCGCTCCGATTCCCCGGCAAAATCCCAGCAATCTCTCATTTAAACCCTCAATGCGGCTCCAAACGAGCCTTCCGCGGTCTGAACGCGGCACAATACTACATATACTTAATTTAATTGGGACCTTAAACTCTGCCTCGACTCGTTTCACCTCCGAGTGCATCTCCTTAAAGGAGCGCAGGATCTCTTCAGATCCACGTTCCGAGGCGTTGTTTGTCCCGACATGAGCCACAATGCGTAGCTTGGAGCAGCCCGTATTACTGACGGCCGCCTTCACCGCCAGCGTCGCCTGGGGTACCCCGCCGCCCGGTATACACCAGGACGACAAGAATCCAACACCTCCCTCCTGTTGGACTCTGCGGCGCAGCGGGTTCATTATACGCCGGACATTTGAACTACCTAAAATAACGGTTCCCTCCCTCCCCGACCGCTGATGCCTTACCCTAGGCAGTGCCCTCGGAGTAGGGATAGGGGCTGCAGGTACGGTGGTGCTGTCATCCGACAGCACCTGGTACCTGTTGGAGACGGGGATGGTATCTGCCTCCGCAGAGTCCAATCCTCGCCGCAGCGTTACCTTCCCCTTGCCCCGAGAGACGACCCTCCAATCGTCCGACCTACGGACGTGAGACACTCCCTCGTTGAGAGATGGGACACGGGGTAGGTCTCTAATCGCCCAGCCACGTGTTGCATTCGGACGAATCCGTGCACCCCTATGGGCGTGGCGGGTTTTCGAATTCCCACCCTGAGCACCATCTCTCCCGAGGGGAGCCCTCCGGCCGGCGATCTCCGATCGAAGCTCCCGCACCATTCTCTCCAGCATGACGATACGGGCCCTTAAAGCCGCGCATTCGCCAGTGCCTTCGAGCATGGCAACAGGGGACCTGGATGAAGCCATCCTAATTTAATTACCAAGTTCCCAACAAAAGCTAACCTGTATACACTATGCTAAAATTTCTAGAAGGGGTTAGCTAAATTTAGCTCAAACAATAAGTTACGATTTGGAATTGAATATGAAGCCTAAGTGGAAAAAACGATGCTTGAGTAAGGTCTGGTTTTCAGAGGACCAAAAAAAAAGATATTAAGAAAAAGGAAAGCACTCACCGGTCACCAATCAGAGTCGAAGGACAAAAACCACCACAATCCACTAAATAAATTACTACTACCACACACTACGGTTGACAAACCACACACAAAACAACAACTATATAAACGAAGCAACGTATACGTTGACACTACACAGCACTTCACTAAAACCAAAAGCACCAAGAATCAAGCTGGCAGGCAGGTAGTCTCTGGTGGGTCAAACCGGTTACCAGGAGCGCTCAGTAGGCAGGTCCGCTCAGGTTGAGGGCGATAACCAATTAGATTCGACGGACAAAAACCACCGCAAGCCACTACGAGTACCCACTAGGAATACCACCAAACTATTAAAAACTAATAACAAGCAACACAAAAACTAAATAAACTTAACTATTTCACAAAATTAAAGCTAACACTACACTTCACTAGGGAAGAACAAACACAGAGGTACAGAAGTATCAGCAGGCACGCAGGTAGTCTCAGGTAGGGTCAAACCGGTTCTAGGGAGCGAGCTCGAGCACGTCTGTTCTCGGCAGAAGCCAGGCAGAGAATGACGTCTGAATCTACGTCGCATTCATATCGTTGGCTACTAAGATGTGACTTTACTGCAATGAATACTCCCCCACCCAACCTATTTGGTCTGTCCCTTCTGTAAATTGTGAAGCCGTTTGGAAAAACCTCATTGTTTGCTATATCTCCCGTGAGCCAACTTTCTGTTCCAACTACTATGTCTGCGTTTGTACTGACAAAAATATGTTCAATATCCGATATTTTGTTTCTAATGCTACGGCAATTTAATGTTATAATTTTAATATGGCTAATAACTTCTTGTTTTTCGGTTTTATGTACGCTAACAAAACTGTTTTGAGACGATTCGTGGTGAACAGAGACAAAAGAATTACATTCACTTGCATTGCTATCTGTTATGTATGTAGAGGCACCAATTTTATTAAATTTACGTGGGTTATATGTTGTTTTAACGCAAGTGCTTGTTTGTTCAATATTTTTGGGGATTAATTCAATATGGAGGAGGAGTAGGTAGTGAGAAATAGCGTCTCTCTTCACATACCATTCATGGAGTTCCCTTTTCAGCCATGCTCTCTTGCCTGCTTCAACAGCGTGTTTTCCGGAGGATGACCAGGTCTTCTTACTTTTTAGTTGGATGTATCTCGGGAAAACTCCATGGGTGATGCACTGACTATTGAAAAAGATGTTCAGGGATGCTATGCGGAACTTGATAGATAGTCTTCTGTACCATATTGCCTTATCTGCGATACATGCGCACTTGATGAATAAAATTGTCTGAGGCGTCACTTTGTGGAAGCGATTCATATCGGAAAAGAAAGAAATACTTGGTTGTTCCACATATATTTTATTAACACGACCTAGGTTTCGACTTACAAAGTCATCATCAGGTAAAGAACAATTCGATGTGTGCAGCCTTTTCCCGAGTGTTCCCACGCAGGAAGCCCTCCAGTTAGCCGAAGAAATCCTTTTTCGGAAGGGGGTCCCGTTCCCAGTAATCAGTGAGTTGTGTTTGGTGTTAAAAACATGTGTATCGCAGAACTATTTCAAGTTCAACGGAAAATATTTCCTACAAACCCATGGTCTGGCCATGGGATCTCCTGTTTCCCCTCTACTAGCAGACATCTATATGGACCAGGTGGAAAGTACTCTGTTCTCCTCTTCCAACAACTTGGTGAAAAACATAATCTCTTGGCACCGTTACGTAGATGATATTTTTTGTGTATGGGCTGGTTCACAAAGACAACTGGATAGCTTCTTGATAACCCTTAACTCCTTGGATAAAAACATTAAGTTCACTATGGAGAAAGAGCTCAACAACTCCATTAACTTTTTAGATATAACAATCACTAAAAATAATCGGCAGCTGGACTTCTCCATTTTCCGGAAGGACACTTGTACGGATCATATCATTCATTCTACGTCAAGACATCATTTCCCACAAAAATTAGCGGCCTTCAACTCTATGGTCCACCGTCTGACTAGCATCCCTCTATCGCCACAAAATACCCAAAACGAACTTAAAATCATTAAAACAATAGCTGAAAACAACGGTTTCTGCTCCCAATTAGTCGATAACTTGTATCGGAAAAAACTAGAGAAAATAGCCGTCAAATCAATATTCGGATCCACCCCCAAGGAAGACGTTTCGAAGTGGAGAAGAATTCTCTTCCTGGGGAATATTTCCCGTAAAGTCACCAGATCCCTTGCAGGAAACAATATTAAACCTGCCTTCTATAATAGAGCCAACTTAGGGAACCTTTTATCAAACTGCAAGGACAAAATTCCCGCATTGGAAAGGAGTGGAGTTTATCAATTGTGTTGTGAGTGCTCTGCCTTCTACATTGGACAAACCGGAAGGAAATTCAGTGATCGTGTCAAGGAACATTACGCTTGTTTTAAAAACGGAAATATGTCATCCAATTTTGCCCAGCACCTTATAGAAAACAACCACTCCAGTGACTTTGTCCCCAAAATTCTGCATGTAGAGCAAAAAGGCTTAAGATTAGATGCCTTGGAACGGTTGGAAATTTCAAAGAATAGTCACCTTAAGGGTATTCTAGTTAATGACCTAACTTATTCCTCCCGTTCCCCCCTCCTGGACCTCCCTCTGTTCCTCAGCCCCTCTCCCCCCCTGAAGCAGTACCCAACCGTAATCTCCCACCCCGACGCCATACACAACCGTCTTCTCCCCCTCCCCCCAAACTTACACACCATTTCCCTTTCTCTTTCCCCTCCTCCCTCTTCTCAAACACCTCCCCTCTCCAGTTCTCTATCCACTATATAAAGCCCTGTGTCTTCTGTTCTTTACCTGATGATGACTTTGTAAGTCGAAACCTAGGTCGTGTTAATAAAATATATGTGGAACAACCAAGTATTTCTTTCTTTTCCGATATGAATCGCTTCCACAAAGTGACGCCTCAGACAATTTTATTTTTTACTTAATAGTTTTAATTTATTGTAATGAACTTAAATATTTTCCACTGGATTCAAATTCTCGAAATCCCCATTAATTTATTTGTGCTGTGTCCCCTTTGGAATCCTTTGGGTACCCGCTGTGCAAATATGACCTACAGAATTCGCTTCTGGGGCGCCTATCATTATTCCATACATCCATGGCTTGATTGGAATCAACAGAGAGATAAGCACAACAATCATGTTTGAAGCTGGATCCGAAGTCCTGATCCCTAGAATGGCCGGCAGGCACCAAACAGCCAACCAACATAGCCCGAGTGGCCTGTTTGCGAACCTCTCCATTGGATAATCAATAGACTATCGTGCCTATGCACCCTCTGCAGATATAAATCACTCTACCTTTGGGTCGATATTGTTTAATATGGATGGGATTGATCATTATATATTCTATTCACAAAATTTGTAATGAATATTAATAAGATATGCAAATATAATCCATTATATTAAATCAGATGACATGCATTCACGATTTTCATCTAGTGCGCTCATTCCCAGTTAAGATGAGCCTAGAGCTTCCTCTTTCGCCAGCCGATTCTAAAAACACCTTTTTAATTAATACGTATATGCATGCTTCCTGCCATCTCCAAAATTTGATGGCAGCGTGTTGAGCAAAGCGAGCGAAAATATAAAGGATATCTGAGGTTTAAAATAGTTACATAACATTTTTCAAGCAAGAGCGCGGTGGTATACATAGTAGGTTTTATAGTATATGGCTGCGTAGATTTTCGCGGCGGTGGCTTGAAGAATTCTGCATGTCCGGGTTTTCACCGCGTTGTTGTTTGAAGCCGACAACAGTTTCGCCGAAGTTTCATCCGGCGTCTTCAGGTCGAAGCAGGTCAGGTTTGAAACTTCGGCGAAACTGTTGTCGGCTTCAAACAACAACGCGGTGAAAACCCGGACATGCAGAATTCTTTAGGTTTTATAGTGTTGCGTACTGCCCAGTACCTAACAGGTTTAAACCATGAGTGACGCCTTTGCAAAGCCTAAATGAAAATGCATACTATGAAATTACATTATGACAGGAATTGCGTGGAAAAATGAATTTTGGCACAGAAAAAAATGGCCCCCTGTACTGAAATATTGAATTTCATACCGGGCAAGACCTTGATTGAGGTAAGCATCAGATAACTTATCGGTTGATTATTGTGATGTTATGTTCATAAAAATCAGCTATGAAAATCGTCGAAAAACTGTTAGGGCTGGGCACATCCAACTACATTTTGAGCTTAGAAAACATGCATGTAAAATAATATAATTAAATATTAACAAGGTTGAAACAGAGTTTTTGTTAGATTTGAATAAAAGTTTTAACACTATGCACACGTAGAAATTATGCCATTCATAACATTTCAGATCTTTTGAAATTTTTGTCCCCCACTGCTTAAACAAATTGTTTATTTACTTACATTATACGCAAAAAAAATTTGCTTCACAAGCTTGCGATGTCTAAAAACTCTTCATAATTGATTAATTTTGGTGGGAAATGATTTTCAAATGCGGCTTGATATGACGCGCTGCTCTATTTACATACTTAAGAAATACATAATGGGAATTCAAAGTTTTATCATTTCAGAAGAAACTCAAAACTGTCGTTTCATAATCGTATTTTTTAAGCATAAATAAAAATTGTGCATCGAACTGCGCTAAAAGGCTTATGGTTTGGACTCAAAATCGTTTATGTGGATCTGATACTTTGAATATGTCGTAACTGAGAAGCCATAAACGAAACTTGTGAATTTATCCAAATCGATTATGGAAGAAAATCTTCTCACTGTAAATTTGAACGTGCTTTGGTGGCACAAATTTTGTTTCCAGTGGTGGCAGAAAAGTTTCTCAACATTTAGCAGAGCTATTACTATTGGCAAACAGTCATTGAACAGTGTAATTGTTAATAGACACTGTGTCTTAGACACTGTGTCCAAGGATTGAGGAGGGCTTTCAGCCGTTCAAAGATATATATTTGAAATTTCAAGCATTTACCGTACGTATAATATAAAAATACTTACTATTGTACGTACAAGATCTCATGAAATAATATATGATCCAATCTTTTCCAAAATGATAAAATATTACAGGATCGTATATTTAACTTCAAAATGAGATATTATCTAAAAAAATACGCTTATTTTTCCCGGTGAGGGAGAAACTGATTGCAGCTTACTTTGCCGAGTGATATTTTAACGAACGTCATCGGAGCGGTATTTTCTATCGCCACCTATTTCTGTTGCTTAAATTAGTATTGCAGGGTTCACGTACCTAACATCCCCAGATTTCTTCTACACGCTCTGCAAATTAAGTCATATCCTTCAGGCACTCTCGGAGAAGCATTTTTTTCTTTCGGAATGTTTTCCTATATCGCTTGACAAAACCGTACTAAAACCTTCTAAACCTAGGTTTAGACACCACGATAGTGTAAAATTTTTAAATAAGAAACAAAAACGTAGTGCATTTACTGAGCTTAGAATTAAAGAAAAATATGCGCTCTCTTCATACATACAATTTGAGCCCCTTCGGCATAAAACTAATTGAAGCGCTTTAATTCGTGCCTTTATGACTAGATTTTATTGCATTTTAATTTATCACAAAATAGCAAGTAGCATTGGAATGTCACTTCTTTTTCATGCGAATTTCCTAAAGAGCGTAATCCTTCGTAACAATGAAAAAATTATTTTAGAAATAATAGTTATTTTGAAATGCCTAATACTCTTTATTGGGAGTACTGGTAAGGATTGCTTATGATTGGTGACCTAGTTTCTACCATGTTTCCATTCATCGTCTTCGTTAAAGATTTAAGGTTTAAATTGTCAAAGACTATTGATATCCGCATGTAAAAATAAAAAATTATCTAAATACAATGACCAATTTTTATTCGGCAATATTACCAATATAATTTGCCCAGTCTTGCTCCTATAACTTAATATATCCTTGAAAAAGAGCATATTCATTTGAAAATTCGATCACAAACTAAGTTGTGCGGATAGTGCTATTCAAGGCATTCAATATCTTTAGGTGACCGTAAAAGTGAAAGGCAAGAGACGTGAAGGAATCTGTACATTACAAGTCTCTGCTCGTATTTGATTGTTGTTTCTGGATAATTTTCCAGCAGTTATCAGTTTCACCTCATACTAGTATAGTAGATATTTCTTTCCCTAAGTCACAATCATACAGAAATGGATTGGACTGCTAACAATGAATTTCAAATTTTACAGAATTATCAGAACTTTTGGCAATGTATTTATAGCGGCATATTTACATAGCAATCTGCATATACAAGTAACTTTGATCTTAGGAAAATTTATTTGAAGTGAACTTTACGTTGGTTTTACTCTAGTGCCCTGGCCCGTTATTTACCCTAAGTGTCGAATTAATTAGAAACTTGACGACTTAAGTGGCGGCGAGACACCCTTGCCTCCTGTCCCAGAAACCACTAGATCTATTCTCGCTAAGTTGGATTTTCCTCTACTTTGGGCTTGGGTACTTTTGATTTGTAAAATATTTGTAATTCTTCTGTCGTGCGGAATAAATAGAGAAATACCTAACTAGAAGCCGCCATGCTCATACGTAATTAGAACTATTTAGCACTGGGAATGGTTACGTTTTGCATGTATCTACATTCTCTTCTAGGCATATGATTTCCTATCTATATTTTCACTTATATACGTAGAGGTATCCCAATTCTCTGGAATCAATTTATTTTATATTTCAATCCGGGAATATCGGATAGCAATAAGTTTCAAAAAGTTTTCACGTGAGATTGTGATTCCCATGGGAAATGTTTTATTATTTTTCATGTAATTCATTTTTCTTTAAACGAATTTTTTAGTAAGTTGTACGAGTAAGGTGTCTCGTATAGCGTGAGAGAACTCGTACAAGTAGATTTATTTCAACCACATTGCCGTTTCCGTATGAGTCTGCACTTCTGAATAGTTTATTTGGTTTGCTTTTATAATAATATTTTAAATATTTCTATCGAGTCTCAAAGGAAAATGCCGCTCCTGTAAAGCTTCCACACCGGCTTCACCGTGTCGCATCTCAGGAATGCGTCCTGTTCATCCACCGCACCTGAATATTAAGCGTGCATACCTACCGACTTGCATCCGATCACCGGGGATGTGTGTGTGTGAATGAGAGAGCAGCGGAACGTTCATACATATCTCCCGAGGCAATGGTGGCTTGCTCTTCCATGGCTTAATCCCCCGTCCTTTATCCTATAATGGTGCTTCGTATTATTAATTAATCAACTAGTGTACCGTATACTTAAATTTTAAGATCAGCAAGAGAACAAAATTTATAAAATGCTATGGATGCTAACTTTGTCTATTAATTGGATATAGATTTTTAGCTAGCACAGATAAATATCTCCCCTCGGTCTAGCAGGAGAACACGCTGTTCAAAAGGAATTAATTTGATGGAAGAAGGGACCATTGGGTCTCATATTTTCCCAAATAAGACCACTATCTATCTATCTAATATCAGGAAAAATTCTTAAGGTAGACTGAAAGAATGCTATTATGATAAATGTATATGTTTTTTTTCAAATATTCCTCACGACGGAGTTGATAGTCTCAATGCTTTGACTATTTATTAAATTATAGATTTGCCACCTAGAATTTCACTGGGGGATTTGGGCTGTGCTTTAATTCTCACTACATACATATATAATGATTAATAAATCGATAAGATTGTATAATGATCAATAAATTGATTGATATTCATTGCTTAGAGGAGTTGTATCTTGAAAATTATGCTTAATATCTGTATCGCATTGTTTTTATGAACGTTTATCTCCAAAATGAGACTCATTTCCGAATACGGATTGATGGTTGCACAGAGCGGATTATTTTTAGCTGCCACTGAAATTCTCTCAATTACTAGTATTTAAGCAAACCTCTGATTCCGAGAAACAGGAAGAACTTTTTATCTATTTCTAGTAATTATTATATCAGAAAAAGTCACAATTTCCGCTGGTGTTAAGCGGGAAGCTGTTGCAAAGGAGGCCATAATTAGTTATTTACTGTGGAAGAAATGATGAACGTTAAACGCTTTGTAGACAGAACCTTTATTCGCTGATTAAGATGATTTTTCGTGCTTCCAGTGTCACTGCAGTGTACATAATAGCTATTTTTATTGAATATAATAAAGTACAAGGAAATAAATGTCAATTTAATTTGCAGACTTATTTTTTCTCATGATTGCGATGCCGACATAATGTGGCGTGGAAGAATTTGCTCGAATACAGTCAAAACTTCTAAAAACTTATGATTTATATACTCTAATACGACGGATAATAGTAAAATTATGATTATTTGATAAGGAACCTTGATACACGGTGCACGTATTAAATGCGTTTGAAAAATTTTATCT